>NC_045771.1:7646083-8252405 GCF_008692025.1 Phocoena sinus
GTTTCATTCTTTTAATGGTTGTACTCTCCCCCCTTCCTTCCTGTCTCAGAAGCAATGCCTTGCCAAGGCTCTTCCTCTGCTTCTGTACATTTTAGACTCTTTCCATTTGATTTCCTAGAAGCCAGTGCTCAAATGAGAATTTCTTCAGTCAGGGGTGTCAAAAAATGAAAGAAGTTGTGTAGCAAGTCCAGGCTGCAGGGCAAGCTTCCTGTCACTTAGACCTTAAGCACAGCGTATCCCATGGTATTCTGCATGTCTCTGATTATCTAGTTAATCACTTTTAAAAGTGTAAAGATGGGAGGGACCTTCAAGATGGCAGAGGAGTAAGACATGGAGATCACCTTCCTCCCCACAGATACCTCAGAAATACATCTACATGTGGAACAACTCCTACAGAACACCTACTGAATGCTGGCAGAAGACCTTAGACCTCCCAAAAGGCAAGAAATTCCCCACGTACCTGGGCAGGGCAAAAGAAAAAAGAAAAAAGAGAGACAAAAGAATATGGATGGGACCTGCACTTCCAGGAGGGAGCTGTGAAGGAGGAAAAGCTTCCACACACCAGGAAGCCCCTTCACGGGCGGAGACTGCGGGTGGCGCAGGGGGAAACCTTCAGAGCCATAGAGGAGAGCGCAGCAACAGGGGTGTGGAGGGCAAAGCGGAGAGATTCCCGCACGGAGGATCAGTGCCGACCAGCACTCACCAGCCCAAGAGGCTTGTCTGCTTCCCCGCTGGGACAGGCAGGGGCTAGGAGCTGAGGTTCCGGCTTCAGTCGGATCCCAGGGAGAGGACTGGGGTTGGCTGCGTCAACACAGCTTGAAGGGGGCTAGTGCGCCACAGCTAGCCAGGAGTGAGTCCAGGAAAAAGTCTGGACCTGCCTAAGAGGCAAGAGACCATTGCTTCGGGGTGCACAAGGAGAGGGGATTCAGAGCACTGCCTAAACGAGCTCCAGTGATGGGCGCGAGCCACGGCTAAAAGCGCGGACCCCAGAGACGGGCATGAGACGCTAAGGCTGCTGCTGCCGCCACCAAGAAGCCTGTGTGCGAGCACAGGTCACTATCCACACCTCCCTCCCGGAAGCCTGTGCAGCCAGCCACTGCCAGGGTCCTGGGATCCAGGGACAACTTCCCCAGGAGAACGCACGGCGCACCTCAGGCTGGTGCAACGTCATGCCAGCCTCTGCCGCCCCAGGCTCGCCCCGCATCCGTGCCCCTCCCTCCCCCCGGCCTGAGTGAGCCAGAGCCCCCTAATCAACTGCTACCTTAACCCCGTCCTGTCTGAGCGAAGAACAGACGCCCTCAGGTGACCTACACGCAGAGGCGGGTCCAAATCCAAAGCTGAGCCCCGGGAGCTGTGCAAACAAAGAAGAGAAAGGGAAATCTCTCCCAGCAGCCTCAGGAGCAGTGGATTAAATCTCCACGATCAACATGATGTACTCTGCATCTGTGGAACACCTGAATAGACAACGAATCATCCCAAAATTGAGGCGGTGGACTTTGGGAGCAACTGTAGACTTGGGGTTTGCTTTCTGCATCTAATTTGTTTCTGGTTTTATATCTATCTTAGTTTAGTATTTAGAGCTTATTATCATTGGTAGATTTTATTATTGATTTAGTTGCTCTCTTCCTTTTTTTTATACATACATAAATATTTTTCCCTTTTTCTCTTTTTCTGAGTGTGTATGTGTAAGCTTCTTTGTGTGATTTTTGTCTGTATAGCTTTGCTTTTACCATTTGTACTAGGGCTCTGTCTTTTTTTTTAGTATAGTTTTAAGTGCTTGTTATCATTGGTGGATTTGTTTTTTGGTTTGGTTGCTCTCTTCTTTCTTTCTTTTTAAATTACTTTTTATTTTAAGTAATTAAAATTTTTTTTCTACTTTTATAACTTTAATTTCTTCCTTCCTTCCTTCCTTCCTTTCTTTCTTTCTTTCTTTCTTTTCCTCCCTTTTCTTCTGAGCTGTGTGGCTGACAGGGTCTTGGTGCTCCACCTGGGTGTCAGGGCTGAGCCTCTGAGGTGGGAGAGCCAAGTACAGGACATTGGTTCACCAGACACCTCCCAGCTCCATGTAATAACAAATGGCAAAAGCTCTCCCAGAGATCTCCATCTCAATGCTAAGACTCAGCTCCACTCAATGACCAGCAAGCTCCAGTGCTGAACACCCCATGCCAAACAACTAGCAAGACAGAAACACAACCCCACCCATTAGCAGAGAGGTTGCCTAAAATCATAATAAGGTCACAGACACCCCAAAACACCACAAGACACAGTCCTGCCCACCAGAAAGACAAGATCCAGCCTCATCCACCAGAACACAGGCACCAGTCCCCTCCACCAGGAAGCCTACACAACCCACTGAACCAGCCTTACTCACTGGGCGCAGACACCAAAAACAATGGAAACTATGAACCTGCAGCCTGCAAAAAGGAGACCCCAAACACAGTAAGTTAAGCAAAATGAGAAGACAGAGAAACACACAGCAGATGAAGGAGCAAGGTAAAAACCCACCAGACCAAACAAATGAAGAGGGAATAGGCAGTCTACCTGAAAAAGATTTCAGAGTAATGATAGTAAAGATGATACAAAATCTTGGAAATATAATGGAGAAAAACAGGAAACGTTTAACAAAGACCTAGAAGAACTAAAGAGAAAATAAACAATGATGAACAACACAATAAGTGAAATTAAAAATTCTCTAGAAGGAATCAATAGAAGAATAAGAGAGGCAGAAGAACGGATAAGTGACCTGGAAGATAAAATAGTGGAAATACCTACCACAGAGCAGAATAAAGAAAAAAGAATGAAAAGAATTGAGGACAGTCCCAGAGACCTCTGGGACAACACTAAATGTACCAACATTCGAATTATAGGGGTCCCAGAAGAAGATGAGAAAAAGAAAGGGACTGGGAAAATATCTGAAGAGATTATAGTTGAAAACTTCCCTAATATGGGAAAGGAAATAGTCAATCAAGTCCAGGAAGTGCAGAGAGTCCCATACAGGATAAATCCAAGGAGAAACACTCCAAGACACAAATTAATCAAACTATCAAAAATTAACTACAAAGAAAAGATATTAAAAGCAGCGAAGGAAACGCAACAAATAACATACAAGGGAATCCCCATAAGGTTAACAGCTGATCTTGTAGCAGAAACTCTACAAGCCAGAAGGGAGCGTGAGGACATATTTAAAGTGATGAGAGGGAAAATCCTACAACCAAAATTACTCTGCCCAGCAAGGATCTCATTCCGATTCGACAGAGAAATTAAAACCTTAACAGACAAGCAAAAGCTAAGAGAATTCAGCACCACCAAACCAGCTTTACAGCAAATGCTAAAGGAACTTCTCTAGGCAGGAAACACAAGAGAAGAAAAAGACCTACAATAACAAACAGAAAACAATTAAGAAAATGGTAATAGGAACATACATATCAATAACTACATTAAATGTAAATGGATTAAATGCTCCAACCAAAAGACATAGACTGGCTGATGGATACAAAAACAAGACCCATATATATATGTATGCGGTCTACAAGAGACCCACTTCAGACCTAGGGACATGTACAGACTGAAAGTGAGGGGATGGAAAAAGATATTCCATGCAAATGGAAGTCAAAAGAAAGCTGGAGTAGCAATTCTCATATCAGACAAAATAGACTTTAAAATAAAGACTATTACAAGAGACAAAGAAGGATACTACATAACAATCAAGGGATCAATCCAAGAAGAAGATATAACAATTGTAAATATTTATGAACCCATATAGGAGCACCTCAATACATAAGGCAAATGCTAACAGCCATAAAAGGGGAAATCAACATAACACAAGAATAGTAGGGGACTTTAACACCCCACTTTCACCAATGGACAGATCATCCAAAATGAAAATAAATAACGAAACACAAGCTTTAAATGACACATTAGACAAGATGGACTTAATTGATTTTTATAGGACGTTCCATCCAAAAACAACAGAATACACTTTCTTCTCAAGTGCTCATGAAACATTCTCCAGGATGGATCATATCTTGGGTCACAAATCAAGCCTTGGTTAATTTGAGAAAATTGAAATCGTATCACGTATCTTTTCCAACCACAACGCTACAAGACTAGATATCGATTACAGGAAAAAAACTGTAAAGAATACAAACAAAAGGAAGCTAAACAATACACTACTAAATAACTAAGAGGTCACTGAAGAAATCAAAGAGGATATCAAAAATACTAGAAACAAATGACAATGAAAACACAATGACCCAAAACCTATGGGATGCAGCAAAAGCAGTTCTAAGAGGGAAGTTTACAGCAATACAATCCTACCTCAAGAAACATCTCAAATAAACAACCTAACCTTACACCTAAAGCAATTAGAGAAAGAAGAAAAAAAAAAACCCCAAAGTTAGCAGAAGGAAAGAAATCATGAAGATCAGATCAGAAATAAATGAAAAAGAAATGAAGGAAACAATAACAAAGATCAATAAAACTAAAGCTGGTTATTTGAGAAATAAACACAATTGATAAACCATTAACCAGACTCATCAAGAAAAAAACAGAGAAGATGCAAACCAATAGAATTAGAAATGGAAAAGGAGAAGCAACAACTGACACTGCAGAAATACAAAGGATTATGAGAGCTTACTACAAGCAACTCTATGTCAATAAAATGTACAACCTGGAAGAAATGGACAAATTAGAAAAGGACAAACTTCTGAGACTGAACCAGGAAGAAATAGAAAATATAAACAGACCAATTACAAGCACTGAAATTGAAACTGTGATTAAAAATCTTCCAATAGGGGTTTCCCTGGTGGCACAGTGGTTGGGAGTCCGTCTGCCGATGCAGGGGACACAGGTTCGTGCCCCGGTCCGGGAGGATCCCAAATGCCGTGGAGCGGCAGGGCCCGTGAGCCATGGCCGCTGAGCCTGTGGGTCTGGAGCCTGTGCTCTGCAACGGGAGAGGCCACAATGGTGAGAGGCCCGCGTACCGCAAAAAAAAAAAAAAAAAAATCTTCCAACAAACAAAAGCCCAGGACCAGATGGCTTCACAGGTGAATTCTATCAAACATTTAGAGAAGAGCTAACACCTATCCTTCTCAAACTCTTCCAAAATATAGCAGAGGGAGGGACACTCCCAAACTCATTCTACGAGGCAACCATTATTACCCTGATACCAAAACCAGACAGGGATGTCGCAAAAAAAGATAACTACAGGCCAATATCACTGATGAACATAGATGCAAAAATCCTCAACAAAATACTAGCAAACAGAATCCAACAGCACATTAAAAGGATCATACACCATGATCAAGTGGGGTTTATCTCAGGAGTGCAAGGATTCTTCAATATATGCAAATCAATCAATGTGATACACCATATTAACAAATTGAAGGATAAAAATCATATGATCATCTCAATAGATGCAGAAAAAGCTTTTGACAAAATTCAACACGCATTTATGATAAAAACCCTCCAGAGAGTAGGCATAGAGGGAACTTACCACAACATAATACAGGCAATATATGACAAACCCACAGCCAACATCATTCTCAATGGTGAAAAACTGAAACCATTTCCACCAAGATCTGGAACAAGACAAGGTTGCCCACTCTCAGCACTATTATTCAACATAGTTTTCAAAGTTTGAGCCACAGCAATCAGAGAACAAAAAGCAATAAAAGGAATCCAAATTGGAAAAGAAGTAAAACTGTCACTGTTTGCAGATGACATGATACTATACATAGAGAATCCTAAAGATGCTGCCAGAATACTAGAGCTAATCAATGAATTTGGTAAAGTAGCAGGATACAAAATTAATGCACAGAAATCTCTTGCATTCCTATACACTAAGGATGAAAAATCTGAAAGAGAAATTAAGAAAACACTCCCATTTACCGCTGCAACAAAAAGGATAAAATACCTAGAAATAAACCTACCTAAGGAGACAAAAGACCTGTAGGCAGAAAACTATAAGACACTGATGAAAGCAATTAAAGATGACACAAACAGATGGAGAAATATACCATGTTCTTGGATTGGAAGAATCAACATTGTGAAAACGACTATACTACCCAAAGCAATCTACAGATTCAGTGCAATCCCTATCAAACTACCAATGGCATTTTTCACAGAACTAGAAGAAAAATTTCACAATTTGCATGGAAACACAAAAGACCCCGAATAGCCAAAGGAATCCTGAGAAAGAAAAATGGAGCTGGAGGATTCAGTCTCCCAGTCTTCAGACTATACTACAAAGCTATAGTAATCAAGACAGTATGGTACTGGCACAAAAACAGAAATATAGATCAATGGAACACGATAGAAAGTCCAGAGATAAACCCAGGCACATATGGTTACCTTATTTTTGATAAAGGAGGCAAGAATATAGAATGGGGAAAAGACAGCCTCTTCAATAAGTGGTAACGGGAAAACTGGACAGCTACATGTAAAAGAATGAAATTAGAACACTCCCTAAAACCATACACAGAAATAAACTCAAAATGGATTAAAGACCTAAATGGAAGGCCAGACACTATAAAACTCTTAGAGGAAAACATAGGCAGAACACTCTATGACATAAATCACAGCAAGATCCTTTTTGACCCACCTCCTAGAGAAATGGAAATAAAAACAAAAATAAATAAATGGGACCTAATGAAACTTAAAAGCTTTTGTACAGCAAAGGAAACCATAAATGAGACGAAAAGACAACCCTCAGAATGGGAGAAAATATTTGCAAATGAAGCAACTGACAAAGGATTAATCTCAAAAATTTACAAGCAGCTCACGCAGCTCAATATCAAAAAAAAACAAACAACCCAGTCCAAAAATGGGCAGAAGACCTAAATAGACATTTCTCCAAAGAAGATATACAGGTTGCCAACAAACACATGAAAGGATGCTCAACATCACTAATCATTAGAGAAATGCAAATCAAAACTACAATGAGGTATCACCTCACACTAGTCAGAATAGCCATCATCAAAAAATCTACAAACAGTAAATGCTGGAGAGGGTGTGGAGAAAAGGGAACCCTCTTGCACTACTGATACAGCCACTACGGAGAACAGTATGGAGGTTCCTTAAAAAGCTAAAAATAGAACTACCATATGACCCAGCAATCCCACTACTGGGCATATACCCTGAGAAAACCATAATTCAAAAAGAGTCATGTACCTCAATGTTCATTGCAGCTCTATTTACAGTAGCCAGGACATAGAAGCAACCTAAGTGTCCATCGACAGATGAATGGATAAAGAAGATGTGGCACATATATACAATGGAATATTACACAGCCATGAAAAGAAATGCAATTGAGTTATTTGTAGTGCATTGGATGGACCTAGAGTCTGTCATACAGAGTGAAGTTAGTCAGAAAGATAAAAACAAATACCGTATGCTAACACATATATACGGAATCTAAAAAGAAAAGAAAGGTTCTGAAGAACCTAGGGGCAGGATAGGAATAAAGACGCAGACGTACAGAATGGACTTGAGGATATGGGAAGGGGGAATGGTAAGCTGGGACAAAGTGAGAGAGTGGCACAGACATATATACACTACCGAATGTAAAACAGACAACTAGTGGGAAGCAGCCGCATAGCACAGGGAGGTCAGCTGGGCGCTTTGTGTCCACCTAGAGGGGTGGGATAGGGAGGGTGGGGGGGGAGGGAGACGCAAGAGGGAAGAGATATGGGGATATATGTATATATATAACTGATTCACTTTGTTATAAAGCAGAAACTAACCCACCACTGTAAAGCAGTTTTACTCCAATAAAGATGTTAAAAAAAATTCTTATATCAAAACCCTATGTTTAACCTACTGTGTGATTTCTGTCTCCTGTTTGGACAAAGGCATCTACACCAGGAAAAGGAGGATGCACGTATTGAGCCCCTACTGTGTGCAAGGCTTTGTGCCAGGCTTTTCACATCTTAACTCATTTAATAGATATTGCATGGTGTCCTTTGCTTTGATATTACAAAAAGCATCCAAACTCAGAGAAGGAGTATGTGGCAGAACTGACATTCCCACCCAGCTACACGCAGCCGCAAAGACAGTGTTAGGCTGAAAGGGACAGTCTCCTGACCCAGCCCCCCTGGTTCAACCAGGGGAGAGATCAGCTGTGTTTGAAGTATTCACATTCAAAGGGATCAGGCAAGTACAGCTCAACCTGCAAAGCCTCAGGACGCGTCACATTATACTGTTTCACTTTATTACCAGGTGGCTGCCACTCTTCTAACGAACCCTGGTGCCTTTGTCATGGTCAAGTGCAATAATTTCAAGGTAATTTCTTTGGGGTCCACATGAGCTAATTTTGCTGTACATTTAGCTGGTGGTCATTTCACTGGCAGTGAAGCGGCAATAAGAGATTGTGTAATAGAGCCTCATTAAAATTAAAGACTATGACACCATGTGCCCCAGGACACCTTAAAGGGACACTCATTTGTTCGACATTTACCATCGTTCTGACTCAGGCTGGGTCTCGCATCTCACACGCTGAGTTCAGAGCTTTAATGTCGTTCAGGTATTATTTTGTGATTTCAGTTCATTTCCATTTTAAGCCACAGTTTGTCTTAGCAGAGTCTGTAGGGATTTCCTCAGCCTGTTTAGGTTTTGGGGATGAACTGGAGGAGGCGGGGAAGGAGGAGGGAAGAAAGACTGAGGCAGCATGGTCACTTCTCACCATCCGAGGGCCCAGCCACACGTCTGGAGACGAAGGGTCATGATACAGTGCCCCGAGGACACATTTCCGGGGCTCCGGACAAGGGCCCAGTATTTCTTGCCTGTTTTCCTAATCCTAATTCTGGGTAATAGTTGGAATCAGCTTAGCAATATTGAATTCAGAACAAACCCATCTTAATGGATGTTTTACTCCAAGTTTAAACACGGGTAGAGGCCAGTGCAAACAGAAAAGAGGGATGAGAAACAACTATCAGCTAGTCTCACTGTTACCTGTCTCAATCCATCCCTTCTATCTGGAAACTCCGATGGCCTTTACAGGAGAGAGAGTTTAAATAACAGAGGCTGTATCTTTCTCTCCCACCTATTCTCCATCCCATTTGCAGGTCTGCAGATGGGGGTCCCGCAAGCCCCAGACCATTCACACACTGAGAACGGGAAAGAGCAGGACTGACCCCAGCAACAAGGGCAGATCCATGTAAATGTTTCCCACCTCTTCCTGACTCCAAGTCGCCTTTGTCTCCTTCATGGGGAGGACACAGGAGAAACACAGACGCGAGCGGGGAGACTGCAAAGTAGAGTTCATGTGGGTCTGCCACCCGTTACAGGGTCCCCTGCCTCGACAGTGACTCTGCGAGGACAGGGGCCCGCCCCATCCACCTCTCGCTCTCCCAGACACAGGGCCCGAGGTGCACACGCTTGCGAAACCTTGAGCTGTGGGCTAGGCAGGCAGAGGAAAGACACCGGGCATCGGAGCCCAGGGGATGGCACCTCACCTCTGCACTTCTGGCTTTCTTTTCCGCGAGATTATCTAGTAAATCTCCTGGTCCATTTATTACCCACATGAAATGGTTCTGTATCATCTTAGATGCTCACTTAACATTTATTGAATGAGCTATGTTGGTGTTGGGGTGTGTGTGTGTGTGTGTGTGTGTGTGTGTGTGTGTGTGTGTGTGTGTGTATTTAGGATATGGAAAACCAAGGTTTTACTTCCACTGGAACTTCTGCTCTTAGAGGAGAAGAGCTCTAGAGACGATCCAACTGACTGAAGCCTGTAGAGAATTTTATGGCCGTCGGGTTTAGGTGAGCCAGCCTGACTCCATCCTGGAAGGACACTGAGTGATGGCTAGTCTGGGATCTGAATCTCTATGCTCTGAGAGACCCTGCTTCTCTGGGAGCTGTGAGTTCATCATAACCCATTCCTGGGACCACATGGCTGGGAAGCACAAGTGCATCACTGTGGAGGCCAGCACACCAGCCTCTTCCCGCCTGTACTGCCAGGACACAGGATTACCCCTCCAATTCCAAGGGCAACCAAGGATGCTGATGGCAGGGGGCCATCTGGGAGGTCACGGTGACGTCTACCTTATTTTGGTTTTGGCCTGAACTGCTTAGGAGCCCTGCTGTTTTATAGAGACAGAAAGAGAAGAAAGAGGCCAGGGAACACTCTCCCCTGTAACAGAACCATGAAATAAACTAGAAATTGTCAAACTTTCATTCTCAGGATAGCGATGCACACCTGTAAAGAGGTGCCTGAACAGGCTACCTGGTGGCCCGCTGTGAAGGAATACTTCAGTCACCTGCAGGTGGACCAGCCAGGGAGCCTTTGCTGCTTCAGGACGGATGAAATGCCCCTGAGGCGATCAGAGGGGAAGGCGCCATCTTCCTAGATGAGGAAGATGCTTTCCCCTCCCCGCTGCCCTTCTGCTCTGACCCTACTCAACGTCTTTCAGCCCTTGCACCACTATGTTCTCTGGAACACGTTCCAGGGCTCCCTTTTTGCTGTGTCCTTTGCCCGGGAAGCTCTTCTGCTCTTCTGTCACCAAACACAATGATTGAATTAGTTCTTGTTCTGGGAATGTTATCTAACCCACTCACTTTATTACTGGCCCCAAGCTTCCTTGCAGTCCCCTGATGAGCTGGACTCAACCACGTGGGGGACTTCCATTTAATGAATGAATTTTCAGCAAGGCTAGAGGTGGCGTAGCCTAGAACCAAAGCAGATGCATTTACCTCCTCAGCCCCCTTCTCCTCAGCCTGCGCCTGGGTCTGGGGTCCTTCTACTCTAAGACCAAGGAGAGGAGACTTCGCTTCCACATCTAGGAAAGATCCAGCTGAATCCACGGACGCCCAGCCTTTCTAGGATGGAGAACACCTTGCAAAAGGGAACTGGAGGCTCTCTTCAAATCTAAATCACCTGTCCAAGGAAATGCAGAAAGGAGGAAAAGTGGCGATCGTTTCTTCTGTTCACCCTCAGAAGACCTGCTTTGATAGGACCTCGTTTCTCTTCCTTGGGGGGTGGGAAGGACTGTGAGTCTTGCTGTCCTTGCCAGGGTCACTAGGGAACTCGGCTGGACTTCCAGCGTAGGACGGCAGGGTGGTCCGGGGGAGCGAGGACGGGCCAGGAGACTGGTCCTGGCTCTGTCACTGAACAGATGGGTGAGGACACTTCACGAAGATTCCCTGGACCTGTTTCCTCGTTTGTAAAACAAGGAGGTTGAACCAGGAAATACTTAAGGTTTCTCTGATTGAAAATGTTTTGCTACCATGGGCCTAAGGAGTAGTATTTTCCCAGGTGCCTGGGGCTTTGAGCAGAATCTTCTGCTAAGACTCAGCTCCAGGGCATCACCTTGTAAAGTGTTCCATCAGTACACTGTTCCCCTGCAGCCAATCCTAGTGATGGACAGAGGGCGAGAAGGAGAGTCACTGCCCCGTAGACCAGGCAGAGTTTTCTCACTTTCAGTTCTGAGACACAGGCCATGGACCAAGAGCTGTCTCTGCCATATGCATTCGCACATCTCAGCGAATGTGCCCCCGACATTCACCCTGAGAAGATGTTTACAAAACAGACAGATTCATCCGGGATATTCAAGCAGGTAGGGGCCTTAGAAAGAGCTAGCTTATCACCTTTTGCCCACAAATGTAGAGGAGAGAGCAGGGTGCCAGGAGAGTAAGTGGCCTGCCCCAGGTGACAGACTGCAAGTGGCAGGGTCGGCCTTGAACCAATATTAAACTCACAAGGAATGCTCTTTTCCAGAAATGGTTAAGGTCTGAGAAATAAAGGATTTAAGGGACACATCTTTCTTTCCTATACATGCACATTATTTCTCTGAGATGTCAGGAGTTTTCATTTATGACTTGATAAGCAATTTTAAAATGAGAGTTATTGTAAGTACTTATTACTATTCTCATCATGCCATCTTTATTATGGAAACGTAATCAGTCAACATATTTTGCCTCATAAGGTCTAGCGCAATTGAAATCCAGTGGTATTGATGCAATTAGAAGAATTAGTGAGCCTATTAGGTGATTTATGTTTTATATAAAAATTTCTCAAAACAGTCAAAGAAAAAAAATTAGCTTTCGAATGTTAATCTACTTTCCCTAGTCTAATACTCCACCTACTGGAAAAACACTGAATACTATCTAAAACATAAAGTATTTTTTTTTTTTTTTTTTTTTTTTTTTTTTTTGCGGTACGCAGGCCTCTCACTGTTGTGGCCTCTTCCGTTGCGGAGCACAGGCTCCGGACGCGCAGGCTCAGCGGCCACGGCTCACGGGCCTAGCCACTCCGCGGCACGCGGGAACCTCCCGGACCGGGGCACGAACCCGTGTCCCCTGCATCGGCAGGCGGACTCTCAACCACTGCGCCACCAGGGAAGCCCAAACATAAAGTATTTTTAAAAGAACTGATTTTTTTAAATCAATAAATCCCTATAATATTTATAAATATCAAAGGATGAGAGGAGAAATTCTCGTTTCATAGCTGATATAGCATTTTTTAAATAAAGTTAAGTTTGAAGGGGTTTATAGCAGGGAGGGCTCAAATGCTGTATAATTTTTTCAAAGAAAAAATCTCAAGTCAAAACACATTTTGATAGACTATAAAACGACTTTCCGGGCATAAGGAAAAACAAATCAATGGATGGAAAAAGGGAGGAGGAAGACAAAGAAGAGAAACAAAATAAAATTAGGGAAGGTCAATTCTGAAAACAGGTATTAACAAGCATAACGTTGCTAAAATTACACAATGCGATGGCTAAATCTTCTATTAATTAAATGAAAAGAATAAAGAACTATGAGGGAGAACAGTTATGAGAAACAATGTCAACATGACAAATGTGACTGGGGCCCTTCCTGTTTCAGTCTTTATTGGCTTCTGTCATCTTGGTTTGTCCAGCATGTGTTTTCAGGGGTTGGTGGTTTAAATTTGGTTCCTGGCAAATTCCTGGGTGAGTTTTTTGGGGGAAGTTTTAACAAAGCCATCCGTAAACACGATGTGTTAAGAACCATCTGCCTACGGACAGGGAAACCATTGTAGGCTGCTGTGTGGGATGGTACTGCTGTCCGGCCATTTGTCTGCTGAGGCTGGGATGGCCAGTGTGGAGGTGGGTGTGGCCGCTCTGATTGTCAAGTTCTCTGCGGGGGCCCCAGCTGTGACTGGTCCAGATATGAGGACTTTCTTTGAAGATGAGCCCCTCACTGAAGAACACGATCAGGCAGATCTTCGGAGTGAGCAGGTTGGCTTGTCAGGCATCTGCCGGTGTGCACTCCTGAGGTTACACCTGCCCAGTCCCTAGGCCACCTGGGCACAGGCGGATGACTGTCCCAGGGTGACCTGACTGCTCGGGGAGCTTCCCTGCGGGAAGAGGGAGACCTTGGCGTAAGCCTCAAATTCCCCCTCTGACCATATCACCTTCTAGGCGCGTCTTTTAGTAAATGACAGGACTCCTGACCTCCTAACGCCACACAAAGACTTTCGAGCGATTCTGCCGTCCAGCCACCTTGTGGAGCAAAGCTGAAGATGTGCTGAGGAGATGTTCCCAGCTGGGAACATCCCACTACATTTCAGTGGGGGAGGGATAAACTAGGAGTTTGGGATTAGTAGATACACAGGCTACTATATCTAAAATAGATAACCAGCAAGGTCCTACGGCATAGCACAGGGAACTATAGTCAATATCTTGCAATAACCTATCATGGAAAAGAATCTGGAAAAGAATATATATATATATATATATATATATATGTATATATATATATGTGTGTATGTATAACTGAATCACTTTGATGTCCACCAAAAACTAACACAACACTGTAAATCAACTATACTTCAATAAAAGAAAAAAAAATAGCATGTTTCTCATATCCGGTGATGCCAGGAGGGACTGGTGATGACTCTAAGTTGGGTCAGAGGTTGGATTCAATGGCCCGTAAAGACCATTCCAATTCTAAAATTATTCTAAGCAAATATTATGACTAAAGTTTGCAATTTACATTGTTGTTTATAGAGAAGAACTGGAAGAGGTTTGTGACAATCATCTCTGTTTTCGTATCCAGGGAAGGAGGTGGATACTCAGCTCTGGGGAAGCTGAGGCACCACGAGGTCTGTGTCTGACCCAGGTCCACGGACTCAGTGGTAGCTGTTCAATTTACTACACATAACTATGTGCGGGACACCAGGCTGTGTTCTTAGAAAGAACGTTTCCTGGCCCCCTGCAATTCTAAGGCTCCTGGTCATTAGAGCACAATTTGGTGTTTGCTATTTTTAAAGAAATGAACCTGCGATTTCTATCGCGGTCACACCCCTAACCCTAAAAGCTAATGACTTTCCTAAGTAAATTCACTGATCAATGATTCTTCTCCAGATGATGTTTAAATATGGAGAGAAAATTTAAATGCTGTACCTCTAATCAGACTAAGGATAAGGGCTTTACGGTTCTAAACCTATTTAATGAAACAGCATTTTCTTCCTAATTGGCTGGTCTTCTAGGGTTAAAGGTTTGCTCACATCGTGCTTGTGGAATGATGCTTATATGTGGGGTGTTTAAGTAAGCGACCCCAGGTGCTTTTACTTTATTGATCTTTTTAAGGCACTGGCTTCGGTATTTAAATGAGTTTGAGTTTGTTTCCTGAATGGTCTTTCATTAAAGCTTAGGTTGACCTCATTCCTCCTGCAATCATGACACTGTAATGGCAGAAAAAGACTAATGAAAAATATGAACTCATTTTATGTGGTTGAAAAGGTTACATTTCTATTGATTTCAACTGTAATATAGTTAAAGTCCTTGATATTAAGAAAACTCAGCAAACACGTTCTTTTTTGTACAGAGGCTCTATCGATATTCCCTTGCCAGTAGGTTTTGGCAGCAATAACAATATGCAGGATGGAGTCTAAAAACTGGCAATTATCAGAGGACTGATATCCACATCCTTTAAATTCTCTTTCAGGTGAAAGAGTATAAAGGTGTATCACGAAAATCATTAAACACAGAGTGACTTCAGAATGTGGGGTGAATGCAGGGTCTAACAGCTCGAATGATGACCAGTTCTGCTGGCTTCACAGAAAGCACTAAGGCTCTGCTCCCTGGAAACAATGTAGTTGTTTAAGGCTGTGGAATGTGGGGAGGGGTGGAAGAATTTAGTAGAGGTGGTGAGGAATGGGAAATAGGAAAGACTAGAAGAAATGAGGTAAGAAATCTAAGGAGAGCATTCACTTGTCTTGGAAAAAAGAATATGTAGCTGAAAGGATCTGGGAGAAGGAGGAAACGTGCAAAGAATATCCCCCCAAAGTTTGATCCTCTTCTTCCCCCTTTTCCATGTTATCAACATCATCATCAGTGTAGCAGCTAACATTTCTTGAAAGTCAACTCCAGGTCAGATCCCACCTTAGGTACTTTACACATATTATTTCACTGAATCTGCAAACAGCCCTGTGGGCACAGACTGTCATTCACCCCATTATACAGTTGAGGAAACCGAGGCCCTGGCATTAAGTTACGTTGCCTAAAGGGACACACAGCTCCCGAGAGGTACAGCCCAGAGGTCTGTGCGCCTGTAGAGTCTGAGCTACGCTACTGTGTCTGCCTGGATCCTGTGCTGTTGCAAAGCTAGGCTGGCAGGACGTCCACAGCAGCTGCACAAGGTACTCCTGGGAATGAGCGGAGGGCAGGGACAGCCCGGCATCGCCTCTGCCTGGTGTCCTCCTGGCCCCCATCTTGCTACCTCTCCTTTTAGGGATCTTCTGATTTACGTGACCCTGGCTGTCTGCATGCATCTCTGGCTGCAGGACGGGTTTTCGGAGATGACTTCAACGTCGGAAGTCAGAGGCTACAGAAGCCTGTCTGTTACTTCGCCGCTGGCACCACAGTGCATTTGTGGTGCTCGGCTGTGGGGCTTAAGCACATAAGCAAAGGCAGAGGCTGTGGGTCGATAATCCAGATCCCGATGTCATCCTCACAGGGGTAGAGAGGGCTCATTTCTGTCTATTCTCCAGTTTAACTTCTGCTGGTGGCCTGGGTGACCGATATAGGGCGGGATGCTGGAGGGAGCGGCAGTATTTATTCAGTGGCTTTATTTGCTTTTACTTCCACTTCCTTTTGGACGCTCTTGCGCCATCTTCACTGTTGAAATACCAGCTCAGACCCTCGCTTCTACCCATGAAGTTTTTTATTACCATCCCCTCCAGCATTCAGATCACATCTCCTCATATCAAAGATGTTAGGGTAGGGCTAATTCTTTTAGGTTACCAGCCAGGACAGGGAAGAATGCAAGTCAAGTGCACCTTAGGAAGCAGAATCTTTGTACTCTCAAATGCAGCACATGTGCTCAGAATCCATTATTTATAAATGTGATTCATTCATTTATCCAGTCACTGCGCAAACATTTCTTCAGGCTCTCTAGTGCCCAGGGCTCAGGGACAGAGCTGTGAGAAGCACAGGTGAGAACGAAATCCCTGGGCTGTATCTTTGAACGTGACATCAAACTCCCATTTATATAAGCAACACCAAGCCCCATGGCCATCCCAGTGTTTCACATTAGATGCAAATGACCCACATTACAACTCCTGACTCTGCATTAGATGAGCATTTGTAGAAGCCTCACCTAAGCTAGTTTCATGCGGTTTTCCCTTCCCCACCCTCAGCACTGGTTCTGGCTAGTGACCACTAGAGGGCATCTTAGCACTAGCTCGGGACCTGCTCCAGGCCACCGGGTCCATCAAAATCCTCACGTTCAGTCCCTGTGCTGACTTTTCCCTTCACTGAGTAAAAGGGCAGAGTGTAACCCTTCAGAACCTCAGACGGCATATGGGGATACATTTATTTTTCAGAGAGGAGATACATTTACGTGAGATAGGAACCTGCTTTCAGTTACCTGGGCATGGGAACCACCGCTCTGTCTGCTGTGTTACAAAATTGCTTTGAGAATTACCATCTTTGAGAGTGATTTTAGTGCACTGCAGATGGATATAAGGATATAATGCCTCACAGATTGGACTTTAGTTTTCATGCCAGACGGAACAGAAATCCGGGAACCTCGCCTTCTTTCTTGAGAGATGATTTAAGGACAGTGTGCCTGGGGGGAAAATGAACGGTCCAACAGCTTTGGCCGCATTCTGGAGGAGAAAAGAGAGAACTGACATCTCAAACCCTAAACTGGGTCAGAAGCTGCATTGCAACTGTTTTCCCGCTGAGCTGTAAGAAATGTAAAGCGAAGTAAACACGTTTTTCTGGAGCGTCAGGACGCGGAGGTCCCGTCCAGCCTTAGAGCGCATAATTCTTTTGCAGATGAAATTGCTTTAGAAAAGAAATGAAAAACTTGGAAGTGTTGACATACTCATTATGAGTCTTTCTCGGTTTCAGATCAGATGAGTTTGATGGGTTAAACTTATTTTTTCTTCGGTTCCCTCTGTAATTTTTTTGGATTGCAGAAGAGCGAATACTGGCTCCCTGTGGTAAAAAATAAGTCTGATAACATGGTCCTCCTGCCCCCCATGCAAACATTAAGGCATGGCTCAAATGCCTTCCTCGGTCTCCTCTGATCCATTTCTCCCACCCCCAGGATGATTAATTTCCCCCCATATTCTGTGCTTCCTCAGCATGAGTCCACACTTCAGTTGGCTCCTGGTTCATATCTGTGTGATTGACGGTCTCTTCTGTTGGACTGTGGCTTCTGAAGCCACCGGCCATGCTGCCCGCTGTGAACGTGCAAGGTGCTGAGGACTTGCTCCCTAGGTTGAACTGCAAATGGATAGAACAGGAACCTTGGTTCTGAAGGCCCTGCTGATAATGACCTAACAGCTGCTCTCTTACATTTTGCTTTTAAGAAAGAGAAGGGACTTGGGAAGGAAGGAAGGATAGTAGCATTTATTGGGCCATAGAAGATGCTAGATATTTTCATGTAAAATTTCATTTAACACACACACACGCCCCATTAAAATAGGTGGCCTTATTCCCATTCTCCAAATACGTAAACAGAGCATTCAGTAACTTGCCAGAGAACATAGAGTTAGGAAGTGGAGGAATCTGTCAATAAGGATGTTTAAAAATTTATGTCTTAGTAACAACAATCCATGGTGGTCTCTGTTTAGACTCAGACCATCCTCAAAGGGAAATCTTGCTTCATGTGCTATGGCCTTTTTACCAGCCAAGACTCATAATACTCTCTTCTGCTAGATCCCCAGTCTATTATTTACATGCTGATTGGGTGACCAACTTGTTAAGTCTCTTGCCGAGGAGAATTAGGTGGAATGAGCTTCTACTATCCGAAGAAATGTATATCGAGTGTGTATACAGCTTTTCTCTCCTCCCAGAATATAAACTCCTTGAGGGTAAAGGATACATTTCATTCATTCCTCCTGCCCCACCAACTCATCATTGTCTACCTGGATTTCTTTCATGTAATAGGTACACAGCATATATTTGTTCTCCTCAATGTATACTCAATGAAGTTGAGTTAATTTTAATTGCACTTCATAAGCAGCCATATGGGATGGCATTGACGACCCCCTGATTTTACCCAAGTCAGGTTTAAGGAATGGTTGTTGTTCGGAATTTCCCATCATGCCGTGGGCTGAGTGGCGGACAAGGATAAGAGATTAATGTCAATTACATGGCATAGCGTTAAATCCTTAGTGATCATCATATGGTTTTAATATTTTAAAAAATGCACTGCTAATGGAACATCCCAGAATCATCTTGAGAACATTTTGTCACACGTCACTGCACACCTCGGAACTGGGACCTTACATAGCGGGTGCCCAGACCACTAAGTACACAGATGGTCTCAGTTTACAGCTGCAGGTCAGTTTGAACACACGGCGGCAGGGGGAGGAATCCTCGGCACTGATGGTTGTGTATCTTGTTTTTCTTTTTTGGAGACACTTCACCAAACAGTCCTACTTTCTGTTCAGAAATAAATAAGGAAAATTTGCTAAAATACCCTACCATGGGCCAAGGACCCAAAACCCAATCTAAAACCAAATGACACAAAGCGAATGAGGTCATGAGGTTTTTGATGTGTGTCTCGATTGTGAATAGGCTTCTCTGGATATATGGAAATACTGAAAACAAACTCTGACACATGTGCAGACCAAATTAACGGGCAAGTTTTCAATAGACACGTTCCTGTCTCTTCTCTTCCCAGGTATCTTCTGTGGAATTAAACCATTGTAATGATATGAGAAACAAATAAAACATTGACCTATGCCCTCCGCATAAGTAAACATCTGAGTCGCTCTTCCATGAATGCAGGAAGAGAAGCAGTAATACACTTGCTGAGAACCCAAACAGAGAGCCAGTGCATGGGTCAAAGTGCTCCCAGGAGGGAAGGATTAGAGACATCAAAGGGCTCATCACTATTCCCGCAACCACCGCCCTTCTGTCAAGCGTGCTGGTAATGTACAACCAAGGCTGTGAGCTCATCTTCCAGAGGAGAGAAACACTAAATTAGCCAAAGGGAAGATGTTACAGTAAATGTAATCTCAGGGCAGGGCCTTAGACTAGTGAGGTCAACTTCCTTTATTTATTCTGACATCCCTAAAAAGACGTAATGCTTCCAAACAGTGTTATTTTTTTAAATAAAGGCTTGAACAACCTCTGATATTAAAATTTTCAGTTGTGTTTACAGCTATACACTTTTTAGTATTGTTCGTTATTGGCAGAAAGTTCAAGGGTAATAAAGGCCCACATTTTTAAATAATTCATCTGAGCCTCAGCTTCTAATTTCAGGCCAGGCTCCATGCCAGCACAGGAAAGAAGGATGCTCAGATGGAAGGACCAGAGGTTATGTCCATGCTTCCAGGAAAACTGATGTGGAACTCTTTATGTGGCACAAACACTGGCCTGAAAGTTGGACTGCTTACTTTTTTCACTGAGAAAAGTTGCGATTTTATGACCTCCAGCAAATCTCAATAGGGCTTTTCTTTTAAAAAAAAAGTGTTTTCCCTCCATTACATACAGTTATTTTTTTCTAAGGAGACTATCATGTAATTTGGTATTTCAAAAAAATGAATATACCTTTTCATAAACTGCAGTAGGCTATATATTTGTTTCTTGTTTAACATACATGCTACTCATGGTTTGTTTTAAAGGCTCTATGTCATTAGTTTCTTTAGCACTGAGGTCATACTGCATGCACTTTTCTACACCTTTCATTTGTTATCTAACAGCACTTTGTAGAAATTGTGCTGAGTCAGTTTTCTAATGTAGGTGGATGTATTTGAGGAAGGGTCCTCTATGGCCTCTGACCAGACCACCTAATTCATGGTCAATTTAAATACCAGTTAAATCACAGTGTTTAGAGTCTGGGCTTGGGAATCAGACAGACCTAGGTTTGTACCTCAGCTCTACCCCTTACTGACCTCTCTGTGTCTCTGTTTCATCAGCTGTAAAATGGGAATAATGGTACTTATCTCACAGGAGGGTGATGGGCATAAAGTACAGCCTGGAAAGCAGTAAGACAGAGACTGGCGCATAGTACACTCAAGAAATACTGATTGCTTTTACTACTACCACTACCACTACTTTATTAGTGTTAGTATCATTGCCTTAATAGGATTCTCCTGTGTTGGGCTGAGGTGGGGTTCCTGGAATCTTTATTAATATTCTTGAGAAAAGCCATTTAAGCCAAATCATCTTTATAAGCTGTTCCAGCACTTTTTAAAAAGCTTGTTGCTCTATCAACCTCTTTTCCTAGAGCCTTTAGCATACACGTTTCACCTCCCAGCTGCAGGTGGCATTCTCTGAGCCACGTGGAAGGCTGTCTTATCACCTCCTAGGTTGCTCTCTGCACCCTCCTGTCTCTAAACACAACACAGGTCAAAAGAGTTTATCAGACAAGCATGCTACTAGCTCCCACTGCTACCCTAATCGACTTCAAACACTAACCCCTCCAAAAGACTTACTTTTATTTAAAACTCTTAAGAATTTTCAAAAGTTTATAAGGCAAACTGGCAGGGGTGAGCCTGGGTCTCTTGATGGCTCTCAAAGGCGACAAAGAGGCGATGGGGTGAGCAGCGACCAGCCCCGGAAGGAGGGGTCTGGTTATATGGGTTCTAGATAGGAGTCTGCCTCTCATGAGCACTGGGACCTTATTAGTCACCTGGACATCCTCTATCTCTGTTTACTCAGCTGTTTAATGGGCTAATAGTACCAGCTGTTCCCAACTCATAAGGTTGAGCACGTCAAACGAGGATACGTATGAAAGTATTTTGAGCACCACATAACATGATTATTCAGGCCCTTCCAGTACAGAGAGAATTTCTCCTGGCTTGAGGCGGTTACTTGAAACTCCTTACAATTGAACATTTCTCCACATACAAAAAGTGGTGCCACCCTGCCCATCAATGTTTCACGTCAATTAACATATATAGCTGCCCTTTAAGTCTATCATTGAATCACTTTTCATTTTACTGCTAATAAAATTCCTCCAACAATTTTTCATTGTTGTTGCGATCTATTTTATTTATTTATCTTTGACCTACAAGTAAATGTACCTAATTAATGTATTCAACTTGATGAGTTTGGAGTTAAGTATATACCCATGAAAACATGACCACAATCTATGAACTTCTTTTTCATTATAGTAGCTAATGCAGCCCCAATGAACACAAATGAGTATCTTGAAGCAGAGTACTGCCGTAAGAGAAACCTAACATTTGTAGCATTGGTCCTGTGGTATGGATATTAGAGGCTGGAAAGACAGACAGTAATGGTATACAAGCGAATGTTTTGTAAATCTGTCACCGCACATAACCTGGAAGGCAGACTAAGTGCCTATGACCGGTGGCTTTAGGGAAAGTGCTCAAAAGAGCCAGAATGGCCACGGGTATCAGTGGTTTCCTGCTGCCTATGT
This sequence comes from Phocoena sinus, assembly GCF_008692025.1. Classification (NCBI taxonomy): domain Eukaryota; kingdom Metazoa; phylum Chordata; class Mammalia; order Artiodactyla; family Phocoenidae; genus Phocoena; species Phocoena sinus. Next base: position 7,667,894 of record NC_045771.1, read on the forward strand.
CAAGGAAGAGATGAGTTCAGAAAAGAATTGGCCAGTTTCCAAGCATCAGTGAAAGGGAATAGAGAAAAGTCCAAAAATTTAGAGCCTCACACCAGAGAGTAAGAAATAAAACTGCAAAAAGCTTTGACCAACAAGGGCACATGAAGATTTTCAGCTCAGCAAACTGGCTCAGCGCCATGCGGGAGGTTAAAATTAAGAGTATTTACCCCACCACAACCACCTAAGCCTCTTGTCTCAGATGGCCTCAAGGTAGCTGCCATGACCTTGAGAGAGAGGCAAGGGTCCCTGGAAGCAAATGACTATGTCGGTCCAAGAGCCACGTTTAGGGAAGAATGCAGGGCATATCTACTGGTACACGAAACTGACCAGAAGCAGATAGATCAGAAGCCAACTCAGCTTCTGAAGCAACTATATCGGCAAAGAAACTGCAGGTCTGGTCTACAAAGGCTTGTGAGTATAAAACAACCCTCAGTGTAATTGACACCTGCAGGAAACGGTCCCTGGAAGCTGCACAGCTTCAAGGAATGCATTATCACCAACATTCAGTTCAGAGGAGAGCCATGGAGAGCCACGCAAATAACGGACAGGAATTTGGCCTATTCAAGGAACTACTCCCATGGCCAAGGGCGGCAGCAGGACGTCCTCAGAGCGTCTACCCAGCATGATTTCATCACTGCTACAGAACACAGGACTTTCCTCTTTAGAAAATATATCTGATATAAGGCAGACTTTCATTGGGTTTAGCCACTGACATTTTAGGGTTGTTACAGCAACTGGTGTTATCCTGGTCTTTTTCTACATTCCCGGCGTTTAGCATTCACCGTATGCTACTATTGTTGGTAACACTTTCCTCTGACCATTTTTAGGATTCATATTCAATATACAGCTCAATTAGCAATTGATGCAACTGCTGTTATACAATTTGGTTGAAATTCTGATTAATTGTAGGTAAGAAATTATCGCCTTTATTTTAAGAGATGTAATTCACTGAGTCTGAGGAACATTTGTTTTGAAAATTCCTGATGAAAACAATTGAAGTCATGCTCTTTGTGCTATAAAAATTTGGGGACCTGATCATCATTTGTGTCTGAGGACTTGGAATATTTAAGAAAGTCCTTATTTTACTTGCAGAAAATCTGTTAGCTTCTTCTTGGCAAAGAGGGAACTGGCCCTCCAGTTACATGAAAGCCAAAATGATACATCTTTACCATCTGTTCATTTGATTTTTAGAGAAAATGGATTAGGAGTATCTGTGCCAGAGACTATATCCCTGAACCCTCCACTGTAAAACTTCCATAAAACCCCTAAATATTTGATAGTTATTCAAGGAACATGTATTTAATTCATTTTTCAAGCTAATTTTATCCTTGGATCAGGTGAGAATATCAGAAAGTTGTATCACCTCAGCCCTTGTTCCCTTCATCTCCCATCACCCTGTTCTACCCCACTGCCTGCAGAACTGTTTGGGCTGAAATTCATTTTTAAGTTATACTTGACTTTCCCAAGGAAATGCTACGTCAAGCAGGTTTATGAAAAACACATTTGTTGCAGAAACGCTGGTGAACGCCCCGCGTACCACCTCTCTCGGTACTCACTATGCAACAAGGAGGAAGGGGCTTCAACTATCACATTTTTAAAACTCTGAAGAAATATAGCAAAATGCCAAAATTTTTAATGTTTGGATGGTGGGTCCATAGGTGTATGTTTTATTATTCTCTGTACTTCTGCATATTTTTGAACTATTTTATAACTTCAACATCACTCAATTTCCAACTGGCCAGAGGTATCCATTTCCAACATTTTATGGTCACCCTCCCAGACATCTCTCCACTAAGTGATTCAGTTAAGAGCATGTGTAAACTTCAGTGTGGTAGACCTAGGTTCATCTAGGCTTTTGCTACTCGCTGCTTCCTAATTTTGAGTGAGCTACATCACACTCTGAGTGTCAGTTTCCACATCTCTAAAATGGGGATACTAATGGTGCATTCCTCATAAGCCTATTGTGAAGACTCAATGAGAAAATGTGTGTTAAGTGCTAGCACAGTGCCTGGACCACAGCACCAATAAACGTGAGCTACCATCATGCATGTGATGTTGCCAAGTGGATCGTGCTATGGGCAGCTTGCCATGCCAGTAAACAGAATCCATGGTAGATAAAAAAAGGGAAAGAATGATAGAGTAAGAAAAATTCCATTTCCCTGGAAGAGCTGGTATATTTTATGCTTATGGGTTGTGGACTTCCGGGCACCAAGAAGCTCTGAGCCAAACTTACGCAAGTGGATAAGACCTTCTGACCTGGGTAACCGTATTCCATTTCCCCATTGTCTTGGGGCCCTACTTTTCGTGACTTACTTTAACTCTCAATTTCGTTTTATGTACTCCCTGTAAACCACCTTATATCCCCTGTGCAATGTGGTTGGGACGAAAGGAAGGAAAGGAGGATGGGTGAAGCCAGGGACGGCAGGCAGGAAGGAAAGTAAGAAGAAAGGATTTGTAACACAAGGCTTTGAAATTATTCCTTGTAATGGTGATGTTCAGTTCTTAGATGATGCTAATTGGCACAGTTTTTAATCACAGGCAGTGTTTTTCGGGTGCTCTCTGCCCGCTCGGGGTTTGTTTTACATTTGGCATTAAGCCTTCAGCTTTATCACGGGTGCAACTGTGAGTTTCCATAAACGATGCAACTTGAGGGTTGTCCTGGGCTCTGGTTTGCACTGGCATCTGAGAACTCTGAGAGTCGGTCCTTCATTCTCTATGTGGACATTGGGCACTTTGTCTTTTGGCAGCAAATGTTTCAGCCAAGGTCAGTTTCCCTCAAGTGCTCAGCACCATTTCAGACAGCGTGTGCTCCGGGAATGCAAACTTATTTAAAGTTAGCTTTAGCCAAACCCAGCTAGGAAAGCAAACCTGCTTTTAAAAACGCTGTAAACACTGACAAACATCATCTAAATTATATGATGTTTCCACATACATAAATGTATAGAATTTTAACTTAATTCCAAAGGCATCATTTCATAGCACTTTTTTTTACATCTTTATTGGAGTATAATCACTTTACAATGTTGTAGTTTCTGCTGTACAACAACATGAATCAGCTGTATGTATACATATATCCCCCTATCCCCTCCCTCTTGAGCCTCCCTCCCTCCCTATCCCACCCCTCTAGGTGGTCACAAAGCACCGAGCTGATCTCCCTGTGCTATGCAGCAGCTTCCCACTAGCTGTCTACTTTACATTTGGCAGTGTGTAGATGTCAATGCTACTCTCTCACTACATCCCAGTCTCCCATCACCTTTCGTGTCCTCAAGTCCATTCTCTACATCTGCGTCTTCATTCCTGTCCTGCCACTAGGTTCATCGTACCATTTTTTAAGATTCCATATATATGTGTTAGCATATGGTATTTGTTTTTCTCTTTTTGACTTATTTCACTCTGTATGACAGACTCTAGGTCCACCCACCTCACTACAAATAACTCAATTTTGTTCCTTTTTATGGCTGAGTAATATTCCATTGTATATATGTGCCATATCTTCTTTATCCATTCATCTGTCGACATTCCATGGCATTTTCTTTCTTTTTTTTTTTTTTTTTGCGGTACGCGGGCCTCTCACTGTTGTGGCCTCTCCCGTTGCAGAGCACAGGCTCTGGACGCGCAGGCTCAGCGGCCGTGGCTCACGGGCCTAGCCGCTCCACGGCATGTGGGGTCCTCCTGGACCAGGGCACGAACCCGCGTTCCCTGCATCGGCAGGCAGACTCTCAACCACTGCACCAACAGGGAAGCCGTTCCATGGCACTTTTAAACTCATCTTTGAGTTAGCCTTATTTTTGTTCTTTGATGAGAAGTACATTTTAATTTGAAATTATTTAAATATATTTGTCATTATATTTTATTGTAACTGGGGGCTATCAGAATGGGTTGAGGATATATGTGTGTTTTACATTTTTGTTCGATTATAAAAATGCAACATACACTTATAATTAAAAAACGAGGGGCTTCCCTGGTGGTGCAGTGGTTGAGAATCCGCCTGCCGATGCAGGGGACACGGGTTCGAGCCCTGGTCCGGGAAGATCCCACATGCCGTGGAGCAACTAGGCCCGTGAGCCACAATTACTGAGCCTGCACGTCTGGAGCCTGAGCTCCGCAACAAGAGAGGCCGTGATAGTGAGAGGCCCGCGCACCGCGATGAAGAGTGGCCCCCGCTTGCCACAACTAGAGAAAGCCCTCGCACAGAGATGAAGACCCAACACAGCCATAAATAAATAAATAAATAAATTTAAATCATATGGGCTTCTTAGAAGACCTCTGCTTAAAAACAAAAAAAAAAAAAATGAGGAAATACAGAAAACTCTAGAGGAAATGAAGCCATTTATAATCCCTTTACACAGAAGTAATCACGATTAACCTTTTATTATATCTTTCTCCATACATTCTTGAGGTTGTAGAAGTTCTCAAGATGGATTTGTAGATTGTTTCCAGGAAAAAAAAATTAGAGTGTTTTTTTGGAGTTCTAAAGGTGCCCTTGGAATTACGTCCACACTCTACAGTCTTCCCTGCCTGCAAGAAAGCAGGTCATGGGAGCAGGGAATCGGCCCGACCTGCTTGTCTGGAAGCAGGCACCATATGTTTTCTTCCTCCACCATGTCTACCTTTGTTTTCCATCTGGGCTGGAATGGAGAGGCTGGGCTGACAAAGACCAGTGCACCCCAGATCATGAAGTCTTTCCAGGCTGCATTCAAGTGGGTTGAGGCATCTGCTTTCTAAACATGTCCAGAAATCTCAGTGCAATTGCATCCCATTGTACGACAGAAGGAGGAGGTGGGCGACAGGGCTTTCCAACACCCTGGGTACAATTCCTATGGCCGAATTAGTTCCGTGCCTTCTATGATGCTTCCCACTTCTATCTTCTCCTTTACCTCAAAGCATTGTGCAGCCAAAGTTTTTCGTACCCATCGTGTTTCCTTTTCCTGGAACTGTAGTCCTGTTCCTTGGAAGATTCTCCCCAATTCCCCACTCTGATCATGAGGTTTGATCAGGGGCTATCAGTCACTGTTCCCCTCCCCTCACAATAGGTGAGTGTGTGACCCCAGCCAGGTCAATCAGAGACCTTCTCCGGATTTTAAAATGAGAACCGAGAAACTAGGATCTTGCTTCTGGTCCCAGCAAAACTGGGAAGATGTGAGCCGACTTCAGTGCCTGTGTCCCATGATGTGTGGAAGATGAAGTCTGCTGCAAGAGGAATTGTCCAGAGGCAGGTGGGCAAGCAGAGAAGATGGAGGGAGGGAGGGAGGGAGGGAAGGAGAGCAGGGAGAAGGGGAGGGAGGGGGGAGAGGGAGAGAGAGAGAGAGAGAGAGAGAGAGAGAGAGAGAGAGAGAGAGGCATTCGGTCGTGGCCTAGGCTTTGTTTTAATCCTCCAGGTCCCCTGCATTCTTTCAAAATTTTGGTTTTCCCTTTCTTAAATTCTATTACCTACCCTAGGAATTTTCTCTACAAATGAATTCTGAACTGGTTTTCTGTCCTTTGTGATCAGAAGAGCCCTGAGCAATAGAAGCCGGTTCTCCCAGCCCCGCTTTGGTCCCCTGGACTCTGCAGGCCCCTGGCTCCTCCACTGCGTGGATTTCTCAGCCTTTCCTCAAGAGCCCCAAGTCCATAAAACAGCCCATCCCTGTCCCCTGCTTCAGGGTAATGTCTCGTTTACTGTAGCAGACAGCAGCTCTGATTAAGCTAATATTTGCTCTTAAAGAGCTGCTGCTTCCTTCCAAAGATTCCCCAGTTGGTGGAATTTGGCAGAACGGAGGCCATCTTGACCTTCTTTACTCCAGACTCTCATTTGGGGAAATGCACCAGGAAATGGAATTATTTAGCCTATCACCTGGACTCGCTTCTCCCACCCACCCCACCCTCGTCTTTGCATGTGGTTCCTCAACCCACAAGGCTCAGTCCCGACACACAACGCGTTTTCTTGGAGACAGTGAGGATTAACCTTGCAAAACTCTGCAGCTGAGACAGCTCCCTTCCTTGACACTGTCCTTCAAGCTGATTGTTGAGCACTTTTTAACTTTTAATATTATTTTGCAATGGTGAAATGGCAAGATAATCACTTTCTTCAAGAGAGGTGACAGATGGCACACTTTAAAACAAGAGAATGCCTCTAATCAAAAGCCAATAAACACAACGTTGATAAAATGGTATAAAACCACCCCTTGCCTGTAATGGTATAAACCACCATACTAATCCTGGACTTGCTGGCTTTTCTGAATCAAACTTGAGTTATGGTGGAAGATGGGCGTGGTTTACTCCATAAGTAATTTGCAGCACCTAACACGTGACAGGCACTGCGCTAGACTCAGCGACTGTCCATCACTATGAGAGAAGCTTATTTATGCCCCATTTGATTAATTGAGCAATAGGCTGTAACTGCACATTGTCATTTTCCTAGGAAAGGCCTCTCCTGAAAATGCTCTCTAGCATTTACTGCTAAAGGCCAAGTGTAAACTCCGTATCAAGTTATGAATTTGACATCCGCCAGTGCTCACGAAGAGACGGGGCTTGTGCCTCTCCTCTGCGACCTGAACTTCCCACAGTTAGCAGCCAAATCTGAATCCGAATGAGGTCCGAGAGGCTGCTGGACCCCTGCCAAATGACATTCCACTTGACTGACAAAACAGCATCCCCCTGCTGCACTTCTTCCTGACAGGTATCTATTTTGAACCCCTTCTAGAGAATGCAGTGACAGTTCCAGCCTTGATCTTTGCCTTAGTTCCCAGGGAGACCTCCTCATGCCATGTTTTATTCATGGTGTCTCCCAGGCCGGTCTCTTCATTGTAAAAATCGGTCGTGGGGGTAGGGACAATCCATGAACCTGAAATAAAGTTTGAGTGTCGCAATAAAACCGTCCCTTTGTGTACGGAAAGCCTACCACCAGAGTCTGAGATGCTGGGGAAGGCTTGTGTACTGAGGATTTTTAAGGCAAAGCATCCATAGGAGAAAAGAAAATAGTTATTCGCATTGCACTGGAGTCATGAAGGAAGTAGGTCAGATAAACCAAAATAACCTTTGCTGGGAAACGCGATAAGCTTCAGACATCTGAGACCATGCAGAGAAAAGATGCTGCAATGGATAAAAGCAGTAGACCGATAGACGTGCAGGGCTACAAGCAGGAAAGCTACAAAGAACGTACAGAGTAAACATTTATTCTACCTTCTCCCAAGAAATCTCTTCTCCATCAACTCTGTCATTGTCCTTCCTGTAGGAACTGGATATCTTTCTACTTCACAGGTTAGAAATTTGTAGGAGAGAGTATCAGAAGCATCTCTTCCACCTGTCCTAACCGCCTAAAACAAAACCAATAGCCCAGCATGACAGAGGACAGAGATTGCAATCCTGTATCACATCCGCCTGATGAGTAACACGTGTGTACCTTGAGAGTAATGGTCCTCTCGTGACGGGTGACATTAACGCTGTGGGGCTGCCCATTGGCCATGCTCCTGTGGTCCACGTCAATATTATACGGCTCCCTGGTGCCACCCAGGCTGTACCGGATCTGTAAGCTTCCTACACAGAGAAAAGAAAAGAAACTCAGTCATTTCTCCACTCTGGATTTCATTTTAATGTCACTTCCCCCACCCCTTGAGGCTAATTCCATTAAACTCAGCTTCAACGTCCATCAATGTCACCGCCGGTCTGAATTCTGAGTCACTAGCTCAGAGGCACACTAATCCATAAAGGCTCACAGCACCAGGCACGCGCATGTTGACAATCTACCAACAGCAAGCCATCAGTGACCGTCATCTCCAAGTTGAAGCAGCAAATGGTATAAACAACCCAAGTCGGGATTGAGCCTGGGATGGCAGAATGAGAACATACACGATACAGGACCATGGAGACGCCTACAGGCCCCACAAAATACTCTGTGAAATAAAAACTAAATGCAGGATGACGGGATGGCCTCATGCCATCAGCAGTGTGACATTCAGCATATAAAAGAATCATGAACATACAATATTAAGAATAAACATAATTTACAGAAGATAAATCCATGGGATTTTGGGAGGCTTCACTGAGACCAAGAAAACAAAGCAATGGCTTTTATTCTAGGTTAGAGACCTCATCAATCCAAATGCAAATCAAAGGCAAAAAGATGGGTCCTCATCGCCTCTCAGCTGTAGTTCACTTTGCCTCAACAAATTATTCTTTTTTCTCTTTCTTGTTTCTTCCCAATAATGACAAGCAATATTCCAAAAGATTAATATTCTATATCCTGCTTTTAATTAATCAGCAAACGTAGCTTTTATTTCTTAGTTATGATTTTTAAAGCCATCGACTTTTTATCTCATTTTTTACTCAAATTGGAATCTTCGTGTTAATAGCTTTTGACATCTCAGAGCTTAAAAATGGAGCCAGTAATTTAGCAAGAGTTTAGTCAACTGTAAATCACCTCAAAGATTCTTTGTCGCCTTTTTCATTTGCCTTCCAGAGGAACAAAACTGATATTCTAAGTTGTGAAATAAAACATGATAATTAAAACTTAAAAAGTGAACAGAAAAGAGAAAGAAAGTCACTGGAAACTCCACCGTCCAGAGGTAAACTACTCTAAATATTTGGCAATATCTCCTTGTAGGTAATTCTCATGTCCCCATGTGTACGTAAATAAATGCAGTAGTTTCTGAATGCTGCCCTTCCTTATTTAGCGTTACATGTGCCATTTAAAATGTTGAACTACGTTCCTGGAATTGAAAGAACAATCATGAATTACTTGCATTTCCTATTTTTCCTTTCTGAACAAATCTGGCAAGGCTTCACTATTTGAGTTTTCTCTTGGCACTTGATCCTAGATTCCTTTGCTTTATGGCGTTTCAACCAAGCACTGTTGACTTTCATCTCCTAAATGGGTCTAAGTTCACCCACTCTCCCCCATCTCCACAACCACAGGGCCTCCACTGGCACCTAGAATGCCCTGGTATCGCTCCCATAGGAGCCTGCCCCTGCACGCAGAGCTCCTGGCCTAACTCAGGGCCTCTGTGCTGGCCACACCCTATCAGTGACCTGACGGCCACCACCTGAGCTTCACCTGCATTGGCTTCTGCCTGGATCACGTGATCCAAATCAGTCCCTCCTTTAAAAGTGATCACTTGACCCCATTTCACTCTCAGGCGAGTCCCCTCTTTCCGTGCTCTCTTACTACTAATCCATTAATGGAGGTGTCGCACTGGGACCTCAGACACAACATACGTGAAACCAGACTCTTGATCTTCCCCTCCAAAAACTATTCCATCACAGTTCCCACATTTCAGTTAACGGCCACTTTATCCTTCCAGCTATTCCTGCCTAAAAGCCCGGACTCCCCTCTTGCTCCTATAATACACGTATGATCTACCAGCCAAGCTTCTTGGCTCAGTCTTTAAAACACACCCTGAATCTTACTGCTCTCATCACCTCCATTTCTATTCCTGGACCAAGCCACCCTCGTCTTTTGTCTGGATTACTGTACTAGCCTCCATTCTCACTACTGCCCTTCCGCCACGCTCCCTCAGCCCAGCCTGGCCTCTGCCTCTCACGTACCGGGTCTCTCCACGCGGCAGTCAGAGCGGTCCTCTGCTCAGAACCCTCCCATGGCCTCCTGTCTCACTCAGAGTAAAAATCGATGTCTCCATAACAGCTCACCAGGCCCTCTGTGGTCTCCGCCCTCATCTCTGACACAACCTCTCATTATTCTCCTCCTTTCTCACTCCTCACCTGAACACACTGGCCTCTTTGTTGTCTCCCCAGATGCCAGCATGTTCCTGCCTCAGGCCCTTGGCACCTGCTGGTTCTTCCGCCTAGGATGCTCATTTCCCAGTTATCTGCATGGCTGACCCCCCAGTCCCTTTAGGTCCTGCTCAAATGTTGTCTTCTCAGTGACCATTTCTGTGACTTCCTTATTAGAAGCAGAATTTACCCACTCCTTTCCCTTGGCCAGGCTCTCCCTTTTCTGCCTTACTTTCTTCCCCATGACAGTTCTTACTATACAACATACTACCTACTGTACTTAGTATGTTTACTGCTGTCTTCTGCTAAAATGTAAACTCCATGAGAGTAAGAATTTTTGTTTATGTTCTTTATGACTTAATTCCCAACGTCTAGAACAATGCCCGATACATGGTAGGTGCTGGATAACTACTCGTTGAGTGAATGGATGATGGTCTCCTTGCTTCTGTGCTTTCTTCCTTCCCATGTTTTCTTAGCAGAGAAATCTTTTCAAGAGGCATAACTGACTAGTTGTCTGGTTCACTTAAAACTCTTCAAACTTCCCAGCTGCTTATAGGATAAAGACATACATTCTTTTTTTTTTTTTTTTTTTTTTTTTTTTTGCGGTACGGGGGCCTCTCACTGCTGTGGCCTCTCCTGTTGCGGAGCACAGGCTCCGGACGCACAGGCTCAGCGGCCATGGCTCACGGGCCCAGCCGCTCCGCGGCATGTGGGATCTTCCCAGACCGGGGCAGGAACCCGCGTCCCCTGCATCGGCAGGCGGACTCTCAACCACTGCGCCACCAGGGAAGCCCAAGACATACATTCTTAACATAGCTTATGATGTCCTGTCTGATCACAGCCTGCCAGTTACTTTATTTTAAAACATGCCATTTACCCTCTTACTTTTTACATTCAAGCTACCTAGGACTTCTCTTATTCCCTAGGAAATACAATTCTTCCTGCCTCAGGACCTTTGAATATGTTGCTCCCGTTTCCTGAGCTACTTCTCTCCCCACTCCTCAGTGATTTACCCTATTTTTTCTTTATTCTAATAGCATTAAAAACAATCTATTGTTTGGCAGTGAAGGAGATGATTAGGCAGTTGTTTGGCTACAGGTAGAAAAAACAAGTCAATTGTCTTGAGTTTTTATTCTCCACTTTACTTCTGGTGCTCTGACCTTGTATGATCACAGCCAGTTTTCTTAAATACACAGCTGTATTCATTCATCATTTAAAACTTAATTTCTTTAGAACATACTTATTTAGTGCCCCTGTTGAACTCAAGTTTTCAAGGTCTAGAAGTGGACTGCCTGGCTGGCTATAAGTGTGGAGTCCACTTCTAATACAGACATCCATCCCCAGCCCCTGTATGGTATGGGTCAGGCCGTGCCTAGATCTGGGGATGCAAAGAGAAGTAAGAGAGGGCTCTGCCTTTGAGGCTAGGAGTTGGAGGAACTGGTACTTATGCCAAAAAAGCCCCACAAAACCCTGGACATTTTTCTCCCTACTGTCTCTTCGCCATTGGCCCCTTTATGTTCTCCAGCTCATTAAAATCAGTATTAAGTTGTTTTCGTTATTTTTTCTCTTTCCTGGATTTCTTGGACTTTGTAAATGTGATGTAGAACTTCTCTAACTGCTTCACTTAATGGCAATGGAAATGATTTGCTTTGAGGAAAAAGATGAGTTGGACCTTAAAATTTATATATAGTGAACATCTATAAACAGTAATGGCAATATTCTTGAATAATAAAATTTAAATGATATATTTATTCCTTTCAAACAATAGCACAAGAAAACCACTAAATGATGGGAAGGAGAATATTAGTATTTGTTCATTAAAATAAAATATTATTAAGATGGAGAGATACTTCACTTCTTGCATCTCATGTTCATCTCCCGGGTGAATTAAAGCAGTTATAAGGGACTACTCTTTCACTGGCTGCAGCAAATAATGTGCTTAACAGATTTATTCTCTACTGGTCATCATCATTACCATCAGCAAACAATTACAGAGCACCTATCGTACGCAGGAGATGTAGTGCGGGGGCCTTTCATCTCACTGGGAAGACAGGCCATATTTATAACAAAGATGGGTAACAATACAGTGTACTAAAAGCCAAACAAATGACATTGAAAATAAGTGTAATAGGAGTTTAAAGTAAGCAGAAGTCATTGAAAGGAGGTGAGACTTGATCTGGGTCTAGAATGAAAGGCAGGTATTAAGCTACAGAGGAAGATGGAGCTTTTCCAGATAAGGGAGCACAGCAGGCAGCAGGGCAGACATCCTTGGGGTGTGTGAGGAGTGAAGAGTTCCTGGAGAAGGGAGAGAAGGGAGGCGTGGCCTCAATGTGCGGCAAAACGTAGATTAAATCATGGGCTCTGGATAATAATAACCGCTAACACACACACATACAGCGTGTATGTGTGTGTGTGGTGTGTTACGCTTACTAACTCATTTGACTTTCACAGCACTGCTCTGAGGGAGACACTATGTAACAGATGATGAGACAGAGGCTCGGAGTGGCTCACGGCTGCCCAAGATCCCACAATCTGCAAACAGAGAAGCAGAAGTCAAACCCAGACTTTCTGGTTCTGCACTCCGAGCTCTCACTCAAGAGGCTGGTGGGTCCTGATTGGAAGCTGCTGGGACTCGGGATCTGTCCTCCTGATCCTGGGGAAGGAGGCCCTCCTGGCTGTACGACAGGGACACTGTGTGTGAAGGAAGACCTACTCTGGCTGGGCTGGGCAAGGTTAGGGTGACTGGAAGCAGAGAGACGGTCAGGACAGAGCATCCCAGGGACGTGCTGAGGGGCACTGGTACCCCACGGTGGGGTCACGGGGTGCCAGGAGCCCGGCTACCCTCAGGACTTGGCAGATCTGTGGAGGTAAGGCCTGCTGGAGCCCCTGGGCTGGGGGCCTCCCAAACACAACCTCACGCATCTGCCCAGGTGCCATTCAAAGATAACATTCTATGTTTGCCACGCCAGCAGCAATGTCGGGAAGCGCTGAATCAGAAGACATTTGCCAGGAGAGTAGCAGTGGGGAAGCAAAGGAAGGGATACTCTGGAAGGACATGGTGAGAACAGGACGCACAGGACTTGTCAGGCTGGATGGCCCGCAAGAGGCGGAAGGACGGAGTGCTCATGAATGAGGCCAGGCTGTGAGTTCTGGTGTCTGAGAAGTGGTAGCACTGTCAGAAGAAGAGGGGCCTGGTTCTGGGAGCAGGGAGGACAATACAGCTTCCAATATGTTAAGTTTAAGAGATGCCAGGGCATTTAGTTAAAACTTTTTATTTTATTTTAATGACATTTTGGCTTAGTCCTTATTGATGTCTTTTCCCTCAATGAGTTCCTCAAGTTTTTCTAGCTTTAAATCTCAATTCATAAAAAATACAGTATTTGGAGTATGAAAAAGCCAAATTTTCATTAGCAATTGAGGACGGCCTTGCAATAATTAGAGAGAAACTGACTGTCCATGCTTTGCAAATGCACCGAGTGTTCTAGAGGTCTCCAAGCAGGGCAGTGGAGAACTCTGGGTCCAGCATCAGACACCTGGGTTCAGGAACCCCAGTTGTGCCATCACCAGCTGAGGGTGCAAATCACCGAATCTCTCTGCGCTCCAGTCTACTACCTGCAGGAAGAGGGTAAGAATGGACTCTACCTTATAGAGTGTGTGCTCTTGGGAATTAATGCATGTGAAACACTTAGCACAGCTTCGGGCAGCCTTACACGGTAGCCATTAATATGGAAACGACTAGTCAAAACCCCTGAGCATGACAAAGGCCCACAGACACACGCGTGGGTGCTCGCAGGGGCCGGTGCAGGCTTGGGGGCGAGAGTTACTGGATAGAATTGGGACCAGATTTTAACATGGCAGTGGCTTGAGGAGCAGACAATACAGCATCTACTGAGGCATGTTCCTGACATTCTTGACGAGCTAGAGGTGAGAACCCACTGCCCACTGAGGCGAGGCTGGGACGTGAGGGTGGAGAACATTGATGGATTAAACAGCTACTTAATCTGATGCAGGAGAAAGAAACTTAACAGGTGAACTTCCAGAGAGCAGGGGTGTACACTTTCCTACTTCCTGATTTAACTGGTTTTTTCTGGTGAGAACAGGGACAGGATCACTGAGAGCATGTGACATGCGTGGAAGAGTGTTACCCAGCAGAGACAAGTCAACTGCGCAAACAAACAATGATACTCTGCGCTCACATTACTGCTGTTTTTCTGTCCATCGCTTTTACAGAGCTAAACTGATATCGTACGGTCAAGGCTGTATCATGCCTTTTCTTGGTTTTATATAATATTACATAAAAGTGTCCTCTGTGTCATTAATTACTCTTCATAAATATTATTCTTAATGGATACACGATATTCCATAAAATGGTGATTCCCTCTTTTACTAACCATTTTCCTAAAATTTAACTCCTAGGTCCTTCCCAATTCTTACTTTCATAAATAACACTATAAACTATGATGAACATCTTCACGCTGAATCTTTGTCTGATTTTCAGCTTCTTTCTTCAGAAATAATTTCTGAAAGGGAAGAGTCCTAAGGAACATTTTTTTCCCACCCATCTTTTAAACCGACAGAGCACTGCCCAGAGAAGTTTAAGAATTTACTATTTTATTACCACTCAAGCTGAATTGGGTTAATAATAATAATTTTTAGTTCCCACAGAAGAAAATCTTGATCTTTAAGATGCCACGACACTGAAATAGCTGTCAGAAAAGGCTGCAGGACCGACTAGAGAATGGACTTGAGGATACGGGGAGGGGGAAGGGTAAGCTGGGACAAAGTAAGAGAGTGGCACGGACATATGTACACCACCAAACGTAAAATAGATAGCTAGTGGGAAGCGGTCGTGTAGCACAGGGAGATCAGCTAGTGCTTTGTGACCACCTAGAGGGGTGGGATAGGGAGGGTGGGAGGGAGATGCAAGAGGAAGGAGATATGGGGATATATGTATACGTACAGCTGATTCACTTTGTTATAAAGCAGAAGCTAACACACCATTGTAAAGCAATTACACTCCAATAAAGATGTTTAAAAAAAAAAAAAAAGGCTGCAGAGCTTCAGTCATTAAAGAGCAAGACCATGAGAGAGGTAGCCTCCGTGTCTCCAACCTGTACAGTCTCACTGGGAAATGAGAGACATTTGCTCCTTGATAAACCTAAATATTTTTATTTGTAAAAAAGAGATCTTAAAACTCCAAGTGTCATAGAACTCAAGTTTTCAGAGAGGAAATGGACTCAGTGTTTGGCATGTTTATATGCTTTAGAACTGCTCCGATTGTTCTGAAAGATAGTAAGTCCATTTGTATATTCTAAAATAGGATGCCTATTTCAGTCGCACTGACACTCCTGGCTTAGTGTATATTTGGAGATGGTCCCCGATATTACAACACTGAAGGGCAGAAGTCTAGGTATCCTCGTCCTTACCGGTGGGTTTGACAAGAACTGCCAGGAAGTCGGTGGTGAAAGAGCTGACGTAGAGGAGGATGCAGGGTGCCTTGGTGGTGCTGAAGCTGAAGCAGATCTCCTCGCGGGCCAGGTCCGGGGCCCCGTTCTGCGGGTCCAGGGAGTTCTCCGACCTGCTGCCCGATTCCTTAGCACCGGACCCGGGTGCCTGGAAGTTATACCGCAGCCACATCCCCTCTTCAAAAAATGCACCCACATCTGTTGAAAAGGAAAGAGAAAATGGAAAGGTGAGAAGTCCGAGGCTAATACCACCAACCATTTAACCTGGGTAGACGGTGAGCTTTGTCGTGGCCGCTAAGGCTGTTCCCGGAGGGTGGACCGACTCCAGGAAGGGAACGTCTATGCAGACGGACGTTGTTTCATCAACACGGATACGCTACCAAAACCAAAAAAGCAGTGTAACAGAGTATAGCAGTCTGTCAACTTAAAACGTAGGAGCTAAATTGAGAAACGTTAACTCATACCAGAAAAAAGTTTCACGTTTAGTACTTAGACCAAATAACTAATTTCGGTTGAAGAGAGATGCTGAGAATAAAGGCAGTGGCATTGTTAGGGAACTGTTGACCGACACCGCCCACCTCGGCCAGACCCGCTTCCCTGAGCTGTCTCACACAGGAGGTCCCGATAAGGAACATGGTGCTGTGGAAAACTAGCCCGGAGAAGACGACCAACTTCTTAGAATCCCTCGCGCTGGAATCCCTCTTGGCTGAGCGATGCGCGCGCCATCAGGAAGGACCCTGAGTCAGACCAAATACGGGCCAAGCAAGATGATTGGCCAGGCACAACCCGGAAACTAACCCCATCACCATAAAACCTGAGACCGTGAGCCATGTGGCAGAGCAGTTCTCTGGGGTTCCCTTAACCTGCTGCTCTCTGCCCAGGTGCCCCTTCCCGATAAAGTCTCTTGCTTTGTCGGTACATGTGTCTCCTTGGACAATTCATTTCCCAGTGTTAGACAAGAGCCCACTCTCGGGTCCTGGAAGGGGTCCCCCTTCCTGCAACAGTATCACATGAACCACTAATTCAAGGAACTCATGGGCATCTTCTGAGAGATCGGAGTTGCTTTGGATGTTCACCCAGGAAAGCCCTTGGTGAAATCCTGATGAAGTCCTGGGAGACTTTGGGTCTAGTCTTCAGAAATCACAAGACATGAAGGTAGGGGTAACTGGGCTCAGAATTTGGTGCTGCCTTTAACTGGTTATGTGGCTTTAAAAGTCGCTTCACCAGCTTCTCTAGGCCTCAGCATTTTATATGTGAAAGAGAGGTAATAACAGTGAGAATTACAAAAAATAATTAAAGTAATTAGCACATAATAAATAGTACCTATTATTATTATTATTAAGAAATTAGAAGAAAGGTCACCCATCCTTCAACAGTTTTTTCCTGTGGCCTAATCAATGCTAATTAGTTTTTAATCATTGCCTGGCAGATAAGCTCCTGCTACAGTTTCTCCATTGTTTGCTCCATGTTCTAAAAGCACCTCCTGACTCCCTGTGAAAGGCTGGGGGGCTAGCAAGGTCTGCTTGGCCTCTTCACAGTTAACTGTTTCATTGCCTTCTGCACGTGCCCTTGAAAGCATTTCCCAAACTTCTTTGCCCGTGGAACCCGTTTCTCTCGTAAGACTTGGCATCCCACTAAACTAGCATTACACAGAGTGTATTTTGTGAAACATCCGCTCTACGTTATAATGAATAGGAGAGGACCAATTTTAAGAGGATCCTTTCCTCTGGGAATTTTGAGGTTTGCTCTTGTTAAAGAAGCACAGGGCGAGTCAGCAGTACAGTGTGGTGATTCCGGGTCTGCAGTCAGACACCTGTGGCTGACCAGCCCTGCTAACTTGGTCAGTGGCTTGAAACTCTAAGCTTCAGCTTCCCTCTCTGGAACCTGGGGCCTCAGGTTGTCGTGAGGGTTAAAGAACCCACGGATGATACTTAGCCTGGCGCCTGGAATGTCTGATAAGCGTCCAAAAAAGATTACTTAGTCACATTCCAAAGATGGGTTTCCCCTTTCTACTGAGGGCCGCAGACGCCGCCCTGACCCCCACCTCACATGATCACACGCACTCCACCCGGCACTGCTGCAGAGGCTGCCACGTCCTGCCTCCCACTGAGCTGTGGTGAAGAGGTCAGTTGACGACAAGCTCTCAACTGTGGGCAGTACTGTTTTCCTGGACCCCCACCCAAGGGCTTTTGCAAGTGTGTGTGTGTGTGTGCGCGCGCATACATGGAGGGTACTATTGGCATTTGGTGGGTGGGGGTGAAGCCTGCTGGGTGTCTCGTGACATGTGGACTGCCTCACACAATTAAGAATTGTCCTCAAAATGCCTAGAGTGTCTTCGCCGGGAAACACAGGATTAAACAGACACTTAATCCATGCTAGTCACTGCACGACTCGCCAGGACGTAAAGGTGCAGCAAATGCATCAACACCCTTAAAGAGTCTTCTGTCTGAGACTGAGCAGGACCCTGTGGGGCTCCTGGGCACAAAAGACTTTCTGTGTCCCCTTCCTTGGGTTCCAAAGCGCAGGTGCAAACAACTGCTGATCAGGGAAGGGAGGGGATGCAGAGACCAGGGAGGAACAGTCAAGAAACAATAGTGCAGCCTTGGGGCAGGGTCCTGGTTCCCCCTCGATGGATACACAAAACAATATCTTTGCGCTCTTCTGCAGAATCAAGGCCCCCAGCAGATGGAAGATGTAACTACCTGATGATGCTCTCTCCATCATCACCTGACACCAGATGATCTCTGGACTGAAGGAATGCGGGCCCTGCATGCACCCTCATCCTTATCAGCAACCTCGCCCCTCGACTGTGAAACTCCTCACAAACCCCCCTGGGTCGGGACACACTGTTTTGAGGGCATTAGCCCGCTGTGGCCCCCTTTGCCTGGCAAAGCAATAAAGCTATTCTTTTCTACTTCACCCAAAACTCTGTCTCTGAGATTTAATTCGGTGTAGGGGTACAGAGGCCAGATTCAGCTTCACGTCCAGTGGCAGGTGTAGAGGAGACACATTGACACTTTGAACACAGTGTGGTGAGAGTTATGGTGGTTTACTTGGTAGGTTATGTGAGAAGAACCCCCTCTTACTGCCCAGAGGATCCTGAGCTGCCTTTTCCACTCTCTCAGCAAAGAGAGTGGAACTGATCACCAGCTGCATGCCCGGCACTATGCCGGGTGCTGAGGTTACAATCCTCGTTCTCAAGGTGCTCTTGATCTAGAGGAGAATTTAGGCTAACGGATATCATCAGAAGGCAGTGTGCTCAGTACAGGATCAGGTTTATATAAGGGGCACTTGGAACAACAGGGGTACCAGACCTGTCTCCAGGGCTCCAGGAAGACTTCCCAAGTGAAAAGACATTGCAGTCGGGGCCCGAAGAGCCAGAGGCAGGTCGCTATGTAAAGGTGAAGATGAAGACAAGCCACTTTCTAGCTGAGGGCGCAGCGTTCAGACAAACTTCGGGGCCAGAGAGTCTGCAATGTGAGCATCGAGCTCTCAGGTGAAATTCACACGCTCCTTTTTTTTTTTTTTTTTTTTTTAACAGTATCAGTTGTTCACACAAGACTCACTAGGCTCCCACTACTGCTGGGAAAACAGTGAAGGAGACAGAGGTGATCCTTACCCTCAGTAGTTCAGATCCTAGTGGGACAGACGGACATTACTAGGACTGGCTGATGTGACAGCGTCTAGCAGCTGGTGGGGCGGGGAGCATTCGGGGACAGCAGGCAGGCAGGCCGCCTAGAGCAAAGACACCAAGGGGTGTGTTTTGCTAGCAGAGAGGATCTACCAGAGGATGCAGGGGTCAGCATCTTGGAACAGGTTTGGGCCAAGCAGGAGAGAAGAGGTAGACCTGGGGCCTGGAGAGAGGGAGGGAGGAAGGCTAGAGATCAAGGCTGGAGGGTTTGAACAAGCCAGAGGCGAGCAGACAGGGCGGATGCACAGGGAGAAAAAAAACGTATCGGGCCCTTGAAACTCAAGACTGAGGAGCGCAGCACCTGGGCCTGGGAGGGGTGGGGGTTCTGAGCAGCAGAGGCTGAGGAAGCAGGTAAAGCCAAGGAGACCACAGGCGCCTGAGCCACAGATGCAGCGCATCGCCGGTGAGATCCTAAGCTCCCTTGGGCCAGGCTCTCCCCAGGTATTCTGCTCCCAGAGAGAGGGCAGAACTGAGTCCCTGACAGCACTTCTCAACAGGCCTGGGAGTCTGTTAAAATGCTGGTGCTCAGGCCCAGCCCCAGATTTTAGCTCAGAGGGTCCGACTCAGAGGGTCTTGAGAATCAGCACGTGTAAGAGGCGACGCTTAGGGACACAGAGTCTGCGGTGCTGGGAGCTGGAACGGAGGCAGGGTAGTGCACTCGGTGGGGCTGCTGGGCGGTCCTGTCTGGGTGAGAACTTAACGCTTTTCTCAGATAAACTGGCGACAATCCTTCCAAGGCAGATCATAAAGGGAAATTTGGAAAGCTAGGGATTTTGGATAAACAAATAAAAAATATGCCATAGAGAATACCTCTGGTGTATTTCAGAGTCATCCATCGTTAAGAAGCTTTAAGGATTCATGCCAGTATTGGAGGAAGGGATATACCACACTTAAAAATGTTGCTCTGAAACCACACTGTAACCCAACTGTCAAAGCGGGGCCTGGGAGTGCTGTGAGCCATTTAAGGTTCCAAGTGGCAGAATTACAGCTGTTATTTCATTGTTTCAGATCTTTTTAAGGAAATGCCAAATCAGAGTACTGCAATTTCATTTAGGAAAGTAATATTCCCATCCCTTCTGAATGAATAATTAAAATAATGCTTACTTCACAAGCCCCAAATAACATCTCTTCCCCCATTAAATGATCAAAAAGTTGATTTCGAATGCTTGATTTAAGGTTTAATACTAATATGAGAGAGTTTAGTTTTTGATATTAATTTTTTTGGATAAAAAAATGAGAAATTTTGGGTCTAGTTCTTCTAAGATATATTATGAAGGAGATTTGTTGAGTTATGCGTCTCAAAATTTTGCAATACATTCTGCCAGACTTAGGATCATAAAGGCCACAGGCGTCTTGAAGCAGACAAGTAACCTTGTCTTAACCATTTCTTGGTCTTCAAAATGGATCATATGTAAATTACCCCTGACTGTGGAAGTAAGTTTGGAAATGTTTGAAATAAACTCCACAAACCATACATCCCAGAAAAATACCACAAAGGTATCCTCCCCTTTGTCTAACCAAATCCCTGATGCTCACAGTGGAAAAACACACAGCTGGCACCCACCCCTGAAGTTAAATTGCTCATCTTTTTCTCCTCCAAGTTCTATAATTCTATTCCTTTTGTCTTTTCACTTAGGATATGTTTTGCAACCTATATTTTTTAAATAGACATGATTCTTTCTGTTCTCTAACTTCCCCCTGAGGACCCAGAATTGAAAGTCCCCAACTCACAGATGGGTTCTTTCGCAAAAGTTTATTTCAAAGTCAGTAACTTGCAACTTGGAACTATTTTCCCATAGAAACAATGCTTTAAATGATGGTTGGTTTGCCAGGAGAGTCTACAAATGCTGAATCACTCTGGATGGGTAGTAAAAGATAATTGAAGAGTGCCACTGTGTATTAGTTAAAGCAGAAACAACAGCAACAACAAATGTTAAGGTGTACTGTGAATGTGAGAACCCCAGGGAACCATGTTCTCACAAGGCTTTCATCTAACTTATCCAGGAGTGTGCTGGTAAACGTTACACAGCTGGCTCTCCTGGGGGGAAACCCTGATTTGTGGTGTCCGCCTATTCCCATGGCGTAAACACTCCCGCCTTGGCTAATTTCAAGCTGCCAATGTGGCATCACTAAGAGATGATGGAGCTGGGAAGAGATGTTCACAGTTGGTCTATCAGCCTGTGTGAACTGCCTTCACCCACTGTCACTGACCCAGTCATTCAAGCAAACCACCTTTACTGAGCCCCCATCTTGGCAGGTGTGTTAGGCTGCTCAGGCTGTTATAACACATTACCATAACTGGGTGTTGAAAACAACAGAAATCTATCCTCACAGCTCTGGAGGCTGTAAATCCAAGATCGAGGCACTGGCTGGTTCGGTTCCTGGTGAGAGGTCTCTTCCTGGCTTGCAGACACATTTTCTTGCCATGTGTGCACATGGCAGAGAGAGAGCTAGCTCTCTGGTCTCTACTTCTGAGGGCACTAATCCCATTATAAGGGCCCTACCCTCATGACCTCATCTAAGCCTAGTTATAGTCATCCCTCGGTATCCATGGGGGATTGCTTCCAGGACCCCCCTTGGATACCAAAATCCTTGGATGCTCAAGTCCCTTATATAAAATGGCATTGTATTTGTATATAACCTACATACATATTCCTGAAAACTTTAAATCATCTCTAGATTACTTATAATGCCTAGTATAATATAAACATTATGCAAATAGTTGCTGGTGCATGGCAAATTCAAGTTTTGCGTTTTGGAAATTTCTGGATTTTTTTTTTTTCTAATATTTTTGATCCGTGTTTGGTTGAATCTATGACTGTGGAACCTACAGGCATGAATGCTGACTATACCACCAAAGGCTCCACCTCCAAAACCACAGCACTGGGGCTTAGGGCTTCAACATATGAATTTGGTTGTGGGGGAACGCAAACATTCAGTCCATAACAGCAGGCTTCCTTCTTTTTAGCTCCTGCTGTAACCAAACCTTCCTTTGCTTCCACCTTCCTGCCTTCCAAAGCTCTCTTCTACATTGTCCCAGTTACCCTGGATCCTGAAAGCTCTGTTCAGCCTCTATAAAATTTAGGAGAAATTTCTGCAGAACAGACACGGCAGCCCCAGCCTCGGGTCATTAAACTCTTTCATGGCTGAATTCCAGTGATCAAAATGATCACTCTCATTAACTGTTTTTTAATTGTCATCGAGTAAAAAAAGTTAAGTGAATTTTATGGAGCTCTGCTCCTAGAGACCTCGGACGTCACCCTTCTGCATGTTTCCCGATTTTGAATCAGGCCCGGTTCCTTCCAGGGCAACCTGCAAGGCTCAGTTATGTTTAAACTTATTTCCTATTCTACTCCCAAGGCCCCGCTATCCTGAAATACAACCAGTTTCTCTCCTGGCCTTGTATCGGCAAAATCTGCTTTTTCTCTCCAAGTGTACCACTCTGAATTTCCCTCCTGACTTTTAAAATTCTGATTGTTTGCTGTTTTCTTTAATTTACTATCATCATTTTGGGCCAACAACATTGGACGCAGACGGGTTAATGTTCCTCTCTACTTGTTCTGTTTCCACAGGTGAATACATGTCTATTGCAGCCATTTCCCACCATTCTTTCTAAAGGTCAGGGCACACTGCCAGGTCAGTTTGTGTGTAATAAATTTCAAGTGTCTGAATCCATACAAAGGAGAAAAATACCAAAGAAAAATCTCATACATTTAGCCTGAATGGTATGTGCTACCCATGAGACACAGGTGTAAAGTTTATTACTGGAAACACATCAATAAACTATATGTTCTATGAGTTGACTATGGAGGAGCCAGGGGGCCTTCTCACTTGGAGTTTAAGAGCCAACAGCACTGAACACATTTACTAGAGTCTTAAACAGGAAGACAGTCTGCATCCAGAATTTCCAGGGTCAAGCTCCTGAAGCTGTTACTAAGCATTACCGGCATATATGGCAGTTAACAGGTTAGAGTGTTTTGGGGAGAGCAAGGGAGATGAGGATGCCACAGCAAGCTTCAGCTGAGACGTCTATAAGGGATTAACGTGGTACAAGCGGAGGGCGGGAATCAAGAGGTGTGGGTTTCAGTCCTGATGTCGCCACCAAGTAGCTCTATGACCCTGGTCAGGCAAATCATTGAATTGCTGGACTTTAAATCATTCTCATCTTAAATACTGAACCCATATCGATCTGGCTAGCACCCAGGCTCTCCCATATTTTCTTTCAAATATTTATTATATTTGAAAGAATATAATAAATTTAAGCCATGAAGCTATTAGATATTTAACAGGGAGTAAATGATATTTAAGTTAATTACTGAGGGAGAATGAGATTTAACTGGGATTTGGGGGTAGGGAAAGCATTCTAGGAAGAGAAAAGAGCATGTGCAAAGGCCCTGAGGAAGGAGGGAATATTAAGGACCAATGCAATCAAAGTCAGGATGGCTAAAATTCGGGGGCAAGTGGCAGGAAGAGGCGGGTGAGAAAGGGAGTGGCATGTTGAAGATTTTTTTTGTATAGAAAGTAATGGGCAGCCCTGAAGGGGTTTAAGTAGAGGTGACATAATCTGATTTGCCATTTTAAAAGATCATTCTGGCTGCAGTTTGGTGAAAGGATTGGAGGGAGAGGAGAGCATTTCACTCCAAAACTTAAATTTCATCCCTTTTCTTAACATTTGGGGTATCATTTGGAGGGGGGGGTCACTAGAGACATTTCAGAAAATCTGTAAATCTTCTGAAACTTCAGGTGAAAGTAAGTAAGTGTGTATGCACTCTTCTGGGGAGAGGGTTAATAGTTTAAATAAAATTTCATGACCCCAACCCCCCAAACTTGAGGAAAAAAAAAAAAATTAGTTCACTCCTTACTCACTCAAAATGATCCATTGAGGTGCTCAGGGTCGTTAGGCTCTGTGTTGGATGATGACTCAGGCCCCAGAATGACCTTCCTTACCCTCACTATCTGGACCTGCTGCTTCCTAGCTGCGTCTCCTGTGCTCTGCTTGTGGTCTTGCCTGATTGGGTTACTGGCTTTCACACCTCCACTTCCTTCTCATCCCTTCCCTTCCATTCTATTCCTTACTCACTATTCCTGTCAGGGTAAGCACCAGCTCCTTGCTAAGAGCCCCATGCAGTGTACAGAGCTCTTCTAAGTGCCCTCCCAGCTCTATGTTATAACTTCAGTCCAACGCATGTAACCTTGTTCGCATTGAACTGGTAAACATTTCTTGGACTCTTACTCTAGGCTAGGCCCACGCTGGTAACAAGAGCAAACATACGGAGACTTTTCCAGGAGGGAGTCCGCAGTTGGTTGGGGGGCCATCAGGAGAGCAGAGCTTGAGATTTAGAATCACAGACTGTGTGTGTGGGAGGCAACAGCAAGGGAGAGAGGGGCTCTCTCAGGGGTGGGTGAGGGAAGGTCTGGATGATACGCTAGGAAGGGGACCCTGAGTTGGGTACCGACAAACAACCACATACCTGCGAGACTCGAGACTCGCAAGGTGGCAAGGGTGTTCCTGGGGAGGACGAAAGCGTGAACAAAGCACAGAGGAGCAGAACGGCATGGGGTTCAGGAACTTCTGTCAGAACGTTGCAGCCTCGCTGTACTTTAGAAAAATTTGTCTGAGGCAAACTGTCAGAGATTCTGACTTAATTGGTCTGGGGAAAGGCCTGCCTGTTGGTATATTTCAGGTATATTTCAATATTTCCTGGGATGACTCCAACGAAATGCATTTAATCGATGGACCCCTCCAGCTCTATTGCTCTCCGTGTTGGGTCTAATCCAGTATCAAGTGTCGGGGGACAACTGGCAGAAGGTGGCGGTAGGAAAGAAGGCAGAAGGGAGGCTGCAAAGGGTCTTGAATCACTTGTTTTCAAAACTTTTAGAAGAACCCTATACTTTGAAATAATTTCAAATGTACTAAAAAGTTGCAAAATTAGTGCAAAGAAGCTCCATATCCTACATATCCAGACTCCCTAACTTTTAACATTTCACCACATTTCTGTGTGATGAACACACACATACATATAATATATATGTATATGCAGACACACACACACACACACACAAAGACTAATTCCTGAAACCATATGAGAGCAAGCTAAGAAACCAACAGTAACACAATATTGTCCCATTTCTGGGAAAAATGTATATACAGACACAGATACTTATATACACACAGATAGTTTTAGAAAACCATCTTGAGGCTATATATACATGTATGTGTATATATATATATTTCCATGTAGAAAGATTTTTGCAAATAACCAGGCAATGTAGGGGGCCCACCTCACCTCTTTCATCCTGGGAAGGAGGAGAGGGGAGAGAAAGGGAAGGCACAGAAGGGGCGAGGAAGCTGGGAGCTGAATGCCTGAGTTACACATCTGGATCCTCACTAGAGTGTGAGCGTTTTAGGGTAAGAACTTTGCCTGGTAACCTCAGCCAGCCCCTGGCATCCAGCAAATACACAATAAATCTTTTTTTGAATTGAGTTGAATAGAATCTGAATTTTTTTTATAGCAACAGTATATTCTTTAACTAGTTGATCTGCACTGACCTTCCTTAGCTGACAATTTTTTCAGTCTCATTCCCTTTGTAAAGTGGGCTTCTTGAGAGAAATGCTCTTCCATCAACTTAGACATAATCATTAATTAAAAGAGAAGTTTATTAATGAAAGTGTTACGAGAGGCATTCAGAATAATGCATCCAAAAGAATTAAATGACTTAGCAGCTTAACAGATGTTCTTAATTTCTACTGTTTTTACTCCCTTTTATTGACTTAGTAAGTGGGAGCATATTTTGACAGATTGGTTAATTGGCTGAATAGCCTTAACAGGCAAAGTTGTCCCCAATCAAATGTCTCTGCCTCACCTTACCTCTGCTCTGCTAACTTCATCGTTTGGTATGGAGCTACGGTTTTTAGGAATTATTTCTTTGTAAATTTATTTACTTGCATAATTTGTGCCTGTGCCAGATACAAGGAACATTCTATTGATTCTATTCATTCTGTTGCTAAGTAGCAAGTTGCTGCTTCTTTGTACGTAACACTACACATCCCATATTTTCATGCCTGCTCAGCTGATCTGAAGAGCCAAATAGAATTCTTAACCACAGGGTCCTTGAAGACGAGCACTGTTTATAATTCACTGCTGTTGCCGCGAAATCTAGTGAAAGGAGGCACTCATTGGAAGTTTGTTGATTCAGTGAGTACACTTTTGAATTGGAGCCAGATACACGTTCACACGCCATAAGGAAATGAGCTTCTACTGAACTCCTGCTATGTGTCAGACACAAAGGGCAATTTTTATGTATTATTTAATTTAATTTAATAGCATTTTGGAGATAGATGCTATCATCCTAATTTTACAGATAAGGTAACAGATATTGGGCAGTAACCTGCCCAACACTGTCCACAAAGTGATTTGTTTACCAGCTTCTTGTTTAGGAATTTTATTTATTTATTTATTTAAGTCTTTATGCATTTGTTAACAATGTTATTTCTGTTTTATGTTTTGGTTTTTTGGCAGCGAGGCATGTGGGATCTTAGCTCCCCAACCAGGGATCAAACCTGCACCCCCTGCAGTGGAAGGCGAAGTCTTAACCGCTGGACCACCAGGGAAGTCCCTTGTTTGGGAATTTTAAAAGGAAACAATCAGGTAACCACTGATTGTTTATTACCCCCAAACATAAAAATACAATTGACTCTTTAAGTTGATAAAATTCTGTTTTCTTTACTAGCTAAGACCCTAATAGAAAAGAACGACCAGAAAATCCACAAATGTCCTAATACTTATGATAACCTTTTGTTAATATTAAAATGATTTCTATTTTGATTTTAAAAATCCACACCCGAAGGTCGTGGTTGACTGTAAGATTTGAGACATTCGCATATATATTTCTTGAAATCCAAAGCCATTCCCATTTGATGATTCTTTTTATAATTAAAGCAGGGTATATCTTTTGAAACAAGTTATTTTTCTTGACCAAGGAAGGTAAAAGGAATGACTGCTTTTTATTCCTCCTTATCTCGCCATTTTGTCTATGTGGCTACTTTATTTGGTATGCTAATAAGCCTTGAGATATGTTGAAATGTTCTACCCAGCCCTGAACTGTCCTTCAACCAACAGAAACCATCCTCAAACTATCTGCCATCCTTAGAGAACATGCCACACTGTACAGGCAGCTTTAATGTGGGTCAACTATCACAAATGGACTCTCACTCATCAGATGGGAAGCGGCCTCCTGTGGACAATGTTGATGGTTACGTAAACAGAGTGATTTAAAGAAACTCGTCTAGGGTTGCTGTCTTGAATGAGCCATGAATGTATGAAGTATTAGAAGCTAGTGGCAATCTACTTCATGCAACTCAAGAGCTAGGTTATATCCCAGTAGAGTTATCTGAGACCTCACGGTATTGGTGGATGTTGAGTAGGTAGGCCACACTATGCCTTTTGAAAAAAAAAAGATGTTTATTGAAAACTGTTAATGATGCCACACAGAATCCAGAAGTGGGCAGGCCAAAGGCCACTGGGCTCCTCCCCAGGCCAGGAGCTGTCTTTATGCTGAGTCTGCCTTTCTGGCTTGCAAATGACCTCCCTGGCTTTGTTTTGCAAGGCTTACCAATTGTTTCTGTGACAACTGGACTTAAACATTCATTCTCCTGTGAAACAGATTCAAAATGCAGTAATTTCAAAGGCTTTCTCACACTAAACTACAACTGGTAATTGACAAATATGTATACTGATGACCAAAGGTTCCTTGAGGGCAAACACCACATTTTAGTTGATTTTATATCTCCAGAGTCCAACACAACACCTGGCACATATTATGTATTTAATATACACTTGTCTAATTAATGAATGGATTAATGGTTTCATGGACCAGTTTGGCCACATTCAGATTTTTTTCAGAGTATAACCCCTACCATCTCCCTGCAAAGAAAATCTTAAGACATGTTGGCTATGTATTTCTATCACCATCTATAATTTCTGAGGGTAGAAGATAAAATATGGGATAAAAAACAAAGATTCACCTCAAAGAAGCCAAGAAATAATTGGCAATCAGTACATTGTTTTTAAAAGATAAGTTCAGGATTATGAATTATCCAGAGTTCCAGAAAATGAGGTTGTCATTAAATAGTTGTATATAATAATTGTATATTTTGTCTGCCTTTTGGTGGAAGAAGGAAAAAAAAAAAGAGAAAGAAGTAGAAATAAGAAGAGGAGAAAGGAGGGCTTCCCTGGTAGAGCAGTGGTTGAGAGTCCGCCTGCTGATGCAGGGGACGTGGGTTCCTGCCCCGGTCTGGGAGGATCTCACATGCCCCCATCTCAGAAAGAGCCCTCCTGAAATCTTGTATATGCTTATAACTTGTGTGGGGAAATTCACATTTTGGGCCATTTGCCAGTTCCTCTTTTCCTTCTACTTCAATGAGAACAATACTTTCAAGTGAGGAGATGGCTTCAATTACAAAACTGACAACTAAAATTTTACTTTAATATTTTTTCTCTCTATTCTTCAAGCATGCCCCTCTTTTTGCACCACATCTGTGGAAAAAGAATAAATTTATTCATGGCTGTGTGAAATAAGTTTATTCTTACATGAAATAAATTAAAAATACTTGCAAAAGGTTTTCTATATGGATCTATAGTTCTCTCTACATTTATAGAAAACCAACCTTAAAATGGTTTCCAGGAAATGAGTGTGTGAGTGTGTGTGTTTTCAGAAAGTATGTATGTAACTATGTGTGTGTATATTTTACCCAGAAATTATGTATGAGTGTACACACACACACACACTTTCCAGAACACTGGGAATGGTTTCCAGGAAGCACTTGTGGGTGCTTTGTGACATGCCCCACCCAAATTTGCCCGGTGGTTTGCTCACTGCCCTGTCCTTTGACACAAAGGGAACTGCAAAAGCAGCTCCTGGAAGCAGGAGAGAGACCAAGGCCGGGATGGACTGCACTGCATGTGAAATGCTGTGAATGCTCAGAGTTAAGGATTCTCCAAAAGGCTCTGCGCTCTTTTCAGCACCCAGGCCAATCGTTCCAAGACACACAGTCTGAAGGCACAGGTTTCTGGTGTTTTAAGGCTTTGATCGCATGTCTAATGCAGAGGACCCTGGCTCGGGAAGTGAGACTGTCTTATTCCCAATTCACACGTTTGCCTTTTCTGCTGGTAACATTCTCTCCCAGAAACGTCGGTCAACAACCACAAGCATCAATTTTTTTTAACTAGGATTCTTCCCTGCCTATTGCCATTTTTTTGTTCCATAGGTTGGGGAAGGTTTAAAATAATTACTTGTTTCTAATTTCACATTTTCCAATAGACCCAACTGTAAAGAAATGTCTGCAAACATATTCTGGTTCTAATGGTGCCTTTGGGTTTAGAAATAATGGGGGCCATGGATGGCGATTTACAAGGCATGCTGCTGCCCATCCCTGATTTCATTCTAATAGGAGCTGACCCACTGGAGGAGGAGGGTAGGAAGCCTAGTTGCATACAAAACCAGCTTTCTCTTAACTGGCTTGTCTCCTGAGAATGAGGGAAACCAACTATGTGAGTTTTCCCATGTCTATGAAAAAAAGGAAACTTGAAGACAAACTGGTGTAATGTATTCAGTAATAAAGGTAAAAAAGAGTTTTAGCACGTGGCAACTGGAAGGAATGGGGCACAAGGGTGTAAAAATTCAGTTTAAGATTCGAGGCTGGTGAGCATTATCAGTTAATGGTTATGAGCTCAAAAGGTGGAAGGACTTAAGGTCAAACATAAACAGCAGGGTAAAGCGAACCCTCACAAATCAGAAGTTTAACTGGAGCACTAGATGTTTTAAGACTTGTGGACACATTCTTGCCTTCTTGGCCAAGACCCACACGGCTTTTTTTAGTGATGACAGCTAGTGACGGCACGTGACGACCACAGTCCTGATCATTAAGAATACTCTTTCCAAAAGACATTTTGCTTTTTAATTATTTTATACTTATAGTTGCATGTAATCTGACATTCTGAGAGTTTATTTCCAATCAAATGACAGAAGCATAACATAAATCAAACTGAGAAGCAGTTAGGGAGATGATGGATTCCTGCACCTCCACTGATGCTGGGAATTGGGGTATCACTGCTGACACCAAATCACATCACCTGAATCCAAGGTGCTTCCCCACTTTCTCTAAAGCTCAGAGCCAATGACAGGATCTACCACTTATGGGGAGTTAGAAACTATGTTATTTAACTTTACCATACCTTGAGATACAGGTTATCATTCAGATTTAACTGATGAGGGGATGGAGCTCAGAGAAGGTGAATAACTTGCCAACGGTTACACATCTAGCAAGTTCTTAGTATTAACTACTACGTTGTGTTGTCTTTCAAGGCTTTCTACTTGTACCCGAGCTGGAAGAAAGATCTGAAAAAGCAACTTAGCATTTTTCTTAAAAAAATTACTCTGGAGGGTGGTAGCATGATAAGTGTATGTGAAGGTTTTGCAGACAGAGGGCTATGTTTCCTGTCTAAGAGGAGTCTCAGAAATGCTCCACACACCAGTGCTGTCCACTAGAAATGTAGTGTGAACCACGCCTGGAGTTTTAAATCTCTTGTAGCCACATTAAACAAATAGTGAGTTACTGATAATAACATACTGTATTTAATTTATTATATCTAAAATATTATCATTTCAAAATGTAATCTATATAGAAATAATTAACGAGACCATTTTACATATATTCTTTCATCCTAAGTCTTCAAAATCTCGGTGTTTTGAGCTTATGGTATGTCTCAATTTCGACTACCACCGTTTAAAATGCTCAATAGCCACACGTAGCTAGTGGCGACCACACTGGACCGTACAGCTCTTGGGGACGAGAAGGGAAAAATCAAAGCATTTGCCGGTGTCAGTTGTTCTCTCCAGCCTCTGGAGAGGTGGTTTCTGTATGTGCATTAGAATCATTCTGGAAGCTTTTAAAGCACACAGATGCCTACGTTCTATCTCAAACCATTAAGTTAAAATTTCTGGGAATAACCTTTGGACATGCCTGAGCAAAGAGCAAGTTGAAAGCTCACATTTCCAGTTCAACACTCTTAGAGTGAAAAACAACACGAACTTGCTGGAAATATGCCCTCTACGTATCTCCCCAGGAATCTGGGGAGCTGCTACATGGAAGATTCTGGCATTTAGGATCCTAGTCATTTCTTCCCTTTAAACACTTGAACCGTTGCTTGTAAAATTGGTTCTTTATTTGAGTTTTTCTGACTTTAAGTGATGCAATGGAAAGAAGAGATAATTTAGCCAGAGTGATCATTTCATAACATATGTCATATGACATCACTCGTTTGCTCAAAACCCTGGAAGGGATGCCCATCTCCTTCTGAGCAGAAGCTACTCCCCTGCCAGGACCAACCACACTGTACAAAATCTGGGCTTCTCTCCCTATTTCCAGCTGCATTAGTTCCTTCACTTCATTTCCTTCTACTCTTTCCATTACTGCTCGTATCCCTCCATCCCCAGCAGCCTCCTGTGTGCCCTGAGCACCTATCTCAGACCAAGAGATGGGGCCCAGGCATGAATATTTTCAAGAAGTTATGCCTGCCTGGGGGAGAAACACTCCTCTGGGGCAGCATGTAGATCACATGGCCGTCAGGCTGTCCTCCTAGAAGCACTTTC
Source organism: Phocoena sinus (assembly GCF_008692025.1). Classification (NCBI taxonomy): domain Eukaryota; kingdom Metazoa; phylum Chordata; class Mammalia; order Artiodactyla; family Phocoenidae; genus Phocoena; species Phocoena sinus. The sequence continues at coordinate 7,699,448 of NC_045771.1, forward strand.
TCCTTTTTTTTTTTTTTTTTTTGCGGTACGCGGGCCTCTCACTGCTGTGGCCTCTACCGTTGCGGAGCACAGGCTCCGGACGCACAGGCCCAGCGGCCATGGCTCACGGGCCCAGCCGCTCCGTGGCATGTGGGATCTTCCCGGACCGGGGTACGAACCCGCGTCCCCTGCATCGGCAGGCGGACTCTCAACCACTGCGCCACCAGGGAAGCCCGAAGTGCTTCCTCTTAAATGAACTTCTGCTAAGCTCTGAGCAGCAGAGAATTCAAGTCACACTTTGTAACTAGCACCCGGAATGCAAATACGCTCTGGAGCTTTAATCACCCGCTAAGACAAGGGTAGGGCTGCAATGTTCTTATGAGGGTTCAGGTGCCTAACAAGGACGTATCTGAAAAGATAACCACTGCACGTTACTATAGATGTGGGCCCAGGGAGCAGCCAGAAGTAAGAACCAAAGGTCCTCAAAAAACTATTATGGTCTGCTACCACTTGGGGAGGACATTTCCAGTCACAACAATCACATCTGAAGAGCAGGGATGCAGTATTTTATCTGGGGATGTTTTAAAGGGGCTGCAGCAGACACTGTCTTACCTCAACCAGTAAGAAGAAGCTCCGTGAAGCACTGGAGGCGTTGCTTTAAAGCGTATAAGGTAACTAAAAATCGGCACTAGATATCTGATGATTTAAAAACCTTTATGAAACTTTCATGGATTTTCTTACTTCTTGGATAATTTCCCATTGCCAAACCTATCACCTTGAATACAAAAGGCAGTCAGCTTCCTATCCCTGACCTGAGGCTTCAAAAGACACAGAACCAAGGCAGTAATCTGCCACCCCAGGGGTGCTGGCTCTGAGTAGCAGACAACAGCCCTGGTTACCACAGGTTTGGGTCAAACCCCTTCCAACCCAACCATTATCAATCTTATCAGCCAACCTGGTGATCCCTTAATGCGGGAGTCAGGAGTCTCATCTGACAGCCTCTGTCAGGTCGAGATTTGTGCAGCCAAAGGACATGGCGGTCACAGTCTAGTGGCTCCAGCTGGAAATAACCTTTTAGCTTCTCCAGAGCTTCAGGGAAAACTCTAGTGATGACCACACAAATGGAACTTGAAGAACTAATCTCTGCTGTGCAGGATGGAGGGGAAACTTTGGGACATGACTGATAGGGATGCTAGTTTTAAATGAACTTTGCAGGTGGAATGTTTAAGCGGCTTCGCTAAGCTCCGCTTCTTTCCATCAGACTTAGTTTCAGGAGGCGGCTGCTTTAAGATCCTCAGCGGATGGAGTACGGGGAGCTGTCAGAGGGCTCATGCCTGTCAGGATTGCTGAAATGCTTGCTTTTAATTTGATTTTTCTTTTCGTATGCTATGATCAGAAAAAGAAATCTTTGCGCTGGATGCGACATGTTCTGTTTGAACTCCAAAGCTTTGTTTTGTACACCGGCTATTGTTCTGCTGTGAAAAAGGTTAAAAAGAATGGATTGACATTTTGGCTTTGTTTCTGAGGTCTTGAAAGAATTGTTTTCGAAGTTTTCCTGTTGGGTGACCTTTTTTTTTTCTCTCTTGGTATTGCTGCAGGCTTTTTAAAGGCTTTTTATTTTGTTTTTATTTTAATATATAGTTTCAGAACTATGCAATACATCAAAGGTCTTGCATTACATTTTTTTCAAGTAATCATCCATTTGTGGATGAATAATCTTAAACAATTAGGGAACAAATCTAGGAAAACTGGGGTCTAGATCAAGAAATTCTGATGTCAAAATAAAAACTAGCCCCAAGTTTTTAAAAAATGTATTTTTGGTCAGGGACACACATTTTGAGTGCTAATGCGAGTGAATGTTATTTGAAGTGAATTCATGGTCAGTTTTCAGTGTCAAAGAATAATTTTCCCTATGAATAAAGTCATATTTGATGATGTACATTAAGCCAGCAGCACGTGGACAAAGTATATAAATGAATACATAAGTGAAGGTATATAAGTCGGCTTAACATTTTTTTTTCCCTTAGGAATGTGCAGTTAAGGAGTTAGGGGTACTCTGTTTAGAAGAGAGAGCCCCAGCTCACGAGGGCTGTTCCCTGGGTCCCTCCCCCATGCCTGGATCCTGGTGCAAGCCGGCAGACGTTCCTGGAAGGACCTCGATGTGTCTATCTGAGTACTGCTTGCTCTCACAGCTCCAGAGGCTGTCCTCTGTCCTCTGCCCTAAAGAGAAGCTCATTACCTCCTGAGGAGAATCAAGGCTCAGTGGTTAAGGGGACAGGAGTTAGGGCTGGATTGTTGACGTCCAAATCCTTGCTCCGCCACTTAGATAACCTGGGGCAAGCCACTTAATTTCTCCGTGCATCAGGTTTTCATGTTCCTCAAATGGCTCTAGTAAAACTACCTCCCTCATTGGATCCTTGTGCAAGTGAGTTAAGTAGTACATGTGAAATGCTCGCATCATCATTGCTAGACTCACCTGCAAGGAGCCGGTCACCATTCCCAAGCCCCTCCCTCTATCGCCTGCTGCAGCATCTCTACGAACTCCTGTCCCACTCCTAACCCCATTCCAGGGAGGGGGTGAGTTTCTAGACCCAGACACACCCCCCTGCACCTGCCAGCCCCCAGTGCATCCCAATCCTGCTGCTGTGAACTCTTCCATGCCTAGCCACATCATGAACTGGAAAAAAGCCTAATTAATAGTTGATTTATTTCATTCGGGATTAAGACGTGAGACATTTGAACCGTACTTTCAAAATATAGTTTCTCTTGCTGGGTCTTGACATTCAAAACCGATTTTAGAAAATTTCATTTATGATTTTGCTCCTTGGGGTGAGTAGTCAGTTGATTCTGAAATTGGTCAGCTCTGGGGAAAATTAATCTTTTCTGTATGTGCAAATGGAAGGTTCTCCTAGGAGCTCTTTTAAAATGCTGTTTATGTTTTTGCTTTCAATTAGTGCTTGCCAAGTTGTTAGTGACCTGGTATAATGATCAAGACAAAACTGATTGGCTTTGACAGGTCAAATGTTGATGCAGATATTTTTTGGCAGGCATTTCTCAACTCCTGCTACCCTTGGCAGCTAGCTCAGTATGACGCATTTGTAAGATTGTGTGCTCTGAACGCCCGAGCAGCCCCATTTTTCTCCCCATGGTCTTTGTTGTGATTTGAGTATTCTGGAAATATTAGTGATTTCTCAGAAAGGAGTTTCACCAAGAAAATGGAGAAATAAAAGTGATCTTCAGATGCCTGGAACAATGTTATGAGGGTCTCAATTACAGGATATATTAAATTCTGACCTGGATTATTTAATGGATATCACAGCTTTGGAGTCACTCCATCACTGTGCAATTCCGACTTTAAAAAATAGCTCTTACTCGAAAAGTGTTTTCATTAAAAGAAAAAAAAAAAGTCTTCAATTTTAAAAAAGAGCAATTAGATTGTTTTTTAAAAACAGACATGTGCTCATTATAAAAACCTTAGCACCCAAAGATGCAAGTAACTTACAATCTCCTATGCTACTTTGACAGGAAAAAAATAAAGTCATATTTCACAAAAAAGTAATAGCGAACAGAAACTGAAATGGAACTAAAGGAATTGCTAAACTTTGGGTAAAACAAAGTTAAGAAAACATGATTTCGCTGCCTCCTCTCTGGTTCTGATCCAAATTTCACAGTATTTGGCATTCATGCTTCCTAATTTGTGGTCTGCAGTAATGGCTATGTCCATGTTTCACTGAAGACAGATTTTTCTTTTTGTCTTTTATTTCATTCTTTTTGATGTCAGTGGCTTTGAGGGAGAGGAATAGAAGTGTTTTTATTCTACTATTTTTTTATTTTTTTTTTTTTTAATAATCTTTTTTTCTTTTTTTTTTTTTTTTGCAGTACGCGGGCCTCTCACTGTTGTGGCCTCTCCCACGCAGGCTCAGCGGCCATGGCTCACGGGCCCAGCTGCTCCGCGGCATGTGGGATCTTCCTGGACCGGGGCACGAACTCGTGTCCCCTGCGTCGGCAGGCGGACTCTCAACCACTGCGCCACCAGGGAAGCCCCCATCTACTATTTTTTTATCTTCACTTTTCAGCAATCATTTTAATGTGGTATTTAAGTTTATCATTTTGAAGGATGTTATGACATACATAGACTAAGAACTCAGTTTACGTCTACAAGGCTTAAAACATATAACAGAAGCCCTTCACTCTACAGCCCCTACCCCAAATCCCATTCCTTAGAAGGAATCTTTTTTTTCCCCCGACAGTAACTCCCTATTTCTAAGTAACAATCATATATATTTTATAGCACTTGCATTTATATCCTAGTGTAATCTTTTATTTCTTCTTTTGCCTGTTTTCTGCATACCTATCACTAATTAACCCTCCATTTCTCAACTGGAAGTGTAACTCTCATTTCTGTAAACAGAGAAAACCGTTCTGTATTTTCCTTGGAAATGTCGCCCCGGACTATCCATCTTCCTTTTTCAAGTTGAGCTGGTTGCTCTCTTGGCCTTGTGCATAGCTGCTGTCCTCGAATCTTCTTTTACCATCATCCTGGGAACTTTTAGAGTTTTCTATTTATATCTAATAGTCTGACATTTTATAATGTTATTAATTCATATGGTTTTTCCCCCCTTCTTTGTTTTATGTTGAGCCCTTTCAATCTTTAAACTCATGCCCTTCAGTTCAGGGAAATTGTCTTTGATCCATTTATTTGACAATTCTCTCCATCCTTTTCTATGTTCTCTTTTTCTAGATCTTTTATTACCTATATTTGAACTTACTGGTTTCGTCCTCTTTCTTATCTTTTCTGTTTCTCTCTCTTTTTTTTTCTGCATGATTTACTAGATTTTTACCTTTGAAATATTTTATTTTTAAATTTCTGCCATCAGATTTTAATTTTCAAAATTGTTTATTTCTAATCTCTGAATTGCATGGGGAGAGGGCATACTTCCCTCCCTTCTTCATGGATGCAGTATCTTCTCCTCTCTCTCTGATCTGTTTTCCAAAGATGGCTGCCACCACAGCTCTCATTCTCCACCCCTGGAACCTGGGCAGCCTTGGGACCTGCTTGAACAAATTGGATGTGGCAGAAATTATGGTGCATTGCCTCGGAGGCTAGGTTACAAAAGGCAATGTGACTGTGGCCTGGGGAACTGGACCAATCACACTGGAGCCATGCTTAGCCAGGAATGCAGCTGCCTGCCCCAAGTCCACCTTGGTGGAAGAAGCCACACTAGCGCAGTTGGGTGGCCACATGGAGGAGCCCTGAGTCGACCTGAGGAGGGAGAGAAGCCTGGCCGGCTCCCGACTCCTCCAGGTCCAGCTGCCATCTGACTGCAATCCCCTTAGAGCCTCCAAGCCAGAACTGCCCACAGAGCCCTTCCAAATTCCTAGGCTGCAGAAATCATCTGAGATCATGCAATGTCTATTACTATTATTATTTTTGGCTGCACCTCGAAGCATGCGGGATCTTAGTTCCCCGACCAGGGATCCGACCTGTGCTCCCTGCAGCAGTGGAAGCACCGAGTACTAACCACTGGACTGCCAGGGAATTGCCAGTCTGCTATTTTAAGCCACTACATTTTGGGAGCAATTTGTTATGCAGCAAATGGACCTGCAACAGAGAATATGAATGGTAGTTTTTCAAAAAAGCTTGTTCTTCCAGTATGATCTTTGTTTACACTGAATCCTCTGTTTGGTCTTTGTCATGTTACAGTCTTGAATCACGTGACGGGTGATGATGGGGGAGGTCAGAGTGAGGCTCTGTGTTTTGACCAGAAGCTTATTACTGGGTGGACTTCACAGGTGGGTGGCAGGTCTGGTCCATTTCTATCTACCGGCCTTCTCTCTCAGGGGTGACACTTTATCCCCCAAAGAGTCCTTCAGTTTTTCTCTCAAGGAATTTGCAGCCAGGATTTTGGAAGCCTGAGTGAAAACTTTCACTCGATTCCTGCACTATCTGGGGCCTTGCCCTCCAGCGACAGAACCTCTAGTCTTCTGCCTGATCTGGCTTTAGGGCAGCTACCCCACTGCAGGGGGAGGATTGGCTCCATTGATACACTTGAAGCCAATCCTCTGTGGTCAACTCCATCTTTCAGATATCCACGCCCCCATTTCTGAGCCTTTCCAGGGGTCAGAGCACAAGTCTGTTGCTTGAAGAAGTTTTCCTTCAACCGGCTAAGGATCTAGCCTTCCTTTGTCTACTAAGTTCCTCCATTTGCTTGCTGTCCTTTATATGTTGCTGTCCTCTCCTGTCCTCTTTGCTCAGGTTGACTTGTGTCTTTTTTAAAAAAATCCTTTTCCAAGGATTTAAGGGTGAAGCAAAAGAAAATAGGTGTGATCAATCTGTCACATTTAAGTGGAACTGGAGCCTCTAATATCTTAATGAATGAATAGCTTAGCAAATAAATGGGCTCAGAGAGCACAAATTAAAAATTCATCAAAGACTGAATTCAGCTAATACAGAAATTGAAAATTGTTCCATTTCACTGCAGTTTGCTCTAACAGGGCAAAGGTGAAGTGTCCAAACTCTTTCTTCATTAGGAAATAAGAAAATGAAGACCTTCGGAGAGGTAGAACATACCTACTCGTTTTCGTTTTGCTTTCAAAAGTCACACGTGCTCATTGGAAAAAAAAAAAAAAGGACCCTTTTATAGAGGAAAATGACAGAACAGTTCTACCATCCTACCCTTCCCCACTCCATCACACTACCTCTGGAGGTAACCTCTGGAGGTAACTAGTGCCAATAGTTTCCAAAATTTTTTAAAGAAGAATGGAAGGATTACATGAATATTTTGCTCCATATATAATCTGATTCCACTCATGCTGAAAACAACTGTGTGTGTGTGTGTGTGTACTGTGTACATGGTGTATATTATAACATGCACATACATGCTTTTTTTTTTTTTTGGCCAGGGCTCCCCTTTACCACCATAAGATGCCAACAATCGGAATATTCAGTGCATTTTGGAGCAGGGAGGAGTTATTGCTTATATATATATATATATATATATATATATATATTTATTTATTTATTTTTTGCGGTACGTGGGCCTCTCACTGTTGTGGCCTCTCCCATTGCGGAGCACAGGCTCCGGACGCGCAGGCTCAGCGGCCATGGCTCACAGGCCTAGCTGCTCCACGGCATGTGGGATCTTCCCGGACCGGGGCACGAACCCGCGTCCCCTGCATCGGCAGGCGGACTTTCAACCACTGCGTCACCAGGGAAGCCCAATTGTTTATATTAATGGCAAAAGAAGAGTGAATTCACCTTCATTTTTAGATAAAAGAAAACCAAATGAATGTGGCTGCATGCAAAATGCTACACATAGTACCATGCATCCATTTATCATCAGCGGAGGGTGTCTGAACTGCATAAGTCTTTCTGAGTAGGGTTCTTGCCCAGGAAATGCATGGGCTTTTAAGACAAACACAAACAAACTTTACATATTCTGCCTTTTAAGCTTCATAATACATCATGGACATTTTCTCAGGTGAATAAATATGTCTATCGCACTCCTCCTCATGGCTGTGTATCACAATTCAATAGTAGTCCCTCTATTGATGGATATTTAGTTTTCCCCCTACATTTCACTATCCCACAAAAATATGCTATGGTGACTGGTCCTGTGGGTGTGTATTTCTCTAATACTAATGCTTCTCTAGGATAGGTTTCTTGAGTGTAATTACTGGGTTAATAGAATACACCTAGGTTACGTTTTGATAGAGGATATTCACTTGACCTCTAACCGTTCATTTTCACACAGTCTCATGCACATGGTGAGTGTCTCCTGCAACCCCCTCCCGTCCAGACCGGGACACCAGCAAAGGGAACGACTCAGCTTGGACCCTGACTTTGTAAACGTGTGGCTGTGTGGCGCTCCAGCGGGCTTTGTCAGTGACACATCAATCTTGCCAGACCCTTCTTTTGAATTCTTTGCTCTCCAGTGATTAATGAGGTGCAAATTAAAATGATAAAGAATGATTTTTGGTTTATTATTTTCATAACAATGAAAAAAAGGTAACACTGCTGATGGCGCTGGGAGAACCGGGCTTTTATTCGTATTGCACGCACACTGGCGCTGTGTTTTGGGAAATCAGATGGGCTCCACACATGGAAAGTCATAAACATTTTACAGCCGCTAACTCCACCTCTCTGCATGTGGCAATCCATCCCAAGTAAATAATGTAAAATACTAAAATGCCATTTACAAACACGTTTACCACAGTATTATTTAAAATAAAAAATTGGAAAGAATTTCTTTTTTTAACTTTTCAATATTAACTGTTTTAAATTTTCAAATATACATACAAAAGTAGAGAGAATGATGAACCCACATACCCATCAGCCAACTTTAACAGTTATCAACATTTTGCCATTCATCTTCATCTGTCCCTCACCTCAATTCTTTCTCCCTCCTGGAATTATTATTATGAGTTTTTTTGTTAGTTTCTGCTTTATAACAAAGTGAATCAGCTATACGTATACATATATCCCCGTATCTCCTCCCTCTTGCGTCTCCCTCCCACCCTCCCTAACCTACCCCTCTAGGTGGTCACAAAGCACTGAGCTGATCTCCCTGTGCTATGCAGCTGCTTCCCACTAGCTATCTATTTTACATTTGATAGTGTATATATGTCCATGCCACTCTCTCACTTCATCCCAGATTACCCTTCCCCCATCTCTACGTCTGCATCTTTATTCCTGTCCTGTCTCTAGGTTCTTCAGAACCATTTCTTTTCTTTTTTTTTAGATTCCATATATATGTATTAGCATATGGTATTTGTTTTTCTCTTTCTGACTTACTTCACTCTGTATGACAGACTCTAGGTCTATCCACCTCACTACAAATAACTCAATTTCATTTCTTTTTATGGCTGAGTAATATTCCATTGTATATATGCGCCACATCTTCTTTATTCATCCATCTGTTGATGGACACTTAGGTTGCTTCCATGTCCTGGCTATTGTAAACAGAGCTGCAATGAACACTGTGGTACATGACTCTTTTTGAATTATGGTTTTCTCAGGGTGTATGTCCAGTAGTGGGATTGCTGGGTCATATGGTACTTCTATTTTTAGTTTTTGAAGGAACCTCCATACTGTTCTCCATAGTGGCTGTATCAGTTTACATTCCCACCAACAGTGCAAGAGGGTCCCCTTTTCTCCACCCCCTCTCCAGCATTTACTGTTTGTAGAGTTTTGATGATGGCCATTCTGACCGGTGTGAGGTGATACCTCATTGTAGTTTTGATTTGCATTTCTCTAATGATTAGTGACGTTGAACACTCTTTCATGTATTTGTTGGCAGTCTGCATATCTTCTTTGGAGAAATGTCTATTTAGGTTTTCTGCCCATTTTGGGATTGGGTTGTTTTTTTGATATTGAGCTGCATGAGCTGCTTGTAAATTTTGGAGATTAGTCCTTTGTCAGTTACTTCGTTTGCAAACATTTTCTCCCATTCTGAGGGTTGTGTTTTCACCTTGTTTATGTTTTCCTTTGCTGTGCACAAGTTTTTAAGTTTCATTTGGTCCCATTTATTTGTTTTTGTTTTTATTTCCATTTCTCTAGGAGGTGGGTCAAAAACGATCTTGCTGTGATGTATGTCATAGAGTGTTCTGCCTATGTTTTCCTCTAAGAGTATTATAGTGTCTGGTCTTACATTTAGGTCTTTAATCCATTTTGAGTTTATTTCTGTGTATGGTGTTAGGGAGTGTTCTAATTTCATTCTTTTACATGTAGCTGTCCAGTTTTCCCAGCACCACTTACTGAAGAGGCTGTTTTTTCTCCATTGTATATTTTTGCCTCCTTTATTAAAACTAAGGTGACCATGTGTGCGTGGGTTTATCTCTGGGCTTTCTATCCTGTTCCATTGATCTATAGTTCTGTTTTTGTGCCAGTATCATACTGTCTTGGAAACAATTTCAAGAGCAAAAATAGAAATTGCCATTTCCTTCCTGTGAGATACTTCAGTGAAATAAATTTTGGTAGATCTGCTGGATGGAATACTTAGTAGTCTTTTTAAATGATGGGCACGAAGACCAAGTGGTCTCAAGGAAAAATACTTACGCTATGTATGCTAATAGTATGTTTATAATGATAGGTAGTGCATTGTAATAATACAAATTGATTTTAGGAACTTTGGAACAGATTTTCCTATAGTACAATATTCTAACACGAATCAATAACTAAAGATTATTTATTTGATGATGTAACTACATTACGGCAATAATGCAAGTAGCCAGAATTCTGGATCTCAGGAGCAAGGAAACTGCCAGGAGGGAGGATACGTTTCCTCTCTCTTTGCCCAGGCAGGGCTGGCCTCGGGCAAGACCATGAAAGAAGGAGGGCATCTCTGACTGCCCTCTTCTACTCGCTCTGCTCCTTCCACTCTGACACAATCTCAAGTCTCTGGCCTCACAGAGGGCACCTTAGCCACCTCCTCAAGTCTCGTCCGCCGTCTTCCTCACCCCTAAATTACACCTGGCTCCATGAAGACGAGATCCACAGTCATGTGCCAGAGTAACAGCCTCGCTGTCCTCCCAGACCCACTCCTGCTAAATCAAATGATGCTCTAATAGTAGCGCATCCGGGCACAGGAAAGACTGAGCAAGTTCAAAGGAAATCATTTTGGTGGAGAGAGGCTACTCCAAGTACATTCCTTAAACTATTCCTACTCTTCCACAATTTCTTCCTTTTGAACTCACAGATGCTCTAAAAGTTCAATTAGAAAAATAGCAAGTATCCCTCCAATGTAATGGTGGTGAGCGACTTTAATAATGTGTGTGTGTGTGTGTGTGTGTGTGCACGGGCACTCTGGTGGGGTGAGGTCAGTGATAGGAAGGGGAGAAGCTGGGTGGGGGCAGATGATTATTTACAGGTTTGTTTCTGTAAAAGAGGACGCCTGCTGCTACGGTCTGCGTGTTTGTGCTCCCCACCAAGTTCACACGTTGGAATCCTGATGCCCAGAGTGATGGTGTTAGAAAGTGGGACCTTTAGGAGGTAGTTAGGTTATGAGGGTGGAGCCCTCATGAATGAAATTAATGCCCTTATAAAAGAGACCCCCCTGAACTTCCTAGCCCTTTCTGCCATGTGAGAGTACAACGAGAAGTCTCTGACCAAGAAGAAAACACTCAGCCGACAACACTGGCAGCCTGATATTGGACTTCCAGTCTCCAGAACTATAGAAATAAGTTTCTGTTGTTTATAAGCAACCCAGTCCATGGTATTCTGCTATAGCAGCCCGAACAGACAAAGACAGCTGCTCTGGATTCTATCTAGTATGCTAGCCAGCTGTGTCCTGGCTTGTGAGCTCTTTACTCACCTTTGTCCAGAGGATGTTTTATTTGTGTCATAATCTCCACATTATCCTTTGGCCAGAGGAGGGAAAGCTCATGTTGCAATCAGAGTATTGCTGTGTAGCCATCATGAAGGTGTGTGGGCTGCAGCAATCCCAAAAGCTCACAGCTGTAGACTGAATTCCCTCTGTAACTTCTGTGCAAGGGTGTGAGGGGATAGTGTAGCTGACCAAGTGTGTCTGTCCTCCTAGCTCCTTATAAAAATGGACGTAGAGCTTTACTTTGGTAATTTCCATGGTTTTTTGGATTTTGGAATTTCAGTCATCAGAAGCGCATTACTTCCACTGCTGTCTTCAGACTAGAACAGAGATATTGCAATCCTTCAGCAGCCATCAATCAGTAATTCAAAGCATGAATTTCATCAATAGGAAAACTCACAGAGCATGGCTTGTATTAACCCTGCAAATCACCTTCTTTGTTATAAAGCAGTCTAGACTGGTCTCTCATATCAGAAGAATTTGGTCAGACTCTCCATGTCCCTTGTTACATTCCTCACCTTATATATTTGGTGAGAAAAATCTGCTCCATTATTAACACAAAATCATGGATATGGTACCCTAAAAAATACAAAGAAATGTCTTGTTTTCTGAGGCTCACAATTAGAAATCCACAGGTCTGGTTCAACTCTGCCTCTGCTTTTCTGTGCTGTGTGTGTCTGTGTGTGTATATCCGAGAGAGAGAGACAGAGAGACAGAGAGACAGAGAGACACAGAGAGAGAGAGAGATAGAGAGAGAGAGAGAGAGAGAGAGAGAGAGAGAGTGTGTTTGTGTGTTTCCTCAATCAGCCCCACAGAGAGAGCCTCAGGAAGGCAGGCAAAGAAAGAAGGGAAAATTATTCAGAACCTTTGGGACTTAGGCCTACACATAGCTATCAGGCTGGTGTGATAAAAAGAGGACGACTTGGGCAGGATGTGTTACCTACTATCCATGGCCCTCACTAACTTGCCGTTATACACAGGACAACTACCAGAGAAGGATGCCCTGCAGACGTGCTGAAGTACTCAATGTCCACCGATGTGGACATCGGTGAGTGGACCTGCTTGCAGGGGAGTCAAAACATTAGTAATCTACAAGCAAAACCCTCAGGACAGTTTTTTAGACTGGTTCCTTTCAGATTCATGAAAGAAAAGAAGTGCACAGTGTTTCCGCTGAAACCGTGAAGTTAACACGCAGGAAAGATAAAGGGTGTTATTTCTGTGAACTTCACATTGTTTAGAGTTCTGATTGTTTCAAGGCTTTAGGTTATTTCAAGCTTTAGATTAGATGTTTTTATTTGTCCTCCTTGGAGTTGGGAATTTTGAAGGTATGTGTACATTCCTGAGTTCTTAAAGGCACAGGGATTTGAAGCCAGATCCTGACATCCACTGTTTCTTCATGAAGACGTTTTCTGTCTGTGATAGAGATGGTGGTGCAGGATAAGAGAAGACCTTCTAGCTATCAGAAATGTCCAGATATGGAGTGAGCCACCTCCTGTGGCGCCGCGTCCTCTGTCGAGCACAGCCTGCACCCCATCCAGTGGGTGTACCATAAAGAGGACACTTAGCTGGTGTACACGGTGGAGAAAATACCAGGCCTGGAGCTGGGGTAGTGCCGAAGCCACAGGACTTTGGACAGTAAACTTAATCTCTAGAAGCCTCAGTTTCTTCATTTTCAAATAGGAGTGCTAACACCTATAGCTCAAAATTGCTGTGGTGATTAAATAAAGTAAGATATGTGAACATACTTAGTTCAGTGCCTGGCATAAAAGGGTGAGTTCAGTGAAACGTCAGTTGAATACAAATAAATGTAATATACATTTCAACCCTGAGATACTTTGATTTTGTGACAAAAAGAGCTTCACAAACTCTTAACAATATAAGAGAAATTGAAGAAGTGTTGAAATAAGTCACCCAATAACATTTAAATGTTAGGGTAAAAGCTGAAAGTCTGAAATCATGATAAATTCATTACGGTAACAGAAATAAAACTTTTTGCACTAGCCCTTCATATTTTTAAAGAAGTTATGAAGTGCTGTAATAACCACTTGTGGCTTCTGATTCAGTAGGAGACTATGAAGTCACACAAGGTAAATTTTTGCTTATTTAATAGGAGAGGGGGGCCTATAAACTTCTTCGAAATTTATAACTTGGTCTACTGTTTTAATTTGATTTACATGACTTAATTTATATTTTTAACCAAATTTATAAGATTCCATTATAGGAGACACTTATTAAGGAACTCTAAAATGCCAACAGACTAAAGTAGACCCATTTAAAATGGATTTAAATTAGATTATTCTAATAGTAAAGTTCAGAAAGCACTTCAGTGGCAACCTTATTCATCTCTGATTCTAAGAAGAAACTAGCAGTGGTCTTGTGCAAATATCTGAATTACATTTGGCTTAAGCATGAGAAATACCTGGACTCATTAACCTGGACTGAAGTTGTCATCCTTAATAAGGGTGCAGAGAGACTGTTAATCACTTGGGACAAGGGGAAAATTTTAAATGAGGCTTCTAGAATCTAGCAGTCACTTTTTGTTTTTTGAAACTGTATATTCAAGGAACCAATATTATTTTCTAAAGACCTCAATAATAACCCCAAGAGGCTGCTTCTGAATCCATTCTTACTTAAGCTCAAGTGTATCTGCTGCTTTAATGGTGCTCCAGGTCAAACGATTCATGACAATTCCATGATACAGACAGAGATTTAATCATGGTCATGGCATGCAAGTGTCGGACTGACTATGAATGCAGCCCTGCAGGCCATGGAATAGGAAAACTCTAATGTCTAAAGTCTTGCTGAATGTTTAATCTTTGAGCTCTAGATAATACATGTCACTGCTGTCCAGACGTGGGCAAGTACTAATGTAAATAGGTGGGATGTCCAGCTTTCTTCTGCAGGTAGGGCAACACTACCCATGTGGATGGAGAAGTTCTGTGCAGGGTTTCCTGGTGGCTTTTGAAAGGCAATATATTATACTTTTCAGTCCTCTCTCTAAAGAGACCCTCAAATGCAGGACCTTTGACTTAGTGATTAATAACCTTCAAAATCATTTGCATTTTCATAACATTAACGTTTTTCAAAGTACTTTCACCTACATCAGTTCATTTCATCCTCACGGTCCTGTGAATAATACATTTTATATAATTAAGGCAATTTATAAAGAAACTGAATGCCAAGAGAGTCTCTTGCTCAATTTTGTTTTCAATAATGTTGAAATTGGAATTCAAGGTATTTTTTGCTCCACTGTTCTAAATGATAGTAGCTTTCTCTCTTCAACCGAGAAAACTCAAAAAAGGACCGATTCCTTTTCTTAAAAACCAAAATTAGTTTAGAATGATATTGGCTGCATTGCTGGTCACAGGGGTATGGCTGAAAAGAACAGAAGATTTGAAAGAATATTTTGGTGCCTGCAAGGGTGGCAGAGAGAATGCTTCACGTCGGGGCTTGAAGTGGGGACCTTTCTTTAAGCTACACTTGACCCAACTCCTTGGGGAGTAACACAGGAAGTAATATTGGCCCCCGGAGTGGTAAATGGTAAATTTGTAGAAGTCTAAAGGAAGCAAGTTTGCATTGGTTAAGTCTGAAGTTTAGAACAGAATATTAAAATTGAATTTGGTCATGTTAAAGTTAATAAAGAGTTCTTAGAAGACCTCTTTTAACAAAAAAAGCAGGGATAAACTGTTATTTACATGTCAATCAACTGATCTGTCTTTGAAGGGGTATCTTTAAGGGGGTATCTTTAAAGTAGAAATACAAAGAGAGGGTACCATTAAGCATATATAAAACTCTTGGGAAGTAGGGACGAGGGAAAAATCTGGGAAGATGATAATAAAATTTTGGAAAATTGAATAAAATCCCCTATTCTTTTTTTTAAAAATAAATTTATTTATTTATTTTTGGCTGCGTTTGGTTTCCGTTGCTGCGCGCAGGCTTTCTCTTGTTGCGGCGAGCGGGGGCTACTCTTCGTTGTGGTGCACGGGCTTCTCACTGCGGTGGCTTCTCTTGTTGCGGAGTACGGGCTCTAGGTGCACAGGCTTCAGTAGTTGTGGCTCGCGGGCTCTAGAGCGCAGGCTCAGTAGTTGTGGCGCACGGGCATAGCTGCTCCGCGGCATGTGGGATCTTCCCAGACCAGGGCTCAAACCCGTGTCCTCTGCATTTGCAGGTGGATTCCCAACCACTGCACCACCAGGGAAGTCCCACCCCTATCCTTTTTCAGAGAGCAGTTTTAGGTTTACAGCAAAATTGAGAGAAAGATACAGAGATTTCCATATACTCTCTGTCCCCACACATGCATAGCCTTCTCCAGTCAACATCCCACACTAGATTGGTATAGTTGCTACAGTCACACTGCTGATTTGTCAAAGGTGCTGACACATCATAATCACCCAAAGTCTACAGTTTACATCACAGTTCACTCTTGGTGTTGTACATTCAATGGGTAAAGGCATAACGATATGAACCCATCATAATAGTATCTATCACACACGGTAGTTTCACTGTCCTAAAAACCCCCTGTGCTCTGCCTACTTATTCCTCCTCCTCTCTTCCACCCAACCCCTGGAAACCACGGATGGTTTCAATGTTTCTACAGTTTTGCCTTTTCCAAAATATCATATATTTGGAATCATCCAGTTGCATATTGGCTTCTTTCACTTACTAATATTCATTGATGTCTCCTCCATGTCTTTTCATGGTTTGATAGCTCATTTCTTTTTAATTCTGAATGGATGTACAACAGCTCATTATTCATTCACCTACTGAAGGACATCTTGGTTGCTCCCAAGTTTTGACAGTTATGAATAATGCTTCAGGACACATCTGTGTGCAGGTTTTCATGTGGACATAAGTTTTCAACTCCTTTGGGTAAATACCAAGGAGCATGATTGCTGGAACATACGGTAAGAATATGTTTAGTTTTGTAAGAAACTGCCCGAATCTCTTCCAGAGTGACTGTACCAGTTTGTATTCCCACCAGCAATGAATGAGGGTTCCTGTTGCTCTACATCCTTGTTAGCGTTTGGTGTTGTCAGTATTCCAGATTTTGGCCATTCTAATAGGTGTGTAGTGGTGTCTCACTGTTGTTTTAATTTGGATTTCCCTGATGATAGATGATGTGGAGCATATTTCACGTGCTTATCTGCCATCTGTATAACTTTGGTAAGGTGCCTGTTAAGGCCTTTGGCCCACTTAAAAATTTCCCTATTTTTTTCAGATTAGAAGCAAAGCTTCACAAAATATCATTGATTGGTGGGGAACAAGTTGAAAAAGAGCTAAACTGATCTAATCCTAAACTGTTTTATCTGCTGTTAGTTTTCCAAAACAACCTATTTTTGTAATATTAAAAGCAAATAAGTATTTCTTGTAAACATCAATTACATTATTTCAAGAATAAACGCTTTTTAAAAAAATTGGGATGTGTTAAAATTTTGTCTTTTGGTTTTAATGACATACCTTTAAGTGGTTTTTATTTTTGTTATACTTGAGGTTCATAGGGCTTCTTGAAACTTTAAGCTTGAGATTCCTTCCTGACAAATGTTTTTTAAAGAAAAAAAGGGAGAGGTCACTGGGGGAGAGGTCCCCCAGTGAAACGCCTCCCCCCAGAATTCAGTGCAACCCAGCACTATCTGTCCTACTACCCTTGGATGGGACTTTAAGAGCAGCTCTGGCATTGGCACCTTCACAGTGGGCTGGTTCCGTATCCAGGTATCACTCAGCACTTTCTGTCTCGCTTTCCTTTGTACTGCAGCTGGGTCTACAGCCTCCACTTCATTCCAAGCCTCGTCTCATTTATCTTGGTCTCCTCACTGTCAATCCACTGCTTCCCACATAGTAGGCTTTCAGTAAGTGTTCTGTATTTCACTATACTTGCGTCCAGTGCATATAAGGAAATTAAATTTTTATTAGTGATCAAGCCACTTGATCTTGCTTCCTTCATTCAGTACATAGATATGTTAAATTTTACTGCCAATGATTCAATTTCATTGAGAGTCTTTGCCTTATGGAACTCGAGTAGTTCAGAAGCCACCTTATATTCAGTGAACTCATCACTTGGAAGATCAGCTAGAGAATATTGGTCAGGCTGAGTTAAACACTGCTCTATATCGTGTGCCCAGACCTCATGAGAACATGGAGATAACACATTTAAAATGCCAAGCTGGGGCTTCCCGGTGGCGCAGTGGTTGAGAATCTGCCTGCCAATGCAGGGGACACGGGTTCGAGCCCTGGTCTGGGAGGATCCCACATGCCACGGAGCAACTGGGCCTGTGAGCCACAATTACTGAGCCTGCGCGTCTGGAGCCTGTGCTCCGCAACAAGAGAGGCCGCGATAGTAAGAGGCCCGCGCACTGCGATGAAGAGTGGCCCCCGTTTGCCACGACTAGAGAAAGCCCTCGCACAGAAACGAAGACCCAACACAGCCATAAATAAATAAAAAATAAATTTAAAATGCCAAGCTGGGACTTCCCTGGTGGCGCAGTGGTTAAGAATCCACCTGCCAATGCAGGAGGCACAGGATCGAGCCGTGGTGCAGGAAGATCCCACATGCCGCAGAGCAACTAAGCCCATGTGCCACAGCTACTAAGCCTGCGCTCTAGAGCCCACGTGCCACAACTACTGAGCTCATGTGCCATAACTGCTGAAGCCTGCGCGCCTAGAGCCCGTGCTCCTCAACAAGAGAAGCCACCGCAATGAGAAACCTGTGCACCGCAATGAAGAGTAGCCCCCGCTCGCTGCAACTAAAGCCTGTATGCAGCAACGAAGACCCAACGCAGCCAGAAATAAAACAATAAAAATGAAAATTCTTAAAAAATAATAAAATAAAACGCCAAGCTTAGGGATGGCTCAGAGAGAGCAGTTGGCCCTAATCATTTCCGCTGCCTTAGGGTTTGGTCTTCACTAGAGAACAAAAGCAAAATACACATTGATCTAAATCAACCACTATTACAGTCCATTGCAATTGAGGGAGGTAAAAATATGTGAATGAGCTCAGAGCCAGGGCCATCATAAGATGGGCAGACCAAACCCCCAGGCTTGATCATTTAAGAAAGTGAATTTCCTCTAGCCAAGAGATGCCTAGAATGAGCCCACTTGCTAAGGCCAGAGCTGCCCGCTGGCAACGATGATCACCTGAGAAGGTTGTGGAGAGGAGACGGTGCGCACCAGAGGCAGGTCTTCATCTCCCGTAGGCGTGATGACGTACTCTAGGGCAATGTGAATCTTGGTGAGTGGACATGCTTGTAAGGGGAGCCTAAAACGTGAGTAATTTAAAAGCAAAACCCTCATATAAAATAGATAACTAATAAGGACCTACTGTATAGCACAGGGGACTCTACTCCGTACTCTGTAATGACCTATACGGGGAAAGAATCTAAAAAAGAGTAGGTATATGTATACGCATAACTGATCCACTTTGCTGTGCACCTGAAACTAACACAACGTTGTAAATCAACTCTACTCCAATAAAATTTTTTTAAAAGGCAAAACCCTCCAGAAAATTTATTAGATTGATTATTTTCAGGTTCATGAAAGAAAAGAAATGGACAGAGCTTCAGCTGAAATCATGACTAATTGGGAGGAAATGATAGTGTATTATTTTTATCAACTTCATATTATTTAGAGTTCTCATTATTGCTGAAGAATGAAGAATAAAAACATTCATCAAAACACACAGGAAAATAAAAATGGTTGTATCCAAAAAGGTCCAAAACCTGGTAGGTATCAGAAATTGGCACAAACTTGAAAAAGTGTTATTTATCCTAAACCCAAAGCAAAGTCCAAAACTGTGTCTTTTATTTTGTTTAGTGTTTTAGAAAGGGCTTGCTTCTACCACTGATTTTTAAATCCCTTTTTTCAGGAAAGCTAATTAACCAGGTTTTTCTTTATACCTGGGACCCCAAAGAAAACCCCAGGCCAGGGGGAATGTTATTTACCACCATGAAATTCTGTAATAAAGTCACCTAAACTTTGGTCATCTCTGCAGCTTTGACCTTTTGGAATCAAACCAAAAGTATATTCTTTTATCCATGAGAATTTATGGACCTTTGTCCACAAATACTTTCTTTTCTTTTTTCTTTAGTTTTTTTAAAGGTTTTAATGAGATTATCTTATGTTTCTATGATATTTTTAAGTTGTATCCTAAGGTCTGAAGATTTAAGAAAAGTATTAATTGAGGAGTATTCTCCCTTCTTGAATAGCATTGTAAGAGGAAGAGGAAAAAGAATTCAATTCTTTTTCCTGTAGGCATTCATCCAAATCTATAAAAGCTCCTATTCCAATTGGAAATGAAAAAGAAGCCAGTGAAAAACATCTCTTCCTGCTGGTGTGAAACTCTCCTCCAAGCTGGGATCAAGACGGGGTAGGTCGACCTGAGGAAAAATGGCCATTGTTGCCATTAACTAGTTTCATATAAGGATGAGACCCTAAGATGCAGAACTCCAAGAGTTCTCTTCTCTCTCTCCCCCACTTGTTTTATAATATTTTAAATTAATTAATTTTCCCTAAAAGGCTTCAAACCCACTCTACAAGGGTAGCCCATGGGTTTCCTCTGCTCCCCGTGCAGTGCCTGGAGCCATGGAGAAGCAGAGTTTGTAAATATCCAAAGTGCATTGGGCAAACCCACCTCTCCCAACTCGCCATGAAACATCCCTCTAGGAGGCAAGAGCGGAGGTCCCCTCTCCCTTACGGGTTGAACTTGGACTTGAGTCTAGGTCTCCTTTCAGCAAAACAGAATCCTGAACTCTTTCGGTGCTTTCCTGTCTCCTGATGGGCTTTGTATTAGGAAGGGATGCAGCAGTTGCTAAGGTGACCCAAGCTGTCTCTTAACAGGGATGGATCCCTTGCGTCAGGAATTGCACTTGGTGGGCAGGGCCCCTGGGACGCAGAGACTGTTGTCTCCCTCTCCATCTTCAGAATATCTGCATATTCCTCAGTCCATCGGGGTTTAGGTTCTGGAGATGACCTTTTCAGCTCCAGAATAATATGACTGTGACCACAATAGGCAGAGTGGACGTTTTATGATGCTGTCATTGCTCCTGAAGTAGCAGAGAAGCAATCTAGAACTCAGAGGTAACTGAAACGATGCCGGTTAGGCATCTGGCATTTAAAGCTTTTATGGAAGGGTTAAAGGATGACATGATTTAAAGTAAAAACAAAAATACAAACAAACAAAAAGAGAAAGAGTGCTGAGACTGAAAAGTGACACCTGCTGCCTGACTGATGGGTGCCAGGTTCTCCATTTGGAAATGCGCTCATACGATTCCGTGTGATCCTCCCAGTGAAATTAAGAAGTAGGATTACGTGTTTCTGAAGACCAGGCCAAGTGGAGTTAAACCATTTGCTCAAGGTTACACGACCTGCAAGTGAGGAAGCTGGATTCAAACCCATGTCTAATTACATCACCAATTTTCTATGTAGGGACTTGAGTTAGCAATAAAGAGCTTCTTCTGTATAAATAATTTAGGTCATAAAATGTTAGTCAATGTCATGACCCTTGCAGGAAGAGGAGGAGACTTAGCTGGACCACAGTGAGGGTGGTGTGCACTTGTGTGACTATAAGTAACGGTAACACTGCACCTATTTACCATCCTCCATCACTCGTAGTCACTGCAGTCCTGTGACCTTGGTCCTTCTAATTTTGGACTTTATCTGAATGACAAACAAACAGTGTTGGAGAAGAAAAGACAACTCCCTAAACTCAGGAAATGGTTTCTGAGTATTTATGGATATGGGCTTTTCAGCTGCAGTCTGGGTTTGGCAGACGAACATGAAAATTTTTATAAAAAAAAAGAGCAGAGAAGTGAATTAGGAGATATTTTTGTGCCTCTTGATGATGAGTTCTTGCTAAACTTGGCTCAGTGAAGGAATCCTAATGAAGATCTGTTCCTGGCAGCCTACGTGACAGCTCATTCACATCTCCAGCTTCCTAGTCTTGTAGATATAAACCATTGAAATGTTTTGAAGATTTCAGCATAGTCAGACTTAACTCTACTTTCAAGGCTCCCAGGCATATTAGGTGTTCCCTGAGTGTTTGTTAAAGAGATAAATCAATAACTGATTACAGTTTACACCTAAATGTGGGGAGAGAGGGAGAGAGAGAGACAGAGAGAGAGAGACAGAGAGGGAGAGACAGAGGCTCTGTTCAGATCTTGGATTCTATTTTTTCTTATGATAAATTCTGCATCCAAGAATGTGCTGATTTTTTTTTTTTTTTTACTGAATCACAATAACTAAAAAGCTTTAAGACTGGGGGTTCTGTTTTTAGTTTTATGTGAACCTACATGAAGGACCAGGCCTTGGTGAGAAGCAGTAACACACAATGGTGGTGAAGAACAGGAGCTTTGAGTCACTGCCTGCGTATAAACCCCAGTCCTGCTACTTACTGGCATGTGAACCTCAGACAAGCGACTAATACCCACTTGTGTCTAAACTTCCTTCTCTGTCAGATGGGGAAAATAATAATAGCACCTATGCAGGGTTGTCTTGAGTATGAGGTAATGTTAATGTAATTAAAGACCTTGGCACACTGCCTGGAACATAGCAAGTTCTCAAAAAATGACAGCTGTTACCATTGTTAAATGCAAGAATTAAGCATCACAGATTTTTATATGCACTTGTATTGATTTCCTAGGGGTGCCATAATAAAGAACCACAACCTGGGTGGCCTAAAACAACAGAAACTTATTCTCTCACAGTTACGGCGGCTATAAGTAAAAGAAATCAAGGTGTTATCTGGGCCACACCCCTTCTGAAGGCTCCAGGGAAGGATCTTCCCTTGCCTCTTGCAGCTTCTGATGACCCCGGTGTTCCCTGGTTTGCGGCAGCGTCTCTCCAGTCTCTGGCTCCATCTCCACAGGGTCTTCTCTGTGCATCTGCGTGTCTTTCTGTGTCCTCTCTTCCTCTTGTAAGGACACTCCCATTGGATTTAGGGCCTGCACTAATCCAGTACGACCTCACCTTAATTACATCTATAAAGAGCCTATTTCCAAACAAGGTTACATTCTGAGGTTCTGGGTGGACGTGCACTTGGGGGAGAGGGACACTTATTCAATCTGTGATTGTATTCAGCTACAAACATTTAACATAATAGAAATTGCTGTTGCTGCTATAGGCCTGTTATTTTCCCTCTTGCTTGAAAATAGAAGATAAAGTTTGCTTCTAATCATGTTGCTAATTTCTGGTTAGAAATAAAAATGAGGTTGATAGTCATAAATGTGTTTTGAGGTTTGACTATCCGAGAAGGAATAAGTCTATTAGAGAAGACAACCTTTGGCATGTCCAGGCCACTATCCATTTGGTCCCCAGTGGGGGTCCCCGCTAATCCTGGGGATGACAGACCCACAGCTGAGCCTTCCATGCAGGCTGGGGTTTGCTCTGCTCCCAGAGGAGTCCACAGTCTCAGCCAATGGGCTGTGAAGGAACGGTGCCACGGGATGGAGCTGTGTCCACTGAGTTTAAGTGGCTGCTGGTGGGTGGACATTCTGAGAAGAGGGGATACTGCATGGCTATCCGTAGAGATGAGGTGACTGGCTATGTGGTCCAAATTACAGAGTTTCCAGGAGGCCCTCATGCTCTCTCCAAAACCTGAATTTTTCCCCAGTTAGCATTCCTATTTAATAGCTCTTCCCTGGGAGAGCTAACACCTTACATGATGCTCACATCTTTAGAGGTGCATTTGAAAAAGGGCTCTGGGACTTTTTTGTTTGTTTGTTTGTTTTAACATCTTTATTGGGGTATAATTGCTTTACAATGGTGTGTTAGTTTCTGCTTTATAACAAAGTGAATCAGTTATACATATACATATGTCCCCATATCTCTTCCCTCTTGCGTCTCCCTCCCTTCAATCCTCCCTATCCCACCCCTCCAGGCGGGTCACAAAGCACTGAGCTGATCTCCCTGTGCTATGCGGCTGCTTCCCACTAGCTATCTACCTTACGTTTGTTAGTGTATATATGTCCATGCCTCTCTCTCGCTTTGTCACAGCTCACCCTTCCCCCTCCCCATATCCTCAAGTCCGTTCTCTAGTAGGTCTGTGTCTTTATTCCTGTCTTACCCCTAGGTTCCTCATGACATATTTTTTTCTTAAATTCCATATATATGTGTTAGCATACGGTATTTGTCTTTCTCTTTCTGACTTACTTCACCCTGTATGAAAGACTCTAGGTCCATCCACCTCACTACAAATAACTCAATTTCATTTCTTTTTATAGCTGAGTAATATTCCATTGTATATATGTGCCACATCTTCTTTATCCATTCATCTGATGATGGACACTTAGGTTGCTTCCATCTCCGGGCTATTGTAAATAGAGATGCAATGAACATTGCGGTACATGACTCTTTTTGAATTATGGTTTTCTCAGGGTATATGCTCAGTAGTGGGATTGCTGGGTCACATGGTAGTTCTATTTGTAGTTTCTTAAGGAACTTTCTGGGAGTTTTTTGGTACGAGATCAGAGAAGGGCAGAAAGGAGCGCCTCCTGTCTCTGCTTGGCTGGTGGGTGACAGTGACCATCAATGCGTCACTACAAAGCAAAAGCGCATCCTCAGGAGGCACCGCTGGAACCCTCCTTTGTCCTCCTGAGCTTCATGAAGCGGCAGCATGGGGCAATTCGATTTACAGATGCAACCCTATATCCTTCTCTCTCAATCAAAAGCAAGTGAAAGTGGTCTATGTCGGTCCCATGCCGGTCGTGGCGTGAGCTCCTCACCTGGCTGAGCGTGACACAAGTGTTTTTATTTTCACACAACTTGGCCCCAACAAGGCAAACCTTCCTCCAGGGCCCATCTGAAGGCTGATCGCTTTGAAGGCTTGTGAAAAACCGGGCTTTGTTAAATGTACAAAGAGAGAGATTTTTCAAAGGTAATTTAATTATATGCAGTCTTCACCTGAGATGCTACTCCATTCCAGATAGTGTGATGACGCGGTATAATGATTTCTGGTTAATAACTAGGTATTTTCTAACCAGGGACAGTCAGGTGAGTCTTGAATGCATGGGGTAAAAACTCGGTCGCTTAGTACTTAGTTCTTCTCTAAAAGAGGCAAAAATGAGGAAAAAAAGAGGTGATTCATCATTGTGTAAAGATTAGAAAACACAGCAAAAAGATAAGAAAATAAATGCTGGTGTTTTCATCTCCCACCCAGAATAATGACAGTTAATATTTCGAGGTGTTTCCTTTTTTTTTTTTAAATAAATTTATTTAGTTTTGGCTGCGTTGGGTCTTCACTGCTGTGCGCAGGCTTTCTCTAGTTGCAGCGAGCGGGGGCTACCCTTTGCTGCGGTGCGCGGGTTTCTCATTGCGGTGGCTTCTCTTGTTGCACAGCACAGGCTCTAGGTGTGCGGGCTTCAGTAGTTGTGGCACACGGGCTCAGTAGTTGTGGCGCACGGGCTTAGTTGCTCCCCAGCATGTGGGATGTTCCTGGACCAGGGCTTGAACCCGTGTCTCCTGCATTGGCAGGCGGATTCTTAACCACTGCGCCACCAGGGAAGCCTCCGATGTGTTTTCTTACAGTTTGCTTTCCTCGTGTGTGTGTGTCTGATTTTGTACAGACATATAATCAGGCTGTGTGTGGTCTGTTGGGACCTGTTTCACTGAGTCAGCAAAATATTGTGAACAGTTTTCCATATTCACAAGCACAGAACTATTCTAGCCAAAGAAGGCCCGCAAAAGACTTTCAGGAGCTCACGCTTTGGGAGGTGGCTGTGGCCGCGCTTTCTAGAGGCTGAGTTCTTTGGCTGTAGCCTCCCTGGAGGTGTGGTCATAGGAGCTGCTGTTCTGGGAGGTGAGACCCCGACCGGAGGGAGCGCCCGGCTGCAGGCCTCAGAGGGAAGACCCCGTCCGGGAACGAGCTTGCCTTAGTGCAGATGAAGCTTTCCTGGATTCCTCTCAACCAGCACCACCTTCGTCCTCCCCAAGTCAAGAGGATACTTGTCTTGACTTAGAAGGATGCCCACAAATACTTTCCAACTATGACATGCAGTTTTTAATTTTCATTTTTTTGGGTAAAGCCACTAATTGAATCAAATGTAAACTCATCCTGCTAAACAGATATTCAGAGAATATTTAGGGATCTTCTGTGTAAACAGTTTGAAATAATGTCAGTGGAAACTCACGAGCTTCCTTTGACTTTATCTTGAACATTGGCAAAGCTGAAGGGTACATACCCTTGCCTTTCAATTCGTGAATATCGCGTGTTAACCCCCAGAGGTTGTGTATGAGCCACGGTGCTTAACCTAACTCTCCAAAAATAAGGGGCTCATGGTTTTCTTTAAATTGGCACTTATGCAGTGGAATCTCTCAGGCATTAGTGCTTACTTGATTGCATTCAGACACCACTTTGGCAAGGGAATGACTGCACTAGATTAGCATCAAGCACAATGAACGGTAATTGCCAGACTGTCATTTCTACAAGTGCAAAATTAATGTGCTCTGCAAACCCACTGCACTGTGTGCCACGGGAAAATCATGGAGCCGTGCTGTTCCAAGCAGAACGCACTGTAACAGCGGTGGTAACGTGCTGTGGATTGTTCAGCAAAGGTGTTCCTTTCCACCTGTGTTGTTGTCTCGCGCTCATTCTTCAAGCCCTGCCTGACCTAATTTCTATGCTCATGTTATAGCACCGCCAGACAGTAGCCTGGATGTACAGAGAATGTTATGGAACAATTCGTCCTTCCGTGTGGCACCTTGTGTGAATAATGCCAGCCTAAACAACCCTCCAAGTATTCATGAGAGTATGAATAGGCTACTTATGTAAAGCTTCTTATAAAGAGATGCACCAACCGTTTACAGACAACTTTACCCAAATGCTATACATTCATTAGAAAGAGAAGAGTGATTTACGCGCATTTCAATTGTAGCTTAAGAAGACTGCCAGCCCTGCCTCTCCCCATCTCTCCCGTTTACAAGTGGGACAGGAGGCCACAGGCCAGTCGAATGAATTTCTTCCGGTCATGCAAGATCACAGGGTCTACCCCGAATGACAACAAGCATAAGCGCCAGGCTCTTGGAGTCAGCTGACTGGCTCTGCAGAATTTATTAGGGATTAATCATTCAAGACTGAAATACTGCAGTAATAACAGACCCATTAGATGTGGTATCTCAGTATTCCTGCGCTTTAGTGGAGGCTGAGAACCTCCCACAGAGGCGTCCTACAGAAGAGGGATACTAAAGATAATGACAATAACTGGCCAGAGGGCTTCCTTGTGAGTCCAGCTTGAATCCAATCTCTTAGCAGCTGGGGGAGGGGGTGGGCATTAAGACCACTGGGCAGCACAGGTAGATTCACTGCAGTGATCTACAGGTCCAAGATAATGTGCTGACCCTCTGACTCCCCTGAGTGGGAGGGTCAGGCCCGAGTCCTCTTTCAGTGGCCGCTTACTTTGTCACTCACCATTAAGGCATGATACGGTTATTTGACTTGTAATGTTCCAGCCCGTGAAAAGTTTGCTGGAATTTGGGGGAAACTCTGCACCACACTCAAAGATTCTCTCGTCTTAATGAACAACAGAGATTAGGGAGTGGTTTAGGAGACTTCCTACCTAAGGTGGGAGAAGAATTCCAAATACCTTACCCTCAGAATGAAGTATGCCTGGGTACAGCTGAGAAACCATTCAATAGATGATTTGGACTTCAAAGATGTCTAAAAATGGCTTTGGAAACTGGCTTGACTTACCTTTGTTGCAAAATGTTCCATCATAGGCTGTATTGGAGCAATCGCAGGAATACCCATGGTATTTCTCTATGCATTTGCCTCCATTCTCACAGTTTGCCCCGTAGCTGGTGCAGTGGCCCGAGCACCCGGATTTGAACCCGGATGTGACCTTTGCTCTTTCTTCCAGGTCCAGTGTCACCCCATTCATCCTCAGGGAGCGGATGCAGCCCAGAAAGCCCTGCTGGCCCCCGGCACCACCTGGGAAGACAGAAGGCATGGAGCTCAGATAGAATAACCTCTGCTGTGGCTTCTGTTTCATTCATCATTCCTCGGACCACTGTGGTGGGAGATGAGACTGCCAAGTGCAGGGGGCACGCTCACTGTCAAGTTGGTCCCGCCTAATAGAAGAGCTTGCAGCTTTCTCCCCTTAGCCTATAATGCTGATTAAAAGAGACTGTCTTCTGCGAAGCAATACATTTGCTATAGTACTAAAATGTTTGGAGACACACACAGATTATGTAAGCTGTTTTGGAAGTTTAATCTGGTTTCCTATAGAAAAGAAGTTTACAGAACTCTCTAAGTTCTTTGGTTTTTAATCTCATGGCACTCAGTTCCATAGCATTATCTATTGGAAGAGATATAAAAAGGCAGAGGGACATGAATATATTAGCATAGTTAACAAGTCAATTAGCCAGACGAAGTAGATCCATTTGGAATGTAATTGTAAGTCCTGGTTCTTGTCTCAAGAAATGCTTTGCTTTGAAATTCACGTTGAGGGTTCCCAGGGCTTCTTGTCTGGGGTGGTTGGAAATTGGAATTGAGAATTTTACACGGAAGTCAGCTACACCACATTTATTACCAGGTCAGTTCAGATTTTATTGCTTTTGTCTAAATGCCGTTGCAAGACACATAACACACAAAACAAATTCACTGTAATTTTCTCAGTACGTTATGGAGTTAGAGGTTCATGAGCATGAAAATATTAAAATATTCCTAATAAATTTCATAGAACGGTTCATTGGAGAATTATATCACAGGTGGATTGTATCTATAATAACCTTAGCTATGATTTTTTTAAGCAGCTGGTACGAAAGGAGGAACTCAAGTTTATAAATATGCCTGTATTTTAGACTAACAGCTTTTCTAGAAATTAAATAAAATGATAGTAGTTAAAATTATTAAAAGAAATCTGATGGGGATTTAGAAAAAAGATATGGTTAATAAAGTGAAAGTTACTGTTTATTGAGGGCTATGTAGTAGGTACTCTCCTAAGCATCTCACACATGATATTCACCTGATTCTCACAACAACCTGGCGAGGTAGGCATTGTTACCTTAGCCCCATACAGATAAGGAAACTGAGGCTTAGAGAAATTAAGTCGTGTACTCAAGGCCTCATAGCCCCGAAGTGCCACAGCGGTGTCAGATCTGTCTTATTCTCGAGCCTGTGGTCTTAAACTCTGTTCTGTGTTGATCGTCTAATGCAGAAGAACTTCAGGGTCCGGGGCGCCACAGACGTACATGTTTCTGACATAAAGATCTGAATGTCTTTAGAACTGGCACGGTCAATAGGACTGGCAGACTCTGGGCGAGGTCGCACACTGGAGATTGATTCTGATCACTTACTCCAGTATCTTGAGAAAAAGTGTGCCATCTAGACGACGCATCAGACAGGGCTGGTGGATCAAAGGCTTTAGCTGCAGAGATGGATTAGCCTTTGCTTATGCCTGTGAATCCTCAGCCGTGAAACAGCAAATGACTTGCACTATTATCTTTATAAACCCAAGCCTTGCGGCTCTCTCACTGGGCAGTGCATAGATTTGAGTGATGATTCTCCAGGGATTGTTATTTTTTAATAAAATATTTAAATAGAAGAGGATTAATTGAAGGGATCCCAATGCCCCTTTTGATTAATGGTATGGGAGAGTAGACGGCAAAAGAAATGATTAGAAACAACCACTTTGAAGGATTTCCCATTTTGCAATCCGCTCACCAGCACCGCTGCACCTCTGGGCCAAGGGGAATTTGGCCCTTTGCTATGATCTGGAAGAATTTCAATCCAGTAGTCACTCTTTGTGGGTCGAAATTTCAATTTGGCGTCTATCGTTTTAGCAGCTATGGCTTTTATTCTTGCAATAAGGCTTTCCAAAGGGCCTTTTCGTTCAATAAATGCCTAGCCATTTAAATTTTCATCACTAGTCAATTAAGACAATTATATCCTATCAAAATACGCTGACATTTTTAAATCGTTGTTTTTAGATGTGTGCCTCTCCTTTCCCCTGGTTGCAAATGTAATAGTTTTTCATTGTGGAAACCATAAACACACTGATAAGCAAAATGAAAAGGAGAATCTGTAATGCTACTCAGAACGACTTTCACTTGTAGCAAATAGCCTTTTCTACTTTTATCTATGAGCATACATATGCATAAAAAATTTAAAAAAGCGGGGTATACGCATTGTTTTGAAATTTGCTTTTTTCACTTAATATATCATAAAACATTTTCCCAGCAATAAATATTCAACTAGAACGTCCTGCTTAACATCTGCAGAGCAGCCCACCCTGTGGTGCACTCTAACTTACTTTGTCATTCCACTGCCATTGGACTTTTTAGAGGTTTTTAATTTAATTTTACTTTTTTACTAAGTAAATTAAAACATTTTTTTATCTAACATCTTTATTGCAGTATAATTGCTTTACAATGTTGTGTTAGTTTCTGCTGTATAACAAAGTGAATCAGCTATATGGATACATAGATCCCCATAGCCCTTCCCTCTTGCGTCTCCCTCCCACCCTCCCTATCCCATACCACTGGACTTTGAAGCTTATTCCAATTCCTATTTTATATGATACTATAATAAATATCCCTGTAAAAACCTTGACATACTTGTCCAGTTTTTCCTTAGAATTAATTCTTAGAAGTGTAATTGCTAGGTACAAGGGCATAAACATTTTAAAGTCATTTGCAATATAATTTCCTCTCAGAAGACTTTATCAATTTGTATCTCAGCAATAGGGTACAAGATTCCTGCCTTCTCCACACCAATTCTAATACTAGGCAGGATACTTTTGAATTTATAGGCTAGAGGGGGAAAAAAAAAAAAGAGTTCATTCTTTTAATTTGCATTGCTTCGAATACTGTGGGTTGAATAATATTTATGTTTTCCTCACTCTTAGTTTTTGATTCTTCATGACCTTTGCTTTTTTGGGAGAAATAGAATATATATTTCTTACTGATTGGTAGCAATATTTGGGTCTTTAGTTTTTTGTTATAAATTCAGCAACTAGATCCTTCCAGTTTGTGTTTGTTAACTTGTATGTAATGTTTATGTAGTCACATGCATCTACCTTATTTTTATGATTTCTGCCTTTGATATTAGGCTTATAAATACCTTCTCTAATCCAAAAAAATATAATTATTCAACTATATTTTCTTCTAGAACTTTTATGATTTTACCTCGTTTAACATTTCATTCTTTAGTCTATCTGGAATGTATTTTAATTTGGAAATAATTGACATTTAAGGGTGTCAGCAATGGTTGAGAGTCTGAGGAGATTTTTTTAAAAAGACTCTTGAAGTAAATGTTAATATGACCAAAAAAATGGAGATTTAGAAAGCATCAATTGGCAGAGAAAGTACATCTAGATTAGGTCATATTTTAATTACATCATTTAGGTAAACATTTAGATATATGTATATATGCTTCATTATGTACATACACAGGCTTCATTCAGTAAGGGGATTTAGGGGCAGGGTTTTCTGTCTCCCTGCCTCTCTGATTCTTTCTGGTCTTGTTCTTTCTGAGCTTCTACACCTGCCAGTCTTTCTTCCTGCCTTTGTGTTTGTATATCTTTCCCTATCGGGACTATTGACTGTTTTTGTTAGTTCTGTGGCTTTCATCAAATCGCTGCATCTTTCTCAGCATCAGTTTTTCTTACACATAAAAGGAGGCTGAACTAGAAGTCTCTGGTCCTTCCAGCTCTAAATTACTCTGGTCCATGATGTATAATCTCTCCCGCTGGGCTTATGTGTCCCCCTCTCTCCATTTCAGCAAATTACTGTCAATTTCTGCTAAATTTCTTCTTGCTTCCTTTTTCCTCTTTGCACTGCTGCCGGACCTTTTTTCCCTCCTCCTTCCCTTAACTGAACATAACGTACGACTACAGTCTCATTTATATTTGCTGCCTTCATTAAATAAACTTTTATACTCCTTCTTCTTAATTTCCAAAGAAGGTAAGTGGAATGCCATTTGTCTCTATATAAAGGAAAACTGAATAACTTACACTCTTTTTTAAACATGGTCCCTGATTTATTAAATGGGTCAGTGAGCTGGAAAGTACTTTTACTGATCTAGTCAATATGAAGAAAAATCTTTTGTTCTGAAAAGGGCCATTATATATTATGCAAAGGATGTTAATGTACTAGAACCAGTGATAATTATTTGAGTTCAAGTTATGTGCTCTATAGAAATCTTTCCTGGTGACAAATGTCATAAGTTTAAATTGTAGGTCTGCGAGCAAAAAGGCTACTTAACCTTTGTTAATTAGAAAATCAACACATTGTCGCTGGAGAGAGCCCCCTGCCATGCAAGAGCCTCACACACATTAGTTAGACCTGTGATAATTACCCAAGGTGAGACGTGGGTTTAATTTGTAAATCATTTTTCATGTGAAATGCTATTCAAGTATTGCAATTAGAGATTAATTATGAAAATGTTGTAACTATCCATAATGAATAATACAACCATCAAAAGCACAGAAGATTGGGGCAAAATAATCAGGTATTAAACAAACAGGGCGGAAATAACGATCAGGAGGAATTCTAAAAAGCACTGTCCTCAAACTAGGAGCTTAACTGTTTTCTAAGGAGCTAATTTGGGCTCCACGGCACCTGTGCCCAGAGAGACCAGACATTCATTCGCCATAGAGAGGAATCGCACCAAAGATCCCACACGAGGAATCTAATTTATCCATTCGATAAGTATTTATTTCACAGCAACTATAAGCTAGCCTTGTCTAGATGTTTAGAAGGCACTAGGAAGCAAAACACACAAAAGTCTTTGCCCTTGCAGAGCTTATCTTCTTGCCGAGGGAGAGGGAAATTTAACAATAAACTCAATAAGTAAGTTAAGTATATGGCCTGTTAGAAGTCAGTCTGGGTTAAGTGGGAATGGGGTGGGGGAGATTCCCATTTTAAATAGAGCCCTTAAGACAGACCCCACTGAGAAACTGACAGAAAGAGTATCCAGGTGCACAGCCCTGGGAAGACAAAGAGGTAAGGGAGGCACTGCCCTGCAGGTGAGGGCAGGGGGTGAGACGGGGAGCTGCTCTGAGATGCTAAGAGAAGCAAAGGCTCCAGGTCACATGTGTAAGGCACTGGGAAAGGCATTCCTAAGAAGGTGGAGGAGACATACTTCTCGCTCTCAGGTTAATACAAATGTAATCACAAATAGCCACACTGTGGTTCAAGGTAAAATTTGACGTAGGAGAGGCGGGAAACAGGTGTGGAGAGCATGAACTGTGGTCACAAAAATCAACTTTTGGGTGTTGGCTTTGCTGCTCACTGCTTGATCTTCCCAGCTCCTCTTTGGGCCTCAGCCTCGTGTATGAAACTGGCATAAAAATATGCACCTTGCAGGGTCATATTCATAACAAGTGACAATACCCCCCTCTGTACTCATGCTCAGTTAACGGGAGCCATTTATTATTATTACCATTATTCAGTATAAACAAAATTCTACAGAAGCACAGAGTTGGAAATTAAATATGGCTGAGTATACACGAATCTGATACCAGAGGTATGAGTGTTATGAAATGCACTGTGTCACCCTAAAGATCACGTGTTGAAGCGCCAATCCCCAATGTGACTATATTTGGAGATAGTACCTTTAAAGAGGTACTTAAGATTAAATGAGGTCACAAGGGTGGGTCCCTAATATGAGCGTGTCCTTTGAAAGGAGAGGAAGAGATGCCAGGGATGCAAGCACACAGAAGAACAGCCGTGTGAGAAGGCACAGGTCCGTAAGCCGAGGAGAGAGGCCTCAGGAGAAACCAACCCTGCCAGCACCTTGATCTTGGCCTTCCAGCCACTAGAATTGTAAGCAATAGAGTTTTGGTGTCTAAACTACCCAGTCTGTGGTATTTTGTCAGGGCAGCTTGAGCAGACTAATACAGTGAGTAAAGGGTTAACTTCAAGCTTGGGCTGGTCTAGGCCTGCCTGAGAGAATGACCTTGGAGTTCTCCTTCTAACTGCACTGCTTCCTTGGCAGGTTCAGGATTGCGATGGCCGTTTTCCTTCGCTTGTCTGCCGTGGGGGACCGCACCTGGATTGCGAGAGCGGTAAGCTGGCATAGCGGCGCTCAACACATGGCTGGCTGGCACAAAAGACTGACAGGAAATACAGCTGTGATTTCTGTGTCCAGGTGACCCACCTAGACCCCGTCTCTTCTCCATGGCAGTCAGACCTGGCCCGTGTAGGTCAGGGGGCAACAGCAGCGACGTGCTTGGACAGGCTGGGCCCCCGTCGGCAGCTTGGCCGATGCTGCACCCACTGTGTCTCCTGTTTTACATGTTACCATTGTCTCTTAGGTCTTGACCGTCAACCTGAACATGGAAAAAACCCAGTAGTGTCAGTACAGGTGTGTAAAGTAAAAACCCAGTTATCTGGTTAAGCTGAGGACCTCAGAATGGCCCAGATTCTTTAGTAGTGGAGAGAGTTCAAGGATGTGGGCTTACGTTATTCAGTGAAGAGCTGCGTGATCGACAAGTATTGACCAGGGGTGCCTCTGTCAGCTGGATATTGGAGGGCATATATGAAAAAGTTTATCCATACTCAGAAAGTGGGGCTTAAAGTTCATTATCACTGCATGAATTTCTTATATCCTCTGAGTAGAGGACATGCAGAATATGTGAATCCAAAGTATTTAAACTAGAAGAAAACTTCAAAATAGAGATGGAGAAAATAACTGGGTTTCTGATAGCAGAAAGCACTCGTATGTGTCTGAATGTGAATTGCTCCATGATGGGGGTGGTGCTGAGAGGTCTCAATTCATTCCAGAGGCTATGGTGGGAGGGTAAGCATGATACAGTATTAGCTATTTCAAAAGCTAATATTAACTGAATGCTAGCTGTTCCAGGTACTGTTTCAAATTTTACATTCTTAACTCTCAGAGAGAAATATTATTATCACCCCCATTTTACAGGTAAGGAAACTGAGACCAAGAGAGTTGGCTCGCCCAGTGTTACATGGGTCGTAAGAGGCCATAATTCACCCCCCAGGCTTTCTGGCTGTTAAGCCTGCACTCTTGCCATGCCGTAGCTGCATCCTGACTTTTGGGCTTGCATCATAGGCGCCTCTTCTCTGACTTTGCTGTGCTGAGGTACGGAACATGCTGACAGAATGATTACCATCTGAGATGAATCATTCACCACTTGGCACAGTGCCGTCCCAAGATGGCTGAAGCTGAAAGGGGAATGCCATGCTTACAGTTCAGTCAGGAATGTGGACATATGGACACCCAAACCGGTCTCTAGGCTGCAAACACGAGATGCTTCTTTGATGCTGTCCTTGAAGTTGTACTTTTTCTTGGTGCAAAAGCTTAATACTGCATCTCTAAAACCAGAGCAGTGATGAGCTTTGGCCCCTAGATGGTGGGAGGTTGGTTATCTCCCCACACTTGGTCTGACAGCGCTATTTCAGAGGACTGCCACTCTGTAATGGGTCTTACGGTTCCAAGTCCCTCACAGAAGTGGCAGCTGACAGAGAGCACAGTGGTAAACCTCCAGATCCCAGCCAGGTCCAAGTTTTAAATTATTAATTGTTACTTCGGGAAACTTCAATGCAAAGCCACATTTCAAATACATCAGCTTACAATGCTGCCTAAATATTTCTCTTACAAATATTTGTATGTTACTGCTCGGACGATGTATCCTGCTGGAGAGTTCTGCTCATCTTTGGAGCAAAATTAGCATCTGCTTTCTGCTGATCTTAACATATCCCATGTTCTTTCTCTTTCTCTCTCTCTCTCTCTCTCTCACACACACACACACACACACACACACGCACAAGCACTCATGCACATACATGCATGCACGGATCAGGAACCTGACCAGGTTGATCCACCTGTTTCTGTCCCTGTCCCTGTCCCTGTCTCTGTCTCTCTGTCTTTATTATTTGCCTTTAAAAGCCTTTATTTTTTAAACAACTGTATCCACTCCCTTTTCATCCACAGCCAAGAATCAGAGCTGTGACCTCGCTCTCTTATTCTCAGATTCGGAACAAGCGTTTAAAGATTTCAGTCCCGGGTCAAGGCCAGATCTATGGGTCTGGGAGGGATCAGCGCAGCTCTGCTCACCAACCTCCCAGGCGGCAGGAGCTTCCCAAGACAGGAGGGTGGAAGAAAAAGAGGTGAGGGTTGGGATGGAAAGGGAGGGGAGCCAGAGGCCGAGGACACAACCGTGGGAGGTGCTGAGGTCAGGGTTGCAAGGAGGGCATGCTTACGAGTGTTAAATGATACCGGAGGCCAAGCAAAAGGAGAAAACGGGAAAAGCCTACTCGATTTCGTTATTTTTCAGACAGCCCTGTCAATGTGGTAATGAGATGCTTCTTAGCGAGGGAACGGGTCGTGAGAGTACGGATTCAGTAGGTGAAGATCCAGCACTGGTTTAAGAATCAGCCACAGCAGATGGGGAGAGAGGGAGGCCTTCTGAAGCACGAAGCACACGTATTACTGCTGTAAAACAAATTTGTTATTTTAAGTGTTTTGATAAATGTATTGGTTTCTTTTGTAATTCTGTATCTTTTATTCATAGAAAACATTACTCTGAGAAGAGAGACACAGACTTTACCAAACTGGCCCCCAAAAGGTTAGAACTGCTGCATTATAATGAAGTTAAACAATATTAAAGGAAAAGAAGGACATGTTCGGGAGTAAGAGTGTAACTTACATCTAACGTCTCAGCAGGAACACTGCCTGTAAAAGACAATGGACTGATGTCCTCACAGTGCTGATTAAAACAGGGAACCAGTAAAGGTATTCGCAGGCATGTGAGGTCTAGGAAGGACTCACCTACAAAGTTTTAGAAAAAATTGCTCTTGAGTAAAAACGAAAATAAATCCAGGAGTAGATAAGATGTGGGAAAGAAGAGTAAGTGAAAAGAAAAACAGCAAATATTAATGTTTTCTCATAAGCAGTTAAAATAAGTATATTCATAAGATTCTGCAACTAAAACCACAGATGATGTCAACATGGCAAGTAGTGAGGTGGGGAAGGAGGTCAGAGGGTTCTTGGTCTCTTATTCAGGAGAACAGAGATACCGATTTGTTTTTGTGGATGACAGAGAAAAAAGCATAAGTATGAGTCTTAAGAAGTTAGGCATAGCTGCCAGAGGAATGCAAGTAGAATGTAAAACTTCTAAATCAGTAGAATAATATTCAATTTAACCGACGGAAAGTAGGCTGAGGGGTGGGTGAGCAAACAGAGAACAAAGTAAATTGGAGATGCAGGGTAAGATGGCAGAAGACATACCCTGATATGACAGTAGTCACAACAAATGAATAAAAAGACAGAGATCCTCACATTAAATTTTTAAAAGATTCAGCATTATACTATCTAAGACACACATTTAAATAAAAGGATTCCAACACCTGCATAAAAACACCAGGCGAATATTAACAACAAGAAGAACTGCATAGTAGTTTTAAGAGCAGAAATAAAATTGTGTGATGAAAAACATGAGAAGGAATAAAGATGGAAATTACATACTTCTATAAGGAACAATAAATCAAGAAGATTATGAACACATCTAACTAACAAAATAGCCTCAGAGAATACAGAGCTACCAGTGACAGAACTATTGACAGAAATAGATAATCAACCAGTAAGTTTGAGGTTTACACTCAGAATCTGATCAGACAAACAGTACTTAGAGAAACTAAGTATGCACATACCCTATGACTCAGCAGAAATTAAGTATGCATATATTCTATGACTCCTGCACACACACAGACACATGTGAGTGCACGAGAAAACCTCATACAGGTAATAGGGGGATAGGCACAAATATATTTGATGAATAGTCATCTGTGGTAGCAAAGAGTTTGTGGAAACTTAGGTATGCATCACTAGGGGATGGAATAAATAAAGCATGGATATACCCATAATGGAACACTATACACATGGTATTCACAGAGCTACACAAATACATCTTAAAACGTAAGGGGCTTCCCTGGTTGGCACAGTGGTTGAGAGTCCGCCTGCCAATGCAGGGGACACGGGTTCGTGCCCCGGTCCGGGAAGATCCCACATGCTGCGGAGTGGCTGGGCCCGTGAGCCATGGCCACTGAGCCTGCGCGTCCGGAGTCTGTGGTCCACAACGGGAGAGGCCACAACAGTGAGAGGCCCGTGTACCGCAAAAAACAAAAAACAAAAACCAAAAAAACCCCATAAGGCTGGGGGCTTCCCTGGTGGCGCAGTGGTTGAGAATCTGCCTGCCAATGCAGAGGACACGGGTTCGATCCCTGGTCCAGGAAGATCCCACATGCCGCAGAGCAACTAAGCCTGTGTGCCACAGCTACTGAGCCTGTGCTCTAGAGCCCATAAGCCACAACTACTGAGCCCGCGTGCCACAACTACTGAAGCCCGCGTGCCAAGGGCCGTGCTCCGCAACAAGAGAAGCCACCGCAATGAGAAGCCTGTGCACCGCAACGAAGAGTAGACCCCGCTCGCTGCAACTAGAGGAAGCCCGCGCACAGCAAGAAGACCCAACACAGCCAAAATAAATAAATAAAATAAATGAATTAAAAAAAACAACATAAGACTGAGTGAAAGAAACAGAATGAGATTTGTAGTACAATACCACTTATATAAATAATGACACTGGAAAGGCAATACTATGAATCTTCCATAACATGCACATATTTTGAACAAATATATAGAGGGTGGGGCTAGAAGGTTATACATAAAATACAGCTGAGTGGGTGCCAGCGATGGGGAGAGAGTAGAATTGGGAATGGTGTAAAAAGATGTAAAATAATAAGGTGAAATTAAAACGAATGGGGAACACTGCCAGTTTGTGACAACAGGACCACGATATGAAGAGTGTGAGTCCCACAGAATCCCACACCAGCGAACCTTGAGAACGATGCAGATGAAAGAAAAGAGGATAAAATGCAGCATTTGGCAGGAAACAACTCTGTTTAAGCCAGTAACAGTGGACGGCTTTTCTCTCACTTTCTTAGCGTATCACAGGAGGGACTGCGGGGCTGTTGAGTACTGGTTCCTTCCTCAATATTGTGTCACTGATACTAATTTTATTACAATCTTTTTCTGTGTGACAGTTGCCATTTATTATCATGAAGCTTAGTCCAGTCCTTCCTGAAAGAATAAAAAATCCATATGAGAAATTATTTGATAAGTCTATTTTTTTTTTTTTTTTTTTTTTTTTTTGCGGTACGCGGACCTCTCACTGCTGTGGCCTCTCCCGTTGCGGAGCACAGGCTCCGGACGCGCAGGCTCAGCGGCCACGGCTCACGGGCCCAGCCGCTCCGCGGCATGTGAGATCTTCCCACATGCCGCGACGAGGCACGAACCCTCGTCCCCTGCATCAGCAGGCGGACTCTCAACCACTGCGCCACCAGGGAAACCCTGATAAGTCTATTTTTGAAACTATTTTTCCATACTGGTTTCAAAATTGGTGCCTTTACATTAAAATGTCTTCTCTGAATTGGCCCATGCCAACTGTCATGAGAAAACTGGAATAAAAGACCTCAGAATCCCTGAAGCTTTTATTCTTGTGGCACATGAGCTGTTTTTCCACAGAAGGTGAACAATAGGTTTGGCTCTTTTCTTAGGTTCAAAATCTGTCTCTCAGTGGTAAAGCATTTGACTGCATATCTCTCTGTAAGTTTCTAAACATATAATCTCTGCGTTAGAAAATAAGCTCAGCACCTATGGAAATAGGTAGTGAACAGACTACCTTTTGGAGGTTCAAAGGAAGTTAAAAGTACCTTGTTAGTTTGATTATGTTGGGAGTGTATGTAAGAAAGGTAAAAATTGTGTCTATCATAACTTACTTCATATGTTAAAACTCTAATTGTAAAACAGACAGCGGGGATTGCAAAAGTTAATTCGTTCTGACCTCTAAAAGGTAAAGGGCAGGAAAGCATATGGTGACACTTAGTGGGGAAGGACCATCCTTCACCTGTGAGGTTGGCAGGGAAGGGATAGTTCTACTGAGAAGAGAGTGGATGCCTCATACGTGGTTTCACGGCAGAGCCTCGTGAGAGGCGGTCGTGTTAAGAAAAGAATAAATGTGCTAGCAATCCTTGAGGTGAACAGCTATGAAGGAGTAGCATTCCATGGAGAAGCTTCTGTATTTTACTTGCATTTTTGCTTTGTAGACAGTTTACTGATGTCATCTAGTGATTTTTTAAGACTAGATTTTATCTAGCACATCTTTTTACTTGATTATTTTATGGCAGTGGTTCCTAATTATGACATCACTCCCTATCTCTGTTTAGGAGAGAACCAGGAGACCAGTTACAAGGGTCGGGCCAGAAACTCTTTGCATTAGGGTCCCAGCTAGCATCTCAGCCACTGCCAAACAGGCAAGACCTCAATTTGAGAGAGGGAGACTGAAAACTATATTTAGGGCCTAGAATGATCTGAGATGCTATGTTTCATCATATGAATTTCTCTGCGACTCTGTTTTTAGGCTTCGGTCATGCTTGATTTCAGTCTTGGTATCTAATGAAAAAAATATTTCCAAAGATGGTAATATGACTGTTAACTCAGAGAAGTAACAGAAATAGAATTCACTTATTCATTCATCCTACTGCTCACCCAGCAAATCCACTGGGCAACCACTGCAGCGATATTCTAAATCTCTCCTGGCATGTAGCTTACCTTCTAGGGGAAGGGCACAGAGATAAATGAAAACATCAGAAGTTCTAAGGAGAATGGAAAATGGTAAATGACTGGCTACCTTAGACTGAGTGGTCAGCGAAGGCCTCTCTGAGGAGGTACAGAGCTGAGAGTGAATGACAAGGAGGAGCCAACCTTTAAGACACGGGAGAATCCTAGGTGTCCACCAACAGATGAATGGATACAGGAGATGTGGTACATATACATACAATGGAATATTACTCAGGCATAAAAAAGAATGAAATTCTGCCATTTGCAACAATGTGGATGCACCTAGCGAGTATTATGCTTAGTGAAATAAGTCAGAGAAAAACCAAATACTGTATGTTATCACGTATATGTGGAATCTAAAAAATAAAACAAATGAATGCATATAACAATACAGAAACAGACTCACAGATACAGAGAGCAAACCAGTAGTTACCAGCAGGGAGAGGGAAAGAGGGGAGGGGCAAGATAGGGGTAGGGGATTGAAAGACACAAACTACTATATGTATAAAATACATAAGCAACAAGGATATATTGTACAGCACAGGGAAATATTACCATTATTTTGTAATAACTTTAAATGGAGTATAATTTATAAAAATATTGAATCACTACACTATACACTTGAAACTAATGTAATGTTGTAAATCAACTGTACCTCAATTAAAAAAAGAAGGAGGCAATTTTGTTGATGGCTGGGGAGGAGTTTCAGGTAGAGGGAACAGCCAGTGTAAATGCTCTAAAGCAGGAATAGGCTTGGTGTGTTCAAGAAACATACCAAGATTGGAGACCAGTCAGGAGACCAGTTACAACAGTCCAATCAGGAAACAACCATGGCTTCGACTAGAGTGGGACCCGTGGCAGGAGACAGCAGTGGGTGCGTTCGGGGCACAGTCGGAGGCAGTCACAGGACTCACTAATGATGGGCAGTGACGAGGGAAAGAGGAAATCAAGGCTAATGCCAGATTTTGGGTTCAAGCAGAAATGGGTGCACGATGATGTCATTTTCTAAGACGGGAAGGCTGGCAGAAGAGCAGGCTTGGGGCAGGCAGCAGGAGCTCTCATTGCCATGCTTACTCTGAGATGCCCATCAGACAGCCACGTGGATACGCCAAGTAGACAGCTGTGTACGTGGATGCAGCTGTGTACGTGGATGCTTTTCCGGAAAAGCGAGGCCTGGAGATTTTGATTTCAGAGTCACTGGTGCATAAACAGTATAGGGAGCCGTTGGACTGGATGAGATCACCCAGGGAAACGCATGGCTGGAGAAGAGGGGAAGGCTCTGTGTCTGATGCTCCAACATTTAGTGGTCACGGAGAGGAAGAGAACTCACAGGAGAGACTCCAGTCATGGCCAGTGAGGTGAGGGAAAGCGGGCAAGCACACGCCATGGAATCCAAGAGAAGAGAATATTTCAAGAAGGAGGGCACGTGGGCTGCTGCTGAGAGCACGGAGAGAAGCCAGAGGGTCGCGCTCCAGACACAGCTCTAGAGAGCTCCGTGTTGACTTTGACAACCTTTGTAAAGGGCTTACCAAACGAGCTAAAAAGAAAAACAGCTTATCTCTGTACCAGAGAAACTCTTAAGTAAGGCAGCTCGTTTGTTCCCTGCCACCAAGTGCTTCTGCATAAAATTCTCGTTAATCCAAGCCCTTTGTGTTCGTGTCAGACAGTGAGGGCCTGCCTGCCTTGAAATTTGCCAAAGTGACTGGTAATCCACAGAACGCCTGCTGGGGATGACTCAGGACCGGCCAGATCTCATCATCTCCTACTACAGGCTCCACAACTGAGAGCAGCGCTGCATGGGGCGTGGCTGCCATCTGGGGGTGCAAGACTTTGTGGGGATGGAT
The DNA here is from genome assembly GCF_008692025.1 of Phocoena sinus. NCBI lineage: Eukaryota > Metazoa > Chordata > Mammalia > Artiodactyla > Phocoenidae > Phocoena > Phocoena sinus. The sequence continues at coordinate 7,741,159 of NC_045771.1, forward strand.
TCTCCTCTGCATTGTGGGCAGCTTTGCCTGTGGCTGGAGCTGAAGGTAGTGCTCCAAAGCCATCACACTTTTCCAAATACCTGGTGGGTCACAGTAGCCCCCCAGATGAAGGACCCTGGTATAAGGATCAAGACAGCCTTAACGTTCCCCTCGAACTGAGTGAATTTTGACAGGTTTCTTCTGACCCTAGATCCTTGACTCCCCTATTCTTAAAGCATTTACTTAAATTCTTTCTTAGCTCCTTTGAGATATTTATCTTTTAAAAAGCCTTTTGCCAGCTGTAAAATGGCCTTTTTCCAGCTGTAAAACTGGAATGTCTTTCTCAAGGACCTGGGGGCATCTTTTTGGAACGTAAGCATTCAGGGAGCTGCTGCTTCTACATCCCAGTTTCTGGGGAGGGTAGGAGCCTAACTTCCTCAGGGCAGGCAACTTGCTCCAAGTTGTAAAAGGGACAAAAATTTTTCTTGCCCTTTCCTTCAGCAGAGCTGAGCTCACCCCAAGCTCTGGCCTCTCTGCCCTCCTGCAGTAGCCTTGAATGAAGTCTTCCTTTCTTGTTTAACTTTGGTGCAGTTTTTGCTTGGACAAGACAAATGGTTAAGTCTCTGGAGTCAGACTGGGATCAAATCCCACCTCTTGTCTCTTACTAGCTGCCTGACCTTGGGCTGTTAACTAATCTTTAGCTTTAGTTTCTTCACTGTGAAAAGAAAACGGGAATCAGTAACTACATACTTTATAAGGTTCTCGTGTGGATTAAACGAGATAAATAAAGCCCATGAAGCACGTGGCCTTGAAGAATCACCCAGGACATCTCAGCCAGCATGTATGTTGCTGCTATTGACTCAGGTTTGTGGGAAACGGGAAAAAACAACAGATTTCCTGTGTTTTAATTCCTGCAATTCAAATTGTATATTTTTGATCTTAAACTTTTCAGACACCAGAAGGAGCCATTTTACTCATGCATGGATTGGAGTGCACTTCATGACGTGAATTCCATTTTTCTCCCTTGCCCACAAAGGTCCGTTTTCTCTTTACTCCCTCCATGACCTTGCATTTCAGATGGCCATGGGATTATCCACTCATGAGTCTGGAATACTGAGGGTGTGAGGGGCAGCTGACTAAACGAGCTACACCATCGAGTCTGGGGAGGTGGGCAGCTGTCTGGGGCTGCTCGCCAAGTGTAGCCCAGAGAATGGTCACAGCACTCTAGTCCCCATTCGCTTATGAGTCCATCTAACAAACCTCAACTCTGCCATAAACTCAGGTTGCCACACAGGAGGAAATTTTCCTCATAGACAAACTGTTTGGCACAGGAAGAAACGCTGCAGGCTCCCTGCTCCCATGAGCCCTCCTGAAGACAGCACTTCCCCCATGGAATCTCCGACCAGGCCTCCCGGGCAGCACAGAGGATCCTGAAGGAGTGAGGATGAGTTTTTAAGCCTCTGCCGGGCGACATCTTGCACAGAAGGGTTGGCCTCCTTGAACTTCCAGAGAGATTTCAGGGCCAAGTGAGTTGAGCCTGGACATCTGTCATAGTTAAGGGGACCTAACCTTCTTGCTCAAGGAGCCACTGAGGAGCTTGACTTCCCCCTGAAGCTTCCCGAAGCAGCCTCCAGCCCTCTGGAAACGCTGGCCTCCTCCTTAAACTACTTCCGAACACAGTGACACACTCTGGCCCGTGTTGATTTTGCTGCACGTAAACCCCTGCACTAGCCCCCCGCCCTGACGAGCCCGCTCACCTCTCCCCAGTGGCTCACGCTGCCCCTGCCCTGGGCCGGCTGCTTCGGCGGCCAGGACTCCGAACTCGCTGGCATGTCTCTGCCAAAGAGGGCCCTGGGTCAATGCAGCCTGCTGCTGTTTGTGCCGAGTAATGCCCTTGAGCGTGTCTGCTCTTCTCCACCCCGGGAGAGAAATCTGGCCCAGGGCTTCCACGGAGGATGCAGGTCTCAGCACTTGGGCTGCCGAGGCTGCAGACCACCGTGTGGTTCACATACCTCTGCGAGGCCATCCCGGGAGCTCATCTAATGCTATTTGCTCATGTTGGAGCAAAGACATGAGGCATGAGACAGCCTCCAGTGCTTTTCAGACAAATACCAGCAACTGCTGTTTCCTCCCAGGTTGGTTTTCATTTTAAAATTTAATTGTTACTTTTTGACTAAACCAGAATCATAGCTGGATTCTCGTCACTTCCAAAAGACCTGTGTTAACCCCATTTTCATGGCCCCTTCTAATTATATATATATATATATATATATATATATATATACACATACACACACACACACATCTTTATTGGAGTATAATTGCTTTACATTGTTGTCTTAGTTTCTGCTGTATAACAAAGTGAATCAGCTATACGTATACATATATCCCCATATCCCCTCCCTCTTGCGTCTCCCTCCCACCCTCCCATCCCACCCGTCTAGGTGGTCACAAAGCACCGAGCTGATCTCCCCGTGCTATGCGGCTGCTTCTCACTAGCTATCCATTTTACATTTGGTAGTGTATATATGTCCACACCACTCTCTCACTTCTTCTCAGCATCCCCTTCCCCCTCCCTGTGTCCTCAAGTCCATTCTCTGCGTCTGTGTCTTTATTCCTGTCCTGCCCCTAGGTTCTTCATAACCATATATATAAATATATAGATATATATTTAGGTTCCATATATATGTGTTAGCATACGGTATTTGTTTTTCTCTTTCTCACTTACTTCACTCTGTATGACAGACTCTAGGTCCAACCAATTCACCACAAATAACTCAATTGTGTTTCTATGGCTGAGTAATATTCCATTGTATATATGTGCCACATCTTCTTTATCCATTCATCTGTCGATGGACACTTAGGTTGCTTCCATGTCCTGGCTATTGTAAATAGTGCTGCAATGAACACTGTGGTACATGTCTCTTTTTGAATTATGGTTTTCTCAGCCTATATGCCCAGTAGTGGGATTGCTGGGTCATATGGTAGTTCTATTCTTAGTTTTTTAAGGAACCTCCATACTGTTCTCCATAGTGCCTGTATCAATTTACATTCCTACCAACAGTGCAAGAGGGTCCCCTTTTCTTCACACCTTCTCCAGCATTTACTGTTTGTAGATTTTTTGATGATGGCCATTCTGACTAGTGTGAGGTGATACCTCATTGTAGTTTTGATTTGCATTTCTCTAATGATTAGTGATGTTGAGCATCCTTTCATGGGTTTGTTGGCAATCTGTGTATCTTCTTTGGAGAAATGTCTATTTAGGTCTTCTACCCATTTTGGGATTAGGTTATTTGTTTTTTTGATATTGAGCTGCATGAGCTGCTTGTATATTTCAGAGATTAATCCTTTGTCAGTTGCTTCGTTTGCAAATATTTTCTGAGGGTTGTCTTTTCGTCTTGTTTATGGTCTCCTTTCCTGTGCCAAAGGTTTTAAGTTTCATTAGGTCCCATTTGCTTATTTTTGTTTTTATTTCCATTTCTCTAGGAGGTGGGTCAAAAAGGATCTTGCTGTGATTTATGTCATAGAGTGTTCTCTCTCTGTTTTCCTCTAAGAGTTTGATAGTGTCTGGCCTTATATTTAGGTCTTTAATCGATTTTGAGCTGATTTTTGTTTATGGTGTTAGGAAGTGTTCTAATTTCATTCTTTTACATGTAGCTGCCCAGTTTTCCCAGCAACACTTACGGAAGAGGCTGTCTTTCCTCCATTCCATATTCTTGCCTCCTTTGTCAAAGATAAGGTGACCATATGTGCATGGGTTTATCTCTGGGCTTTCTATCCTGTTCCATTGATCTATATTTCTGTTTTTGTGCCAGTACCATACTGTCTTGATTACTGTAGCTTTGTAGTATATTCTGAAGTCTGGGAGCCTGATTCCTCCAGCTCCATTTTCCTTTCTCAAGATTGCTTTGGCTATTCAGGGTCTTTTGTGTTTCCATACAAATTGTGAAATTTTTTATTCTAGTTCTGTGAAAAATGCCATTGGTAGTTTGAAAGGGATTGCACTGAATCTGCAGATTGCTTTGGGTAGTAGAGTCATTTTCACAGTATTGATTCTTCCAATCCAAGAACGTGGTATATTTCTCCATCTGTTTGTAGCATCTTTAATTTCTTTCATCAGTGTCTTACAGTTTTCTGCATACAGGTGTTTTGTCTCCTTAGGTAGGTTTATCCCTAGATATTTTATTCTTTTTGTTGCAATGGTAAATGGGAGTGTCTCCTTAATTTCTCTTTCAGATATTTCATCATTCGTATATAGGAATGCAAGAGATTTCTGTGCCTTAATTTTGTATCCTGCTACTTTACCAAATTCATTGATTAGCTCTAGTAGTTTTCTGGTAGAATCTTTATGATTCTCTATGTATAGTATCATGTCATCTGCAAACAGTGACAGTTTTACTTTTTCTCTTCTGATTTGGATTTCTTTAATTTCTTTTTCTTCTCTGATTGCTGTGGCTGAAACTTCCAAAACTATGTTAAATAACAGTGGTGAGAGTGGGCCACCTTGTCTTGTTCCTGATCTTAGAGGAAATGGTTTCAGTTTTTCAACCATTGAGAATGATGTTGGCTGTGGGTTTGTCATATATGGACTTTATAATGTTGCGCTAAGTTCCCTCTGTGCCTACTTTCTGGGGGGTTTTTATCATAATTTGGTGTGGAATTTAGTTGAAAGCTTTTTCTGCATCTATTGAGATGATCATATGATTTTTATCCTTCATTTTGTTAATATGGCGTATCACATTGATTGATTTGCATATATTGAAGAATCCTTGCATTCCTGGGGTAAACCATACTTGATCATGGTGCATGATCCTTTTAATGTACTGTTGGATTCTGTTTGCTAGTATTTTGTTAAGCATTTTTGCATCTATGTTCATCATATTGGCCTGTAGTTTTCCTTTTTTTGTGATATCTTTGTCTGGTTTTGGTATCAGGGTGATGGTGGCCTCAGAATGAGTTTGGGAGTGTTCCTCCCTCTGCTATATTTTGGAAGAGCTTGAGAAGGATAGGTGTTAGCTCTTCTCTAAATATTTGATAGAATTCGCCTGTGAAGCCATCTGGTCCTGGGCTTTTGTTTGTTGGAGGATTTTTAAGCAGTTTCAATTTCAGCACTTGTGATTGGTCTGTTCATATTTTCTATTTCTTCCTGGTTCAGTCTCGGAAGGTTGTGCTTTTCTAAGAATTTGTCAATTTTTTCCAGGTTGTCCATTTTATTGGCATAGAGTTGCTTGTGGTAATCTCTCATGAGCCTTTGAATTTCTGAAGTGTCAGTTACTTCTCCTTTTTCATTTCTAATTCTAACTGATTTGAGTCTTCTCCCTTTTTTTCTTGATGAGTTTGGCTAATGGTTTATCAATTGTGTTTATCTTCTCAAATAACCGGCTTTTAGTTTTATTGATCTTTGCTATTGTTTTCTTTGTTTCTATTTCATTTATTTCTGATCTGATCTGTATGATTTCTTTCCTTCTGCTAACTTTGGTGGTTTTTTGTTCTTCTTTCTCTAATTGCTTTAGGTGTAAGGTTAGGTTGTTTATTTGAGATGTTTCTTGTTTCTTGAGGTAGGATTGTATTGCTATAAACTTCCCTCTTAGAACTGCTTTTGCTGCATCCCATAGGTTTTGGGTCATCATGTTTTCATTGTCATTTGTTTCTAGGTATTTTTTGATTTCCTCTTTGATTTCTTCAGTGATCTCTTGGTTCTTTAGTAGTGTATTATCTAGCCTCCATGTGTTTGTATTTTTTACAGTTTTTTTTTTCCATAATTGATATCTAGTCTCATAACGTTGTGGTCAGAAAATATACTTGATAGGATTTCAATTTTCTTAAATTTACCAAGGCTTGATTTGTGTCCCAAGATATGATCTATGCTGGAGAATGTTCCATGAGCACCTGAGAATAAAGTGTATTCTGTTGTTTTTGGATGCAATGTCCTATAAATATCAACTAAGTCCATCTTGTTTAACGTGTCATTTAAAGCTTGTGTTTCGTTATTTTCATTTTGGATGATCTGTCCATTGGTGAAAGTGGGGTGTTAAACTCCCCTACTATGATTGTGTTACTGTCGATTTCTCCTTTTATGGCTGTTAGCATTTGCCTTATGTATTGAGATGCTCGTATGTTGGGTGCATAAATATTTACAATTGTTGTATCTTCTTCTTGGATCAATCCCTTGGTCATTATGTAGTGCCCATCTTTGTCTCTTGTAATAGTCTTTATTTTAAAGTCTATTTTGTCTGATATGAGAATTGCTACTCCAGATTTCTTTTGATTTCTATTTGCATGGAATATTTCTTTCCATCCCCTCACTTTCAGTCTGTATGTGTCCCTAGGTCTGAAGTGGGTCTCTTGTAGACAGCATATATATGGGTCTTGTTTTTGTATCCATTCAGCCAGTCTATGTGTTTTGGTTGGGGCATTTAATCCATTTACATTCAAGGTAATTATCAATATGTATGTTCCTATTACCATTTTCTTAATTGTTTTTGGTTTGTTATTGTAGGTCTTTTCCTTCTCTTGTGTTTCCTACCTGGAAAATTTCCTTTAGCATTTGTTGTAAAGCTGGTTTGGTGGTACTGAATTCTCTTCACTTTAGCTTGCCTGTAAAGATTTTGATTTCTCCGTGGAATCTGAATGAGATCCTTGCTGGGTAGAGTAATTTTGGTTGTAGGTTTTTCTGTTTCATCACTTTAAATATGTCCTGCCACTGCCTTCTGGCTTGTAGAGCTTCTGATACAGGATCAGCTGTTAACCTTATGGGGATTTCCTTGTATGTTATTTGTTGCTTTTCCCTTGCTGCTTTTAATATTTTTTCTTTGTATTTATTTTTTGATAGTTTGATTAATATGTGTCTTGGCGTGTTTCTCCTTGGATTTATCCTGTGTGGGACTCTCTGTGCTTCCTGGACTTGATTAACTATTTCCCTCCCCATGGTAGGGAAATTTTCAACTATCATCTCTTCAAATATTTTCTCAGACCCTTTCTTTTTCTCTTCTTCTTCTGGGACACCTATAATTCGAATGTTGGTATGTTTAATGTTGTCCCAGAATTCTCCGAGACTGTCCTCAATGCTTTTCATTCGTTTTTCTTTATTCTGCTCTGTGGTAGTTATTTCCACTATTTTATCTTCCAGGTCACTTATCCATTCTTCTGCCTCAGTTATTCTGCTATTGATTCCTTCTAGAGAATTTTTAATTTCATTTATTGTGTTGTTCATCATTGTTTATTTTCTCTTTAGTTCTTCTAGGTCCTTGTTAAAAGTTTCTTGTATTTTCTCCATTCTATTTCCAAGATTTTGGATCATCTTTACTATCATTATTCTGAATTCTTTTTCAGGTAGGTTGCCTATTCCCTTTTTCATTTGTTTGGTCTGGTGGGTTTTTTCCTTGCTCCTTCATCTGCTGCATATTTCTCTGTCTTCTCATTTTGTTTAACCTACTGTTTTTGGGGTCTCCTTTTCACAGGCTACAGGTTCATAGTTCCCGTTGTTTTTGGTGTCTGCCGCTAGTGGGTAAGGTTGGTTCAGGGGCTTGTGTAGGCTTTCTGGTAGAGAGGCCTGGTGCCTTTGTTCTGGTGGGTGGGGCTGGATCTTGTCTTTCTGGTTGGCAGGGCCATGTCCGTTGGTGTGTTTTGGGGTGTCTGTGAACTCACTATGATTTTAGGCAGCCTCTCTGCTAATGGGTGGGGTTTTGTTCCTGTCTTGTTAGTTGTTTGCCATGGGGTGTTCAGCACTGGAGCTTGCTGGCCGTTGAGAGGAGCTGGGTCTTAGTGTTGAGACGGAGATCTCTGGGAGAGCTCTTGCCGACTGATATTACATGGGGCCGGGTGGTCTCTGGTGGTCCAATGTCCTGAACTCAGCTCAGGCCTGACACTAGGCCGGGGCACCAAGACCCTGTCAGCCACATGGCTCTCTTGCTCTTCTTTTCCTTTGTTTTACTGTCATAGAAGGAACAGAGATTTTGGAGCCAGACAAATTCAAGTCTGAATCTCACATTCATCACTGCATGTAGTTGTATGGCATCAGGCAGTTTACTTAGGCTCTCTGAGTCACAGTTTCTTCGTTTATGCCATGGAGACTCTACTGCTCCCCCAGCCCAGTTGTTGGGTAGATAAGTGTTATTGAAGGATGGAGCCATATCCCCTCCCACTTCGCGGCGGGGGACTATCCAATGGAAAGGAGGCTCTACCTTCTAATTATATTTTACATGTAGAGGGAAGAGAACTGTATCCTCTGTTTTTCAGTGACTTTGGAAGAGGAGACAGGATCCTGGCCTTGCCAACCCTTGCAGGCAGAGGGTGGCCTTCCATAGAGTCCAAAGCCAAGAACGTCTTTTAGCTCTAGGTTGAGCTTTTAAGCCCTTCCTTCTCTAGAACCCAGATGGAGCTCTCGGGCAGCTCTGCCCCAAGTCTCCTCTGTAAAAAGGGATGCTGGGTGGTGTTTTCAGAGGGATGCTCACTTCCTTTCTTGGTGAGAAAATTCCTGGACCCTCGCTTGCTGCTCTGTGGCCACCATGGCAGGTGTGTGGAGTGACTGTGGAGTGACTTGGATGTCGAGGGCCATGTAGCACATGACCTTTCCTTCAGGGCTGGTGGGGTGAAGTGATCCCATTTCAGGTCAGGATTTTGGGAAGGAAGAAACAAGCCAGTTAGAAGTGAGTTCTATAGGGAAGTGAGTTCTGTAGCAGAGGGTGAATATTACATGGAGCAAGAAGAAAGCTAAGGGAATAAAAGGTAAAGGAAAAGGTAAAGAAATACCTCCTATTTAATGAGTCCTGGCTCTGTGCCACATACTATATGGAGCGCTTAGCATGGACTAGCTCATCTCCTCCTGAGACGTAGGGACTGTATCCCTACTTGACAGATATATTAGGTAACTTGTCAGTGGTCTCTCAGATGCTAAGTGGCAGAGGTGGGATTCAAGACCATGGTGTTATGAGTAATCACTTGGCAACTCAGAACTTTTCAAACCACTTCTAAACACACAATCCTAAATGGCTGAAGTTGGAAGGAAGTTTGGAGACCAACTAATCTAATTCCTTTATTTGATGGAAAAAGGGACTCAAAGAGGAAAAGTGGTAACACTTGTTATTAGAGCTGAACTGAGAACAACTTCCCGGTTGCCTGAATCCCTATCGAATAGTCTTGGGATAACTGGCTCCAGGACTTCAGAGCTGTTGAATTTGTTGTTTTCTGGAAACAAGCCCCTCCCCACTTCCCCTGGGGTAGACTTCTATTGCAGACCAATATTTCTCATACTGTCTCAAATAGCTTGTGTCCGGGAGATGAGCCTCACGTCCACATCTCAGATAACAGGAAATGAGAAAGTGGCACAGGAGACTCACTCTTTTTCATCAAGTGAAAGGAAGCTGCTGACTCATCATATCAGCCCACTGTTCTGAAACTTTTCTCTCTCCAAAGTCAACAGTGGTTTCATAATTACTAAATTGAAAGAACATTTTCTTAGCTCTATTTTACACATGGGACTTGATATTATTTGTCAATGATAAGCAGTTTCATGAAACTCTCTCCTCCTGTGACAGCCTGTCTCCTGGTTTTTCCTTGCTTGTTCTTTTCATTCCTCTTCATTCTTCTTCCTGAGATGCTACTCTTCCTGCCTCTCCCTTAGATTTAAGTGTTCTGTCGGACTCTGACCACAGCCCTCTCCTCTTCTCTTTTATTAAGCTGTTCCCAGGTCATCTTGTTTACATGAATCAAAATTCTTTCCAAGACCATAATAAATGCCTCCCCCTACCCTTTTTCATGTTACAGCTTTACTTGGTCTCTAAGACTCTTGGAGACCACTGCAGTCAGTAGACAGAAAGGGATAAAAGTAAAATCGGATCTCTGCATCCAGGGAGATCTCAGAAAAGTGAGAAATTGGGTCAATTAGGGTCACCTGTCATAATGAAAACCAAGTAGCATCTAACCAGCATGCCTGGGAGAACAGAATTTAGGAAGAAACTTGTCCTAGGTGATCTGGGTAAGAGGTGTTGATAAAGGGGAATTTTTTTCACAGCTTTTGGCAGGAATCAGTGGACCTGATGTTTGATAAAGATAATTAAAAAGTCTACAAATAACAAATGCTGTAGAGGCTGTGGAGAAAAGGGAACCCTCCTACACTGTAGGTGGGAATGTAAATTGGTACAGCCACCATGGAGAACAGTATGGAGGTTTCTCAAAAGACTAAAAATAGAGTTGCCATACAATCCAGCAATCCCACTCCTGGACATATATCGGGACAAAACTATAATTCAAAAAGATACATGCAGGACTTCCCTGGTGGCACAGTGGTTAAGAATCCGCCCGCCAATGCAGGGGACACGGGTTCGAGCCCTGGTCCGGGAAGATCCCACATGCGGGGGAGCGACTAAGCCTGTGTGCCACAACTGCTGAGCCTGCGCTCTAGGGTCCATGAGCCACAACTACTGAGCCCATGCACCACAACTACGGAAGCCTGCACCTAGAGCCCGTGCTCTGCAACAAGAGAAGCCACCACAATGAGAAGCCTGCACACCGCAATGAAGAGTAGCCCTTGCTCGCCGCAACTAGAGAAAGCCTGCGTGCGGCAATGAAGACCCAACACGGCCAAAAAAAAAGATACATGCACCCTTATGTTCATAGCAGCACTATTTACAACAGCCTTGACAGGGAAGCAACCTAAATGTCCAGCAACAGATGAATGGATAAAGAAGATGTGGAATATATATACCATGGAGTATTACTCAGCCATAAAAAAAGAATGAAATAGTGCCATTTGCGGCTACATGGACGGACGTAGGGATTATCATACTTAGCAAAGTAGGTCAGAAAGAGAAAGACAAATACTGTATGGTATCACTTATATGTGGAATCTAAAATATGACACAAATGCACTTATCTATGAAACAGAAACAGACTCACAGACATAGAGAACACACTTGTGGTTGCCAAGGGGGCAGGGGGTGGGGGAGGGTTGGATTGGGAGTTTGGGATTAGCAGATGCAAACTATTATATATAGAATGGATAAACAACAAGGTGCTACTGTATAGCACAGGGAACTATATTCAATATCCTGTGATAAACCATAATGGAAAAGAATATATATATGTATAACTGACTCACTTTGCTGTGCACCAGGAACACAACATTGTAAATCAACTGTACTTCGATAAAAAAGTAATTTAAAAATAATGTGTAATTTTGAGAACTATAACTTGAGGGGAGGATTTGGAAGGGACTGAGTTCTGGTTGGGTTGGAGCAGTCAGTACTTTCTTTCAAAATCTGTAACCTTCATGGCGTCTGGCTGATGTGGCTTGTTATCAAGTCAGTCTTACTTCCAAAGCTAACCGACTACGTTAACAATTTGCCCACATTTCACCAAAGGAGTGGACATCAAATTTTACCTGTCTTTTCGTGACTTTCTAATGTTCTTAAAACATCCTGCCATAATTATGAAAGACACCATCGGGACTCTGACCTCCAGTGGGTGGAGCCCAGGTGGAAGGTCATGTCTGCTTTTGCTGGGTCTGAGACCAATTAACACACACACACCTAGAGGGGAGGTCTAAGGTGGCAAGACAGCCACCAAGTCCTTCAAACTTGCTTTCTTTTCATTCAACAGAAGAAAAATAGCTAATTTCCTAAAATATTAGTATTCTGGAAGACAAAAGTTAAAATCTCACAAGCCATGGAAACGAGTATTGATTGAAAGTAATGTTAGGTTCAGCTAGGACATGTCATGAGCAAAGACCAGAATGTGGGGCTAGATCTACTTATCGCAAAGGATGATTTACTTTTTGCTTTGTTTCAATTTCTTCTCAGTGTTGATCTCTTTCCTCTGTGGAAAGATGTTATGTAAGGAGAAGTCTAAGTCTTTCTCTGCCTAGAACCTTGAGGCTAGGTAGAGAAAGGAGTGGATTTCTACTTATCATTTCAAGCAACCCTGAACTTAGGGAGCCCATTCCTTCTCTTCCCTCCCTCCCTCCCCTTCTTCTATCCTTCCTTTTGCACATTTACAAGTGCTCTAAATCATTAAGGAATTTTATGCAGTTGTAAAACCATAAACCTAAAACTGCATAGATCAGAGACCTCAGAGATGTCCTAGCCCACCCTCTCATTTTGTAGATGAGGATTGTGGGCTCCAGAACGCAGAGAGTAGGGACTTCCCTGGTGGTCCAGTGGTTAAGACTCTGCACTTCCAACGCAGGAGACATGGGTTCGATCCCTTGTCGGGGAACTAAGATCTCACGTGTCGTGCAATGTGGCCAAAAAGAAAACACAACAGAAAGCGGAGGGTAGAACCAGATTTAGGGTTCCTGGGTCCTCTTCATTGTTCCATTCTGTTTCAGAGGAGACCACAAGAGGCAAAAACACTTACTTTTGGAAGAATCTCTATCAGAACCCTACGTAGGCAGTTTTATTTTTTTCCCAAGGTGGAAGTTGTTTCAAGCAACAGAGAAGTCACTCTTGCTGTCCCATCACTCACCGACAAACAGCTGGCTGTAGAGCTCCAGGCGGGTGTGGCCTTCCGTTGGGGCCTTGCGGGTCTGCTGGGGCAGCCTGTCCACCTGCAGGCTGGCCTGTTTGACATTCCTCTCCGCGGTGACCCGGTGCCACTGGTCATCGTTGAGAGGCGAGGGTGACCTCACCACGATCTCCACTGGCCCGTTTCCGACATCAAATGAAAAGGACACTTCTGTGGCAGCTGGAGGAGCACAAAGCATGAAAGGCACGTGAGTATTTCCTTCCCAGATGCCAAACAGCGGTGAATTCTAGAGGTAAAACAAAGCACGGAGAGAAAAGGAATCTAAGCTAGTCACTTGCTACAAAGGTCCAAGGAGAAATCCTTTGAAGAGGGATAAAACATGAACCTATTGTTAACCATTAATAACCAGGGAAAGGAAAATAAACTTGGATTGGGGGTCAGGTATACATTGGTTTATTTTATCAGGAAGTTACCATCATTGACTCTTTCCAGATAAGGAACTGAAGGCTGGCGCACTTAAGCACATGTCGAGCACCTTAGATTTAGTGAGTAGTGGAGTCAGGATGGGAACCAGGCTTCTCAGGTTTCAGAGCCTGAGACCTTTTGGCTCTACACACACCCTGACTCTTCAGTAGCTCTTAGGGCGTGACCTGTAGCTCTGGCTGCACCAAGCGTTACCTGGGAGCTTTACGAAACACACCAGCTCCGCCCCTACGGATTCCCACTCAGTTGGGTAGGCACTGGTATTTTTTAAAAGCTTCCTGGAAAATATTAATATATAGCTAGAGTTGAGAGCTACTGCTTTGGGGGTATTCACAGAACTTTATTTCCTTGATTTAATCCTTAAAGTTCCTATGGAAAGTTAGGGAGCTGTGAATTGTGCATGCAATGAGGATGACCCACATCTTTCCCGAACCTCTGGGGCTGGGCAAAGGGCAGCTCCAGAGTCCTGCAGAAAAAACCCTTTCTTGAACCATTTGTTGCACACCTTGGATGTTCGCCATCTGGGATGTCAGGTCCTTCTCATAACCTACCCTCCAGCACTAATCACAAATCATTCTTCTTCTTCTTCTTCTTTTTTTTTTTTTTATAGATCTGCTCCCAATCAAACTCCTTTAATAAATCACCTTTCAACAATGGAAAAATGGACTAGGAGGTTGCTTTGGTAACTCAAATTGTCAGTAGCTTTCTCACAACACGTTTTAGGTTTCAAGTTCCTCAGTGACTACCTAGTGCTTTATAAATATGTTTTTTTAAGTGTGCATGTTTCCTGCGATTGGCAGGAGAGGTAGTGGCATGCGGGTCCCAGCTCCTTAGCTTGGTGAATTCTTTTGACAGGAAAGATGAGGCACACCACTGGATCTTCCAACTTTGCTTATAAAGAGATTCAGCTCCTCTGTCTATCAATGAGCCTCTGACTAATCTCCAAGCAGTTTAATTAAATATCTGTCATTTTTTTCCCCAGGCTAATGAAAAATTCAGCTTCTCTGGACTGGTACCGCTTTGAAATGATGTTGCAAGCAATCAAACTTCTGATTTAAAAACCGCAGTGGGCCAGATTCCCTCAAGACCTAGCCTGTTCCCCACCTCTGGGTCAGGCCCCTCTGAAAGCTGCATTAACTTTATTGAGCTTCAGGGACATTAGACGCAGAACTCAATTTCATCAACCTAGTTGTACCAAGGAATCTGGTTCCTTTATGTCGTTAGAAAGGGAACTTTAATTTTAACACCTGTGGTGACGCCACACGTGCTCTGGTGAAATTTCTTCTCTAAATTGGGAGCTCCTGCCTTCCAGGGTCACTGTGACCTGATGGAGGCCGGTGACCTTCACCAAGGTTTCTGCAGAAGTATGATCAGAATATGGGTCGATGATCACATGACTCATGAACTGAATGACCTTTCCCTGAATTTCTGGCATGGTCAATGGGGAAAACGCAACCTCGGTTTTTAAGGTTGCATTTGTTCTGTTCTTGCAGTGCTGTGTCTTAGCAGATGCATTTTAAAATGTAAGTTATCAGAATAGCCAGAGAACAAGACTTCCTGAGCTAAGAAGGAAAGCTGGTTTTGCTTCAAAGGCATCAACAGCCATCAGGGAAATACGATTTAGGGATAAATTGAGTTTAACTCTAAAAATTTGACTCAGAGGGATTAATGCTCCTCTAATTTCCTCTCTTCCTGCTCTAACGAATTTTTGTTCAGGTCTTTTTTTGCGGTACGCGGACCTCTCACTGCTGTGGCCTCTCCCGCTGCGGAGCACAGGCTCCGGACGCGCAGGCTCAGCGGCCATGGCTCACGGGCCCAGCCGCTCCGCGGCATGTGGGATCCTCCCGGACCGGGGCACGAACCCGCGTCCCCTGCATCAGCAGGCGGACTCTCAACCACTGCGCCACCAGGGAAGCCCCTGTTCAGGTCTTTAAGTTGTCACTATTTGGAGAAACTCTGAGGACCAGCAGTTACCAGGAAATATCCATACTTCCTTCTCTGCTTGTCGCACTAGATCCCCTGTTCCTTAACATCAACACTTCCCTCTAGAGAAGGAAAGAAGGTCTCGAGGACCTGCTGTAGCTCAGTCCTCTCCCCAACTGGGTGCAGGAAGAGGGACTCAAGGCCGCGGGCCCCTGAGAGCAGAATCCTCCTCCAAGAGCCTCCCTCCAGGCTCCGTTGAAGTAATGTCCACAATTTCAGCCCATCCCACTTCCCTTCTGGTGCTTCCTGAGGCCCCGCCTGAGAGTGAGGGAAAGGGTTCCTTTTTCCCATTTATTCTATGTCAGCTTCCCTGACATTGCCTTTGAGAAATCCTATCTCCCAGCCAAACGGCAAGTGTGTTTTAAAAGCTTCTGAAGTTCACTTTGTGGATGATTGCTCTCCGTTTCTGGGTGAGAGGAGCTGACATTTTAAAAGAGATAATTACAGAGAGAGTCAGCAAGCGAATGAAAGGGAGGCAGAGTAAAAGACACGAGAGCCAGCGACACCATCCTCTTAATGTGTGTCTCCAGGAGACTGAAGTGTTGCCCTGTTTCTGACTGTAGAAAAGGAATTTCTGACATATCGAAACTATTCTTATTTTCAGAAATAAGTATTTGAAGATTGGATGTTTCTAGCATGGCTCATTAGAAAGAACACTGTAGCACACACGAATGGTTGCCTTTCTCTTAGTGTCAGGAACTGGGAAGCATCTTTCTTGCAAACTCACAAGTTAGCCTGCCATCGTTTTGTAGATGCTGGCAGAAGACAGGAGACTCGTGGGTCAGAGACAATGCACTGCGTTCTTCATGGCGCAGCAGGCGGCATGAGCGTCAGTCCTCCTTGGTTTCTTTGGTCCCCAGGGTCCCATGGGGGCCACGTGGAGCAGCTCAGGTGGATGCTGCCTATGCAGTGAGTTTGCATCACAGCCAAGGAGCCCTGACTTTAGGAAATCCCGAAGTTTCAAAAGGGCTGCTAGCAAACCTGCTTAACTTTTGTCCTGGGGAGAGACATTGGCTTTATTATCCTGGTCAGGAAACAAATCTACTCTCTGTTCTGGAGGAAGGCATTCTATCCTCCGAGACTGTTTGCTATACACACATCCTTTAAAAGGTACGAACAAAGCTGACAATGCCTCTTGTTCAGAAGACAAGCAGAAATGGGAGAGACCCATGGAGAATCCTGCCCGACAGCTAGACAACCCCCCACCCTTTTCCTTGTGAGCCGACCTGATTTTGCCCAGGAAACTATGTGCTTCCATACAACTTTATGCTTCAGGTATGGATGACCCTACACCAGGCCCAGAGGGTGTATCTGGATTTGTCTAAGTCAAACATGAGAATTCTGAGCTCTCTGCCAGCAACCCACTTAAGATGGGATATATCATTTCCTTCTGGCCAGTAAGACATGAGGGGGAGTCTTTGGAAGGAAAATTAATTAATTGGTAAGAGAAGAGATAGTCATCCCCTTTTGCTCCTTGGTCTTGGGAGGAGATGTGGTTTGTAGTGTTGGTGGAGTCAGACACACTGAGGAGAACAGGGAGGGAAATGGGATGAACCTGGGGCTTAGCTGACATTGTTCAGCCCCTGAATTATTCCTGGAGCCACTTCAAGACTTCTTATGTGAGATATCCCTTATTGCTAAAGCCACCTTTCTTGCAGCTAAAAGCATCTTAACTGATATAGAGAACGGTTTAGCAATCAGTATTTATGAGTTCTAGTCTTCACTTTGCTTTGTCACCTTTTGGGCTCTGTTTATTGGTGTCTGAAAGGAGGATTACATCTATAGTTTCTCAAGAGTTTCTATGTCCAAAATGTGTCTGAAAACACTGATGAGCTCTAAGTTCCCTTCAAATGCGAACACTCTATGAACTAATTTCCAAGAGATTCTAAGAGAAATAATAAATGAAATAGAGCTGGTCTCACTAGTAGTGGTAGATATTGGATCACTACAGGGAGAAAAGAGAGATATTAGAAGAGAAATGCACAAGGTGGCATATGGGCGTTAGAAACAAGCATGATGGCAGAGATCATCTTTGATCACATCTGGATCATGACTTCGTTTGAGTGACAAAGCAATGAATGGGACAGAACCATGGGCAGCTCTGGATATATATATACATATATATATATATTTTTCCCCCTCCCCTCCTTCAAGTGTAATTCCAGCAGGTGGCACTATTCACTCTCATTCTAACCATGAGTTTTCGGAAACAAATCACTCCAGGCTTAATGTCCTGAGAGACGAATTTAACAACTGACCAGAATAGTAGGCTTTTGGACTCTGGGTTTTCCCAGCAGGTGAGATAACATTCAGACATTAGACTCAAAGCATCAGTTGGAAGCAGCAGAAAAAATTGGCCATTCAACATAGACTAGGTAAAAACACAAGGGAAGGTACACAAAGTGAGCACACCGAGAAGACCAGCTAACACGGTTGCAGTTTTGATGATGATTTGTTTCTTTCATTCTACAGTGAAGTTCAAGGATGGATAGCTTCCAAAGGGCTATTCTGCACCAAATCTCATTTGATCCATACAACAAAACTGGTAATAGGCAGAGCAGGTATTTTAGCCTCACTCTACGTACGAGTGGGGAATGTTATGAATTTTCTGCTTTCTTTTTCATGAAGGAAGGGCTAAGCGTCCATTAGGAGACAAAAGAATTTAGACAACAGGAAAGGGTATGAGAAGACACAGGTAGGCTGAAAATGAGGTCATTATGGGGATCAGAGAGGTGAGAAACAGGAAGAAGAAGTAAAGAGACCACCTATGATACTGTCCAAGGCCAGGCGCTCCACTGCACACTGGGTGCCATCCCTTCTTATCTGTTCCAGGACATCCCTCCAGCAATTCGCCCTCCCCTTCTACAGTATCTATAATTTGTCCTCTACTGAATCATTCCACGTGACCGTGTGGACCTACCTCTAATGCTAACAGCCACCACCTCCACTACAAAATCCTTCTCTTGCCTCCACATCCCATTTCTTTGCTCCCTGTTGTTGCAAATTCCTTGAAGGAGCTGCCTGTGTGCTCTGTGTCTGTGTCTGTTCCTCTCAGTCTTTCTTTAACCCCATGACCTTAAGGCTTTCTCTTTCACTACATTGTGAAACTGCTCTCGACTCAGCGCCTAAGCACTTACTGGTCCCTTTACCCAAATAACTCTACGGCTGCTTTTCTATCCCTCTGCACACAGCCCTCATATTAGAAATTCCTTCCCTAAACCTTCTATGTTAAATAGCAACCCCCCACCCCCTTTAGCTGCCTTTGCCCCTTTATCCTAATTTTTTTGGATCTACATAGCACGTATCGCCATCTAGCACAATATATATGTGCTCCTGGACTCATTAAAGCAGAGGTATTTTCCATTTTGTTCAGTTTTTGTTCAGTGCCTAGAACAATGCTTGACACAGAGTAAGCACTCAACAATTTATGAATAAATGAATGAATGAATGAATAGGAACACTCCTGCCATGGAGGCCAAACAATTATCTAGATACTCTGAAAAAAAGAAATCCATGCATCTCCCTAATGCAAACCATAACTTGAGACACAAGCATATATAAGGAATGCCATCTTATATTCTATAAGCATCTTCCCTGAGGGCATACAGTAACTTAATGTATATTCCTCAGTCTGGGAACTTGATACATGAGTCATGTCTGTTTGAAACAAACTGTGCCAAATGTTGTTCCCAAACCTATAACATTTGAGGAACAGAGACTTGTCCAAGATAAACCCAGTAGTGGAGCCAGAAGCAGAATTTTCTGCCATTTCTACATCTCATGCTATTTTCACTCTACTCTTGGGAACAAAGACCTTGAATCAAAATTACATTTCTCAAATTTTGGCCTGCGTAAGAAACTGCTAAAGAAACATGCTTAAAATGCACATTTCAAGGCTCCTCTCACTAAGTTGGGGCAGGACTGTGGAGTTTGTATTTTGCTAATGCCAGGTGACTGATACAAGCGGTCCTGGAATACTATTTATTTTATTTTTTAACATCTTTATTGGAGTGTAATTGCTTTACAATGGTGTGTTAGTTTCTGCTTTATAACAAGGTGAATCAGTTATACATATATATATATATATATCGCCATATCTCTTCCCTCTTGTGTCTCCCTGCCTCCCACCCTCCCTATCCCACCCCTCCAGGTGGTCACAAAGCCCCGAGCTGATCTCCCTGTGTTATGCAGCTAATTCCCACTAGCTATCTACCTTACGTTTGGTGGTGTACTTATGTCCATGCCACTCTCTCACTTTGTCCCAGCTTACCCTTCCCCCTCCCCGTATCCTCAAGTCCATTCTCTAGTAGGTCTGCGTCTTTATTGCTGTCTTGCCCCTAGGTTCTTCATGACTATTTTTTTTTTCATAGATTCCAAATATATGTGTTAGCATACGGTATCTGTTTTTCTCTTTCTGACTTACTTCACTCTGTGTGACTCTAGGTCCATCTACCTCACTACAAAAAACTCAATTTCGTTTCTTTTTATGGCTGAGTAATATTCATTGTACGTATGTGCCACATCTTCTTTATCCATTCATCTGTTGATGGACACTTAGGTTGCTTCCATGTCCTGGCTATTGTAAACAGAGCTGCAATGAACATATTGGTACATGACTCTTTTTGAATTATGGTTTTCTCAGGGTATATGCCCAGTAGCAGGATTGCTGGGTCGTATGGTAGCTCTGTTTTTAGTTTTTTAAGGAACCTCCATCCATACTGTTCTCCATAGTGGCTGTATCAATTTACATGGAATACTACTTTAAACACTAGGGTGGCCAAGTTTCATTCTAGTAGGAAGGCCCTAGGAATCTTTTGCTTCCTTGTCATCAAGAGATTTTCAAACTGTGTAGTGAAGAGCTTAACCTTGTCCAAGGAGGGGGCTGGACTTTGCCCTTGGCTTTGGGTAGATAATATCTAAAGCCTTGGAGTGTTATGCCGGGTTGGGGTGTCTCTGTGTGCCTGGGGGCCTTGGGTCATGCCAGGTACTCTAACAATGTGATTTAGGGTGGAGGCTGGCCTTACCAGATAGTATTTGGGGTAGGAACCTCATCAAACAGTATTTGGGGTAGGGGCTGACCACCCCAGCTAGACCAATGATGTGATGTAGGGTAGGGGTTTGGATCACACAGTTCAGTCCCTGGAGGGGCTGGAAACCAAGGTTGGCCACATGGGCAGTGGACCATTCCTAAATAAAGGAGTCTGAATAAAGACCCTGAACACTGAGGCTCAGGGGAGCTGCCCTGGTTGGCAGTACCCCATGCATACTGGCACAATCAATTCTGGGAGAGTAAGGTGTCCATGACTCTATAGGAAGCGCACACCTGGGGGCTTGGTACCTGGGGCTTCTCCTGGTCTCTGCCCTCTGTGCTCTTTCTCTTGTCTGATTCTAATCTGCATTCTTTCCTTGTCATAACCATAACCACGAGTAGAGCAGCCTTTGATGAGCTCTGTGAGTCCTTTCAGAGAATCATTGAAAACGAGGGTTGTTTTGGGGGACCCTCAAAACAATTGTGTGAAATTTTGTGTGAGCTGTGGTCCTTCCAAGTTTGCAGTTGGTCTAATTCTCTGCAAAAATAATCACTTTGCTTTTGAGGCATGTAATCAAGTCCAACAGTGTTCAGACTGAAAGATGTACAAAAATGAAGTCCAACTTCCAAGCTCACCTTCACTGCCTAGATAAGGAAATTGAGTCTGTAAGATGCTAACATCCAGTTATAACTAAGCATTGAGCTTCTGTTTTTCTAACGGTGCTGTACTGCTTTTCATAGTATGCAGGACATTTTTTAAAAATCCTATTTTTCTCTACTATAGTCTTAGTTTGTGGGTATGGAAAGTTTTAGAGCCAATATGCATATTCAAATCCAAAATCTCAGTGTTAAACACATCTGAAGATGAACATTGGCAAGGAGAAAATTTATTTGAAGTCTTTTGGAAGTTCTTCAAGGAAATGCCTGGAGCTTAACAATCAATGCTATGAACTCATTTTTAAATCTCTCGTATGTTGATAACCTAGTGAGTATGAGAAGTATTTCTCTTTATGTATTTTGCCTTTAAGCTTTTTGTTATAGTTAAAAAAATAACTTCACAAACAAAGGCATCCACAGAGAAAAGGAAGCAAAAGGGAGTTACCATTGGCCATGAGAAAACAGAGAGCTGTCTTTAAAATGCAAAGCCTTTCTAATTTTAGTTTTCTCCATGCATTTAACTACCTTCTGAGAATAACTTCTTGAATATCAATGGACCTATATGATTCAAAAAGGAAAAAGACAAAAAGCTTTCCAAAAGGACATGTGGCTTGAAACAGCACCTGTCCTCAGTAAGGGACATGTAGTCAGGGTTCAAATACCCCCATGTTTGGAATCAGTGGGGACTTGTGTGCTGGGCAGAGAGTGCCAGTTTGGAAGAATAAATGAAAGTCCCAGATGGTGACTGTGAGGACAGAATATTTGTGATAAAAGGAAATGCTGAAGCTGCAGGAGAGAAACCTCGAAACTGGATGCCTAAGGATTCTCCTGAGATGGAGAGGAGAATGGACCGAGGAGGCAATGGATGTAGAAGCAGCTTTTCTCTTGACCAAGGTCAGGTTGTGCAGCAAAATGAAAAACATTCATTGGAGGAAATGTGCTTGGTGGAGGACCGGGGTGATTTATGGGGCTGGTTTCAGGTGATGTTCATTGAGATACCTGGCTATGGAGAGTTCAAGGCGAATGGAGTGTGGGATTTGAGGGCCAAAGGAGGTAATACCACTGGGTGCTAAAACAGCTTGAATTGGAAAACAGCTCATAGGTGTTAACATGGACCACGCTGAAGCTTATAAGGAGACAACATACCCGTCAATTAATTAACTGTAATTTATAAATGACTGAGCTATGGATGGCCATGCTTATGGGGACACGTCATGAGTAAAAGCCAAAGACCCAAGGAGAAAAGGATAAGCCTTTGGAAGGTGCATGCCTGCTGCTGAGAGCTGTGAACAAGCCTGTCAGAAGGAAAGCAGACTATCTCCTGGTGGCCACAGACTGTTTCCGCCCAGACTATACGTCATCCCCCAGACACCGTTTCTTTCTCTCTGTTCTACAGCACATTGTTTCCTTTCTAGCAGATTCTTTCAATGCCAGCTTGGTATGACTTCAGACAAGACCGCTCTAATGAGGAAAGAAGTGCCAAACGACAAGTCTATATTCTACATGCTATGAACTCGGAATATAAAAATAGATTTATTCTGTTTTCCATTACAACACCAGATGCACTTCAACTACAGTATTTGCAGTATCAGGCAAATAGTGGAGAAAAAGTGAAACCATGCCACGGGGTCGGCAGACATGTTATCTAAATGGGAACGCAGAGAGAAACGAGAGGAGAGGAGCATCACTCTCTTTCTACATAACAACTTTCTTAAAGTGTGAAAGACCTGCAAAAGTTCCTTGGAATCTTTGCAAAAGATCTAAATTATCTTAATAGTTTTTCTCTGGCTACAATTACTTCAGTTTGTTCTTCTATTTAGTAATGAATATTAGAAATGAGGAATCTTAGGGTTGAATATTAAAAATACAGGATCTTAGAATCTCAAGGTTGAAATTATCCTTGGAGAAATGCCCAATTAACATTGTGGAAGAGTAATAGACCCTTCAGGTCATGTATTTCCACCTCTGGAAAATGACAAGACACAACTTCACAGTGTCCCTTGGGGTTGGGCCAAACAGCTTCTACTTGAACAAAGCATCCCATGGGAATGCATAATGTTAAATAACAAAAATGAATCACATCAAGAACTCTTCCTTTTCTCTAATTTTGGTTATAACAGCTGAAAAGACAACTCCCTTGATTATACTGCATAAACAAATATTTTGCCTCCGTAAAGACTGTATATATAAAACATGTGAGAACATTTTAAAGGGCCAATTTGTACAAAGTACAGACAAGCATGTTTACTTTTTTCATTGTTTGATGAAGGAATGGATCATGGTTTCTGTCTAAAGAGCTCCTTTGAGAGGACAGTTGTGGGTAGGCTTGAGCTACGTGCCAGCCTCTGCCTCAGTTGCTTTGACACAAGGTGAGTGAATGGAAGAGCTCTGGGAATAGGTCATCCATTAGGAGCACTGTCCTGCAAGGCACATCCTTGCGTGGCCTTCCCCAATGAGGTCTCCCACTTTCATCATTTTAGCCTGCCCTGCTGCTCCATGCTGGGTATGTGAGAAAGTCTTAAACAGCAATAGCGTGCTCCATACTTTAGGTAAGTAGTGGTATGATGGTCTGAGAATTAGTAACAGGAAGCCTGTAGATCAGATTGTGTGAAAACCTGCCTTTTAAAAGTTAAGCCCAACAATAAGGAATAACTGGTTAAATGGAGAACTCGTCAATTGAGACACCTCATTTCCCAATTTTTTTTTAAACCATGCTCCCATTTGTTGACATAATAATCATAATTGTCACCTCCTCATGTTGTTATGCCCAGATGTAGGAGGCTGATGGGCAATACAACAAAGCCCTGAAGATCTCAGAGAAACATCCTACCAGCCAATAAGATTTCTTTTGTGTGTGTGTGTTATATTCTGTAGGTTGTATAACAAAACAATAGCTTTCTTGTTTTGTTTTGTAAATATAAAATTATGATCTTCTAAACCATACATGCTCTCTTGGAGATTCTGATACAGTCTGTGCCCTCAGGTGAAAAAAAATCACTGTTGTGGAGTATTAAAAAAATTGACAGGGAAATGTGTTTCTAAAATGTTGTTACTTGAAACAAGTAGATTACAAACAGTATGTACTGTTATGATCTCCTTCTTGTAAGAAATTATATATAAGCGCATAGAAAAATGTTTGGAAATGTGCACACCAAAAGAGTGGTATTACATACGTTAACATTTGAAATTATAGCTGATTTTTGGGGTTTATTCTTTGTGCTTCTCTGGATTTGAAAATTATTCAACAATAAACAAACACTATTTGTATAATTTTTACAAGTTACAATCTGATCATTTTCACTTCTTTTGCAAAGGTTGGTGACATTTTAAGCCACTCTATTCTATAATTTTAACAAGTGTTTAATCAGAGAGATTACTTAATCAAAATGCAAGGAATGAGATTTCATTTAAATACAGAAAATTAGAAGGAATTTAAAACTAGATTGAAACATTCCTCCTTACTTCTTTCCTGTTCTTAAGATACCTGAGAAGATTTTTTAAAAAAGAGAGTAGTCAAATTTTACCATAAAATAATTGTGAACAAGATGTGAGGTTTTTTTCCGTATTAAAAATGGCACCAAATAATAAGGTCATGCTATTTCTCAAAGTAAAATCCTCACAGGTCTGAAGTGCCAGCATGTTCAGCTGTTTAAATTAATGTCTACAGGAATCAGAACGCAAGATGGGCATATTCAGTGTCATAATTACACTTGACAGATATACACTGTTTCTATAATTCATCGGCTCTGGCTGCACTTACCCAGGAAGACCCTGTAGAATATGAAATCTCAATCCCTTTTCATGAGAACTCATTTGGCATTTTCAGCCGTTCTTATCAGAGGAATCAAATTCAGAGATGGAGAAAACCAAATCTGATCCTTTTAACACTATCCACAAAGGCAAGTAAAATGAGTAATTTCCTAAGAGGCCTTTGGTCCAGCTAGCTTTCTTTTGTCCAACTCTTAATACAGATATGTCGGTGGGTCATTACTTTAATGAGAAACGCCTTTTAACCAGTCCCTGGGCTTTAACTATATTCTTTTCAATTCCTCAAATGCTCCATGATCTTTCTCCTTTACCTGTTGACTGGAAAAATGTCTTTATCTCATTTACTTGCCTGTCACCCTTCGAAGCAAATCAGATGCTGCATCTTCTGGAAACCTACCTGGATGTCTTTGGACAAGGTGAAAGCTTACTCTTTCTCGGGCCAGAGTACCTGTGACTGCTAACTTCTCATGAAAAGTTTGTCTTCTCCTTCCCACAGCGACCCCTGAAAAGTTGCCAGGCATCCAGGAGCTGCATTTCCTGGTCCATGGACATCTAGGTGTGGCCGTATGCCTAGTTACCACCAACCGAATGAGAACAAAAGGAGTGTGTGTCTCCTCTGGACCAATGTGGGTAAGAAGAGAGAATGCTTCTCACCTCCCTCCTTCTCTCTGCCAACTGGTTTAGAAACTCCCAGGCTCTAGGAGATGGTGGAACCACAACACAAAAGGAGCCTTGATCTCAAATCATTGTATAGAAGGACTTCATGGACCAGAGTGCAGATGACACCGCCATACAGTCACTGAAACCTGGGGTTTTATTTGTTACAGCAGCTTAACTTAGTCCTAAACAAGAAAATTTCTTATTCCTAAATCTCTTACGACCTTATCATATTTAAAATATTTATTCATAAGATTAAAAAATATAACCAGGGCTTCCCTGGTGGCGCAGTGGTTGAGAGTCCGCCTGCCGATGCGGGGGGCACGGGTTCGTGCCCCGGTCTGGGAGGATCCCACGTGCCGCGGAGCGGCTGGGCCCGTGAGCCATGGCCGCTGAGCCTGCGCGTCCGGAGCCTGTCCTCCGCAGCGGGAGAGGCCACAACAGTGAGAGGCCCGCGTAACGCATAAAAAAAAAAAAAAAAAAAAAAAAAAAAAAAAAAATATAACCAAAGTATCTTCTCCCTCAGACCACTGGAATTTTGAAGGGATAAATTACATCATAATGGTCTTACTCTAGTTTCAATACCCAGCTCTGTATCACAACATTGCCATAGTTACAAAATATGTAGGTTATAATGTGATATTTGAATGAATTAATGGAATTCTATAATTCATAAAACCATAAAGTTTTAGAGCAAAGGGAAGTGTCTGGGAGCCACGTGGGAGGCTTTAGACCGTGCATGCTCTGGATGTCGGAGCCATCTCCTTTACTAACCCCACCAAGCCAAGCTCCCAAAGAAAGGAGACGCAGGGCTGCACCTTGACTATCATAAAGGTGAACAAACCTTTTCCTATTGAGAAGTCTGTCTAGGACAAGCTTGACATTCAAAGATATGGGAAGAAATTTCCTTTGTTCTTCAACATTTCTGTTCTACACTGAATGGACTTCAGATCCCAGAACCCTCAGGCTGGCTCATGCAGCTCTATTTTCAGCCACACTTAAGATACAGACAAACAGCAAAGCTCCTCATGGTTAGCTGTGGAATATGAGTGCCATTTACAATGTTATGTATATAGGAAGATACACTCCAGGACCTGGATGACAGGCTCGGAAACTCCTATAACACAGTCCCTTTGTAAGTCGGGAAGTAGCTAAACTGGAAAATTAAAAAAAAAAACCATGAATATCATAGGGATGAAAACAAGTCTTCATTTCTTAAAGTATCTAATAAAAATATATTCCAGCTATGACCCTAGTCCTCTGTTAGACTTCATGTAAGTGTTTATGTTTCTCCCTGTCTCCTCAAATTTCCTATCTTGATTGCTATTAAAAATTACCTTTTGTAATTTGAGCAAAATGTGTCTTGAAGAAGATAACTCCCAGAACTCTTCACTTGTAAAAAACTGCTCTTGTACGGTTTCCAGTTGACATCTAGTTGGCCAGTGTTTTGTCACATGGCTTTAATTTAGGTGTCTGATGACTTGTAAGAGCCTAGCGTTGTTGTATTTACAGTTACCTTTGGCCCTTTGAGATATTTCTGGTTTTGAGCTATTTCAACTAATCGTCCCCAGTCACTCACTATATTTAAATGAAGCTCTGCTCCCTGATTTGTTGTATCTTCTTCTTTTTTAGCCAGCTTTGAATTAATTGGTCCCAAGTGTCGTCCTTAGTTGGATCAATTCTCCAGCGTTGGTAACAAGCGCTAACCAGTGATGGCACCAACTCTTCCCTCCTGAAGCATTTATTTTTATAAAATATCTAGTCTGCAGAGACGCTGGTAGCATCTAGAATGGCAGAGGTAAGGTCTCTAACCTTCTTATAACTCCACACACGTATTTCCAGTTTTTCTCACTAATCCGTGTGTTTATTATTGTCACAATAGCACACGCTTTCTCCCAGCTCTGTCTCAGATCAGGATGCATGAATCCAAGCTTCTTTAACCTCTTCTCCTCTTAGGATGCCCATTCTCTTCCAGCTGGCCACAGGCAGGCTGATTCTAGTAGCCGGTCTTTTTGACACTTTAACACGCCATCTCTTTGGAGGGAAAGATTTTGTGGACTATCACACACAATAAATAATGCAGAAAATGTTAGAATCAAAGGGAATGAGATAGAAGAGAAATTCCACCAGAAAAAAATCTCTAAGAAACTTCAGCATTTCTCTATAGAAATGACACACAACGCATACTCTTCAGACAAACACTATGTGAAGATGCTCTTTAATGAGGATGCCTATTATTTTCCAGGCAATGCACCAAATTAATTGTCTTGTAGGAATGTGGTTTTTTTAGGAAAATGAAAGGCTTCTCTTTTATTTATGTTTTATATTTTAAATCCAGATGCAGTAAAAATGTCTTTTGTGTGGGCAGGATTTCAATAGGGAGATGGTCTTCTAGATGTCTCTGGAGTGTGGAGAAGGAATGGCAGGAACACAAACTCTGCAGAGAGAAGTGACTCCATCTGGCCAGCTTAAGAGGCATTCCCAACTCCTTCTAGAGATTTCCAAATCAGCTGACACGGGTGGATCAGTAATATCTAAGGTAACTTGGGCAATTTTTCATATCAGGAGGACATCGTACTCTAAAGACTATTCTTTTAACTCTAGGGCACCCATGCCATATACTCAAATAACTGTCCCTTCAGTAAGACTGGCAAAAATATCTGGGTCACTCAATTTGACTTTACCAATTGTCTGTATATCTTTTAATACTTAAAATGCACACAGCTAATACATTAAATAGCTTTAATATAGCACAACTTTCACCTTTATTTGCATCTCTGAAATTTTTTGGTCCACAATTGAAATTGAAAAGTTTAAATCAGACACTAGAAAAAAAATTTTAAGAATCACAATAGTGTTGCTATGCAGGTTTAAAACTTTTTAAGGCAGTAATTTTTTCTTATGTATTATAATGACCAAGCCAGAATCATTCTTTAGACTCTGAAATCTTTAATACAAATTGAACTCATAGACTTGCAAAGTAGCAGAAACACTGAAATTCTTCCTAAATCTATGTGGATAACTTAAGATGGCTTGGATAGTTAAAAGGAAAAATCCAGGTGCTGCCACCTGATCTGTATTAGTAAGCACTCACAATATTTATGAAAGAAAAAACACCCTAAATAACATCCCTGTGGCACAAGAGGCCGGTTAAGCGGAATTAGGCATTCCTCATGTCTGTACAAGTGAAGCTCTTTTAATATAAAAGTTGTTCCCATTCTGAAACAGTAGAAGATAAACTGCCATTAGTTTATTCCTTCTGATTCATCAGTTTCTATGTAGTGCTGAATATTCTCTTCTGTGACGTTCTTGAGCATGTGTATTGCAGAAGGCGGCATCTCAGAAAATGAAAGTTTTTCCTTAATACCCTTCTCCAAGATTAGCAGGACATTGGACTGCTACCGCCACATTTTTGTGGAGATATGTGCATTAAATGCAAATATGTTCTCCATGTCATCCTGATATCTGAAAAAGCTCAAGCTTTGTCAATACGGAAGCTTATGCTAAGGTATTGCAACAGTTTCTGGTTGCTTCTCCTGAATGTTTCCTAGGCAGTGAACATCCCCTTCAAAAACTTTGCACTGTGTAAGCCCTTTCTAATTGTTAAACAAAAATGAAAATGCTATGGTCACTATTTATCATCAAACGCTTCCAAATACTTCCTCTGATCACAGTTCACCTTGAGGAAAACCTACCCATCAGCCATGCAACACCCTTCCCCAGGGGCCCATGTCTTGGGGTCAGGAGGGCAGCTGGGAGTACCCTTGACCTCAGTGCTTCCTCTCTTCTATGGCACCAGAGCCTTCACTCAGCGATGTGTCTTCCTGTGACATTCCCTCTCCCATGCTTATTGCTGCCATCATTGAACCCGAGGACCGTAACGCTTGGCTCACAGGCTCCCTGTCCACTGCGCCCCTTGTCATGGCTACTAGGGACCTCAGCAGTGATGGGGATGACCAGCCAACACTAGCCTCCAGTTCCCTGACTGTCTCCATAGCCTTTTCATACAACCCAGAAGCCCATGTGCATGGCCAGACGATGCATCGTAGACCTTCTTACCACCCAAACTGCTTTCCTGTGAAATCTTGAATTCCAAAATTTCACTAACCATGATCTGTCCTTCCACCTTTCAATGTGTCATCATTTTGATCACCAGCCCCCTGATCATGGTTATCTCCTTTTCCACCTAGATTTTCCATAGTTCTCCATCAGACCAGCACCTCATTCATTCATTTCATTCTCTCAACAAATGCTTACTCGGCACCTCCATGTGCCAGACAGTGTTGTGGCCCTGGACATACCACGGTGCACAGTGTTCCACAGCCCTTGCCACGTCAATGGACCACACACCTCACACATCTGCGATATATCCATGCATCTACACTGTAGTTTCCTCCTTTGGCATCCAGAGCCTAAAACGTTCTTTCCCAATTTATTTTTTATTTTTATTTTATGTTTTCACGGTACGTGGGCCTCTCACTGCTGTGGCCTCTCCCGTTGCGGAGCACAGGCTCCGGACACGCAGGCTCAGCGGCCATGGCTCACGGGCCCAGCCGCTTCGCGGCATGTGGGATCCTCCCGGACCGGGGCACGAACCCGTGTCCCCTGCATCGGCAGGCAGACTCTCAACCACTGCGCTACCAGGGAAGCCCTTCCCATTTATTCTGAGGCTCAGTTAAAATGATATAATCTCCAAAGAACCTTTTCTTATTCTCCAATCAGAAGTAATTATCGCCTCATCTGGGTCACCACAGTGTATTCCTCTAATATTTATTTCATCTTATCCAAAATATTGTTTCATATGCTAGTCTCTCCCACTAGATTGTGTGGGACTCTGGGATGGGGACATGTCTTATTCTTCTTGAGTTCCTCTTTGGCACATATGTAGCAGGTACTCAGTAACTATTGGTTGAAATATTTAGATCGCTGTATATTTAGAATCAGATCTGAGACTTGCCTAAAAATATCTCCACTACCCGTGTCATACTTCCTACTCTAACAATACCAAACGTTTGTAGCTCCTGAGCACCCATCAGGTTCCCCATCCTTATGCTTTTTTAAAAAAAAATTTTATTTATTTTTGGCTGCATTGGGTTTTCATTGCTGCATGCAGGCTTTCTCTAGTTGCAGTGAGCGGGGGCTACTCTTCGTTGCGGTGCGCGGGCTTCTCATTGTGGTGGCTTCTCTTGCTGTGGAGCATGGGCTCTAGGCATGCGGGCTTTAGTAGTTGCAGCATGCAGGCTCAGTAGTTGCGGCACGCGGGCCCTAGAGCACACAGGTTTCAGTAGTTGTGGCTTACGGGCTCTAGAGCGCAGGCTCAGTAGTTGTGGCACATGGGCTTAGTTGCTTGGCAGCATGTGGGATCTTCCCGGACCAGGGATTGAACCCGTGTCCCCTGCACTGGCAGGCGGATTCTTAACCACTGTTCTACCAGGGCAAGTCCCCCCCACCATCCTTATGCTTTTGTTTGCATTGCCCCCTCCTGCTAGAATTCTTTCCCCTACTTCTTCATCTAGCTAACTTCTTTGCCTGTTCTCAACGACCCAACTCAGGTATCACCTCATCTTCCTCTTCATTCCCAGGTTGGGTTATGTATCTCTCCTCTGGACATTTACAATATCTTATGCCTATCCTTGTAATTTATTTATTGTATTTTAATGATCATAAGCACAATATCTGAAATCAGCTGTATAACCTGTGTGTCCCAGTTTCCTTATCTGTCAAATGTGTATAAAACTTGTCATGAAACCTAAAAATGTTGGTACCTGTAAAAGCTTTAGAACAGTACCTGGCACTTAGGAAATTCTCAATTAAAGTTATGAATCCATACTGCTATTAATGTGTTTGTCTCCCTCCGTAGGTGAGGGTGTTGGGTGCTTTTGTCCTCACCTCGGAATCTCCGGGATCCACCCTAGTGCCTCTGACACACCAGGTGCTCAGTGAAAGGTGGCCTGATGATGGGACCATTGTCATGGTCAAGATGGGACTATCTTGGTCAGAAAAGGGATGCAGAGAAGTCAAGCTGTTCCCTATGGGGAACTCTGAAAAAATAAATGGGTAAACCTATGGCTGTTAGGGAATATTTTTTAAAGAACGATTCCTCTGCCATCTCAGAAATAACTAACAAAAAATAAGCAAACAAAACAACAGAATCGAAAGTAATTTCTGATTTGGAAATGGACCTACTTGTCCATGGTTTATGCTCTCCTCCTTACTTTGATTTGTATCTCTCAGCCCCTTCAGATGTTCCAATTCTGGGCCTCACTCATTCCCACTTCCTTGGGGACCTCACTCCTTCAGCCAGTCCCTTCTCCCCCATATCTGCAACGTCTTTTTCTTTACTGGATTTTCCTCTTTAATATACATGGGTGCCCAAGTTCCTACCACTTACAACAACAAGAACAATGAACAAAACCACCATCCCTTGATCTCCGTATCCACCTCCACTCACCGCAGACACTGTCTTACATTTTGACAGTGACCCCTATGTGTGAAAGCTGATGAGCCCTTTATGTTCTCATTTTAGTGACCTCTCAGTTCAGCGGTATCAAACACTTTTTTTGTTCTTGAAATCTTTCTTTATTTGATCCCTGGGATATCACTGTCTTCCCACTTCTCTGGCAGCCTTCTGCAAGCTACTTTTCTTGTGGTTTTCATCCTTGGACATCTCCTTTCCTCTCTCTGCACATTTGTTCTGGGCAACCTCATCCACGATAGAGGTACCCAGTACTTATTTCCTAATGATTCTCTAGGTGATGATGCTGCTCAAATTGTATGTTTCTAACTCAGAGTGCTCTGCTGGGCTCCAGACTTGTATATACAGCACCTTCTAGATGTGTCCACTTGCATAGACACTTCTATATCCAGCAGACGCTCAAACTCAAAATATCCAAAATGCAGTTTGCATTTTGCCTCCAATGCCACACTCCTTAGTGAAAGCTGTTCTACTCACACAATCATCAAAACCATCACAACCAAATGTTGGCTTCATTCTAGGACCTTCCCTCCCACTTCACCCATACAACCATTTTGTTAGAATCTGTGGAATCTCTCTCCTAAGCATCTCTTGCAACTATAACCCTTCGTTGTCATCTTCCCCAGCTCCCATTCACTCTGCCACCATCTTCACACCAGCCCCTACCGCCTCTTCTCTGGCTTTTCCATCTTTTCTCTGGTGAATGCAAGTCTGATCATGTTACGTCCCTGCTCACCATAACTTTCAGGGTCAAGACAAGCCAACTCGGCCCCAGCCCAGAGCACATTTTAGTGGTCTGACCACTGCCTGCCCTTTTAGCTGCGGCTCTGCTGCTCCCAGGGCACTGGATGTCCTGCCGAATTGTTCCCTCTGGGGTCCTTGGGCTCAGTCCCCACACCTTCACTCACCGATGTTCTCCTCCTATAATGTTTTTCCTTTCCTGGTCTCCCTTCTTCCTCCACCTTCTTCACCTTCCTGCCTCTTGCTTGTCCATCAAAATTTAATTAAAGTTACACTCTCTGGGAAGCACCCTTGTCATCCCAGTCGGGTTTAAATCCGCGCCCCCCCCCCCCACCTCCCCTTGGTGCGCTCAGCCACCTCTCTCAATGTCTGTTTTGAGAGGCAGTGCAGTTTGGTGTTAACAGCAATGACTCAGGACAGACAAAAAAATGTTTGGGGTGCCAGCGCTGCCACTTCCTCGCTGTGTGACCTTGGCCAGGCAACTTCCACGCCCTGTGCCTTAGTTTCCCCATAAAGGACAGATGCTAATGGTACTGCCCAGTCCAAAGGGTGGTTAGGAAATTAAGTGAGATGCTCTATGTAAACTCCCTGGAACAGTGCTGGAGCTATTTTTATTGTTATTATAACTACTGATTTACTTTGCTGCTTTCCAAAACAAACAGAAAGATCTTTGAGGGAAAGAAACCATGCTTGACTTAACTATGTTTGACCTAGCACAGCATCTGGGACATGGTAGGTACTCAGTAAATATTCACTGAGTGAATGAAAAAATAAAGGTAGTAAATGAATGAAATACAGCCTTAAAATCTTACCTGTGAAGTATGTGAGTGGGTAGCAGTGCTCTAACCTTATCATATATGCGCATTAAGATGCTGATGGTATCGCATCAACTGAGGGCAACTGACTCACTGTTCTCAGAGTCAAGAATCTCCCACTTCTGACAGAAGGGTGCAATGTCGTTAATTAACAGAAATGTTGTTCTGGAAACCACTATGTAGGCGTGACCTGTGATAGGATTCCTTTGAGACACATGTAGAGAAACAAAATTTGAATTCCTACCAGAAAGAGATCAGGAAGCCTTGCAAGTTAAACGGGAAAAAAGAGTAGAGACACTTTCTAAGAGTTCAAGACCCATTAGGTTTGCAGTGACTCATCGGTGGAAGGCAGAGATAGGCCTGCGAGAATTCTGCATCTCTAGCCACCGCCCCGTGGATCCTGCAGAGAAGAGTCTGGAGAAATGTGATAAAAGGGCAGAAGGAAGCCTCAATCATTTTCTTCTCCATGTTCTTCATGAAAGCATCACTTCTTGTATACTTTGAAGAAGTTTTGCTCAAACAGAGAAACGGGCGTTTTTTTCACCCCGTAAATTCCTTTGAACCTGAATGGAGATGCTATATAATGATGGACATTTGGTATCTCCGCCATTTGGGGGATCTTATAAAAGGTATTTCCACCCTTAGCAATTTTAGAAGGTCTAGAGAACTCCAAGGAGAAGCCAGCCTCTAATCCGTGCCTTGAATATCCCATACTTCTTTACCAAAGGTAAACTATGTGACAGAAAAGAGCTATATGACAAAACAAGACTAGACCTCACCCTCTGTCACAGGGTTTTTGTATCATGGAAAGACTTGGAAAACTTGAAAACATCTGCGAAGGTTTTTTGTAATTATAAATAAGTGCAATTCTATTCTGCAGGTGCTAAGTAGAAATGTCTGCTCTTTCTAAGCAGAAACGTCTGCTCTTACTTCATTTGTCTTCTTACAACCCAGGCCTGGGTTTACAAAACATGGGGACAGAAAACAAGGGCAGGGTGAATTTTATAGTAATTTTATAGGAGCTTATAGAATTACTCAGATATGGAATTGTCAGTTTTCCTTTTTTGCCATGAGTTATTTCTAAAACACAATCCAACTCTGTGTAAGTCAGAAAACAGTCTGATTCAATTAATTTGCTGTGGAAAGTGAAAATCCCTTATAAATAATTCCAATCCGTAATTCATGAAAAGAGTGGATTTCTATTTATTTCTTTTTTATTTCTAAGGCTAGAATATTCTCAGTCTTCCTTTCCATCAGATCGAGTTCACATTAGATCTGTAATGAGCTTTCTTGGGAAGAAGATAATTACAACAACGACTAGACACTGAACTAAATGATTCATGACTGGCTACCTCCTAGCATCATAACAACCTCCACAAGTTACCATCCCATTTTACAGATTAGGAAGTTGAGATTTAAACAGATCAAGCAATTTACACGAGAACTTGGATTTCAACAGGAGAGTGAGAATTCCAAAGTGCGTGCACTTCCGGCCCTATCACAGTCCACCATTTAATAAAAAGAACCCTATAGGATTTCAGCAGAAAGACAGTTACCCGAGATTCCAGTTCTCAAAGACCATGTTGCATAATTATAACTACAGAAGGAGAAAAAGATTCCATCAGATATTTCTGGAAAATAGCTTCCGGATCTTCCTCAGACCAGACCCAGTATCATAGGCACTTGGGTTAAAGAGCACAGACTAGGAAGAAAGACTCTCTGATGTGGGGAGAGGCACTGAGGAGTTTTCACGGAGCAACAGGTGGGCACAGACTTGCTTCCCCTTCCTGGTCCTGTCTGTTCCTTTGCTGATTCCATCTGGGTCTGAACAGCCAGGACAGCCTGGTATGTGCAAATGTTCATCAAACCTGGAAGTCTGTGGACATAAATCCCTGAAGCTGCACCTATGCCCCAAGGATAAAAGGGCCCGGTACCATGAGAACTGCCCTTCTCAGCTCCAGTGACCCCCTGCCTTCCACGGACAGGGCAGCACTGGCTGTTGCTCAGATTCTGTTAGTTTCTGTGCCCTTGGCGAGATCAACCAGAACTCCAACCTTTATAGGGTGGGTGGATGTGTGGCCTCTTCTGCAAAGCTGCAGACTCAAAGTTCCATAGCACCACACAAGGCTGCTCCTTGAACTCCCACAGGTGTTAGTTCTGATTATTCCTATTTTCCTCCGTGTTGTTACCCTCACTCTCTTATTCCTTATTCTTGATATTTACCAATCCTCTGTCTACTTGGAAAATAAACACATTCTTCACACCAGTCAGACTGGCCATCATTAAAAAGTCTACAAATAATAAATGCTGGAGAGGGTGTGGAGAAAAGGGAACCCTCCTACATTACTGGTGGAATGGAAGTTGGCAGAGCCACCAGGCAGAACAGTATTGAGATTTCCTAAAAAACTTAAAATAGAGTTACTATATGATCCTGCAATCCCATTCTTGGGCATATAACTCTAATTCAAAAAGTTACACGCATCCCAATGTTCACAGCAGCACTATTTACAATAGGCAAGACACGGAAGCAACCTCAACGTCCATGGACAGATGAATGGATAAGGAAAATGTGGTACATGCATACCATGGGATACTACTCAGCCATAAAAAGAATGGAATAATGCCATTTGCAGCAACATGGATGGACTTTCAGATTATCATACTAAGTGAAGTAAGTCAGAGAAAGACAAACATCACATGATGTCACTGATATGTGGAATCTACAAAAATTACACATGTGAACTTCTTTACAAAACAGAAATAGACTCACAAACATAGAAAACAAATTTAGGGTTACCAAAGGGGAAAGGCGGGGGCAGGGATAAATTAGGAGTCTGGATTAATATATACATACTACCATATATAGACTAGGTAAACAACAAGAACCTACTGTAGAGCACAGGGAACCATACTGAATAGTTTGTAATAACCTATAATGGAAAAGAATCTGAAAAGTTATATATATGAGCTGAATCACTTTGCTGTACACTTGAAACGAATACAACATTGTAAATTAGCTACCCTTCAATAAGAAAAAGAATACACATTCTTCTCCCATGTTATCAGGGCAATTTATGCTCCCTCATCCTCCCTGAACAGCACTGTGGGAAGCTCTGTCTGTGTCTGCTTCCCGGTGAGCAATCAGGGCACAGGAACCTAGATCTTTCTCAAGTTGTGCATCTACCATCTAGCGCTGCTTTCGGAACAAAGGAAGCCATTGATACTTGAAGCCAACGAAATTACATGATCGCGGTTAAGATCAGCTCGAAGTGACAAGAGTAGCTAGTGATGAGCTGACAAAGACTTTATACTCACATTTCAGTTCGAGTTTGATAAAATCTGTGTTCCCCAGATTTTCAAGAAACACTCCCCGGGCGATTAATGTTTTGAAGTAGAAAGAGATGTCCGCACTGGTTTCCCCTTGGAAAGTAGAGAAGTGCAGGTAGGATGATGGGTTTGGGAAAGAGGCAGCATTCCAGTAATTCCCTGTGGAAAGAGCAAAGAAAGAAAACAGGGTAATTTACACTTGACCATGGCAGTGATATAAAAGATACCCATTTTCTGAGTTTTAATACATTTCCACTGACAGTAGCCCTTGTTTCTTCTCTGCCTGCTGAGCAACATTGCACAAAATCCCCACAAACACATCTTGACTTTCCAAAAGGTATATGTGGGTATGTATATAAGATATTTGATTCAGGACTGATAAACCCTGCTAGGAGCAGTGCTGGAGGGGCTCTCAGGAGTGTATGTCAAGTGCAGAAGCCCTGCGGCGGGAGGAGCTGAGGAAGCAGGCGGGGTGACCGGCCAGCCACCTCCCACCTCTCCTGTTCCAAACCCCCGAGGCGAGCTGCTGTAAAGGGAGAGTCTCCTCCCCAGCCCCTTTCTCTTCCTCCCTGGGGACTCCAGGGGACACTCTGACCTGTGGATGTTTTGGGAGCTGAGCCCACCTGAGCGCTCACAATCAGCCTCTACCCTTGAACTCATGGGGTAGACACAGTTGTACGCGCACCCCTCCCTACTCACTGCCTGGTAGTAGCCAGTGGCCCCAGGAGAAAGGCAGTTCACAGGATAAAATAAAAGCACCAAACTGGATGACTCACATTCCATCAGAACAGATGGACCAAGAATTTAATATGACACCGAGAGCTTACTCCAGACTTTATCTCCAGGGGAGAAATTCCTTTAGAATGTGCACATTTCTGAGTACATTTGCCAGCACAGCTAGGGACCAAAATACATGGATATGCTTTAAAACAGTCATTAAAGCCTTTACCTTTAATACTAAGCCCATGTTAAGGTCACCGGGTGAGGCCCAAAATGGAGTCACTCTTGCTAAGCCCCAGGTCAGCAAAGCAAAACTTAACTGAGTTTCTGTGCTCAGCTCACCCAGAGAAGGCAGGCCCAGGCCACCCTGTCAGCACTTGCCTGCTCAGCTCAGGGTACCTGACGCTCCAAGCCTTCCCTCTGCTCATGTAACGGGAGCAGCCCTGCTTCTACCACCGGCACACGCCCAGTGTAACTTCCTTGTCCCTGCTCCCTTTGGTCTGTAAACATCTCTCCTTGTACAGCTCTTCAGAGCTCCTTTCTCTCTGCTAGACTGGGGGCTGCCTGATTCATGAGCTGCTAAATAAAAGCCTACCAGATCAGTAAACGGCCTGTGGAAAATTTTCTTTTAACATCTAAAATACACGTTTATTTACAAGTTGATGTTGCCATATCTTTCCTTCAAAGAACACAATGAATCAGCTACATTTACTCTGTTAGTTTCTATCCACAATATTTTTTCCTTCCTTTTATGCAAATAATGCACATAGGCAATAAGTTCAACTGCTACTCTTAAATAGAGTTAACTTCGCGTTGGTGCTGCTATGCTTATGCCGTAAGTTCAAATTAAATATATAGTGTTGCTGTATTATGAGATATTAAAGGACCCTCATTTAATTAATTCCATAACATCTTAAGGAAAAACCCAAATGAACTTTTTGGCCAACCCAATATCAGCAGTCAGTCGGTGCAAAATATGTTTGTAAACGTCTCCATTAAGGTAAAACCAGTGGTGGTGGAGCCCACTGTTGAAGGTGTCCCGGAAGTCTTCGTGCAGTTTCAAGCTCATTTTTAAAAAACTGCAATATCATAGCTTTCAGTAGGAGAAAAATAGACTGGTTTCCTCTTGGGAAGAAGGATGTGATATGATATTGGTTAGAAAAATACCTGAAAAGAAAGAATCTTAACCATGGTTTAAGTTTCTATCACCTGAGCTCTGAGCACTCTTCCCAGCTCAAGATCTGGCTTCAAGTCTGGTGAGAGGAGTTCAGTCACCTCTCCCAGCTGGCTGAAAATGAAGGTCTCTCAAGATAAAAGCTAAAGGTGCTACCCTGTCACCAATCAGAGTTCTAGGAGGGAATGAAGAGTCCCCAGGGCTGGCAGGATTCAGCTCGTCTAATGGGTGAGAGAGCCTTTTAGCAACCTAGGAGCCGGCAAGGATGAGTCCCCAGCCACGTTTCAACCTGAAGGCAAAGCAATTCTGTCTCTTTAGGCGGTATCCCCAGGACACAGATGTACTTAACATTTTAAAGTTTCAATCCAATCAAATGCATTCTTACTTTCTGAGGTGGTGATGTATTAACAGAAGGGCAGTTGTCTAAAATGATTCTAGAAAAAAGGAAAGCTAAATGTAAAATATGTCAGTATTTATTTGAGGTCTGGCATTGGTTATTCAGACAGAAATATCCCCAGAGAGGAGAAGGACAGTTCACTCCGTTATTCTCATTTGCTGAAATATCCCTACAGCCCACAATTCCATTAGTTCTCGTTCTATGCTCACTAAGCAGCTTTGAATTAATTTGGTCTCTGGAATGAATATATTCACAGGGAAATTACGTCTTGTACAAACGGTGGTTACCAGCCATCATTCCGGAAATGTCTGGATGACCACATATGACATCTTTGGAGTCGTCGCTTGTGGGTTGTCCCCAATCTCTGGATGAACTAAGTCCAGATTCTTGACCAGCAACAGTGAGGACTCTACCCTGGACCTGACTGATGGCGGCAGCTGAGGTACCTACTCTGGGGAGAGTCAATGGGGCACAAGAGGAGGAGACCAGGAATTCTATTTAGATTTTTTAAAACCTCACCCTTTAAAATATTCACTTCAGTCATACTTGATAATGTACATAATATATGAGTACAGTGGAGTATGGACAGAATTCGTAAGTAAGCTTGTTGGGATGTGAACTTAAAGGCTTTAATGAGCGGGTGGCAGAATAAGGAAGTTTGGGTGCCGCTGTTCCAGACCCTGATGATCTTCTGTGAGGCCTGTTCTGATGAGTCTGCTGCCCAATCTCCAGGGTTTCTGGTTATAACGAAGTAACATGAGTGCTTTTTCTAGTGCTCATTGCACTTACTGATGCAAGGAGCTTATAGCATCATTACTGTTTTTTTTTTTTTTGCGGTACGCGGGCCTCTCGCTGTTGTGGCCTCTCCCGTTGCGGAGCACAGGCTCTGGACGCGCAGGCTCAGCGGCCATGGCTCACGGGCCCAGCCGCTCCGCGGCATGTGGGATCTTCCCGGACCGGGGCATGAACCCGTGTCCCCTGCATCGGCAGGGGGACTCTCAACCACTGCGCCACCAGGGAAGCCCTACTGTTTGTTTATATTGCTCCCAGCTGACCGTAAGCTCCTTGAAAGCTGGGAGAAAACCATTTCATCTCTGCAACCTTTAGCTCCAGAACATATTAAGTACTCAATAAATAATTATTACATCAATGGATAAATGAAACAGTTGGATAAGTTATATCCAATTCCACTCCATATGCAAAGTCTTCATGGGACAAAATCTACTTTATAGTAACCTGAGTATTAAAGATATTAAATAAGTATAAATAAAAGCTAATGCTGCTTTAGCACCTACTGTAACTGGACAACAGCTCCTGCTAGCACCTCATAATTTTCTTTATCCATGACTTAATTCCTATTATTCCCTATAGACCTTATTGAACGATGCCACGCATCTGCAAGACTGATGGGCTTATAACCTTAAAGTTGTTGAAATGGCTGCGATTTGTACTGGCTCTCAAGGTCAGCACGGCAAGGGTCAAGTGACATTAGACGAGCACATTAAGTTGGGAACGAGAGTCGCTGGATGGCAAGCATGGTGCCACAGCAGGTGTCAGGACGGCCAGCGTGTACAGGCAGAGCGGGCAAGGATGGAAACAGAGGGAAAGTGCGAAGCAGAACAGAAGTAAACATCTGAGATGGGAGGGGCCCGTCCACAGTAACAGAACGACAAGGCAGGTGGAAAAGGGTGAGGGACCCAGCCCAGGGCAGAGGCAATGGTCAGCAAAGGCTGAGCAAAACAGTTGCAGTGAGGTTGATGGTTCCACCAGCTTGAAAACCAGTTGGTCACATGAGAAGCTTTTAAAGTACCTCCTGGGCAAGGCCCGGACTCATCTCGGGTGGGCAGGAATCAGGGAGGTACCTTCAGCTGGTGCAGGAGAGTAGGGCTGGGCAGCAAACCCGGCCTTGCTGACACCCACCATCACTTCAAACCTCTGTCATTCGCAGAAAATGCAGTATCGTGCATTCATCCAAATTCTTTAACAGGCAATTACTTTAATCTCACCAGTGATAACTCAGCATGGGATTCTGACTTCAAAATTTCTAAGGATTTTTTTTTGATGGGCAGCAATTAATTTTAAGCCTGATTTTAATTTCTAACAACGTATTACATGTACATGGTTTTAAAAGTCAAGTGGTGCTAGAAGGGATATAGAAAAATGCTGTTCCCTGCTCCACCCTCCCCCTAGCAAACCCAATTTCTTAGTGACAATTCTTTTTGTATCCCTGTATTTCTAAAATCTACCTGTGTAGATATTCATTAATATATGCATTTTAATTAGTCTCTACTTTCCTGGATGCCAGATGAGAACCGAGCATTTTTACAAGCCCACCTCCCTATTTCCTTTCTCCATATTCTCCCCAAATAGCAAAATCACAGATTTGGGGGTATGCTGAAATTCAATATTTATATTTTTAGGACTATTTAAGTATTATTCACTAATGAGCCAAGTAGTGAAATCTAATTATATTTTCTTTTTGTGTATAATGTTTTGTTTCTCTAGAATCGAGTTACCTATTTATTTTTTCATTTACCTAGTTTTCCTTCTATCTGTCATGAATTCTTTACAAATTCTCCAACACACCTGAAAAGCTCTTCTCAAACATTTCTGACATTCGATACGTCAGGCAACCCAGCAGTCACATTTTCGTGGCATCCTGTGACAGGA
This sequence comes from Phocoena sinus, assembly GCF_008692025.1. Taxonomy (NCBI): domain Eukaryota; kingdom Metazoa; phylum Chordata; class Mammalia; order Artiodactyla; family Phocoenidae; genus Phocoena; species Phocoena sinus. The sequence goes on from NC_045771.1 coordinate 7,782,496, forward strand.
TGGGGCGTCCTGTGACAGCCCTTCGTTCTTCTGCCCCGTCCACGCTGGCTCTTCTCATGGCCTGGGACCGCCTTCTCGCCCTTATTGCAGGGGCTTCCTTCTGTGCCTCTTCAGTGTTAAATCTCCCGATTCCTGGGTCTCTCTGACTTTGGGCGAACCGTCTTTCTGGATCTACACCCTCATTTTCATGGAGCACATTCTCAAGCAGCTTCTTGAGAAAAGGGATGTGTGAAGTCAACTTCCTAAATCCCTGCTCTTCTGGAGAGTCATAATCCTGCTTTCACATGTGATTGAGACACTCCAGAAAATTATTTCCCCAGGGAATTTTAAAGGCATTTCTCCACTATCTTCAAGCTCTCAGTGTCGCTGTTGAGAAAGTTAATGCCTTCTGATCACTACATCGTTCACATAACTGATGGGGTTCAGGACGTGCTACCCCAAAATATGGCACCTTGGGAGACTGAGTACTTCCAGCTGAAGTGATGTGGGGAATGCCAGGTGCAGAAGGACTTTCTGGGCTCCCTCTGAAGCAGGACAGGAAACTCTCATGTGAAGTGCCCTCCTTCCCCAGAGGAAAGGAGCATCCTCATCTCCAAAGAGAAAGGGGCAGAGAGGCATCCGAGGAACAGGCCTTGCGAGGTTGCCGCCGCTCGGCTCACACGCTGTCCTGTCTCGACTTTCCGTGACTTTCTACCCTTCATCTAATGGCACAGCACAACACTGAGGTTTAACCATTTCTTTGGGTCTTCATTTCCTCATGAAGGTTCCTGTACCATGTAAAACTTGAATACATTTGTATGCTTTTTTTCCTGTTAATTAAACCCAGCCAGGACCCCTAGAGGATCGAGGAAAAATTTCTTCTCCTGCATTACTCGTATTTTTTCCTCTCTGGAAGCTTTGAGAATCTTTTCCTTTAACTCCCTAATTGAAAGTGGACTTTGATAGTTTCTCCTGATCCCCTTTCTCAAGCACCTGTTAGTTTTATATTTATCTGTCTTTCTCTTGCCCCTTTGCATTCCTAATTTTGATCTTTTCTCTTTGTGTTCAACTTCCTGGGACATTCCTCCAGCTTTATTTTCAACACTGCTACTGTCTTTTTATTTCGGCAATCATTATTTCAAATTTCCAAGTATTATTTCTTGTTCTCTGACAGTCCGCATTTTTAAAGCAGGCTGTCGTGGGTTTTGTTCAGTTTTGGATGCAGTATCTTACCTGTCCAAGAGTGTTCATTTAATTATTGAAACTGTCCTTCTGTCTTCTGCGTTGTCTCCCTCTCTTCAGAGGCCCCCTTTCCTGCCCCATTGTTAGTTCGGGCTCCCTCCTCATGTTACCTTCAGTGGTTGGTGAGTCTTCCTAGGCACTCACACCGAACAGTGAAGTTCTAGAAAGCTGCCGGGCTGCTCCGTGAGTGTGCGTGTCTGGGAGTGGTGGTGAGTTGCTGACCAGTGGGCTTCACCACAACGAGGAGAGCTCCCTCTCCTGTTGAAGGGCCTCCAAGTGTCAGTATCTGTGGCCTTTTATTTTTTGGTCACAGATCATTCAATTTCTTGAGAGAAGGACCCTCCAGTTTCATGAGGTGTATGCATGGGGTGGTCAGTGTTCCGGGATGCTTACATAGATTTCCATGTTTTTGTTCTATTTTAAGGAAGGAGTTTCCCCCCCGCACCTTCTTTGTTGCCTCCTGTCTGGAGTGTAAACCTCTCACCTCCCACGTGGGTAGAACAGGACAGTCACCAGGGTGTGGGAGGAGGTGAAGTTGGTTCTAATCGATGTTTACACAGACTTTTAACCAATCCTGTTCTGAGCCTCCCCCGCCCCCAGCCTTTGATGACTCCAATTCCTGAACCTTGTGGAATTCCTCAGCTTTCATCTGCCCATCAGCAGTCTGGACCTACCGACATTCTTGTACCGTCAGCAAGGAAGTGAGTGAACATGTGATACGCTGAGGTTTCCTCTGGGTGGTGGTGACGATGCGGTGTGGGGCACATAGGGAACACAGCAGGTGAACTCAGGGGGTGGCACTGGCCTGCCTGTTACTTGGTGAAGCTTCCATGTGCCGGTCCACGTGCAGGCTCCAGAATCAGACAATCCGGCTCTATCACCCTCGCCCACTGGGCAACTCTGGACAGATTTCTTATCTTCTTAAATCTCAGTGTCCTCATTGGTACAACGGAATAACATTGGAATCTCTTTTAAAGATGGTTGGGAATAACAGCACATCATTCATGAAATGTGCTTAGCAGGGCGCTGAGCACAAAATAACTGTTCAACACATGGTATTATCCACCACAAAACGGGGGGCTTCGGTGTCACATTCAGTCACTGTCCAGGGCTTGGCCAAGGAGTGGGGAGGCTGGGAGAGGAGCTCCCTTCTTTCGACGTGTGACCCGACGCCCTGAGCTCCTCCGGAACCCACTTCTCCGCAGGGGAGGCAGCAAACAGCCCAGGCAGACCCAGCACTCACCCACAACCCTGGCCCCTCCGGCCGCAGGCGCGTCCCTGACCCGCACCCAGCTGCCTTGTGTCCTGTTCTCCTCTTTCCTCGCTCCTCTGCTCCCTTCTCACTGGCTTTCAAAGCTGTGTGCTCCCACTTTCTTTGTCTCCTTACTGACTTTTAAAAAATGTCCATTCAGGACACACAAATGAGAATTCTCCTTGAGCCCCGGCACTGTGATAGAGGGTTTTGTAGAGAAGCCATTACATAACAATGTGATGAAAGGAGTGACTGAGCAGCTAAGAAACTAGAGTTATCCAAACACTATAAACAGGTTCATCTGAACGAAGGTGACCAGAGACACACGATGGGCAGAGACGGGGAGGAGAAGCTGCGGCTGCTCCTCGATGTGTCCGCCCCTGCTGTCCTTCCTTCCTCCTCAGAGGGGACATAGGTAATTAGGAAAAGGTGACACAGCACTGGCTGGAAGAGCTGGCACTAGCCTGATGTGGAGAAGACTGCGCGTGGCTCTCCCGGGTGTGGTTTGGTGGGGTGTGTGGCCTGGATGCCAGTGGATGTTTCCATCCTCTCCCAGACGCAGCAATTTCTCCAGTCACCAAATGGCCCAGCACTGGAACAGCACCGAGAAGCGTATCTATAGCTTCTGGTTAAAGTGGCAAAAGCACTTTCCAATATAAGTACCAGCTCTGAGGAGACTAATTACTCTGAACATTTTTAGTGACCCAAAGGTTAGAAAATTGGAGTATTCTGTGAGTTATGTAATGAGGCTTCTATTGTTTACTGTGGCTGGGTGCTATTTACAACAATAAACCAGATGGCTTCATTTGCATGCAGATTTGAGTCTATTTGTAGAGGTAGCCTTATGGGTAGAAAAAAATTATTTCCTTAATTAAACCATTTTGTGCATTCAGGAGAGGTAAACGTAGCTCCGTTCTGCTCTCAGCCTCATTTTATAGGGCGAGCTCAACTCAGAACCAAGGGCTGCAAGTTAAGACCTGCCCTGGACTCAGCCATTCCCTCTGCAGTGTCTCATCCTCTCCAGCATGCAGTTTCCATGGCTACAACCGAAAGGGGTGATATAACCTTGTGAGAGGAGTCAACAGTATAAAGTTTTCACTCTGTGTCTGTGACTTGGTTCCTCTGGGCAAGAATGGGGATGGGGTCCCACACCGAAAAAGAATATGACACTAACAATGAAATATCACAAAGAGAAATTAAGGAAAAGATCCCATTTACCATCATATCAAAAAGAATAAAATACCTAGGAGTAAACCTACCTAAGGAGGCAAAAGGCCTGTACTCTGAAAACTATAGGACACTGATGAAAGAAACTGAAGACCACACAAACAGATGGAAAGATATACTTTCCATGTGTTCTTGGACTGGAAGAATCAATACTGTTAAAATGACCATACTACCCAGGGCAATCTATAGATTCAATGCAATCCCTATCAAATTACTAATGGCATTTTTCACAGAGCTGGAACAAAATTTTTCTAATCTGTATGGAAACACAAAAGACACCGAATAGCCAAAACAATCTTGAGAAAGAAGAATGGAGCTGGAGGAATCATGCTCCCTGACTTCAGACTATACTGCAAAGCTACAGTCATCGAAACAGTGTGATATTGGCACAAAAACAGACACATAGATCAATGGAACAGAATAAAGAGCCCAGAAATAAATCTGTACACTTATGGTCAATTATCTATGACAAACAAGGTAAGAATATACAATGGAGAAAAGACAGTCTCTTCAACAAGTGGTGCTAGGATAACTGGACAGCTACATGTAAAAGAGTGAAATTAGAACATTCTCTAACACCATGTATAAAAATAAACTCAAAATGGATTAAAGACCTAAATGTAATACTGAATACTATAAAACTCTTAGAGGAAAACATAAGCAGAACACTCTTTGACATACATTGCAGCAATATTAGTTTTGGATCCTTCTCCTAGAGTAATGGAAACAAAAGCAAAAATAAACAAATGGGACCTAATGACACTTAAAAGCTTTTGCATGGCAAAGGAAACCATAAACAAAATGAAAAGACAACCTATGGAATGGGAGAAATATTTGCAAACGATGAGACTGACAAGGGTTTAATTTCCAAAATATACAAACAGCTTATGTTGCTCAATATAAAAAACAAAAAACAACAAACGACCCAAGCAAAATATGGGCAGGAGACCTAAATAGACATTTCTCCAAAGAAGACATACAGATGGCCAACAGGCACATGAAAAGATGCTCAATGCTGCTAATTATTAGAGAAATGCAAATCAAAACTACAATGAGGTACCACTTCACAGTGGTCAGAATGGCCATCATCAAAAAGTCTACAAATAATAAATTCTGGAGAGGATATGGAGAAAAGGGAACCCTCCTACACTGTTGGTGGGAATGTACATTGGTGCAGCACTATGGAGAAGAGTATGGAGGTTCCTTAAAAAACTAAAAATAGAGTTACTATATGATCCTGCAATCCCCTCTTGGACATATATTTGGAGAGACGAAAATTCTAATTTGAAAAGATACACACACCCCAATGTTCACTGTAGCACTATTTACAACAGTCAACACATAGAAGCAACCAAAGTGTCCATCCACAGATGAATGGATAAAGAAGATGTGGTATATATACAATGGAGTATTACACAGCCATAAAGAAGAATGAAATTTGCAGTAACATGGACGGACCTAGAGATTATCATACTAAGTGAAGTAAGTCAGGCAAAAAAAAAGACAAATATAATATGATATTGCTTATACGTGGAATCTAAAATAAAACTTATTTACAAAACAGAAACAGACCCACAGACACAGAAAATAAACTTATGGTTACCAAAGAGGAAAGCCAGGGGGAGGGATAAATTAGGTGTTTGAGGTTAACAGATACACACTACTATATATAAAATAGATAAACAGCAGGGACCTACTGTATAGCACAGGGAACTATACTCAATATTTTGTAATAACCTATAATGGAAAAGAATCTGATATATATATGAGTCACTTTGCTGTATTCCTGAATCACTGTAAGTCAACTATACCTCAATTAAAATAAGTTTAAAAAGAATATGATGGTGAAACCCCAAAGGTCATGATGCTCACCTGGGGAGCTTCCTGCACTGCTGTGAGCTGACCGATAGCTAGACTGGGTATGTGCGTGATAAAACTGAATTGTTCTCAATTAGTCATGAAAACTCACATACCAAATCCATTAATGGTACATTTAAACATAACGGTACAGGGACTTTCCTGGTGGCACAGTGGTTAAGACTCTGTGCTCCCAATGCAAGGGGCCCAGGTTTGATCCCTGGCCAGGGAACTAGATCCCACATGCATGCCACAACTAAGAGTTCACATGCCACAACTAAGGAGCCCGTGAGCCTCAACTAAGGAGCCCGTGAGCTGCAACTAAAGAGCCCTCCTGCTGCAAAGAAAGGAGCCCATGTGCCACAACTAAGGAGTAGGTGAGCCACAACTAGGGAGCCCACCTGCCACAACTAAGACCCAGCACAACCAAATAAATAATTTAAAAAATAAATGTAACGGTACTTAAGAGGTCATTCTATTTCCTTTTTTTTTTTTTTTTCAGTTCGTGGGCCTCTCACTGTTGTGGCCTCTCCCGTTGCGGAGCACAGGCTCCGGACGTGCAGGCTCTGCGGCCATGGCTCACAGGCCCAGCCGCTCCGGACCGGGGCACGAACCCGCGTCCCCTGTATCAGCAGGTGGACTCTCAATCACTGCGCCACCAGGGAAGCCCTCTACTTCCATTTGAATGCTTGAAACAGCTGTGTGTGCTCGGATGTTTGGAGGTGGGGAGCAGGTCTAAGTTCTCTTGTAAAGCTCTTCAGAGTCTCTACCTTAGATCCCTAAATCTCCTCAAACTTTCCTTACTGGGTCTATGGGTTATTCCTGAATCATCCTAAGTATACTGAGGTTCAAATTAAAAATTAATAACCAGAACTGGAGAGATGAATAACTAAGTATGTGTGTAATGGAAGCATGTGGGCTTCCTGCTCTTGGGTAAACCCCAAAGTTTTCTGTGTGACTGATTCCAAAGAATGAGGGAATAGCAAGACTTAATCTCTCATATTCCTGTGAGTAAGGGACTGCAGGAAGATCTATTTGATTTAGCAAAAATAAAACTTTGTAGATCAAATTTATATCCACTACATGCAGGTTGGTATGGAAAATATTTAACATGTACTGTATGTAGCACACTGAAATGGCCATGAGAGGGTGACTCTGCAGACTGCCCACCTTTTAAAGCCTTGTGTGTCCCCGGCATGAATCCTCTGCCTTTCTTTCTTTTCCTGAGTGACTTCCTATGCTTTCATCATTTTAAGTACTAATCGTAGGTCAATGATTCTCAAATTTATGCATACGGGTAGATCTTTAGTGTGAGGTTAAGATTAACATACGCATTTCTTACTAGACAACTTTACCTTGATTTACAAGTACCTCAAACTCTAAATGACTGAAAGTGAATACGTATTTCTTCCAAATTAACTCAACTTGCAGTATTCTCCACTTTGGAACTGTTTCTACTTCGCCACCTAAGCCAGAAACAAGGGAGTCATTGCTGGGTATGCAATCCACCCCCAAGGCCTGGCAATGGCCCCTCTGAAGTATCCTGCGGTGTGTTCCTCCTCTCTACGCTTTCCGCTGCCTTGGTTCGACCGTCATCCCTGCCTGAATCCTGCACTAATTTTTGGTTCTGCTTCCAGTGTTGGGATCTCTTATCCATTCTTTACAAAGCCAACAGTGAAATCTCTCTAAAGCACAACTGACTGTGTCACTCTCGTGAGCAAAACCCCTAATGGTTCCAAATGCCTCCGGAATGCACTGCAAGCTCCCTGATGTGGCGTATGAACCCAATTTCTCCAGCCTCTTTTCTCCCTACCCCGTACCTTAGAATGGAAGCTCAGCCACATGCAGCTGCCCAGTTTCCACGGGCCGCAGGGCTGCTATGGACTCACCTTTATTTGCATAGTTTCCTCCTTTTGGATTATCCTTTCTCCATCTGTTCCTCTCCCATCCTCCCAACTCACCCACTGCATCTGGCCTGACTCCTTCTCGTCCTTTAAGGCTCAGTTCAGGTGTCCCCTCCCCAGGTGGGTGCAATGCACTTTCCCTGAGCTCCTGTGACATCTTGAATCTATCACTGTGCCCAACTTAAAGTATTATTATAATTACTTTCCTATGTTCCCCTCCTCTGCTAGGCTGTGAATTTCAGAGAGCAGAGATCATATTTTCTATTTCTTTCTCCCTGTAGTATGCAGCCTGACACACAGAGGTGATCAATATGTGTTTCTTGAGTAAGTGAAAAAATGTTTTTCTAAAAATAATTTGCAGCACTGATAATCCCACTACCAGTTATTACCATTTCTTGATGTGACCATCTGCAAAGCCGACCTTCTACAGTTTCAGAATTGGAGTTATTTAGCTCACAGGGACAGAAGCTTTTCTAGATTTGGCATTATTTATTTGGACGTCTAGGCACATTCAGTATTTCCCTTCTTGGAGAGCTGATGTGCACAGAGGTCACTTCTGCCTTTACTAGGTCTCCCTTTGCTGTCCACCTCCTCATATCTTTTTCTCTCTTGGTATAATTTTAATTCATGGTCTAATACCATTAAGCTCCATTTCATGGTCCGCCCTGCTGTCACGAAGGATGGTCCTGGCAGGATGGTAAAGACGGCTGTGCGCGTAGGCACCTTCGGGCACTGTGCAGAGAAGGAGGCTATAACGAGAGTGACCCTTCCGTATTGATAAACTACAAAACCCCCAGAACCCCACAGCCATAGGAAAACAGATTTTGTATCAAATCCATTAGGTGAGTAAAATGTGGAAAAAAGCTGCCCATTTCAGCAGAATGGTAGATGTGAACATCGTAAACTGCGCTACCCGGCAGACTAATGGATTGCTACGATCTGTACAATTATGCTACACAAATCAGTTTCTTGTTGGTGCTTTTTTTCATTACAGGAAATAAAAAGATTCACATGTCCTATTCATCGATAACTGTCGTTTTCCTATTGAAAACTGCCACAGTCCTCGTGTCTTCAGGAATGAGATCAGTAAAGCAACCACACAACCCACGATGCAAAGTGAAGGACATGAGCAAAGGAATGTCAGCTTTTGACACCTGTTCTGTAACTATATATAAATAAGCCTGTTTGTAAATTAGAGAAATAGCTCCTTGGTCACAAGATCGTGGTAACGAGGTAAAGCGACAGTGGCATGCAGAAGCATTATGAAACACCAAAGAACCATAAAGAGGCAAAAAATTCCTTTGTGCCTCTATTTAGTAATAGTGATAGAAAACGAACATGCATTTCTATGTATGTACAGCCGGATAATTGGTTTGGATTTATACATAACACGCTGCAGTTTCTTGCCAACACATAAAACAAAACTATAAGATAAAACCCGGGAAGAAAGGAGCACTGTTGAAAGAAAGCCTGAAAACAAATCCCATTCAGTGGCTAAGTGAAAGTAATTTCTAATATGAACGTGAATAGTGCATCAAAGCTGAAACAAGCATTCAGACACTAAGGATAAAAAGAACACAACTGAGAACACGATTCATTTTGTGACTGTGATTCTTTGTTGTTGTTTTCGTAGTGTGAGGCTGGGGTGTGTAGACACTGAGCTTTGGTCTGATCACCGGGGGTAACAATTGCAAAGTGGAATTCAAGCTGATTGTAGAGGACACACATTGGTCTGTGATTATGTAAGACTACAGGAGTTTTAGAACTTTGTGTCACATAGTTAGATAATAAAGTGAGTGCAATGGCACCCAATATGTTGATTTAGAACAGTGTTAATTTCAAAGGAATCTGGGAATTTGTATGAGGGCAGGATGGGCGGCCTGAGTGGTGACCAGATGCCGAAGTGGCTTGAAGGGTGAATAGCGGGATCCCCAGCAGATGCTGTTGAGTGTGTGGTTATCACACCCCGAGGGCACATGCCAACTGCACCGAGGGTCCAACTGGGCCACAGCATAAAAGGTTTTCACCAAATGCAGAGGTACTGCTGCAGTTCTACATGGCAGAAACTCACTCCACATTTATTGAGCAAAACGTGGTTCAAAAGTACACTCCCGGATGATGAAATACCAAAGAAGTCATTACAATGAAATTCAGTACGCCATGACACTCTACGATCAGACTTACACTTTCTACTTCGAAACGTCCAGTGGTAACATGGAGGTTTTGGTCTCACTCTTGTTTTTGAGGTTATTGAGAGCAATGGGAAGGCTGTCTGCCCAGAATCGAGCTGCTTGGGAATCTCAATATTTAAAAAAGTGTATTTAGATTATAACACAAAGCAGAAGTTAAAGTTTTAACTGCCACTGCCTGTAGGTTAAGCTAATTTGAAACTGAGTAGATGGTGCCCCAATCTGGGGTTTGAAAGCAATTATTTCCAACAGCCTGGCAGCCACCCAGAGCACAGCAGCTTTAAAACATGCTGCATTCTGACCTCTTCTCCGTCTCGGGCTCCGGAGAAAAAACGGAGGTTTTAAAAATCAGATTGGAAGGTGCACAAACAGAACACTGAATGGATTCTGATGGAACCAATCTCACAGTTCACCTTTCCAAACTTTATGGGAAGTTTATGAGGATTTATAATTTCAAGAACAGGACATTTACCTACAGATGCAGGGGAATAAAGTTCAAGTACATTTAGTATTGGAGAATGGTTGCTTTATTGCTGATTTCAATCCACTTGACTTTCTCCTTAATCTTCCACCCTCCACCTCGACTTGAACACATATACACGCGCGCACACACACACACACACACACACACACACACACACCTTTTTAGTTTGGTGCTTCACTGGTTTGTAAAATTTTAAGGAGCTTATAATAGTAAAAAAAATGCAAGAAACCAAAATGTGTAAATCTATTATGGTATATTCAAAAATATAATACAGTGTGGTATAAACAGTAAAATAGAACTAAGCGAAGGGTCAATTGTATATGAAGTGGCATGCAATCTGCAGAATAAAATGCATATGATAGCTCCATTTTGTTAGAGTAGATTGTGAGTTGTATGTGTGCCTGATACACACACATGTATACATGTATGTACATACGTATACAGACTATAAACACCCTTATACACGTGTGTGTGTGTATTCATTTAAGCACAGAGTAAAAGACAAAAGTCTAGAAGGATTCTCATCAAACTTTAATTAGTTACCTTTGTGGACGAGATGGAAGATTTGTATTGGAAGGACCCAGGTTGTGTGTGTGTGTGTGTTTGCGAGAGAGTAGAAAGAAGAAAAGAGAAAGGTAAGTGGAAGAGGAAAAGCAAGGCTGCAAGCAAGGGAGTTTTGGGGAAGAACTTAGGACGGGGTTGAGCGTGAGTGGAGTGTGATGGAGGAACAAAGCACACAGAGCAGGTGGAAGAATGTAGAATGTTCTGTGCTAGGAACTAAATGACCTTGGATGTTCCTTGTGTGATACAAACAGAGGTCAGATGATTTTCCATTACTTTTGGTTACTAGACTGTATTTTTGAAAAGAATTCCATAATGGGACTGTGCAGTGGGAGTAGAGGAGGCCTCGGCTTTTGCATTTGGACTATAGGTCCCTGGGCCTCACCCTAAAGCCACACTGGAGCTGCAGTGGGAAAAGGGGACATTCTTCCCTATCCTGGGAAAGAATAAGGTCCTGAGGCTGCACCATTCACATGGAAGGCCTGGATGCCATGGAGGCATTCCTAGACTCTAACTGCCCATGTCTGTCTAATTAACCAACTAACTAACAGTGATGCTGTAAAACTTTTTTTTACGGTGGATTCTCTCTGGCCACAGGCAAACTTTTCTTCACTAATACTTATTCTGTTAAGATTCTGGACTTCACAGAGTTATTAATACTTATTAATAGTTAACTTTATAGAGTTATTAATAATCGTTAGTAGTAGCTAAAATCTATCAAACCATGTTCCAAGCAATGTTTCAGTACAGGCATTATCTCAGTCTTCACATCACTTGAAGTGCTAGCATTAGCTCCATTTTTCCTATGAGGAAACTGAGGCACAGAAATTTTAACGTGAACACTCAGAGTTTCATTATAAACCCACGTCTAATTTTAAATGGAGTATAATCTATAAAATAATGAATCACTACGTTGTACACCTGGAACTAATAATACTATAAATCTACTTCAATTAAAAAAACAAAATTCAGGTCTCATGGTTTCAATACCAATGCTCTTTCCACAAAAAATGCTGTCCCTCTTTTCTATAAAGCACTTCCCTCTCACTCCCCTACAGCCCTCAGCTTTGCTTATAAATAGAGATTAACCCTCAAAACATTTCTATGGGATTTTGCACTGGCTTCCTTGCATCTGAAGGGAGCCTGAAGATGCTACTGTATTCCCATCTTCAAATTTCAGCTGAAGGAGATTCAGAGGAGATTCTTCTGTAAGGTTCAGGCAGTCTGGGGAGAAGACAGCCATGTTCTGCCTCATATCTCTATTGAGAACCTGCTGTTTGTCACACACAGCTCTAGACTTCATGGGAGATCAACATCCAGGGACCTCTTAATTGTGCCTCTCTCCAACATCATCCTATTCTACTCTCTCCTTTGCTCACTAGGCTCCGGCCACACCAGTCTTCTTTCTCTTCTTCAAAATATCAAGCTTTTTCCAATCTCTGCCCTATTTCTTCTCCCTGGAATGCTTCCTGATATTCTCACTACTCAGCAGTCAGTCACCTCCTCAGAGCCAATGTCATCTTTTCAAAGAAATGGAAAATCCACACTCAAGGCATCCTTAGTCATTCCCAATGGATTTCATTTTCATAGCATGTATCACTATTTAATACATCTATTTATACATTAAGTTTACTTATTTATTGACTGTCTTTCCTCAACTAGGATATAAAGTCCGTGAATGCAAGTGCTTTGCCTGCTTTGTTATTTGTTGTGTTTCTGGCACTTAGACCTTGCTTGGCACATAGAAGGTGCTCAATAAACATTGTAGAATGAATGAGACATACAGCCTTGGGCCCACCAGTTTGGGAACTGTGGGTCACGTAGTCTAACAGCCAAGGAAGGCTTCAAAAGATCAACGTCTACCCAGAGATGGAGCTGCTATTTGCCTAGATCAAGCCTTGTTGTTATATTAGAGATGTGATGAGCTCAGTAATATTTATTGAAGTTATTTAGAAAGAGTAGCTTAAAAATAATTTCATATGACAAAATGCTAAAGGTATTTTAATTTATTCTTTATATACCCTGTCAAAGTATTTATGATTTTTTTTTTCAAGTGACTTTGAGCTGAGTTTACATAATTTCTGGTTGCATGTGACACGCTGAGAGAAGATTCATAGCACTGAGGTGGAATGGTCATGTGAGAGAGGCCAGCTGTTCTAACTTGGCTGCGATGGTTCAGCTTCCTAATGTCCTACACTCATGAAGGAGTTGTCTGAAAATTCTCCATGTCAGCTGAACACTGCATTAGATCACGTGCGAAGGGTCCAATTTTCCCATATGAAGTGAAGTTTGTGCTGTAATCCTTCACAAAGACACTTATCATGCTTAAAAATTGAGCTTTAGTTTGCAACCCTGTACCCATTTCCCGGAGCATGGATTTGGCTGGGAGAAGGCGTTCTCCAGCTCTGATATCTCCAAGTAGCTTCATATTAAAGGAAAGTCGGGTGCTGGGCCAGACTCATCCAATGCTTCTGCCCAGGCTCAGAGGCTCTCCTCTTCCCTCAGGGTGGCTGATGAATATATTAGTCCTATTGAGTGATATTAAGATCCTGGTCTTTCCCAGCAGGGAAAACTCTTTTCCTCATCGAGTAAGGTTTCTGCCCCAATGCTTCATGAAGATACGTTCTTCTAAGTTTTGCTTGCCTTCCTTGCACAGGCTCCTGTAGAAACGGGGAGGATCACCCCATCTGAGAGACTTCAGGAGTGTCAGAAGGTGATGTTTGGTTTGGGGCTGCTTTGCCTCTTGTAACCCTGATCCCCCTCGTGTGTCCCCACCTTCACCTCTACCAATCCTGCTCTCAGCTACTTATCAACCCAACCTCCATAACATGGTGGCTGCTAACGGCTTAACAATTACTCATCCCAGTTTTTTTTTTTAATAAGGGATTCTTGAAGATTGAAATGCCTTTAAGATCCAAACTAATCTCTAATGGTATGATTTCAAGTATCAACACAGGGTGGGGATAAATATTTCAATATCCATGGTCCATGTTTATACCTATAATAATTATCTAGTAGTTACCTTGCAGCTATGATCTATGTTTCACTGCCAGCACACACGCACATACCCTCGGAAAAACATTCAGTTTAAGAATCTTGACAAATGAGGGGAAAACGTTAGAATAACAAAATGGACCATAAACGATTCTAATTTTCTTCACTAACGACAATCGAGTAAAAACGTCCAAAGTTCACATGTGACAATGAATTTGGACGTCAATACTTTACAGTAGAAAAAAGGTCAATTTTTATACTTGAGAAAAATGAGGTTTACACTGAAAAGTACTTAATAAAAATAACACTGTGGACAAAACTCACCACACTCAAGGAAAAAAGGTTAAATTATTTCATGACTTTTAACACTAAACTTCAAAATATCTTTCTTCTTGGAGAAAAATACATGGGAAATTTTCCTTCTGCTCCATTTCACATGCTTGAAAAACTACAAGGCATCCCACTGTGTATTAATCAGAAAACTCAGGGCAGGAAGGGAGAAAATTTTCACAGAAATAATTTGGAAGGTGAGAGACTAGACCTGATTAGTTTTCACAAGGTATCACAATTCTGTTAAGGATTATTTCCCATGAGTGACATGTAGAGTTCCCTCTAGATGATTTTTCCCAGGTGGTGCTCTTTTCTCGTATTTCAATCTGATGTTTATTCTTTTATAATCAACAGCTCACAAAGCTTAGTGTGCCTTGGAATAATCTGCAGGGCTTGGTAAAAATGCAGCTTTCCGAGCCTTAATCTCAGCTCTTTGGAATCACTCAGGCCTGGGTCCAGGATCCTGCCCTTCTAATCAGCACCTCAGCTGCCTCTGATGGCAGGCAATCTTTTCTATAGAAGCTTTGGAAACACGGTTTTGGAGTCTACGCAATGACACCTTCTTAGAAGCCTGGCTATTTCTGAACCACTATTATTTCGAAATTTGTGAAGGGCAGACGTGCCCTTCATTCTCGCTCTTGGTGCAGCTGGATCAGGACATGAGGACAGTTTGCCGAGGAGTCACCCTCGCTCCTGATTTAGGCTTCGACGAGCCAGAACAGGCTGGAAGCCACACACATGCTGACAGTGCAGGTTCACCCGCTTCGATGCACAAGCTTGTTGCTTCCTTCGCCAGAGAGATCTTCACACTGAGACCCAGACTGGGCTGCTCTGTGGGTCTCTGGGGGAAATAGGACTTTGCTTCAGTCCACAACCTAGCGGGAGGAAGCTCAGAGACTGGGCACCCAGCCCTCACCTTTCAGTTCTCTGCTTGTTTACTTGAGTTCATTTGACTCTTGGGACATCATTCGCTCTGGTTTCTTCCCACAACTTTACTCCCGGTCAATTCGTTGCTGCTCCTGCCTCCAAACATCTCTTACATACTTGTCCTCCCCAGGCTGCAGTCAGGCCGCTCCGCTCTTCTCTCTCTAGCCTGCCTCTCCGTGTGACCCCCGCTGTCTTCCCACCGATAACCGCCATCCGTGTCTCAGCACAGACTCTAAACAGAGTTCCAGAGCTAAGCGCCAAAAGCCCAGCAGGACATGCCCATCTTTTCAGATTTCCTACCAGAAGCTTAAAAGAGCAAGTATAAAACCAAACTCACTGCTCTCACCCACTGATGGGCCCCTCTGTGGTCTTCACCTCAAGGGTCACTATGCTGGGAGTGCCCTGCTTTTAGGAAGCTTCGGGGTCCATCCTGAGCCACAGTTCCCATGCCCACGCAAAACCAGATGCTAAATTCTGTCAATCCCACGCCCGAGGCGTCTCCCCAGTCACCTCCTGCTCTCCCTTCCCCTGGCCCTTGTCTCCCCGGCTCGCCTCCCTCCCGCTCTGAGTCATCCTCCAGGGGGCCAGCAGGACCGCTTTCCGAATACAGGCTGAATTACCAACACGTGTCACAGATCCTGCCAGCAGACTCAACCCCCTCCATCTGTGACGACGTTTTACTTTTGTTTCCCTTCTTTTCTTCTTAGTCTTAGTTAACCAAGATGCTATGATTGGTAGAGATAAGGATGATAACATATAATAGCTAATATTTATCGATACTTTACTGTATGTGTCATTCACTGTGCTAGGCGCTTAATATGCATGATTCCACTCGAGTTTCACAAAACCCTAAAAAACAGGCGCTGCTATTATTCCCCTTCGCAGATGAGGCAGTGGAGACTCAGAAATTAAATAACTTGCTCAAGTTCATGTGGGTAGTAAGACGGGCTTCAGAGTAAGTCTGTCTGAATCCAACGCCTGTAATTCTAATCATTTCCCTCGACTGCCCATTTTTGTTGTGCTTAAAAAAATACTATAGAAAGTATTCTTACTACATGCATTTACAATAATTTCTACGCTATGGTGGGTGGAAAGCAGTGACGGGTTTCAGCCAATCCACCTACGTTCCCTCATCCAGTTGGGTCAGGGTGAGTTTGTCACTATATTGCCTGTAAAACAAACATATAGAAGAGGACCATCCCCATAGCCCCAGCTTCCGAAATTCATGCTTTTTATGCTAATAGGTTTCAAATGTATTAACTGTTAATGGCTGAGGAACTCTGTAACTCTTTCCACTGTAAATAGATTGGTTAGTTACATATTTTCCAGATATATTCAATAGAATACTGATTTCAGATTTCTGAAATATCAGTGGTCATCACATCAAAAAAGGTTTTTTCAGTCAAATGAGAAATGCAGGATTGAAAAACGTCAAACAGATTTCTCTATTGCAAGATGTCTCACAATGCATTGTGATTCTCTGAGAAGAGGATACAGTACGTGTTGTGCACACCTTTGACCACAGAGCTCTTTTTCCCTTTTTTCTTTTTTTTTAAACACAGCTCTGATATACACCTATTTGGGAAATGCTATATCAAAATAGCTACCTGGTATTTCTGTTAATACAGAATCGATTTTTGCATTTAAAGCATATGGGCTGTGCTGTTTATTTATATTTAAGCCCCACAGATGTTATTAAAGAGTGTCACCATGTTTTACTCTGTTTAGAAATGATGATAACCAGAACAAATTGCTGCTCGAGGAGATGTGGAGGATTATCGATTAAACCGTTGATCTGTGTCGTCAGGGGGAGGGCACATAAAGCAAAGCTTGATATTTTATAAACACTGAGACTGTGGGTACTTACTTCTCCGCAACCCCCTTTTTATATCTAATAAATGATTCACGCACTCCAACGAGCTCTGTCACGGAGGGATCATATCTGCTTCCGGCCGCTTCTCTTCCCTAACGTTAATCAAGGCATTTGTGGAAGCGGCCACCCCAGCATCACGAGATTCTGTCTTCTTGAGGGAAAGGAGGTAGGCTGAAGGAACAAAAGCTGGGCGCGACGTCAATGAAGGATTTTTTTTTTTTTAACATCTTTATTGGGGTATAATTGCTTTACAATGGTGTGTTAGTTTCTGCTTTATAACAAAGTGAATCAGTTATACATATACATATGTTCCCATATGTCTTCCCTCTTGCGTCTCCCTCCCTCCCACTCTCCCTATCCCACCCCTCCAGGCTGTCACAAAGCACCGAGCTAATATCCCTGTGCCATGCGGCGGCTTCCCACTAGCTATCTACCTTACTACGTTTGTTAGTGTGTATATGTCCATGTCTCTCTCTCGCCCTGTCAAAGCTCACCCTTCCCCCTCCCCATATCCTCAAGTCCGTTCTCCAGTAGGTCTGCGTCTTTATTCCTGTCTTACCCCTAGGTTCTTCATGACATTTTTTTCCCCTTAAATTCCATATATACGTGTTAGCATACGGTATTTGTCTTTTCCTTTCTGACTTACTTCACTCTGTATGACAGACTCTAGGTCTATCCATCTCATTACAAATAGCTCAATTTCGTTTCTTTTTAAGGCTGAGTAATATTCCATTGTATATATGTGCCACATCTTCTTTATCCATTCATCCGATGATGGGCACTTAGGTTGTTTCCATCTCTGGGCTATTGTAAATAGAGCTGCAATGAACATTTTGGTACATGACTCTCTTTGAATTTTGGTTTTCTCAGGGTATATGCCCAGTAGTGGGATTGCTGGGTCATATGGTAATTCTATTTGTAGTTTTTTAAGGAACCTCCATACTGTTCTCCATAGTGGCTGAACCAATTCACATTCCCACCAGCAGTGCAACAGTGTTCCCTTTTCTCCACACCCTCTCCAGCATTTATTGTTTCTAGATTTTTTGATGATGGCCATTCTGACTGGTGTGAGATGGTATCTCATTGTAGTTTTGATTTGCATTTCTCTAATGATTAATGATGTTGAGCATTCTTTCATGTGTTTGTTGGCATTCTGTATATCTGCAATGAAGGATTTTTAAGCCACAGTAGAACGTTTTCAAAGCTCTTTTCTGCCTCGAAGCTGCTGGGGTTTGGACCCCAGCACCAAGGCCCGTCTCCTCCTGAGGGTGGCTGCTGCCCCCTCCGCACCCTCAGCCTCCCGTTATGGTCCAGGATCCAGGACGCAGTGGACCTATGGCCCCACTGGGACCCGCCCGCCCCTGTCCCTCCATCCGTCCAAGCCAAGCGTTAACGTATGATGAGCTTCTCCATTTTTTCAGGGAGGCTTCAGAGCTCTCTTGGCTTGCTACCCTTCTGGTATCATGCCATGTCTTAAGATGGGAACACCTCATGAATATTTCTGTGTGGATTGATGCACTAGCCACCAGACTAAACAGAAAATAAGGACTCTGCCCACCAAACACAATGTAACATCTGCTTTTTTTGGTCAAAATTTAACCAAATGGCTGTAAGAATTAGGTAACCATTTCCCCAAGGAAATGAAACAGATTGGGTCTTAGGACCCAGACCAGAGCCAGTTTTCCTTATATGAGTTACTTTCAGTTAAATCACTGGCAAAACAAGACAGCTCCCAGGCCACTTTGGTGCTGTTAACACATCTGCATCCTTCCTTCTTTTAGGTTCTACGGTGAGAATTTCAGCAAATTACCCCTTTCTGAGGATCATAAATTCTTCACTTTACATCTCTGGAACCCAAGGGAAGTTGTCTGATCTGGACCCTGTGCCTCTAGGCCTGTCTTTTAACAGCCTCATATCCATATATGCATCAACTCCCAGCCAGTTAGGGAGATTTTCCTTCTTCTCCTGCTACACTGCTCGTTTCTTTTTGGCTTGTGGTGCCTTTCAGGTTACAACCTGACCTATGGTGACACTCAGTGGAGACAGTTCAATATAAGATGCAGCAGATGTTATGAGATGGATTGAAACCACTCAGAATAAAGACTATAAATGGAAAAAAGAATGAAGATAGAACTCTTCCCAATCTTGGGTTTTCTTTAATGGTGTCTTAGACTAGCAAACATTGCTATCTGTTGACATTATTTTAGTCTAAAGAAAATTGCTGGGCTTCCCTGGAGGCGCAGTGGTTGGGAGTCCACCTGCCGATGCAGGGGACACGGGTTCGTGCCCCGGTCTGGGAAGATCCCACATGCCGCGGAGCGGCTGGGCCCGTGAGCCATGGCTGCTGAGCCTGTGCGTCCGGAGCCTGTGCTCCGCAACGGGAGAGGCCACAACAGTGAGAGGCCTGTGTACCACAAAAAAAGAAAAGAAAAGAAAAGAAAATTGCTTTTTCCTATTCTGATTTTGACCTGTATGCATTAGCTTCTCTCAACCCTACATAAGCCAGATTAGGACACTTTATTCTTCAATTCATTACTTGTCAATTTGAGAACTGGGATAAGTATATTATTCCAAAAGGAAGGTGTAAATTGTTATGTGAGGGCATGAAGTAGCTGATATAGACAAGTATAAAAACAAAAGCATTTAAATGAAGATCATAGTTTATATTAATTCACTGGGGGGTCGGAAAGCAAAATACAACAAGTATTTACCACACATGCTGGATAGTAAGATACCGCCTGCTGCTGGAAGTAGACACACACACACACACGGAATTCTAAATGCAATTCTGTGAAGGTATATATGGTGTGGACTCCTTTCAGAACCAGGCATAAGAACTATTTCAGTGTATTTTGCCTAAGTGTGAAAGAATGAGGGTCAAATGTTTCAACGTAAAAAAAAGTCAGTCTTATCGAAACCACACACTCTTGAGAAAAGATCATAGCAATGTATAATCTTACAGAGGAAAATCACCATGAACTTAGGACCTTAAAACATGTATGTTCCATCTCTGTCATTATTAACTGTGGTCCAGCAGCAGCATATTTACCTACCATTGACTCTCCTGGTTACACCTGGTGCCCAGATTTTGGATTTTATTATTCTCTACTATTCCTGGTAGGGGTGCTGATTCCTTGTCTTAGAGCAGTAGAACAAAACAAAACAAATTGGAATGGGTCTGGTATATCCTGTTACCAGAAACCAAGCCTGTTTTTAAGAATGCTAGGAGTAGTACTAAAATAGTAAAAGAATGGAATCAAGGTAAAGAGATTCCTGCTGGCCAAATTTTGACGACTCAACATTGAGGGGGAGAGAGAGAGAGAGAGAGAGACAGTGCACACGCACGTGAGTGTGAATTATGGTTAACTAAAAGAAGCTGAGTCTAGTTTGTGAATGGTCATTTGCTTATAACAATACTTACAAGAGAAAAGTTAATATAAGGCATTTCAAAGACAGTTATAATACAAAGAAGGGTAAATAAAATAGGGTATGATTCATGGAGGGTTAATATTTTGTTTCCTCTGCTAATTATACTCCTGACTATAAATGATATAGGATATATACAGTATATACTATAAATGATATAGGATATATACAGTATATACTATAAATGATATAGGATATATACAGTATATACTATAAATGATATAGGATATACACAGTAGGCACAAACCCAGCAAGCCAAGTAATCCTAAGAGAGGTAGTTATTATAATGAGATCAGAAAGGACCAACCAGTAGCTGGAGCCACACATGAAAACCGAATAGAACAAAAGCCCACCATTCATTAGCACCAGTGACCCTACCATGTAGAAAAAAATCGACAGTGATTTCAAAAATGATCATCTGAGCCAGTGTCCTGAAGAGGAGAACTAAAATGTAGACTCAGTGCATTATCTACTAGGAGGTAATGCTCCCATATGGTTCTAACAATCTTAATAAAACTACTTTAAAATTTCCCAACATGATATGCTAACAGATTAACATAAGCCAATACATTATAATGATAGGATTAACACAATTAGGTTATGTGATGTTGGCCAAATCATTCGTGAAGAAACATCATTTAAAAATAAAACCAGTTTGACCTATGCAGATTTAAGTGAAACAATCTGATGATCATTGGCTAGGGTTTAAATCTCCTTAGAAACCAGGACCTGTGTCTTTACCAAGAATCAATTGGTTCATAACTTAAACCCTGTATTCGTGGCTACTCTGAGATAGTTATTTCTTTTTTTTTTCCATTGGGATATGGCAATAGTTTTGAACTCTAGGAAGCAATAAAGATAGTAAAATAGCTGCTATGTTAGGAATGTAGCCTAGGAAAAGACTAGGAACAAAAATATAAATCAGGATAAGGATAAAGGACAAATTTAAATTTACTGTATTTGCATGTTTATAACTGATTTTGATCTGGAATTACTGATTACCTTTGTACTTATAACAGCTTCATGAGAGTTTTATATACTTTTATGGTATTTTAACATATTTAGGAAAATTGTATATATCAGAATTTTTATTTCAATTAACTGCTTATAAAAACTTGATTAAATAATTGTGTAATTAATGTTTAAGTGTTTGGGAAATTTAATTTGTTAAATCTCTAGGTTTTGATTGTTAGTTGTGTGAGTAAACAAGAAATCTATCAATATTTGGGGAAGGTTGATGACTTTGTTGAAATAAACGTATACTGCTTTATTAATAAAACTAAAAAATGGACATTAAAGAAAGTACAAAGAAAAGTGTTTCATTCCAAAGGAAGGGCTATAGACTGAATGTTTGTCCCCTCCCGTTCACATGCTAAACCCTAACATGCAGTGTGATGGCATTGGGAAGTGGAAACTTTGGGAGGTGCTCAGGTCATGAGGATGGAGACCTCATGAATGGGATTAGTGTCCTTGTAAAAGAGGGCCTGTGAGGACACAGCAAGAAGATGGCCATCTGTGAACCAGGGAGCAGGTCCCCACCATGCACTGAATCTGCCAGTGCCTTGATACTAGACTGAGCCCCCAGGACTATGACAAATACATTTCTATCGCTTATAAGTCACCCAGTCTATCCTATTCTGTTACAGCAGCCTGAGCAGACTAAGGCAGAAAGAATCTTTCTAAAGCCCCTTTGATTCTAAAGTATCAATCCTCATAAAGACATTGTTTCAAACCCTCCTCAAGAAACCAAGTAATTGTGGTAGATTTCTGGTTGGGCAAATTAAAACTCCCTGGGACTATTCTCTTTTCAACATTGCATCTGAAGGTTGTTTCAGGATTAAATGAGACATTTAATGATTTAATAGAGGCAGACCAGGCTTAGGGCTGAAATCCAGTAGAAACTTAATACATGCAATAGAAGAAAGGCAATCTGTTGAAACTTTAATATGGTAGAACAATATGATTGAAGAAAGGCTGGCTGTGTCACCTCCGTTCTTAAAAGGGTGACAGGAACACTGGCTAAATCCACTGGGCTTTTCAGAGGGCGAGAGGATGGAGTTGGTACTTTGAATTAACGTGAGGGTGGCCTGACCCTACGAGGGTATTAATGTGGATGTGCACACCTGGGATACTGTCAACTGACCTTTTCTCAATTTTGTGCAACCATTTACCAACATGTGCTCCCCAACTCTCCCAGTTCATACAGATTCAGAGGGGTGACTAGCAGCAATGATAAGCAGGCGCCATGGAAGCTAAGGGACTCCCCAATTCTCTTAGGCCAGATAAGTCTCTTCCCTACACCCTTCCTCCCCTTGTACTCTAAATTGAACACCCCAAAATGACTGCGCTTTGATATCCTGCCAACCTTAGTGGGTGAGAGCTAACCAGACTTCATTTGTTTTAGAAACAACAAGAAAAAGAAAAACCTTGGGTAAATTAAGCAGAAATTTCTGGTAGGATTCTTAAAATTGAGGGCAGGTCACTATCTGTATTTACTCCTGTTGTCATCACTCCAGTGCATCCATCGACTGCCGCAAGCAACCTCACAAGTTGCTCTGCCCGTCGCCGCTGAGCACCTGGCCATGCTTAGAGCACGCGCACCTGCGTCACTCCCCATTCACCTGCCGCCTCGATCTGCTCTGTTGGGCTCCATGACTGGTCGCACTTGGCTTTTACCTTTCCCCGTCACCACCAGCCACACCTACTTCCCCATAAAATGCAGAGTGCACTGCTGCCCTGTGCTTCAGGTAGATGCACACCGGGCATGGCAAACAGAGATGTCAGTCCATTTAGAAACTTGTTTTAAGAGAAAGACAGTACGCTTAATCTTAGGAAATTCTAAGGAAAAAATGTACATTTAAAACGACTGTCAAAAATTTTAACCTTATAAAATGAATGGAAATTTGACTAGAAGGTGAGAAATCATAGTACTAACTAATAATCTTTTTCATTTTGGGAGCTGAAAAAGCACTGATATTCTTCTTTTTTTTTTTTTGCGGTAGGCGGGCCTCTCACTGTTGTGACCTCTCCCGTTGCGGAGCACAGGCTCCGGACGCGCAGGCTCAGCGGCCATGGCTCACGGGCCCAGCCGCTCCGCGGCATGTGGGATCTTCCCAGACCGGGGCACGAACCTGTGTCCCCGGCATCGGCAGGCGGACTCTCAACCACTGCAGCACCAGGGAAGCCCCAGCACTGGTACTCTTTTAAAATTAGTTCAGATATAGCACTTAGAACAGAGGGGTTAGTCAATTAGTAAAAATTATTATTTTTTTGATAAAAGAGATTTTTACGACTTCTTACCTTGTGAGAATAAAAAGCTAGTTTGAAAAACACTAATGTTTAATAATACAAGCTGTGTCCTTATAAAAGTAGGAAAATTCATATTTGGAGCTCAATCTTTAAGAATCACCATTTCCTCATAAAATGTTCTTAGCTTTATGTAATAGCCATAGACAGGAACATATCTGACATGCACTAAATTTTCAGATCTCTATGTATTTATATAAATAATCCAAAGAGAAATAGGTTGTTTCCAACAGTTTTAATTAGTTTCCCATATATGTAGGTCATAATCCAGTTTTACTTAGATATTGCATTTAGTAATGGCTGTTAAATATAAACTGAGTGTGTACCTGGGCACTTTAACTTATAGACATCTCCTTGGAGAATACGGAGCATCACTGCTGCTGTCCTACTACTCAGAGTTTTATCACTAGCCTGAAACTGACCGACTAAATGACTGTCGTGGGTAACACATAATGCTGTATAACTGAGCACTGACTTTTTACAAAATAAAAAGCTTGAGGGATCACTGGGGTATTTAATATCAAGACTGGCTTGTTTTCCCATTATACTTGATAGAAGAAGCAGCCAAATCGCCTAGAAGAAAACTTTTTTAAACAAAACAATGTCTTTTCTGTACATGTCACTCCTCTAAGTGAGTGTAGATCATTTATAATTATACTAAAAGCACTTCCCAGCCCTTTCCTCATGATTTTTCTGCACAAGAGACTCAGATGAGTAACACATAAACGACTTGTCATATCCAATTGTTATTACAGTGAATTAATGAATTAAGCAAGTTATATAATTTTAATGCAATGTTCTTTACATTAAAACACCCACCCTTTCCTCCTCCCTCTAGCACACCACAAAAAGAGAAAGGAGGAAAAAAAGGAAGAAAGAGCAAAGGAAGAGCAAAGGAAGAGCAAAAAGTGATTTTAAAGAATCTTTGGGAAAGAATTATATTCAAGGTCTGGGAGTCTAAAGATAAAAGAAGAGAAACATGCTATGGGCGCCCGAAATGAGACACTCTGCACAGTCCTCAGGGCAGGGAGCCCAGCCTGTGCCTTTTCCCTGCCAGGGAGTTTAACAGAAAGACCTGCTCTTTGATCACCACGTGGGATCCTGCGACTGAGGAAGAGCCTGGCCCCCAGCTCCTAGCACTGCCAGACCCTGGGTAAGACTTTTCTGTGGTTTCCACCAGATGGCAGCAGGAAACAAGGTTTGTACACAAATTTGGCTTCCTGGTCTAGGGTAATGAATGCATTAAAGGAAAAATTAATTATGGGTCTTGTGAGAATTTATATTAAGAAACACTGCTTTAAGAAAATACAGTCTTCTTTCATGAAAATGTTTCTCAATTGTGAGTTGTTGCAGAACAAGAGAAATTTCATCTTTCAGATTATGGTAAAATGAGAATACAGAATTTAGGAAATATTTGGAACTGTGATATTACATCTGTGGCCATCTAGGGAGCTCCTGACCCTCCCCCCGTCCTGTTTAAAAAGTGCTGGCCTGAATGATAAGGTAAGAAAAGATTGTAATTGTTTTTTCTCTTTTCCCTTTTTAGAGAAAGAGTGACTCTTAGTTACGTAATTTCTAGAAATTAACACAAGTGACCAATAATGGTGTGCTGAGCACACAGTAGGTATTCATTACATAATTGTACTTTGTGCACTTTTGCAGAAGTCTTTGAGAGTCTCGGAGATAACAGTCACATAATCACAAAGGATGAATGTTTTAAGAAAGAGACATAATCATCCTTTTCCTTCAAATGCAAGTATTTCATTTCATGCATAAGGGAAAGGGTGTGCAGAACATTTGAATGTTTCTGCCTTTGGTGGAAGAAGAGGCTGTTCACCTCATTGGTGAGTAAAACATAAATTTTAGTCTACTTTCTTCTCATGGCTTCTGGTCTCACACATACCTTTTCTTCTCAACGTTCACCTACCTGAAACTCTTCATTCCCCACTCTACCCTCTGAATTTGCTAATTCTCTAACTAGTTTTCTTCCCAATAAGTGAGTCCATGCTATAAAGGAAACTGCAATGGAGGCAGAAGAACCCCTTTGCCCCAGCTCTGCAACTTTCCATAATTTCTCTAATGTTATTGTGAAAGCTAAGTGAGAACATGTCAATGTCAACTATAAATGTGTCAGTCATAAATTGTTACACAAACTTAAGAAAATCAGTATTTTTGAGCATCTTCCTAATATCCTTTTCTTTGTTTTCAGTTATCTCCTATCTTATCAAAACACAACACAACAGAACAACTGGATAAATTTGATGTCCCCTTCAGGGACCAATCCTCCTCCTCAAGCCACTGATCTGGAGTGGAGAGTGTATATCCCTCCCCATCTATTTCCCCTTATCCCTTTATAATACAGCTTTCCCCCAAATCTTATGAAATGCTTCCTCTTAGAGCCACCAAGAAAATCCCAAACTTCACGCCCAAAGGCCTTTCCTTTGTCCTCATTCTCTTTAATCCTGCTGACCCCCCACTTTTATGAAACTCTCTCTCTCTCTAGACTGTCACACCACGATGGGTATCCTGATTGTCCTCTACATCAGTTTTCTTGATGACTTTTGCCTCTGTGATCACACCTCCTCCGTCTCCTCTCCTGGCCCTGCCTTTGGAGCCTTTGCTGTGGATATTACAAAAGATTCCATCAATACTCCTTCCCTCCAAGCTCCTTCTCCCACAACTCATGACAGAAAAGTCTCAAAGTCTCACTAGCTTTGACTTTTCTCCTGGGCTTCAGTCTAGCAGGCCTGGTTGTTGGGTGTTCACTGCATGGCCTCCAGGCTTTGCCATTATTAAATAGTCCTCTTGGTCCCAACCCTGATTTGACCCTTCAGCTTTTACCCACAGCCCCTCAGCCTCCATTACTGGGATTCTTTTTTTGAAATGCCTCGCACATCTGCTCCTTTCAATCCCCTCCCCCCATATACTCTCCTTTATGCTTACTTCATCTATAGGCCTGAAACTGGTTATTCCCCTTTTCTCAGCTGCCTCTTCCAATCCTGTTCCCACAGGCCCACTTTCCTACACACTCTTAGGCCATATAGTCTTCCAATACTGGTATCGTTTATCATATGTTTGGGAAAATTCAGTCCTCCTCTCAGGCTTCATTTTCCTTCACACATCTTTCTCCTCCTTGACACTATCCTTCAGGATGTAGTTCAGCTATTATCTCCTCTATGAAGCTTTCCCAGGTCTCCCCCACTCAATCAAAATCACCCTTTGAAATATAATAGCCCTTATTGTTGCGATATTATTAATTGCATCATTTTGCTTACCTATGAACTTGATTCTTTATGGTTTGACTCATTGAGCCTTTAAGTTTCTTTAGGGAAGGGCCTTTGTCTTATTCTTTGTTTCCATTACAGTACTTAGCCCATGCATGATATAAACACTCAGTACGTGAAATATATACCATATGCGTGCATGGTTTCCATCTATGCCTTAACTCCCTGCCTTCTCCCCATTCCACCCCAAACACACACACTAACTCACACACATATCTTTAGGGAAGAACACAACAAAAACATCATTATGCTGAGGGCAATTCACACGGCCTTTTGGGAACTCGCTTCCTCATTTGCAAAGCAAGGAATGTAGAGGAGAGGACACCCAAGACCCCTACAAATGCTGAATCTGAGATTTGTTTTCTCCCTTTTTTTCTCCTGCTGTATAATTTTCATCACTAATATCAGTGAAGATTTTCCTAGGCAAAATATCCTTTGCATAGTGAAGGTTAAATTAAATACCTCTTGGATTCCTACCATTCTTTGGGGAGGCATAGGTGGAGAGTTATTCAAAACTACCTTCTCAGGCTTTACCTGATTCCTTGGGGGCACTTATACTAAAAGCCCATGACTTGAATGGATGAGTTCATTAGTCAGCAAAAACCGGGCTTTGCTGCAGAGCAAACAACCCTGACATCTGAGAGGATTAACACAGCAAATGTTTATTTCTTGCATCTGCTATAGGTTCATTGCAAGAAAGGCTCTGTTCTATGTCACCCTCACTCTGGGATACAGGCTCAGCCATCAGGAGTGCAGTGATGGTAGAAGGAGGAAATGGTGAATTACACGCTGGCTCTTAAAGGCTTTGAGGTAAAAGTGACACACTACTTCTGCTCCCATGTCATAGTCTAAAGCAAGCCACATGCCCACACTGAACTTCAATTCAGGCAAAAGGAAAGCTGCAGGCGAACCGTCTGCTTGGAAGGAGGAAAACCAGAATACTGGGGAACAGGATAACAGACACGAATTCAGTGAGAAACACTCAAACCGCAGACACCACCATTTAATCAAATGGGAAAATCTGGAAAATCTGTTGTGCTCCTCATTTTTCCCTTCTACAAACACTGATATTTGCTGAATTTTCTTGACATTTTAAGCAAGGGTAAGAGAAAGCAAACATATTTTGAAATCTAGATTTCAATGCATTTACCATTCCAAAAATTTTGTGTAAAACTCTCTTCTTAGAAAATCAAGGAAAGAATGTTAAAATTAAGTATTTAATACTTTCTCTTTATTACTTTAGATAGGATGAAATGGAGGGCAAGAAGAACATACAAGTGAAAGAATCAGTTATTATGCCTTAAAGTACATTGATCTTTTGTATATCTGAAACAATGTTTATTAAGGTATGCTGTAATTGAATCCAACTATACTAACTCTGTGGTATGATTCCAGGCTTTCTATGAGAAAGAATTATTTTGGCGATAAAACTTACATGAAAAATAGGATCAGAATAAATCATCTAAAGCTCATTGAATTTTATTTTTAAATAAATAACAGTGCATGTCAACAAATCGGGACCTTGTAGAGTGTGTAACATAAATTAAAATACTTGGATAAGGCAAGTATTTTATTGTATGTTTATTATCTATTTTAGGCCAATTCTAATGAGATGCAATTAGCTAGGTGATACCTTTATCGGTGAGATAATTCAGGCAAAATGTGTAATTGTACTGCCTCCATTTAGTTTGGGGCATGTAGTTTCACATCTGAAGAAAAGAAAAATTTTAAACAAACAGTATGTAAATTCTGGCCTATGAGGAACTCTGATGGGGCATTCTGAATTTATTTGAGTTTTCCCCAATGTTTCTCAAAATGGGAAGACTCAACATTTATGGTCTGTGGGTTGCTTCTCTTAAGCCAAACAGAGAATATCTGAGTGAAGAAAAAAAGAGGCCAGAAGTGATCATCCAGAGAAATTAAAATGTATCTTTCAGAACCATAGGTAGAAACATATGTAGAATCACATGTTTCTTTAACTAAATATAAATTAGTCCTTTCATATTATTGGTATGTATTGCAATATTTCTCAGGCTTGAAGAAAATCAGACTTCATGGCTCGGATTGCTCTGTTAGATCTAGTCAATCCCATGCATATGAAATTTTTGTTGGCAAAATTTTATATACATTGGTAGATTCATGCCAAGAAACCTCGTTTCGACTATTCCACTAATGTTCATGACATTTACTAATAGTTGGTAGGAAGCAAAGGCTCCTGTAATGGTGGAAAGTAAGAGGAGAGACATGGAGTTGATGACCACAGAAATCAGATCTATAATAGGCCTACAGCAAGGTTTCTCAACTTTGGCATTGCCACTGTTTGGGGCCAGATAATTCTTTGTAGTGGGAGCCTGTCCTATGCACTGTAGGTGTAAACAGCATCCCTGACTTCTACTTACTAGATGCCATTAACACACGCTATCTACACCCCACCGTCCCCAGTGTGACCAACAAAAATGTCTCCAGTCATTGCCAAATGTCCTCTAGAGGAAAAAAAAAATCACCTTACAGTTGAGAACTACTGGAATACATCATGAGAGGGTTTGCCACTATGGCATCTGAACTGTTGACTTTCTCAAGAAATTGCTTTTCACTTAAACTTTAATTAATTTTAGGTTTTCTATGATAAGCTAAATCTTGCATTATACCAAACTGTGTGATTTATCATTTATATTCATTCCTATGGGTCACATTTTACAGGTAAATACCTACAAAGACTATAGGAGGAGGGAAAATTAGAAACATTGAAGAATTCAGAGACATACGGACTATTGAACTTGTCACCAAACTTTTCCAAATATTTATTTCAGAATTTTGGTACCACCTGTAGAAGAAAATGTTGATACCATCTGATTGTTTTTGCAACCTGTAATCAGGTCATAAAATCAAGAGATTTAAAAATTACACAGTTCAACTCCTTTATTTTGGGGATTAAAAAATGGGGCTCAGACAAGATAAGACTTGTCCAGTTAGTTCCTGGAGCCAGAGGCTAAAATTCAGATTCCTTTTCAAAACATGTGTTCTGTCTCTTAAAAATGTTATAATTTTTGTTGCTGCTGGAGGTCCATTTCGTATTACATGTGTCTCAGTGTGCACTGTTTAGCTGTGCTGTACTCACTGAGACCTGAGTAAATCAACCCTACTTCAGCAGAGCAAGTTCTCCTTCACTCATCAAAAACCTCACATTTCAGGCAAAATAAGTATTATTCATTTTTTCTTATATTGAGACATCAGATAATTAAGTATCCTGAGGAATTTGCAGAGAGCTGAGGCAAAAATATTCATAATTTGGATATGATGTGACCCAGGAAGGACCAAAAGTTGTTTATCAGGTTGTAAAAAAATAAGGAGAAATATTCTTTAGAATATACAATCTGGCATTCTATAGAAGAACTTTCAGTACAATCCAGAAAAACTTCCTTTGATGAATTGTAAAAAATGGTAAAAATATATTCTAAAGTGAGAAGTAGAATTTTGTTTATACCAATAATTTTAAACTGGAGGTGAATACAGTAGAGAAAAATAAGAATGTTTCTCTGCTTTTGTGTCATTATCATAGCACATCACCTACTATGTACCTTTGGCCTAAATAACTATCTAAAAAGCTAAGAGTATACCTCTGACAATTTGCACAGTAGAAAAATTTTGGACTGAAGGAAAATTTATGTAGGAAGAGGATTTACAGAAATTCATTTAAGCAAAAAGGATTTACTGTATAGCACAGGGAGCTATATTCAATATCTTGTAAAAACCTATAATGGAAATAATCTGAAAAAAATATATAACTGAATCCCTTTGCTCTATACCTGAAACTAACACAGTATTGTAAATCAACTATACTTCAATTAAAAAAAGAAATTAATTTAGGTTCTTCATTTAATATTAAATATGTATCCTGTCGCTCCGACCTCATGCCTTGGTATTCTGGTCAAATAGATGAAATAATTTAATCAAATGTTAGATTTACCTCTGTGGTCCACAGCCAGGTGCACAGTGTATGGTTGGAATATGAGGGGATGGAAAGAGGAAGGATTGGAAATGAATATAAAAAGAAATAAAGGGGGGCAGAGAATACTGACTGCTAAGTCCAAAGTAGGTATTTTTGTTTATTATAAACACTGTAACAGCTCCACTCACGTTACATAATGGGTTGCCTTAGGTCTCAGATTTCCTCGAAGGCTATGAACTGGGAAGTATAACAGTATTGCCCTTTCTGTCTCGGAAGCATGAGAACTCCATGGATACCTCTCAGGTGATGCACGAAACTGTCTAGTACGAGGCAGCCCATTAGCTCATATTCCATGTGGTAAACGCTAACCTCCAGTGTGTCAGACCAGTGGCTCTCAATCAGGAGTGATTTTTGTCCCCAGGGATATTTATCAATATCTAGAGACATTCCAGCTGTCACAACTGGGGGACGGGGGTGCTACTGGCATCTAGTAGGTAGAGCCCAGCTATGTTGCTAAACACCCTAAAATACACAAGACAGTCCTCCATAACAAAGAATTATCTGGCCCAAAATGTCAGTAGTGCTGTGGGTGAGAAACCCTTTACAGACATCCTGCTAATCCTTCAGAGAAGGGATGGCAAACCATGGCTCACGGTCAGATGCAGCCTGGCCTGCAGGTTAGCAATGGTTTTGCCTTTTTAAATGGTTGAACTATTTTTTGACTTGTGAAATTTATATGAAATTCATATTTTACTGTCTATAAATAAAGTTTTATTGAACACAGCCACACCCATTCCTTTATAAATGTGGTCTCTGGCTGTTTTCACAGTACAATGGCAAAGTTGAGCAGTTATGACCAAGAGCACATGGCCCACAAGTCTAAGATATTTACCATCTGGCCTTTTACAAGAAAAGTCGGTCAAACCTTATCTAGAGACACATCAAACGAGCTGTCAGTTATTGAGGAAGGTGATATGACAGACTTTGGCTTAACTCTTGGAAGACTTCCATTACTTGGATATTTAAACTGTTTTTATAATTTTCTGAACTTGGGGGGTATGAGGAAGGGGAGGGATATGAGGAAATCCTGAAAAACAATGACAAAGTAGGCTGACAACCAGTGAGTAAGTGGGGCCATGCCGTTGAAGGAGGGAGAGGATACACTTTGGCCATCTGATTAGAATGATAACTGTTTACTTATTACCTAATCCGCTATTCAGATAATGAATAAGCAAAGCTATTTGTTATGAAGGGAAGGGGCCATGTGTTGTCGCTCAGAAGCTTTTATGGCTGTTCCAAGAGCACATCACAACCTTGAAGAGTGAACTACCCATGAATTTTCAAATGACTTCTCCAGCTTCTCTTCTTTAAAAAATAAATAAGTCTCAAGCAGGTGGTGGTGAATTAAAGACCTGTGGACGGCATTTATAAAGGCTACTGACAGCAGAGATTGCGGAGGAGTTTTCACAAGGTGAGTATTTATAGAAAAAGATCAAAATCCACAATTCACGCCTTCAGAAACGATGTCAACAGTATTACTCCTTTCCTTTCAGGAGCGTTGTTGATGAGGCTGCCTGGGAGGCTGCCTGTGTAGGAACTCCTCTCCTCTAAAAATATTTACAGATCTTCCTCAACTTCCACGTTTCTTGTTCCGCCTACTGTATCTCTCACACTAAATAACTCACATTCTAAACAGAAGTGAGATTCTCCTGAAAACATATGACAGGAAGACATTTGCTACTGGTCTCATAAAATTGGGATATTTTTTGGGGGAAGACATCAAAAAAGATGTTCTACATTTGAACCATGAGAAGCTAGCAATGAATATTGTTAGAAAATATTTTTGAAATTAGAAGAGGCAAAATTCTACTTTAGTCAATGTGAAAACAATTTTGAAAAAAAAAAGAAATGATTAAATAGGATTTTAAAATGCTTTGCTTTTAGCACATTGTGGGTATGAGCATATTATTTAATAATATTTAAAAACTACTCTTGGGGACTTCCCTGATGGCACAGTGGTTAAGAATCTGCCTGCCAGCGCAGGGGACATGGTTTTAAGCCCTGGTCGGAAACTGGAAAAATATACAAACAGCAGTTTTCAGACATTGGACATCAAGTAGTGCAAGACAGTTATGTCTGAGAGATCACACACAAACAATGTGAGCCCCAAACTGCCCTAGCTCTTTGCCTGACAAGATTCCTCAGCCCTCAATGCAGAGAAGGTGAACTCAGGAACCTGGCAGTCTGCATTATTTGAGGAGACAGGTAGTCTAGAGTCCTCAGCACAGAATACCAGAGAGAAGAGAATTGCACAGAGAGAGAGCTTCAGGATCTGCAGAAGCTCTCCCTTTAATCTTCACCTGAGTAAAAATAAGTTCATTCATGTAAGGAAGTTACTTGGGTCAGGAGGAAGCATGAAGGAACAATCTCCATACTTACACAAAGCCAAGAATAGTTCATGTTCCCACCAGTCAGAGTGAAAAAAACCCTGTAATTCAAGGGCATGAGGTAGAGTACTCAAAAGGAAATCACGTTGGTATTGGGGCAAAAGTAGCCCTAGATAATGGCTTCTCTGGTCCTGTCTCACAAAGTTTAAAATTAAGTCTCAAAAGGGTCAACTGTTTGCAAGTAAGTTCACTACATTTCAGAATAAAGCCCAAGAATATTATAGGAATATAAAGATATCTACTCGCAATAAGGGGGCAATTCACACTGTCTGGCGTCCAATAAAAAATTACCAGGCATGAAAAGAAGCAGGAAAATAAAATCCTCAATGAGGGGAAAAATCAATCAGTAGAAACAGATGAAGAAATGGCACAAAGGATTGAATGAATAGACAAGGGCATTAAAAGTTATTGCAACTATTTTCTATATACTCAAGAATGTAGAGGAATGATTGAACATGTTAAGTAGAGGCATGGAAGATACACAAAGGCTCTCAATTTCTAAATTAAAATTATGCCAGAAAAGAGTACCAGCAGAAGAGGCACCACAGAAGAAAAGATTAGTTAACTTGAAGACACTGCAGTAGAAACTATGTAATATAGAGAGAAAAAAGGCCAAAAAAAGTGGAAAAAGCATCAGTGGACTGTGGGACAATTTCAAGTGGTCTAATATGTATAATAGGCAATCCCCAAAGCAGGGGGGAATGTAGGGAACAAAAAGATTTGAAGAACTAATGGCTTAAAATTTTCCAAATTTAATGAAAGATATAATCTACCGCTCCTAAAAGAACAATAACCTCACTAACAAAAGAAACATGAAGGTAACTACACTAAGGTACATTGTAAGCATATTGCTTAAAAGAGCCAGAGAAAAAGGATATAATTGCATATAACGATATGAATAACAGCAGATTTCTTCTAGGAAACAACGCAAGTCAGAAGACAGTGGAGCAACATTTTCAAAGTAGAGAAAGGGAAAAAATAAACAGTCTACCTAGAATTCCATATCTAGTGAGAATATCTTTCAAAAACCAAGACAAGAATAGTTTTTTGACTCAGATATACGATACTAGAAATTTGTCCATTTTATCTGTTTCTAAGTGCACTGGCAAAGTCTGTTCATAGCACTCTCTTATTACCACTCAAATCTCTGCTGCCTGTAATTATTTTCCATTTTCATTTCCTGTATTGGTTATTTGTGGCCAATAAGTTAGAGGTTTTTCTGTTTTCAAAGAACTAACTTTTGACTATGTTGACTCTTTGGATTCTATTCTAGTCTTCAAAATCTATTTCATGAAGCTCATTATTTTAGTTTATTTGAGGTTAGCTATCAGTTTCTAGCCTTAACTCAATTCTAATTTAAGCATTTAAAATATAAAATAAACTATAACTACCTTTGTGTTGTCTCTCATGAATTTTTATTTATAGGATTGTTTATTACCACTCAGTTCTAAGTATTTTTGATTTTTCCTCCTAGAAAGTGATAAAATGTTTCAAACCTTTCTTTATGTCTTAGAAGAATGTGTGTTCTTTATTCCTCTTGTTCAGACTCTTTATACCTATTAAATCAAGTTTGTTAATTATGTTTTTGGAAACCTCTATTTTTACTTCCATGTGCTTAAAATGATTAGCTTTGAAATTATTATGTATATTTTTCTTATATGATTTTGGACTTATCAATTTCTGCATGTGCTTTATATATTTTGAGAATATTTTGCTCAGTGCATTCAAGTTTAGAACTATGTCTTCCATGCAAATTGTGTCTTCTGTCATAATTTAGTATAACAAAAGACTCTATCCCCCAAAAGACTTCTATTTTGAAGGCTATATTACCTGATATTATTATAGTTACCAAGTTTTTCTTTTATTTATTATTTTCCTGACATATATCATTTCCTCATTTTACATGTAGCCTAAGTCTTCTTACTTGTGTCTGATTAAAAAACATTTAGCCTCTTTTTAATCTAATCTGACAAATTCTTTTAGCTAATATATTTAGAGAGAGACTTGTTCCTTCTGTCTTACACTGTTTTGTTCTTTTTTTGATTTTGTATAATTCTTTTTGCATTCCTTCCTACTTTTTGAATTGATTATTTTGTTTCCTTATTCCATTTCCTGCCCCATTCTGGCTTTGAAGTTATATATTATCTAATATTAAGTGTGCATATTTGGAATTTTACTACACACACAACTCAAGAAAGTCTAAAATTAATTAGTCTTTTAAATCCTCTCTAAATCCTCTTCGAATACAAGTGTCTTAGAAAACTTTAACTGATTACTTCTTTCCTGGCTTACAGGCTTCATTTGTAATTGTTTCATCCAGTCCTCTCTTCTAAAACACTAATTTAAACATTAATATTTCATTAGACAGTTTTAAACACTTTTTACCTGTATGTTCATCAGTTTCTTTGATCAACACTTCTTACATCTCAGGCATTTATTCTGGGTTTCTTTTTTTACGAATTAAATCCTTTAGAAGTTGCTTTAATAAAATTATTTTGGTCTCAAGCTCTCTCAATTTTTGTTTATCTTTCTCTCAACCCTTTGAAAATATCATTCTGCAGTCTTGTCTTTCAACTACTACAAACACTCTACAGGAAAATTATGGTTATGAATTAAGGCATGAATATAAAACATTTATTTGAAATCATTTCATACTATTATAAGATTAGAAACAATTTTATTTGATAACAGGCTTATTTTAGATGACTTTTAAATATCAATATGGCTGTATAAGTGATCCTTTTTTTCAACTGAGCAAAACTGGTGGATCCGATTAATGCCTTAGATGAAATATTTTGTTGAAACAGTCAAAATGAGTGCTATGGCAATCATATATGGTTATAGCTTAGATATCAAATACTCTGTAAATGATGCTGAAAAGGTTATAATGAATGTATGAAAAATAAGTATTCCTGGAAGTGTATTTTGAATGAAATCCGAGAATGGTTATTTCACATGGAACATGGCTATAACTTCCAAAGCAATTCATATTCTTGACCAATTTTTTAAAAGGCAATACATTTAACGTGTGCTCAAATATTAACTTTATTAAATATATTCTAACTGGGTGTAGGCCTTGTACCAAATTATACGTATTTCTTCCCTTACCTAAATATAAATATATATTGAAAAAAAGTTTTTTGAAAGAAGAAGAATATTTTTTCTTCTTCCTGGTTGTTATTGTTTAAATGGAAGGATAACCTATATGAAGAAAAATGCTCAGATCATAAATATACAGCTTGATGAATTTTCATAAAGTGAACATACCCATGTTGTGACTTAAACCCACATCACAAAACAGAACATTAGCCGTTATCCCAGAAACCCTCTTTGTGCCCCTTTTCTTCACTACCATCCCTCAGGGGCCCGTACTATCTTGTCTTCTAACACCTGGGCTGGTTTTAGAATAACATTTATCTATTAAGCACACAATACTACTGAAAAAATGTTTTATGGAAATTAAAATTGGGGTGCAGTCATGCAGTCCTTCCTATTTTACACCTATTTGGATTGTATCTAAACCAAAAGACAAAAATCTGACAATCCCTCTGCAGCCAACCCCCTGCCACCCCACTCCCCCCACCCCAAGGGATACTCTTTGGAAGGAAATGAGCACTCTCTCATATATGCAGACCTAGTTGTGCATGCTGCATGTTTGCCTGAAGTTTTCCTTGTGCAGAGATGGCAGGTGTGAAAATATGGGCTGTAAAGAGCCCAGTATTGTCATGTCAATTATATCCTGGCTCTGAACCGCTCCAAGCCACCAGGACAACTCATAGGCAGAAGGAGAAGCCCCATGGAGTGAGGCTACATGTCAACTTGTATAACCATGTGTAGAAGCTATGGTTTTGCCCCCTTGGCATAAAACATGCTACAGGGGCAGGCACACATTTGCATCTGCTTGTTCTTTCTGCTCCAGGAGAGCCTGAGCACTGAAAGTATGCCAACTCTTAATGGAAATCTGTCGCAAGTGATGTGGCTTTCTGAAAGGCGGCTTTCACCTGAAGTGAAAAATTAATTGTATGCTATCTCTTGTTGTATTAAGATATGTTATGAACACACTCTAGAGACCACACATTTGAGCTGCTTTACGAATGGCTAGTTTTGGTTTCAAATACTCCTCGCCAGGGTTATACCAATAATCTTGACTCCACTATTACACCGCTTTCGTAACATGGGATAACTGATCATGTAGAACAGGGGTCCCCAATCCCCAGGCCACAGACTGGTAGCAGTCCGCGGCCTGTCTGGAACCAGGCCGCATAGCAGGAGGTGAGTGGCAGTCTGGAACCAGGCCGCATAGCAGGAGGTGAGTGGCGGTCTGGAACCAGGCCGCATAGCAGGAGGTGAGTGGCAGTCGAGCGAACGCCCATCTGCCTATCACTTGCATTACTGCCTGAGCCATCCTCCCTGTCCCCTGTCCGTGGAAAAACTGTCCTCCACAAAACCGGTCCCTGATGCCAAAAAGGTTGGGGACTGCTGATGTAGAATCCATCAGGACAGTGTAGAATGCATCATGTGCTTGGTTTCTGGAATGGCTGCAATGACCATATTGTTGCTATTTTTGCATTTTACCTATATTAAGCTACAGAAGATATTCTCAAGTGAAACAAATACAATTTAAGGACCTTTTGTTTTGCACTTTTTATTTTAGAGAGATCAACAAAGTTTTAACTCAATCATTTAGTCTGTCACTTTTATTTCAGAATTGTAATCATGTAAGGGGTACATCCATCCATTCACTGAGTATCTATAGGGCCACGTTGCTTTCCCATGTCATTTAATTTAGTTCTCGTGAAATATTTTTAATAAGGAATTTGAGGCCCAGAGAGGTTAAAGAGTTTCTCCAAGGTCACACAGCCAGTGGCAAAATTATGATTTAAAGTCAGGGTTAGTTTAACTCTAAAAGCCAAGCTTGTCCCCTAGGCAACACTTCTGAAACATTGTGGAAATATAATGGTTAATGATGAAGGATTTTATAATCTTAAATTCTTTCAGTAAATTTTAACTGAGGATAGGAAGTACAGTCATGCCCATAGACTTCTTCTCCATTATTCACTTTCCTAAATAATTAGCCCTGACTTAAAATGCTATTAATATTTATCTGTTACCATCTTACATTCATAAAAGGCTTTATCATTTCAAAATAAAGCCACATTCATAAACACATTTAATCTCATAATAACCCAGGTTAAAAGGGGCATGTATTATTATAGGTATTTTACCCAGAGCTCCTCCAGGGCTGATTAGAAGTCTCGAATTAAATGAAGCACCATGTTAGGATCTTTTGACACCGGAATTGTTGAAAATCAGTTTTACTGAGTAGTCTCTATTTCCTGCCAATGTGCTGTCCAGGTGCAGACTGTCCAACATATTGAATGAAAGATCAGTCCTCATGGAAACCTGGACCACCCAGCATCTCTCAGCTACGGGGGTATTTTCCTGCTCATCACCTCATGGCTTCTGCCTCTAAAGACCAAGGGATTATCATTTCTTCCTGTTCATGCTCTCTGTTCATCTCTTAATGTCTGAACTATGTCAATAAAAACACTGGCTCTTATTACACAGAAGATATGGCAACCAGAACTCTGAATGCTGTTTAAGGCTCACAGCAATCACACAGATGAGAAAACGGAGACCTAGAAAAGCTGAGCAACTTTCCTAAAGCCACACAGCTAAGTGATGCAAGCAGGATTCAAACCCAGGTCAGTTTGGCTATAAAGTTTGAGCTTTTAATTCTAGTGGATTCAAAGCTTATGTGGGTAGTAGGTTCTAAAGTTGGTACAAAACTGGAAAATTGAGAGAAGCCAAAATTGCACTGGAGAGCTTTTAAATCACCTCTAAACTACCACATCCCATCACCTCTCGAGAACTCCAACACAAATAACCATACTACAGTACAAAATGTAAGGTCCGTTGGCCCGGGTGAAAGGAGGCCCGGGGGGTAAGAGAAAACATCGACCAGTATGAGGTAGGAGAGGCACTGGGACATAACGACCTCACCTGTTCTGGGAATCAACAAGAGACTCTAACTCCCTGCCCAGAAAACAATGGGGCTGACGGGAAGGGAAAATGGGCTTACGCCCCACAACAGACCAAGCAACACCTGGCCCTGCTGTATCCTCACCAAATAAGGAATTACCCTGTATAGCAAACCACCCCCTCCCCTTGCAAGCCGCCTTTTGCTTTTACCCCAATAAAAATTCCCCTCATCCAGTAGCGGGCACGACTTCTCTGGCCCCTTTCTCTCGGACCAGTGAACCTCGCCCGGGAGCGCTCCCTAATAAAGCTCACTTGAAGCTTTCCTTTGTTTCGCGGTGCCGTTTTGTTAAGATCCGACCTTACACGAAATAGATAATGTATCTTCGGCTGGGCAACAGGTGACGTGGTCATTTTCTGTTTAGGCACCGCACTGTACAAAAATATTAAAAGCTAATTCAGCTCATCAGATCTTCACTTACTCTATGGGATGCAGAAGGAGGAACCGCAGATCCTGCCTCTGTCTCATCTTGATTTGGGGGGTGGGTATGAGCTCAGTGAGCAACTTGCAAAAAAACACAGACTCAAGTTAGCAGACCTGCTGATTTGGGTTTACTTGGAATTTCAGGAAATGTGTTCCATTCAGGAGAGCATTCCAAGTGTCATTCATATGTAAAATGTTTATACTGCTAAAATGCAATGTCAGTGACACCAGAGCTATGATATAAGAGAAATGCACTTTTAGGGTCAAAGAATCATACAAAATATTTGACTTCTAGACAGAAAACTGCATGCCTTTTGGTAATGTTGACCAAAATACATCCTGGAAACCAACTATATCAAACTACTCTACGAAACACCAAATGGCTGGAAAATTCCACAAGTGGAAAGACAGAAGAAATATCCTACAGTGTTTAAATTCGGTTCTACCTTTCTCTCTCCCAAAGACCCCCACCCTCCTCAGCAAGTGTACTGCAATTTGCAAATGAACAGGATCCACCACAGAACGCTATAGAGTCTGCAGGTCTTTTATTTAAAGTCACTGAGAGAAGGCTGGATTGGGCTGGTTCTTTGCTATTCGGTTTGGACCTTTCTATTAGGCAGAGCTGTCACGTGAAGGCACAAGGCTATAGGCCAAACTACACAGAACTGCCTAAGGGAGAAACCCAGAGCCCTGGTTTGATCAGTTGTGGCCAAGTTATCAAAGCTACACGACGAAAACCTGGTGGTATAAGGACCTGCTTCTTGGTTTGTTTGGAACGAGGTGCTGGAAATGGCGAAGGCAAAGACTTTTCTGGACTCCTCTCTAATGCCATACTGTTGTTCCTTAACTGCAGTGGAATAACTTTGCAAGAATTAAAAGTTTGGCTGAAATAGTATTTCTGTGTAAAAGAAAACAGTTTTGAATGGTGTAAAATAGGATTACAACTTACAGTCTATTTTTATAAATATCACAGTAGATGTAGCTAATATTTATTTAGGTCTTACTAGGCACTGTATTAGGTGCCTAATCTCTTAGATGATAAGTGCTGCCATTATTCTGTTTTACAGAAGAGGAAGTTGAGGGGTTAATAGCTTGCTGGAGGTCACAAATAGAACTGGACTCAGATGTGGGAAATCTGGCTTGATCTACAGTGTCGATGGCTAGATGACTCAACAGACAACAGGAGAATAAGTTCCTATAGGCTGTTGGAGGAGAGGATTTTTACTGCTTCCAACCCAAAGCAGCTTCAAAAGATAATGATCAATTACCATCTGGAAAAATATTTAAATAAACGTTAAAATTTCAAACAATTATCTTGGGCAGATAGCCTACAAAATCCAGTTGTTTTAAGTCCAGTAAGGCCATAAAAGATGCCCATTCATTTACGTACTTGGGAGTAATTTTAAACCTAACTAACCTTGGCAAGCTTACCTGGAATCTACATGGCTCAAAACCAGGGATTACTTGAGAGTTTTACTGATCTTGTCTGTTTCTGTCCATGGTTTGCAAACTGTCAGACCTACTTTTGAAAGTTTTCTCAGGGTACTACCAGCATATGGATCTTACTGACCATGTGGACATATCCTGGAGGGAACCGGGGCCATTTCTTAAAGGAAGACGGTTGGCCTCTTTACTCCAGTACCGTTATAGTTAGGAAATACAGACTAATTTTCAAAAATGTATCAGTGTTTGCTAAAGCTTACATGCGTATCCTCTGTCAGCAACTCAGAATGCCTAGCACTTTAGTTCCCTTTTAAGAATAACATTCTTACATCTTTACTATCCAGCTTTGTGAAGAAAGGAAAAGAAAAGAAAAAAGAAAAAAGCCAGTGAGAGAAGTGGTGGTGATGGATTCTTTAAGGCCCACATAGTCCAGGCTCACTGTGTGATTAAATCAGATTATAGACATACACCTACTGGACTCACTCTTAGTTTACAGGCGAGAAAGCTCTGTCTCTGAGAAACTGTCCACAATTCCAGCACTAATAAGAAGGGGAATTAAAGACTCATGCCCAGCCTTCCTGGTTCCCTGCTCAGCCTTTCTACCATCTCATCCTGCTGCAGAGATACACGACAGAGTAGCCAGAGGAAAACATCTTCAATCCCTAAATATTTTAGCCTTCACTGTTTTTAAAGAAAATTCATAATTGTTCTCATAACTATCTGACAACTCATAAAATTTATTATCTCTCGTCCTATAATCCTAACATAATCATAAAATTTGGAATGATAAAAACAAAACAACACATTCTTTGGAAGCAAGACCTGAGACTTAACTCAAAATATTCTTTATAGCAACATTATAAATAATTCACAAACATAATGGCTATAAAGAGTAATAATAAAACCAAAAAATGTACCAGATTTTCTCCTGTATTTAATCAGCCCCCTTGTCTGTCATCTGTCTTTAGCCAAAGCAGATGAACTGCAGTCAAAACGTTTATTTATTATACTATAAACCAAATACAGATAATGAGTTCAAGTTTTTAAAAATTGGCACTATTTTTGGCTTTGAATAGGCACAGCCATAGCTGAGGATATGCCAGCATTTAAAAATATACACTACTACTAGGAAGAAAATTAAGGTTGAAAAAAAATTAATCTGTAGAACGTTAAACACTCAGTTTGATCATTTTGAGAAAATTAAATTTACTGGATTAAAAATGGTCAAATTGCAAATTAAATGAAAAGAGGTAGTTAAGATCTAAATTTTTAAAGGATATGAATAATGAATATTTTATATTTGGAACACACAGAAAACTATAAAGGAGATAATATAAAAGTTCCATAAACTCACTGACAAGAAATAATCTGTTAATAGTTTCATTATGTTTACTCCCAGCTTTATGTAAGTACATATAAAAATACAATTTGTAAAACTGGGTAATATTGTAACAGTTTTCTACTATGACTTACTAAAATTATACCATTATCATGTGTCCATGGAAATAGCCTTCAAAACATTTTTAGGAGATTTATTTTTAGGAAATACAATGATATGGCTAGACTTAAATGTATTTAGCAATTTCCTTCACTTTGGGGGGGCAGATACCAGTGATTCACATTTTTCACTATTACATATAACTCTGGGATGAACAATCTAAAAAAACTTGTGTGTGATCTATACTTATTTCCTTGGGATATGGTTTTAGAAGTGAAAATCCTTTTTCAAGAACTACAAACATTTTAAAGATTATTGATTTGTTTTGTAAAATTGCGTGTCAGAAATGCCCCATCATTTTTGCTTATTAAACAAAAGTAAAACAAAATCTTACCCATTTCAGAGATGATAAAATATATTTTTATTTTTGTTTGTATTTGTTAGATCAGAAAGAACTTCAATTTTTTTTTTTACCCATTTACTGAACAATTCTGGATCTTTTTTTGTGACCTGGTTGTTTGTTATTTTTTACTTTTTGCTGTTGATTTTTAAAAGTTTTAAAAAATACATTACATTACTACTTTTATGTCAGTATATTTTTCTAGTTTGTTATATATATAGTTATATATAGTGTTTTTTATATATACAACATATAGTGTTTTATATATATATGTGTATATATATATATACACACATATATATATATATATATATATTTTTTTTTTTGTGGTACATGGGCCTCTCACTGTTGTGGCCTTCTCCCGTTGCGGAGCACAGGCTCCAGATGCGCAGGCTCACTGGCCATGGCTCACGGGCCCAGCCACTCTGCGGCACGTGGGATCTTCCCGGACTGGGGCACGAACCCGTGTCCCCTGCATCGGCAGGCGGACGCTCAACCACTGCACCACCAGGGAAGCCCTATATATATATTTAACTGAATCACTGTGCTATACACCTAAAACTAACACAGTATTGTAAATCAACTATACTTCAATAAAAAAAAATTGGATTAATGAATCATATACATATATATTTTAAGACACCACATCATATGTGTGTGTGTGTATATACATACACACACGCGCGCGCACACACACACACACACACACACACATGATGTGGTGTCTTAAAACAGAAATTGATGGGTTGACAAAAGTGTAGTGACAGAGGCTCACAGGAACCTAACCCAGTATTTCCCCTAGAAGCAGTGGTTCAGCATTTGCTAATCGAGTGTTTTTGGTGACTTTATAGAACAGAATTCTGGTGAATAATGAGAATCAATTGTAGTGACCAATGGAAAATAGTTATCATCTAGCATGAACCGAAGAGTCAAAAGAAAAGGAGATTCTGAGAGAAACAGCCTGGTTTCGTGGAGGGCAGGCACAGGCAGGATGGTGCCCAGGGAAGCATCATTTAGGTCTATTTCCAATTCACCAAGTGCCGTGGTTAACAGCTATTCTGGACAAAGACTTAGTACTACACTATTTCTATGTGAAGATTAGCACAATCGTTTGGTAATGGCTCTACTGCTCCCAAGATGAAAAATACTACGTATTGTTTAAGAACAGACTTCAATTTCTCAAACATAGAACTGAAAAACATCCTTCCAGTATGGATACTACAAGTTGAAACAGAAGCAGCTAATCTACTTAATAAAGGCTATAGAACTATTCTAGAGAGATGCTATTATTAGAATAAATATTTTATGAATTTTAATTCAAATTTATAAATACAAAGTAATTAAAATTCGTTAATGTTAAAGCATGTGATGAAATATGTGACATTTCCTTGAAGTGCACTCATGCTGGCCA
The DNA here is from genome assembly GCF_008692025.1 of Phocoena sinus. Lineage (NCBI taxonomy): Eukaryota > Metazoa > Chordata > Mammalia > Artiodactyla > Phocoenidae > Phocoena > Phocoena sinus. Next base: position 7,826,882 of record NC_045771.1, read on the forward strand.
AGAAGGAACAATTATATTTAAATGCAATGCTTCATAAGCATAAATCTGAATTTGTAGATGAAAACAAGAAAAAACAGCAGGTTGGTACTGATAGCTGTCCACCAGAAAGCTGTCCACTAAAATTCCTAGCTAATAAAAGAGAAATTAAGAAAGAAGAAGGAAAGAGCGGGAAGACATTTAAAACTGGAGTCAGAAGATTTTGGAATTTGTTCTTGGGCAGGATGGCCTCAAGAACTGAATTTTTCAGAGGTTTAAGAACTTGAATTCCAGGCAATAATTAAACTACCTAAACTAGCATGGGACGCCTGCTGGCCAGAGAGGGGCAGTGGCAAGTCCAACTGGGAAACCAGATGGAAAGAATTATATTAAGATGTTACCATGCTTGAAGGTAAAGCAGGGATGAATGAGAAACCAGGATAGACATGAAATTAAGCGAAGGTTAACGCTGCAACTTAAAGATATATAACCTGTAAGGTGAAACTTACAACTTAAAGATACAACCTGTGAACTGCTTACCTCCATGTAATTAGATGTAAAGTATATGTATGTGTAATGCTACAATTGCTCAGAAGTAAAACAGATTTTGCACTTCATATGGTTAACTAAAAATCAAGTGCTGTGTTTGGGTAACTAATATTTAAGGAGAAATTAGAGGACAGAAAGGTTCCTGACCCCTAATCCAATATCAATTGTGATCACAATCTATTGCATAATTTCTTACATATTTTTACATAAAATTATTTCCAACACTATATCATTATCATTCATAAAAATTATTTTTTATGGCTGGTGATTTTATGAGGACAATATTATCCAACATTTTAACACTTGGTGAGAAATTGATCCATCTTATTTTTGAATCCTATGACATACGAACTATTTATCTGCTGGATTATTTGATATTATTGGCCTTGCATTACGGCTACTTGTGTGATTGTGTAGTTGTTTTATTTCCCCTTCTTTGCAGTCCTTCTAGTATGTATTATGATTTCGTAAACATGCTAGTCATTCCATAAATATTTGCTGAAATGTATTCTTCCTCTAAAATGTTTCTTGAATCATCTTATTTTCTTTCTAATGCATGGCTGCCACCTTGGTCCATCCCTCATCCCTCCTGCCTAAATCACACGGCAGGAGGAGTTGTCTAACTACCCTGGTGCTTCTGGGATTTCTGGCTGCAGGGGTCTGGTGAAGGAACATGTTGGCTTGGTTGGTAGTGATCTGACTCACAAGAAATTGATTACTAATAAGTGTTAAGTATTAAGGCCTCCAATTATCAACTCTAGAGCAGTTATCTGAATAATAGAGCAGTTATCTGAATAACAGTATCACTATTCTTATTTACCCATCTACCCAACTTGCTTTCTTGAGGAGGAGAGAAAGGGTTGGGGTGCAGATAGAACACTGGGAATCAGGTATAATTCTGGATATGCCCAGGGTCATGTAACATGGAAGTGAACAGTTTCAATTGATAGACATTGGGAAAATTTCTAACTAGAAGATGCAAATCCTTAGGTGAATAACTGAGAACATTTTTTATCAACTAGCTTCTACAGCTGTTTCTCATTTTCTACAATATGAATTTTTGGTTTGGTCAATTCCATCTCTCTCTACTGTCTCTTGAATATATTCCTGATGATTCTTTCCAACTAAAATGTCTTCTCCTTCTAAATTAAGTCCCACATCATCACAGTTTCTTTCAAGATCATGTCAGCTTACAATGATCTTTTCCTCAGAGCCTCCTAAAGGAAGTATCTTTGAAATTGTACAAAACATACTTACTCAACATCCTACTTTGACATATTATTTAATACTCAAGTGCCTGTCTCATGACTTTTCTTTATCCCTCTAAGCTTTCAACTGGGAGAGGCCATACCTTGTATGACCCCCTACCATTCATACCTAATAAAATGCCATTATGCACTTGCAGTTCTTAAGTCAATATTTATGTAACAGAATTAAATGCTCTCAAGGGGAGGAATAAGTGACTTCATTTATAAAATGAATAACTAATTTAGAGACTATTTCTTGAATCTTTATATTTTCCATAAAAATGTTGTTCTTCTTATGTGATACCATGGTTACACTTACAAAATTTGGTCCCATTACTCTACGGTGACACCTTACTAAGGTAGTTATAGGGCATGGAGACATTGCTGTCTAGAAAAGGACTCTGAGGTCAAGAAGGTAGAATTGACTTTCCTGGTGGCCCCCAAGTTAATAAGATGTTGCAGCAGCTTAAGTCATTAGCAAGTAGGAATTTACCGATTGTTAATTTTTATTTATGATTTTTTGAAATTGATTACATAATTTGAGCTTCAGAATGAACGTGACGGCAATGTTTTCCATGCTCTCTCCTTCCGATGGTCCATGATATAGGAATGTGCAGTGGTTAGATTATTGTGGGTTTTGGTATCAATATTTGTCACTTACTAGCCATGTGGCTCAGGACCTCAGTGTCCTTGTCTCTAATACGGATATGATAATAATACCCACTTGGTAGGATGGTTGCAAAGGTTAAATAAAATAAAATAAGGCGTATAAATAAGCACTCAATAAAAGCATGACAATTATGTTTTTTGATTATATTTCTGCACCTTTGTGACTATCTTTTTAAGGCATATTGAGTGACATAAAGAACATTATTCTTAGAGTGTAATTATTGCTATTATCTGTTTTTAAGGAGGAAATTAACTCTTCTGAACACCTATAATTTGCCAGGCATAATGAGATGAACTTTCACACTCTACCTAATTTAATTGCAAGGTAGATGTTTAGAGAGGGAGTTTTGCCTAGTGGTTAAAACATAGACTCTGGAGACAAATGGCCTGGGTTCAAAATCCTGGCCCTGCTATTTACTGGCTGTGTATCCTTGAGGACATGGCTTAACTGCCCTGTGGCTTCATTTCTTTTTCCTGGAAAATGTCAATAAGGAGTGTTGTGAGCACGAGAGGAGTCATTATACGTAAAGCGCTGAGCACGGTTCCAAAGGAGACACTCAATAAATTGTGGCTACTCTTTAGCTCTTGTTTTTACAAATTCGAATACTGAAGCTCAGTTTCCTCACCTAAGGTAACAGGACTAGTAAATTATTAGTTGGCTGAGTTAGAACTGATCTCGATCCCCATATGCTTTTTGTTAGGTTTGTTTGTTTGTTTAATATAACAAACTTACAATGGGTCATTTTCATGTCTCTGTTGCAAGCTCAAGTGAAACATATCTTTAATCATATAGGACACGGAAAATATTTTATAAAAAAATTAAGTCAAATATGCCACTGAACAGTCATATATACTCCTCTGTGTAACACTTAAAAGGGATTATGAATATATTCAGAAAATTCTTTGGAAAATTATCTTTGGGCATCCAAAAAAACATGCATACGTATAACCGAACCACCCGAAACTAACACAACATTGTGAATCAACTATACTCCAATATAAAATGAAAATTTAAAAAAAGGATACTGGCGAAGAAGGGTTGTGTCGTTACCTCGAGTGAGGACTGAATAACCAGCACAGGGTCTCAATGGCACAAGGAAACAAAACCAAGGAACATGAAACACCAGGAACCTGCCCAGGCACATTTTGGTGCAGACCAGTGCCTACTTATTTGTCTAACCAGGAATTAAACAGGAAGCAAGGGAAAATAGGGAGAAAAATGTAAATCTCTGCGTTAAAAATAGTCTTCTAACTACAAGGCAGCCAAAAAAAAAAAATATTATTTTCCTCTGAAAGACATCCCTTTGTGTTACAGTTAAGGCAATGGGCCATGATTTTTTCATAACTCAGTCATCGAAGCCTTAGCTGGACAGATGAAAGCCAGCCCCATACAAGGAGCAGCTCCCAGCAAACTGAAGACAAAGGAAAACGGAAGTCCTCCTCCCCCCCGCCCCTCCCCCATGGGTTTCTTATATCAAATGTACGTGTTTTCTTCCTGGGAAGTCTTGTAAAAGTCAATGTTTTTGTTAGGTACGTTTATCACAGCACATGATTTTATAATGGTTAATAATAAGGGAGTCAGAGGTGTGCTGATTATTTACCTTCCTGGGGGTAACTGTCAAACAGCCTTTATGTGCTTTGCAAGGGCCCTAAAGTGGTTTAGCAACATGTGTTAATTCTCACTGGGAGGTGGCAATGTATCAGGCTGATGGAATATGTATCATGTCAAAATGTCAGAGACAGAGTGTCAAACCATAAATAGATGCTTTTAGCAGGTAAAGTCTTGTATTGAAGCTGATATTTAGAATTGTCTGGAGAGCATTTAGATTCGTACATAATTCTCAGTTATCGTTTACAGAACATTTGTGTGATGTATGAATAGCAGTGTGCTGGAGACCAAGATTTCCACATACTGGGTAGGGAACCATGACATTTTCGAGGTTGTTCTTGGTTTAAATTCATTCATTGTTCCCTGCTTCCCAGAATGTAAAGGTGGGGTTTTAAGCATTTTCCAAAAACACAGTGACTGTACTGTTAATTTGGGAGGATGGGGGAATGGATGTGTATTATGCAGTAATACTGAGGATGCTGAAAAGGGATGAGGTGAACCGCATCCAGCCTGGGATGAGAGAGGAACTGTGAGATCAGGCTGGATAATGAATCCCCAAGAGGTGGTGCACTCCAGTGCCTATAAAAAACAGCAAACAATTAAGCTTGCCACAGCAGGTACAACGGGCATAAAACAGCAAGGGAGAAGGAGAACAGGGGGCAGATCCAAGCTAGTAGAACCTGGATGCAGGCAGGGGCAGGGCTGTTACAGTCAGATAGGCGACGGCTCTTCCAGAAGCAGAGCTGTGTCTGCCCTCAGAGGCAGTGACAGGTGGTCATGATGTCAACACACTTAGGAGTCAAAGGGAAGATTGAGATCTCAGAAGAAATCAGGCAACAATTACTCCTTTCCCCTTCCCCCCAGCCCTTGGCAACCACTGCTCTACTTTCTGTTAATATGAGTTAAGTCTTTAGATACCTAACATCGGTGGCTGTTTAGGGGCACAGAGTCTCAGTTTTGCAGGATGAAAAGTTCTGGAGATCTGCTGCACAGCAAGGTGCACATACTCAGCACTACTGAACTGTGCACTGAAAAATGCTCAAGACGGTAAATTTTGTGTTGTGTGGGTTTTTTAAACAGCAGTTAAATTTTTTTTAAAAAGAAATCATCCAAAATGATAGGCTGCAGCTGTGACAGCTTCTTGGCCTTTTAAGCTGCTCTTTCAATATGCCTGGCACCAAGCACAGAGCCTGGCACTTGGCTGGACAAACCTTTATTCCATGAGTACATTTCTGACTGAAGGACAGACTGCCGCTCACTTCAGAACGTCTGAACACATGGGCTTATCAAAGTACACGCCAGATTTGGGGGGATAAGTTTTAATTGTATATGTTCAGCAGGGTTTCTGCCTCATTCTATTCAGACTTGGCACCTACCATAATACTTTGTTCAAGGTGAGTTCTCAATAGATGATGACTATTTTAAACTTGAGATAATTAATAATAAATTATTTGAAACTATGCTGATGACATTTCTTCCCCAAACATAGATTTTATTTCGATATTTCTCATAATCTAGGTTTAGTTGTGCATTTGCTCTGACTTGGTGGAAATATAATCTGATACAAAGAAAAAAAATAGAAAATACCAGAGAGAATATTACATTTTAGGAAAAAGTTTTCCCTGTTGGGTAGAGGCAGCAAAAGGGAGCCCCAGATTAATCTAGAGTTGGGATGCCGCAGTTCTCTGTTCTTCTCCACTCCAAACAGACTCCATATTTGTGGACTATCACAGCTTTTCATGTCATTAAGACTTGACGCCCTCTAGAGATTGTCATACAGAGTGAAGTAAGTCAGAAAGAGAAAAACAAATATGTCCCTTCCAACTAGAGGATAATCATAGTAGTGTCAATCATGTTTTCAGATGGGTAATAACGCAGTCCAGTGTGGCCAAACAGAGTCACATACTTTCATAGAAGCTTTGTTTGTTTAGAAATTGTTTCTCTTTATAGATGTCTTACATCGATAAACTATGAACAGAAGTCACGGTGGAAAGTGAAAGTCTAGAATGTACAATTATCTAAAACTATTAGGTATGCTTCCATCTTTCTTTCTCACATACATAATACGAGCCAACCCAGTACCTAATGGCAGTGTAAAGAAAGATCAGGACTGAGAGCAAATCTGAAATTACCTCTTTTAAAAGAATCTGCTCACTTTTCCTTTGCCCTCCCTCCACCCCAAGAGTTGTTCCCATTTCCCTTGTACCATTACACATTCTCCACATCTAGATAGGGAGCTTTTGACAGACAGAAACAGGGCTCCTTGCACAAAGCCAAAATTCAACTTGTTGATTCAATGAATATTCAAATGAATAAAATTTGGTATGTGTGCGTGTGTGTGTGTGTGTGTGTGTGTGTGTGTGTGTATTTTAGGGAAGGGCCAGTTGTGTGGTAGGGCTTATAGAGAGGGGAGCCATCAATACGTGTTGGAACAGTTTCCAAACATTGTTCATGTGTGTTCCTTAATCCTGGCTGCACATGTGAATTACCTAGGCAGTCAAAAATACTGATGCCAGGGCTCTATTCCAGACCAACTGAGTCAGAATATCCTGGGAACAGAAACGACATATAAAGAAGTTTCATCTGAGGTAATTTTCTGCTTTTCCTTTAAGGCTTTATGGACGAGAGTGTCTCTATAGTTTTAAGCTTATCTTGAGCGAATGTTATTTTTAAGTTCAGTTCAGAAAGAGCATCATCATTTTAATGCTTTTGCTTGTTTTGGAAGATTTTCCATTTCTTTGCCTTACTTTGTTTCCCCTAAGCTTACTTTGGCCACATGGTTTCATTTTAGAAATTCAAACATTTGCCTTAAGCTACTTGTGAATTTAAAGAGCAACAAGTGAATTTTAAGTAAAGACCCCAAGGGTAGGAGAGCTGACATCAGAGTCTTCGTGCACATGAACTGCAATGATTCCCTAGGTTTGTTAAGACAGATTAATTTTTATTTTCCCGTTTCCCTAATAACATTTTTTTTTTTTTTTTCGGTATGCGGGCCTCTCACTGCTGTGGCCTCTCCCATTGCGGAGCACAGGCTCCGGACGCGCAGGCTCAGCAGCCATGGCTCACGGGCCCAGCCGCTCCGCGGCATGTGGGATCTTCCCGGACCGGAGCAGGAACCCGCATCCCCTGCATCGGCAGGCGGACTCTCAACCACTGCGCCACCAGGGAAGCCCCCTCATAACATTTTGAAGTCCTTAAAACTGTGTTTATATTTCAATTCTGCTTTCACAGGAGCTGAAGCATTACTAGCTAGACTTGGAATTCAGTGAGTTGAGCGATAGTTGTGTTCGTTTTGTATCACTGATCTGGATGTAACCCATTAAAATTTACCAGAAACCCAGAGTAGCAACAGGTGGGCAACAAGGAAGGGTTTCCACTTAAAACACAGTGGAGAGGAGTACAGACCTGTGAGATTTTAGGGAAGTTGTTTTAGAGGAAAAGGTGTTTCAGGAAGGGCGTGTGCAAATGTACACAAACACAAGTTACCTCCCATTTCAAACCAGGCACTGATCTCTAGCTGTTGGTTCTGATATGATAAATTCCAGGTTTCCTTAATTTTGAAATGGGAAGGAGAGAACAAGGCCCAGAGAGTCTGATACACATACTACCTGCCTTATAATTTCTTCCCACCGAATCAAGTCAGAGGCATAACTCACTTCTATACACTAAGGCTGCCATTTTGGATGGACTGTAACTTGAGGAGGGGAAGAGGAGGCCAGATAGAAGTGGCTCCTGTTTTCCAAACACTCATAAGACAGAGCCTTAGTAATGCCTTCAAATAAGAGAGTGCTATACCATCTATTTTTAAAAATAATGATCAGTGGATCATACTGGATGTTGAACCTGAGGAAAATATATCAAAAGAAAATTAAAGACCCTAATATAATTTCATAGGCTAAATTTTTAAAGAAGCCTAGCAAATCATCTCAAAATAGCTCTTCCAAATTTGAAAAAAAAAAGTGATCAGAATTATTATCATTTATTCCTACTTTCTGGCTATGAGGTTTTAGATAGATCGTATTTATATCTAAAAAAATACATAACGTTGATTTTATGTGTCCTATAGTTGACTCTGGGGAACAAATTTCCCTTAATCAGATGTTTACACCCATTTTGTAGAGATAAGTAATAGCGGAAAGCAAACTGGACCGCAAATTAGGAGTCTGCATTCTAAACCTGATTCTGCAGCTACTAAATTAGATGACTACGGCAAAGCACGTAATCTAATGAGGACATTAGACTGGTGACTCCAAATTTAAATGTTAACCTTTTATAACCTCTGACATGGATACTGCACACCAGAAGTCCTACGACTTGAGATTCCTTCATTTCTGTATCAGTGTAGTTGTAGATCTCTCACTTACATCACATTGCCGTATTATGACACCTCTGCTATGGTATCGGGGCAGGCATGGCAGCAGGGCTCCCTCGAGACAAGTTTTCTTCTGGTTCCTGCTTTATCTTTGTTTATTTCAGTTTTTTAAAAAAAAAAAGTTTCTTCTTTTTTCTTCCCCAATCATAGTGAATGCTTTTCTCTAATGTTTGGTAATCCTTGGCTGTTTCCCCTTGAAAGAGTTCTCTAATTTCCTGTTTGGCAGGAGAACAGGGAGGAGGGGGAGGTGAGAGCTAACTTGTTTGGTTTTTGGTTTTTTGGAAGTGAAGGAGACTTAAGTAGACTTTCACTAATTCCACTCATTTTCAGCTGGCTCTAGTAGCCTAGGACTTGAGTCTCCTTATTCAAGTTCTTCATGTTTTAACAGTCCCATCTTCTGGGGAAGCCCAGTTACCTGGTTGGATGAGAATAGCAAGATACTGGCATCTGACAGTTCTGCACGCTGACCTTCAACTAGCACTTTGTTCAGCTGCTGTCTATGCTTTGCTCCAAACTACCCAGTGTCCCATGCCTAGAGCCTGCATGCTAGAAAGCCAATGGACTCCTTTTCTGTAACACTTTCTGTAGGCTCTTCCTGCTGTGGTTCCCTCCATCCTGCTACATCAATTGCCTCTCCTACATTAGTTTTCCATCTTCCTAAAATGAACTGAAATCCCTCAACTACTTCGCTTTGTCCTTGTGAGTTTAGAGTTTTTTTTTTTTTTTTTTAATATTCTCTTACTACCATTTTAACGGAGGCTGCTGAGGGAGAAAACTGAAACAGATGTAGGCAATCCACTATCTTTAACTTAAAGTCTGTCTCTGTGTGTATATACACACACACACACACACACACACACACACACTCTTTCAAAATCTGATATTATGAAATCTGATATAATTAGTGGAGAAACTAATGGCTAAAACATACTAAACATGTTAAGGTTTCATTCTAATTTTTAAAACCAACATGTATTCTTTAAAGTCTAACATTAAAACATTCTGAGAAACAGACATCCCAGAATGATATTCTCTTGCTCTGAACCTTAGTGGGTGGTATAAACGTCTTTCTGGAGGTGAGGGGTAGAGTTGGAAGAAAATCTGAGGGAAACCGATCAACCTTTTGAACCATGAAGAATTCCCCATTTTATGTTATTATAATGTATGCAGACTTAGAAGTATCTTCAAATTCTTTTAGTAGACAGAAGAGGAAGGAAGGCTAGCAGACAAGCAGACATGGACAAGAAGATTACCTCACTTGTAGTAGTTCTGGACGACATAATTTTTTTTACATAAGAGCCACCTTTAGGTCTGTGACTGGGGTTCATTCTAGACTAGCAGGGAGCTCGGTCAAGGGGAGGGTCACTAAGTAACTGGGATCCAGTAGTCCCATTCACTCCTGTCGCAAGGAACTTGACCGACATCCTTCGCCGGGCCACCATGTGACTGCCATGAGCTAACGGACTAAAACAGAGCAAAATGATGGGAATGAACCAAAGGTCAAACTGTGGGGCCAGCAATATGGGAGCTCATTAAAGATTGTTAAAGAGGCATTTGCCAGAACAAGGCAAAGTGGCCATCAGCACAGGAAAACCCTAAAGCCGGCAGGCAGCCCCCATATCAGTGGGTGCAGAGAATGGTTCCTCAGGGGTTCTCGCCTCTGCTCAGGGCCTGAGGGCTGCGGCTTCTGTGGGCTGGCTGCAGTCGGTCTCTAAGATGAGAAGGAAAGAGACGGTGCAAGGCAATTCTTTGTTTTTGGAGATGTTCTGCAAGTAAGGTGCCATGCTGGGACTATGAAATAAAATTCATATTTTATGGCAAGACAAGAAACATTTACACCTAAACATTCTTCTCTGCCCTTTGGCCTCCTCTCTCCTCCCACTGTGCATTGCGTATCTGTATTATGCATTGACCAAACCTCCCCCCCGTGTCAGCAGAAATACCTGCTCAAACATAAAGGGCAACATTCTCCTGGCATCAACAAGACAACTGCTTAAAAGATAACATTCCTTCTTGATCTTGTAAGGGGACACGATGATGCTTAGATCTGGTTTGCGTAAACTGTCAATAAAACGGCATTTAATATACAGCCCTCTGTCTCAATAAACTTACATAACTATTTCTTGATTTCTAATGGGCAGAATGGTCCTCAGAGCTTTCTGAGATGCTTGCCCGGGTTATAATCCTCAAATTTGGCTCGAATAAAACTTTCCATTTCTTTTTTAGATCGACTGATTAAGTTTTCTTTCCTCCTAGATGTGTCAATTCTCCTCTAACCCTTGTTCAGCTGGTTCTTCTGCATTTCCTCTGACCTTGAGAGATCTGAACAGGGGAGCTGCGAATTTTTCAGGCATCTCACGTGGTCTCCAGCACAGGGCTCCCTCTGGCTGGCTTCTGCCCTCTGTCCCTTGCTGACCACATACACGACATTGTAACTTCAAGCTTCGTGTAGCGCCTGGAGGGTTTGTCTGGGGCACCACCTGTGCCTGCTGCCTCACGGTTTTCTCTAACCCTTAGCTTCCCAGTAGCCCTGTGGTTATCACTAAGATCTTTCAGTGAGACTCAGATGGACCGTCAATGTCCTCCTGGATAGAGCCACGGCCACGGCGTGAGAAGCACAGTGTATTCTACCTTCTAGAATTTCCTTGCCAGGAAGATTTTCCTTAACGCCTAGGTCCCTCCTTAGCATTGAGCTAGATGCTTAGGGAGGCACATTAGTTCTTTCAGACCACTAGGGAAACATCTAGGGCACTGCCGCTGCAGTAACACAGTCAGCGTAGACAGATGGGAGGCGATTTTTTGACTTGCAACAATAAAGCCGGTAATGTTACCCCGGAGACCTGGAAGTGGTGAGTAATCTTCCCTAAGCAGCTAACTAAGTCCTAAGGAGCGATGGAGCCAGAGGGAATGCGGGTTTATTGTGATGTTAGGAAGAAACAATTAATGTCGCCTCTGCCTGAGTCTCCTCATCAGTAGTAAATCAAGGGTTAAATACTGCCCTTTGCTTCAGAGAGATGGAGTCTAGCCAGTGACAGGGGGAGAGAAGCCCCTGCAGAACAGCCCAGGTCAATGCACCGACCCTCCCGGGAGCTCTGTCTACCTCTACTGAAATGCTATCCACACTGCTATTAAGTAGTATTCAATTTCATTTCTGCTTTTACTAAATAGGAAAATTTATAAAGTATATGTGAAGTACAGAGACCCATGATGAATAGCTTCGTATTTACCAAATTTTAGGTAAAAGAACCTCAGCATTACCCCACAGCTTCCTGTTGACTGAGGAGGCACTAATATTCCCCTCAGCTTGACTAAACTCTAGTAACAGGTCTCTACCTGATTCTAGGCCCCCAACCTGCCTTTTCTTAGAGAATTCAGTCTTCTCCCATAAATGTAGCCTCCATTAAAATGACAGTAAAGGATAATAATAAAAATAAACCTCTATACACTCACAAGGACAAACTAAAAACTGGAGAAGACAAAAGCAGGAAACTTGCAATTGTTTTGCTTCTTTGATTTCTGCTTCTTTGACATGTCTACAACGCTAAAGGTCTTTCTCAAGGACCTGGGAACCATTCATTTGAAATGGAATCGTCAAGAAAGATGGGGTCCCTATCTCCCAGTCTCAGTCAGAGGGTAGGAGACTAACTTCCATAAGGGCAGTCAGCAAACCTAAGGGCCTCCAGAACTTTTCCACTAGCTCACCCTAGTGCTTAAAGACTCTCCAGCCTTTGAGTCAATGCAATGCAGTTGAGTTTCTCTCCCTCTCTCTCTCAGTGGTCTTCACTGAGATCTTCCTTGCCATTTTTAACAAGCATCTGCTATAATTTTTCTTTTACACTCTGTGCCCTGACCTGACACCACCCATTTTCTCCCGACTCAGATGAAACTGTGTTCCCGGATTTGGGCTTAATCATCCCTTTGTTTTTCTTTAGAGTTGATCCCATGTTGTAGCCCTAAACCATTTAATTGTTAAGTTTTTGTGTATTTTTGAACTTCATATAAATGAAATTACACTGCATATTTCACATTAAATTACAAGAATAAGCTTTACCACCTGCTGAAAAAGAGCTGGATAAAGAAAATTGTTACCAAAGTAATGTTTTTCATAACTCTGCAAATAAAGCAATGGGCCAAGAGCCAGAAAAACTAAAACTAAAAAAACTTAGAGACTATTTAGCCTCTAGATCTCACTGTAATTATGCTTTCTTCAAGCATAGACTGTGTGTTGACATTGAATTTCTGTATCATGTATATTCAGTAGTCCCCACTGGCAGATAACTGCAACTCTTGAAGACAATCAAGCTTTTCTTTAACTTTATATTTTGAAGGAAAAAAGTGACATATTAAGCAAATGAACAATTCCCCTTTCTTTTAATTAGATTCCAATATTTTCCCAATGTAGCAATAAATATGCAAAATGATTAAGAAACTCTAATTGCAATTCTAGTTTCTGATTTCACGAAGGCCCAACAGTCAAATCTTTACTGATGACACAGAATAATTCAAATTAGAGAGGTCTAGAGAGGATTAAGAAAAACTCCAGGAGGACCAGCAGGTCTTGCTAACTGGACGGAGCCATGGCAGCTGGAAAGCAACACAGACAAATACAAAGCCCTGGGGTATACCTTGGAAAGTGTATTTATATGCACCCTCAAAGGGGTCAGAAGTTAGCTAGAGGCCATTCACCAGGTGTCTGTCCTATGAGGATTTCCAATCAACAGGTATTATATTAAGAGTACATCCTAGAATGGATGCAAAATGATTCCAGACACTTAGAACTTCCCCCTCTTTGTCCCTACCACAATTCTACCAAACAAAACAGCACTTCAAATATTCCTTGGGGATTATATGCAGATAACTGGTCTTATTTTCATAGTTTGGTGACTAGAACAACTTCTCAACTTTGATCATCAAGCAGTTGGGTATCATCACAGTACTACTCCAAATTTATTCTACAAACGTATAGTTGGGAAAGAATATGACCATGCATTCCTTGAAATTACAGTCAGGTTACGTATTACATTTGCATATTAAAATTATAATTAAAATAAAGTATAGATGCTGGACTGATATTTATGGAAGCCATTGACACCAGAAGTGTTTTAAACTGTGCATGTAGAGAGAATATTGTTATGCATTTTCATTTCCACAGCCGTGCAACTGTTCTCTCTAGCTGTTCAAAACATTAATTTTTTTGCAACTTCCCTCATATCGCCAGTGTCCCCGTTGGAAGGCAGAGCCATATATTTTCTGCAAGCGTAACAAGAGAGATTCATTCATATTGTTGGGGGCAATTAGCAAACTCTGGAGAAGAAAATAATTCCCATTTTCCCGCACCATAATGCCTCTAAGACTAATTAGAATATTCCTTATTATCGCCGCTTTTCTAGCTACTTGGTGAAATTTATAACTGACATTAAGTGTAGAACTTTGGAGTCGCACATGTGTTTACTTTGCTGAGCTCACCATTACCTGACTAGAATAATCAAAAGAGAAAATTTACAAATGCAATAAACAGAATGACAAAAACACACTCAAATTCACATCTACTAAAAGAGTAAGTGTGTGCCCCAAAGGAGACCTGAATCTTCTCGGTAGAGAACAGCCTTTCTCAGTGGCTGCCTGTCCATGGCGCGTTATTTAGGTTGGGAGAGTATGGAAGCTGACTCCTATGATTAATGTAACATAATCTCTGCTTTTTTGGGCTCAACAAAGTTAAGGGTTCCAGAAGCTGAAAGGAACCAAGGTCAGTGTTTCAGCTACATCAAAAACAATCTACAATTGCTGTCAATTCTTTTAGGCCGTAATCCTATCAAAGCCATGAAATCCTTTCTTGATTTTTTCATATGGTGCATGTGTAACCAAAATGAACATCCTCATCTACAAATGGAAATTATGAAATTAGATCAGTGTTTCCCAAACTTGCTTGATGATACAATTAGCTGGGATGTTTGTGTAAAATACAGACTCTCTTGCCTGATGAAATTCTAAATCAATAGTTTAGAGTGGAAATTAACAATCTGTATTTTAATAATCTCCCTAGCAATTGTTTTTATTTGACAAATAGGAGAAGGGACTGAATGACCTTATAATATCTTCCAGTTGTAGCATTCCATGAATCCATAATCACTGTCCATACCAAATGCCTCCTTAAAAAAATAAATTAAGAAAAAAATCTTTTCTTGATTGGTAAACAGACTGTCAAAAAAAAAAATTGGCAGATTGGATTTGAGAGAAAAAAGATCAAGAAAAAACTCCAGATATCTGGGGAAGCCTAAAAGCCTAAAAAGCTACATAGATTCTATTGGCTAAACTTTTCACTCAGTTACCATGACAACCTTCATATATGTTGTAATGTAGAGAAAATTAGATATTAACCTGGATAGGCCGTTGGAGGAAGAGTGGTATTTCAGACAGTGGTAATTTAGGCTGTTCTGTGGACCACACGCCTAATGTTCTCATCAGTTCTTCTAGTGGGCCTTGCTAAGATCTGAAATCTCTTGCTTTTCTCACACAGAGGCTTGTGAAAACCCAGACAGAAAATTAGGGTTAGAGTGCGATTTGTTAGTCCAAAGCCCCTTGGGTTAGTAACTGCTCTATGTTTTGCATCAAAGCCTCTATTCATATGGGAGAAAGCTCAAGAACAGTGGCTGCTGCCTCTGCTCAGAGGATGGGTTTGGCACTGATGGTGTGGGAGAGGGCTGTGATGGGCTTCAAAGAGTTCCACGACAATGTGGTTTTGAGGACATGCGCAGCTTGCGGCAGACCTCAGGTACTCATCTGTTAGGTCATTATCTTCACACGTGGGATCTTGCTAGTTCATAGCCAGACGATCAGGGGTCCACACTTCATTAGAATGTAGCAGTTTTCAACAGCAGCTTTGCAGAGTTTTAGAGCTGCATGAGGGGCGGGAGGGCGTCTGGTCCAAACTCAGTATTTTAAAAAATAGGAATCTAAGTGCAGAGACTGGCAGAGACAGGATGAGAACCCTACTTGCTCTCTGCACTCCAAATTCAGTGCTCACTGCACTCCTCAAGCTGCTTCCCACTTTATTCTCCCACACAGAATACTTGTAATGTTTTTTTCTATACTGAGAACATTTTCTCTGTTTTATGGCATAAGCCACCGTTTCCTGGAAGGCAGTGGGAGAAGCTTGCCTGCCTGCGACCAGTGACGTGCACTCAAGGCACTGCTCCTGCCTCACCTCCTCCTCCCAGGTCAGAAAGTCCTACATGTTCTGTGGTGAAGCAGACAACAGTGTGACAGCTCTAAGGAGGAGGCTGTCACACACTGACATATTAGCAAGCCTCTAAATACATTAAAAGCTGTCATATAGTCAAGTATAGTACGCATTTAATGTCGTTTCCAAACATCTGCTTTCAAACATCCCTTTATGAAAAGGATGCTGCTGTTTTCTCTCATTACAGATAATTATAAACCCTCATGTATTAGAATTAAAAGAATATGGGATGGATTTTGGGGGGGGGTGTTCAATCACAATTTAAGTACAATGGTGAGATTCTCAAAGAGGTTATTGCAGAGAATGACAAGCAAGTATATAAAAGGTAACAGATTAAATAGTCTAGAAAGAGGAGAGGTTGATAAGAGGGACCTTAGATGGTTTTGAGTAATAAGGTAACAGGAAGTACTTGCTTCTCCCTTTGACTGCCAAAAAGATGCAACGTTGAAAGGAGAGGGCCGGGGCATGAGTCCTAAGAGCATGGTCTGATGCAGGGCCCAAGGAAAAAAACGCTTTCCTGGGAAGGGCTTCTTGTACCTCGATGGGTGATAAACTTCAATAATAATAATATCTCATGTGAAATTTAATAATTGTCAAATTAGTAATAACCTGTAACAATTTATAATAGAATTACATTTGTTGAATTAATAGTGTCCACATTCGGGGTCAAATAATGTAGAAAAAGCCAATCGTTAAGAGTCATGATAGAGACTTCCCTGGTGGTCCAGTGGTAAAGAATCCGCCTTCCAATGCAGGGGACGCGGGTTCGATCCCTGGTGGGGGAACTAAGATCCCACATGCTGCAGGGCAACTAAACACGCAGGCCACTACTACTTAGTCCACGTGCCTCAACTAGCGAGAAGCCTGCGCACTGCTGCGAAGAGCCCGCATGCCGCCAACTAAGACCCTAAGAATTAGAGTCATGATAACATGTTCAATGGTGAGTGTTAGAAAATTGGGAATGGGGGGGAGAGTTGGCATCTAGGAGACTATGTCCTCCCTGCACCCCCTCCCCCAGGAATCATTGCTAATACTGGGAACAAAGTTGGATTTGCTATAGTAATGTGTCATGGAGGATGCATACTTTATTCAGATATTAATAGACACGGTGGCCCTCAAGGCTGGAAAATCTGGACACTATGGTTCCAGTAACAGGCATAGATTCTTTCACAACTAGTGGTGTGTATACAACACACTTTGTTTTCATGCCCAGCTGGTATGGAGGCCACAGCTTCCAAATAAACTGATTTATCTGTGAAGCTGAGTTCTAACTCTTCTTGGTATTTGGAATTTTCCATTCATCTAGCTAGCTCTCCAAGGATCAATTCTCAGACTGCAATAAAGTAATTTCTTACATTTTAAAGGTTTATATGTAGGTTGATCTAAATAGGATGATTCAGAAGTGGAGGAAGTATGGAGTAGACTATTTGGCAAATTGTACTCTCAAGGCTACAGCTTAAAAAGGCAACGTTTGCTGCAGCTGGGTATTGTTATGTTCAGGACACTGTCGGTGCAGATGCTCCTTTATTTGAATAACATCTTAAAGGTATGTTATAAAAGTTACTCTCCTGGTCTTTCCTTTCTTCACCACAAATGTAATTGCAGTGTGTGGCAAGTTTCCTATTTGGGAGGAATATTCACTCAATTCTAGGAGGCAGAGTTCCTGGAATCTCCAACTCAATTTAAATTACAAATGCACATAAACGAGGGAGGACTTACAGTAGGTTGGTGTTAAAAGATTGATGTACGGGGCTTCCCTGGTGGCGCAGTGGTTGAGAGTCCGCCTGCCGATGCAGGGGACACAGATTTGTGCCCCGGTCCGGGAGGATCCCACATGCTGCGGAGCGGCTGGGCCCGTGAGCCATGGCCGCTGAGCCTGCGCATCCGGAGCCTGTGCTCCGCGGCGGGAGAGGCCACAACAGTGAGAGGCCCGTGTACCGTAAAAAAAAATTAAAAAAAGATTGATGCACGGACGTAAGGAAGTTCCCAGGGCGTCAAATCACATCCAGCTTTATCCAATAATTTTGTTTGCCACAGATCAGAAAACTGAACCTCTAAGCTGGCTGCTGCCAAGTTCACCACGATGCCTCACCCATGAAAAGTGGTGCAGCTGTGTGTGCATTTCACAGTGTGAAGTGCTGTTGATGCTTCATGACTCATCTTTCCTATCCTTGGGCAGCCTAGGAGCACTGCTGCCTAGGAGGTCATTGGGCATTTCTTCCCCCAATTCAGGCAAATATCTCCCAATCAGACAAGAGGAAGCCCTCAAGGGAAAATAGAACTAAAAAGAAACACAGAGGTTTAGCTTAATGAAACAGCAGATGAATATTTAAACTAATTTAAGTATGACCGATGAGCTGCATAAACTTTATCATTAATCACTCTGGCACACATGAGCTTGTTTTCCCGGCTAAAAATTATGCCATTAAAATTCAGGAAAACTCAGTCACATGCTTCTCTCTCTAGTGATCATGGTTAGTGTTGATGATTCCCAAGTTTATGATGGATTCTGTTCATGACTTGAAACACTTCTGTCTCCTCTCTTTACCTTTTGGGAATCAGTAGTTTCAGAGGAACCATGGAGCTGAGGTTTGACTGGGAACAACTGTCTCAGACTTCTAATATCCTTACAAGAGTCATTATGGCGGCACTGTGATGAGAGCTGGGATGGAGCTGCTACAGGTGAAACCCAAGGAAGTGACTGGACACAACAGTTTTAGTCCACGACCGCCTATGAGCTATTTAACAGTGTTGCATAAGCAGGGCCATGGTGCCCCACTTCAGGGAATCTGTTCTAAGTTCAGGTGTCAAGCATGAAGAAGCCCTTCCTGACAACAGGGCTTTCAAAGCTCTGTTCCCATCACTGTTTCTATACCACTGATGATCTGGCAGAGAGTATGGCTGCAAGAGCCTGCAGACCCAGGGGCTCAGGTTAGGAAGATGAGAGCATGAGGCAGCCATCCACAGAGTTCACAGAAAAAGACAAAAAGCAGTAATAAGAGTGCAAAGGAAAACAGTGGGCGGGCGTGCCAGCATGGCCCAGACAGAAGTAACATGGACCCAAGTGTTCCCACAGCCATGGTCATGGAGGTGATTCCCACTCCACAGGGAGAAGCGACCCTGGACAGCCTTCATAGATTTTGTTTTTTTAACTGGAGACTGCTGTATGTAGTTCCTATTTAGAGTGTGCAGTCCCTCACTTTAGAAAACTCTGTTGTTGTCGTCACAAAGCCCTGATATAAAGAATCCTCATGAAAAGGTTATGTGCAATACTTGGATCAGATTGGGGCAGAGACGCTTCCAGTGAGACGGGAAGGGAGTAGCAAGGGTGACGCTGCAGGCATGGAAAAGAAGAGGGTGTGCAGCAAGCGAGGCACCGGCAAAGCCCACGGGGTGGCCACAGCATTCTCCTCTGTATCCGCCCTTCACGCCCACAAAGGCGACGGAGACGGTGAAGTATTGCCTCTTGTGACAACGGAACACGGAAGAAGCCAAGGCAGGTGTCCAATGCGTGACTCCTTCCCCCTCTCACCCCGTCCTCCAGCCCTGACTCTGTACAGCTTTGGGACAATCACTGAGTCTTTGGGATGCACTGTCCTGACTTCCCAGGTCTGAGTGAGGTGCCTTCTTTTTGTGCCGCTGCATTCCTGCACTGAGGGTACTGGCCTGTGCCCCTGTCTGCATTCTGTCCTTTAAGCCTGGAGAGCACGCAGTCCTTTCCAGCCCGCCACTGAGTTCCCAGGGGCCACCTCACACCCTCACTGCCCTGTAGGGCTGCTCAACAGTATTTGTCCAATTGAATGAAATTGAGGCTGTCAGTTCTTCACAAGTTAGGCGTTCCCTCGCCCCCTGGCCCCCTGGAAGAAGCCCCTCTCATCCTTCAGGACTTGGTGCTGGGGTGCCACTTCGAGAAATCGTCCCTGATGCCTCCCCACTCAGACAGACTGCCCACGGTCTCCTCAGCGGCCCTGTCCTGACTTCCGGCCAAGCAGCAGATCACAATTTATTCTACTTCCCTATTTACAAGACTGCTTTCCTTCTAAACAATAAGCCCCTTTAAGGTGGAGAGCATGTCTTATTGTTCTTTTGTGTCCCTAATATCTAGCTGACTCACTGGCACATAGCAGATGTTTCATGTGTATTTGATAAATGCCATTGAGTTGACATGTGGGAGACTAAGTCCCCAAAAGAGCCATCCTGCCTTGATTCTGCAATTGCTTGTCCCACCATCTTGGCGTTATTCTTTTTCCAGCTTTATTGTTAGAAACCCACTCAACAGTCTCCAGAAGGCATGGAAATAGGAGCAGGTGCTAACTGAAGGCGTGATGCGTGTCCTGCTTCACCGGGGCACAAGGTGGAGAAGAAGAAATACGAGAAATGATTCAATAACCAAGTCAGGGACTGACAGTCTCGGTGCAGAGCGGCGCCCGTTCCCAGGAGTTGCCTGAGATCTACCCCATTCCAGGATCTGACCTTTTCGGTTTTCCTTTAATTATGGCAGAATTCAGTCCTGCTGGGTTTCTTTTTCACACTCACCTCAGGAGACATACACATTGTGTGTTCCAACAAAGTAGTCTGAAGAAAGGTAATTAAAGGTGTTTATCGTAAAAAAGGAAAATATACTTTGCTTTAGCTTAAGCCAGATTCCATGTTTTAAGGCAGACAATAAATATATAAAAGGAAAAAATATTGTTTTACTGAAACTGTGGGGCACACAATCATAAACTCCCTCCTTGAATCACTTGGTCCCGCCAATGTAGAAAACACTAAATAGATAAAATTAACTAAATGCCTTTAACTAGTATATTTCTTGACCAAAAATAATATGAATTCTCAGGTGAAGATGACTTATGAGTAGACTGAGAATACCACAGCAAAAGTTACTGAACATTTATCTTTGCAGATCACAGCTTTGTACTCCCCCTGCCCCACCTCTTTTATATGTTTTGGGAAAAATATGCCTGCTTAGACCACATGGATATCTAGTAAACTTGAGGATACAGTTAATCCGAGACTAGTGATAAAAATAAGATGAATTGCTCTTGCTTTGCTTTGGTGAAAAAATAAAAATAAAAAAGTCGAAAAGCATGTCATAATTGTGTGTGCCCAGTACAGGGAATAGAACTTTCTTTCTTTCTTTGTTTTAGCATCCTGGTAAAGGCTAAAGAAGAATAAAAGTAGCTCCAGCCTTCGAGTATAATTCAGGGTGGGGAACTGACAGATAAACTACTAGGAATAATTAATAATTAATAATAACAACTATTATCACATAAGCCTCAATTACCTGACAGCTAAAGGTGCAGTAATATCCTTTGGTTTTTGGTTGTTCAGAGAAGTAAGTAAAGAATGCTCTGAATAAGCAGACCAAAATTAGGTGTTGAAGAACCAGTAGGATTTCAGTTGGCAAGAAGAGGAAGCAACATCCCACATCTGCAAATGGGGAAGCTGTAGGCCGGTTGGAAGGATACTGGGTGGTCTGGGTCCCGGGTCCTGGAAAAGTGAGAATTCCTATCGTGATGCTGGAAGATGCAGTCTGAAGAAGCCAGAAGATGAAGGCTGGGGGAGATGTGGGGCCACATCAAGGAGGACTATGAAAGTCATGCTAAAGAAAAGGCCTCGGGAATTCTTTGGAGAATTATTTTCACGCCGGTAAAAACATTTTCACGCTTATGTCCTGGAATATTCACAGCCCACCTCTGCTGCAAACTGCTCTAGGCTGGGGGGAGGCAAAAAGCAGGGCCAGGACAGGAACAGACACTTGCCACCAAAATGACGCTAAAGATTTCCAACAGTGATTTCATAAAACCCCGCGGTTGCAAGAGACCTTGAGTTCACTGGTCTTCACATTTCTGGGAGCTCTGGACCATTTTAGAGGGAAAGAACACCGTGACCCACTTTTCCCAACAACTTTTCAGTTCAAGAAGATGAGCTAAACAAACAAACAAACCTTTGTTAGATTCAAGCACAGCCTCTGACAGAACCTGATGTAGGTTTATCGTGAGAGTCATACTCTCTTTATGTCACAATGCAAGTACGTGACATGCGTTCACGTGACACAGGTCTGGGTTGGAAACTATGGTGGGGGACGCTCCTGGATACTGCTGGCTATTGGTCTCAGTCGCTTTCTCTACTGAGTAAAGAGATGCCTTGGCTTTCCCCCGCAATGTACCCACATGCTCAGTGCGGTCTCAAATATAACTCGTTCTTCAAACCCTCATGTCTTCTCATTTTCCACTTTTTCCTTATTTTGTATGATTCTAGTTCACTGTGTGACTTTTTTCCTTAGCTACTAAGGAATATGTTTTTGAAAAGTCAACCAAGAACATGCTTGTATTTACTGTCATCCTTTAGAAATGAATTTTCAGCCCCCTTGCACAGATAATCACTCAGCTCTTACAACCATAAATATTACAAATAAATAAACTGACAGTAACAAATTATGGGAACTTGACCACTACTATCATCAGCCCCATATTTATGGAGTCCTCCTAAAGTACCCGCGCTAACAGCTCAATAAATCAATAGTTAGCCGCCGTTGCAATTAGGCCTTGGGTCTCTTGTAGATATTCATAAACCCGAGGAGATTAGATGCGAGACTGGTGTCAGAAACTGCATGTACCGATCATACTGTTTTTCCCAATATGATGAAAAACAGTTTCTAGGGAGCAGCAAGACCTCCTGGGACGCCCTGAGAGCATTCTTGGGATCCGTGTGCATCTGAGAATGCTTTTTCCCTATCTTTGTGGTGATTCTGAAGAGGAAGCGTTTGTATCTTATGAAGTCTTGCACAGGAAGATTAAAAACGTCCGTCACTGCCTTTCACAAAAACAAAGAAAACCTCGGGCCATCAGAGTTGTGGGTAGCCAACCTTATTTTGACCAGGCATTCTTCTATCTGTTTTGAAGCAACACTTTCCCAAATGGGATGTATATTTTGAGGGGGGGTTCAATGGGCTACAATTATGTCATTTACTAGAGTACACGCCTCCATGGTCAGTTTCAAAATCATTCTAACACGATGGGCGTTTCTTATTAATGTCTATGGTGGAAAGCCTTGACAATGCTCTCATGACTGAGTAGTGCCACAGGGTTTTAGAATCATTCTAGTCACACAGAAGTCAATAGTTAGATACTACTTAGATTCTGGTTCTGGTTTAGATTCTAAAACTAGAACATGTGCACAGAACAGATTTTGACCAAGTTTTACGGTTTACGAAGCCAACCTAAGATTCCATTTTAATTCATATTATTAATTTTTTAATATTATATATATAGTTACTGTCAATTTTTAACATAAGCAGCCTTTTAATGTAATAGATATGAAAACATTTAATGACTCCAAGCCCCATATATAAAGAACTTTTACTACCTCCATTATATCTGCTTCACTTTAAAATATTTACTAAAATGTAGTTTCTTTGTTTACCAAATAGACTACGATAACAGCAGTTAGTTTCATAACATACTGATAGAGTTTTGAAAAGATTTAATTATTAAGGAAAAAATGTTTATTTTCCTTTTGTTCATTTCTGGGACCAAGTTGGGCAACCGTATGCAGATGCGAAGTGTGGACAGAGAGCTCAAGGCAAGACTTTGCTGAACTAACGCCAGCCGTGGAGTTTATCCTGACCATCCATCAAGAGATCTTGTGCTTTGTGTCTAGGCATCATCACAATGCATGATAGATGAATTGAGTTTAAGGAAATACCCTTCTCGAATATCTCTCTTGAAATCCAAAAACGAATAAGACTTTCCTTTATTTGAGAATTTTGGGAAGGGGGGTGCTCTATCCTTGGGATGTATTAGTCAAGAAACCTGAATAAGTGGACAGATCTGTTGAAGAAAGGGAAGGAATGATTTCCAGAAATACTTCCCTTTCAGAAACCTCCCATTTACATGCTATCACACACGACTTAAATTTAGGACCTAACATTATTTTAAAAACCTATGTGATTAGGGGAAAGATAATACCTTTTTACTTGACAACCAGAAATTACCCTACTACAGATGCACCAAAAATGTTAGCTGGGGAGTATGATTATGGTAACTTTTCCTTTCTTTACACTTCTCTGTATTTTCCAAAATTTTTATAATGGGCATGTGTGACTTTTATAATCAGGAAAAAAGTATTCTCTTGTGAATCCTCTTGAATCTGCTGCTCTCTTTCATCCCTCCACCTCTGTCTCTCTTCAACTACTTTTCCCAGATGAGCTAGCTAGACACACACAGATACACAGTTCGGTGTGAGCATGGCGACATAGTGATCTTATGAGGAGTCAGCTTCACTGGAGCATCTGGGTGACTCTGGAATTGAGAGGTAGTGATGGGCGGCTACAGTGGGAAGTGGCCACACCAAAGCCACCAGAATAGCTCTGAATCACAGATCTGACTCCAGGGCTGGTATGGGCAGACACAGGTGTCATCGCCAGTGCCATCTCTGGATGGAGGTCAGAGGTCTGCAGTAAAAACAGACTCTTCCTTGGGAGGAGATGAGCCCACCGTGTTCTTCTGCATGTGGGGATACACATGCAGGCACAAGAGACTGGACATCTTAGTTCAAAACTGGTGCCCGAATCACAGGGGCATGTGCTTCTTACAACATTTGGAGCCAAAAGTCAATAAAACTGTACAGATCGCTCACAAGGCTTGTCAGTTTTCTTGGCTGCAAAAAACTTTCTTGTGAACGCAGTTGGTAAGGGAAGCTTGAAATCAGAAGCTAACGGCCCTTTTCATTAGGCTCTGATACTATGTTTTTGGGTAAAGTGAGTTGGTGAATTGGAAAGGATTAGGATTTGAGCTCCTAAAATACTGAAAGTATGTAGTCTAATCTACCAGATCTACAAAACAGTGTTGAAATCTCTCACCTGGAAACTTTCATTTTGAAAGCTGCTTATTAATCTCTGTGTATTCTGGATAGAAATCCTGGGGGGGAAATCAATTTTCCTACCAGCATCAAGGCAAAGTATACGCAGAAGCACGTGCCTCTGACGTGTTACACCCTTTTGAGGAGGAAAGAGGTGTGCGTTTGGATCTGGGGATGTTTAAGGAAAACTTGGAAATGGGGTGTAATGTTTCCAGGTCAGTTTAGCACCTTGGCTACAAATTAAGTGATGCTCAATAGTGTGGAGGTTCAAAATCATGTCAGACATCCGTCTGTGATCATTTGCACAGAACAGCAGCAGCAAAAGGCACAAGCTTTGTGACATCAGGTCTCCTGAATGCCTTCCTGATTTGGGTGATCCTGACCAGGGAATGCTGCTGAGACCTGGCGTTTGTAAGCAGAGCCCACTGTGCCAGGGTCACAGAGGGAGAGCTGTTTCCTCTGTTTGTAAAGTTGAATGTTGAATCAACACAAAAGGAGCCCCAGGAAACCAGGAAATCGGTTCAGCACGGATGACGGAGGACATCAGCGCTTACACATCCGAGATGCTAAAAGTGCCATTAAAGCTCTTTAACCACAAACAGCAAGGCTGGAATTTGCATCTATTTGAAAACATACTAAATTATGTTCTACAAGTTAAGGAGTAAGATCGTGGATTTCCTTCATGCTAATAGGCTGGTATTTTCAGTCAGACCTGTTCAAGCAGCCCTGGACAATGGTGTTACAAAGAAAGTGTTTACTCTCAGGAAAAACAAAAGTGACCTGGGCTGTAAAAACGCAAGGGCATGGCCATGGGCTCAACGACAATAACGACAGATAATGTTTTGTCCTAAATTCCTCCTCACGAGAACCTCACACAAAAATAAACCCTTCCCCAATTTTCTTTACTCAAAACCTCCTCTCTCAGTAGGGCTTCCTTCATCACCACAGCAGGTGTAGATGTGATCTGTCCTAATTCCAGCACGCTGCCACAGCCTGCAGCCGGCTGA
The DNA here is from genome assembly GCF_008692025.1 of Phocoena sinus. Classification (NCBI taxonomy): domain Eukaryota; kingdom Metazoa; phylum Chordata; class Mammalia; order Artiodactyla; family Phocoenidae; genus Phocoena; species Phocoena sinus. Next base: position 7,852,413 of record NC_045771.1, read on the forward strand.
AATTTCCAGGTTGGTTCCAGTGAGTGTTTGCCTTCTTTTAACTTGGAGTTTTCCTTCTTTAATTAGGGCCTCTGCTGGGATCTCCAACCTGTGCCATGTGGGTTCTCAGTGTTTCATTAATAGGTTTCAAAACTTCTCCTTCATCTCTTTATACTCACAAAGGGTGGCAGGTAACTCACGTGGAAACAGGAGCAGAGTGAGACGGCTGCTCCAATGTTTTGGTGACATTTGGGGAGTAGTAGAGCTGTTCTTCTTGCTAAAGTTTTCTATTTTATCAGTAGGCTTTGATGTATGGATTTAGGGAAAGTGACCAAATTTATGGTGAAATGGTGGTTTGGATCTCTGCAGGATGTCAAGTAAATAAAATAAAGAATGATGGTATTTCAGTCCCCAAGAGCCCTTTCTCCGTTTATCTATGTGCAAAGTTTTGTTGTTGTTGCTATTCATGTGAAATGAAACTATTCCATTCTTAAGCTCATCGAAAAGACCATGTCAAAGAGAGGTGGGATTCTTTCATATTTACTAGCTTCTATTTCTTTTTAAAACTCATGCTCAAGTATCAAGTTTAAAATGTAGTAATACTGGGCAGTCCCCAGCTGGTGAATGGATTCTGCTGCAAATTTTCATTTGTGAACTTGGTTGGAATTCTGAGCCCATTTTCCCAGAAACGCTATAGTGACTGAGTTCCAAATGAGGACTTTAATACTTTTAATACCACCTGAGATAAAATGTAATAAGTTATGCAGAGGATTCAGCATTGCAATCATTCAGGAGCATTGCAATATATATACTTCTGAGTATTATCAAATGTATGGCTCAAAAACTAAACCATGGTTTATTTTCTGGTGCTGAGCAGTATCAGCTGACACTGTTTTGTTTCCATGATCACGGTCCTTCATTTTGTAGTTGAAAATGGACCACACGGGTCCATTGTACTCATGACGTCACTTAACTTTATTGCAAATTATACCATCAGACATATATGCATTCTGTATCAAACATTAACCAATAGCTATTCTCACATTTTCTTTTACTGCAGAGCCTATAACTCACGGCCACAAATAGATCAATCTAAGGCAATTAGGGAAATTCTATTCCTCATGCCAATAACTGATTGACTTAGGGACTGACATATGGTTCAACGATTCAGTTCTGTTTAATGAAACACAGCGCGAGGTCCACTTAGTAATTTTTGAGAAAGTGCCTTTTTTCCCCCTTCGAACATAGAAACAAAATAAAGTAATACTCTCTTTTCTGCTGGATGTTGCATCTCTGTCTTCATGTGATGCCTGGAATTGGGGTGACCTTTTGGAAGGGTGGGCATGGGGTGGGGTTGCCACCTAGTCGAGTTTTAAGGAATATGCTGCGAGCACAAGATTCTCTACTTCTTTCAAATATCATGACAGTTAATACCTCTCTCTACTTAAGTCCTTGCATTATGAGTATATGGGGCATTCCCTGCTGACAGCACCTCATCTGCTTACTTAGAGCTTTACTGATATTTCAGTTCCACTATTTATTCTGCATGGAGGAAAATCTTTGAAACCAACACACTGGAGCAATACCTCTCTTACCCTGAATAAGGTCAGTTCGAGAATAAGTTTCTATTGTCAGCATGCTGGGGTGAGGTTGGAAAAGGAAAAATACATTTTCCCAGCTTCTCCTGAATCGAATCTATGCTCTCCTGCTTTCGGCATTGTGAAAACTACCAGAATATCAGGTCCCTGTTGATTTAACTGGCGCGGGGGTGCTCATCACTTGTGCATAATACAAGAACAGCAGATTTAAACTATAATGAGATGCCATATTACCACTATCAGGTTGTCAGAGTACATACACAGAGTTCACACTATTTGATTAAATGTATTACACATTTCCAAACTATTTGATTAAATGTATTACACGTTTCCAAAAGCCAGATCAAAGCCATTGATTTCTATGTTTTAAATAGATGCATTATATTATATGTGAATTACATCTCAATAAAAGTGTCAAAATTTGCATTTCTATACACCAGCTATAGGTAGCTGGGCCACTCGTTGGTGAGGGTGTGGGAATACAGGCACTGTTATATTTTACCAGTGGGAGGCTAAGCTGGTATGACTTTTTCAGGGGCATTTCGTAAAAATCTTAGAAAATTAAAATATCTCTTAAACTTAACCCAGAAATTCCACTTCCAGGAATGTTTCCTTACAGATAGGCTCTACGTATCCATCAAGTATGTACAAGGATATTATTGTAGTATTATGCATAACGGCAAAAGTGTTGCTTATGACAGTCTTATATTTAACTTTTTTTTTTTTTTTGCAGTACGCAGGCCTCTCACTGTTGTGGCCTCTCCCGCCACGGAGCACAGGCTCCGGACGCGCAGGCTCAGCGGCCATGGCTCACGGGCCCAGCCGCTCCGTGGCATGTGGGATCTTCCCAGACCGGGGCACGAACCCGCATCCCCTGCATCGGCAGGCGGACTCTCAACCACTGTGCCACCAGGGAAGCCCCAGTCTTCAATTCTTTAAAGAAGATATAATCAACTTTTCATTTCTGGTATTATGATAAACTAGCGGGTCTGAAAATCTACAAAATAATTCCTATAAATGCTGCATAAAACATAACAAGTGTTCTTTCAATTCATAGCTGAGCACTTGAGAAGGTAAGCAAAATCCTGAGGCCATACAAGGGAGCCAGGGATGACTATGAGAGTGGTGAGCTGCCACTTCTCTGGGGACATTTCCTTGTCTTGGAAAACAAGAGAATTGAGGGTGTGCAGTTTTCCAGGGACAAGAAAATGCCTAGAGTTCCCCCAGGGTGGAGGGTTGGAATCTGGAGGTGAAGCCCCTCCAGGCTGTATCTTCAATGCTAAGTGAGGCTAGGAAAGCATCCAGCCAGTAGCCACAGGAAATGGTGATGAGCCATCTGTCTGGCCCAGGATACTGGATCAGCAAAAAAACCCTCTCCTGAAAGTTCATACAACAGGCCTGCCCTCACACAGGTTTACCATTTGAACTTACATTATTAGAGTGTCCAGGAAATCCCAAGCCAAGAAATAAACATAAACATGAGCCAGGCATGTATCAAGGCACCTGCCAGAAGCAAACTCAAATCTTCCCAGGACTGATCAACATCAACCGAAGATAGTGTTTGTCCCAGAGACTGCAAAGTGCAAAGAGTAAGTCAAAGGATAACAAAAAATCACAAAATGGAAGAGAAAATAAGTCACTGTGAAGAGTGTCAGGAAAAAACTCCTAGACCCTCAACATAATGGAATAATTATAAACAAGATACAAAACAAATATACATATATAGAATGCTTGTAAGGTAGATAAGAAAAAATTGAAAATGTAAGAAAATAATAAAATACCATCTAGAAAGTTGGGCCAATTTAAGGCAAGCCAAAAGGAAAGTTTAGAAATAAAAAGTATAATCAGTAATAGCCCCAAACTGGAAACTGGATATATGAATGGTAATATATTTATACAATGGAATACTCTACAGCAATAAAAATAAATGGACACAACTACAGATAAAAACTTGGATGAGTCTCAGAAATATAATGTTGAGTGAAAGAGGCTAGATACAGAGTTGATACTATTTCATTAAATGTATTACACATTGCCAAAGACAGATCAAAGCCATTGATTTATATTATTTTAAAGAGATGAATTATATTAAACTGTCAAAATTTGCATTTCTATATACCAGCAATAGTTAGAAAATGGAATTTGTTAAAAGATAGTACTTTTTAAAAAAGGAAGATCCTGAGAACTCCCTGGCGGTCCAGTGGTTAGGACTCTGCACTCTCACTGCCGAGGGCCTGGGGGTTCAATCCCTGGTCAGGGAACTAAGATCCCACAAGCCACGTGGCCAAAAAAAAAAAAAAAGAAGAAAAAAATTTTAAAAATGATACTATTTGTAATAGCAAGATGTGTGTAAATTTTACCTAAAACGTCAAAAAGTTAATTAAAAATCAACAATGTGAGGAGATTTATTCTATCAGAGACCAAGTCCCATTTAAAAGATGCATCCATCCAGAATGAGATTTGTGCAGCACTGACAATATGACCAAAGGAACAAAACAGAGAGTCCCCAAAAGAGACCTGTGTATGTATAAAACTTGATGTGTGTTGATAACAGGGGAGGCTATGCATGTGTGGGGACAGAAGGTATATAGGAAATCTCTGTACCTTCTGCTCAATTTTTGCTGGGAACCTAAAACTTCTTTAAAAACTAAGGTCTAATACAAAAACAAAACAAAACATAACAACAACCAAAAAACCTTGATGTATGATAGTGGTGGCTTTCCAAGTGAGTGGAGAAAGGATTTTTTCCCCCCACATATGATAATGGAAAATTTGGTTACTCATACATCAAAAATAAGAAACTCAATCCTTATCTTGTGCCATGCCAAAAAATGAGTTCCATATATATTAGTGACCTAAACATAAAGAAAGAGTTAAAACTTTTCAAAGAAAAAAAGATTCTCACTATGGCATGGAGCACAAGAGACAATACTTTTATGACACAAAACATAAAACATAAACTAGAAAAGGAAAATTGATAAATTCTACTGTATTCAAATTAAAACCTCCTGTGCATCAAAATATATCATAATCCAAATGAAAAGAAAGACCAAGGCTAGGAGATAACTGTAATGTATACAAGTGATAAAGTGTTAATAGCTGGTCTCTCTATTTATCAACATAATATCAGTATAACTGTCAAGCCTATAAACATAAATTAAGAAAGACCAAGGCTAGGAGATAACTGTAATGCATACAAGTGATAAAGTATTAATATCTGGTCTCTCTATATATCAACATAATATCAGTATAACTGTCAAGCCTATAAACATAAATTAAGATTTGAAGAAAAATGAAAATATACTCAATCTCACCATTAATCAGAAAAACCCAATTTAAATTAGTTTGTTGTCATCAGTTTATATGATCAAATTGGTATAACTAAATTAGTCAATACTAATTGTTATGGAGTAAGTTGAGCCAAAGTAGCTTTTAGAAACTTACTTGGGAGTGTAAATTGGTCGAATAATCTGGAAATATCTAACAAAACCCTTTACAACCCTGTAAACACACATAGATATAGCTACCTTAGAGAAACTTGCATATAACTACACAGAAACAGTAAATGAATTCTCAGAGGAGTGATATTTGCAATACCAAAAAGCTAGAAGCAACTTAAATTTTCATAAAAGAATATGTGAATAACTTGTAGTATAGTCATGTGACTGGAAAACCCTAAGACAGAAAAATGTAATGAACGACAGATGTATACATCGATATAAGTAACTTTCAGAAACAATATATTGAATGAAAAAGTTTCGGAAATATGTATTATATGATGGTATTTATTTAAAGTTTAAAATATGCAAAACACACATGCACAGAGGCAGTCTTTGCTTTGCAAAGTTCTGATATGCACAAATTCTAGTTACCATGGTTTACTCGAATATACCAGTGTCCCGACAACTTTATTCAAACTTCAGTTACCATGGTATAGTAAGTGTGAGTAACTGCATGATAGACTGATTTCATGGTGCAGACACATAATGTTCAAGCTTCATTGCTAGTTCTCCTGTCCGCAAAACTTCAGAAACAACAGATGTGCATCATGATCACTGACAAATCATGTCACTTCTTTCAAAGTCTGTTGGTGACTGGTCACTGCACGTCTGTCATTCTTTTCACACACAGACAGCAAAGCATGTAATTGTGTGGCCTCTCTGTCTCCCAGTGATAAACCCTGTAAATTTTTACAAAAATGGACACTTGAAAGAGGGTTTGGCCAACAAAGATGAGAGTGCATCAAGGAAACGAAAAGTGATAGGGCTGCAAGTGGAATATGAATTCAACATGAATGGAGTTTGGGGAAGTAGCAGTTGAGTCTGCCACTGTGTGAGAGACTCTAGCTATGCACTCAGAGGTACTCGGTGAAGCAAACTTACCTACATAAACAAGGAAAGTGGTTGTGAACATAAAAAGGATAAAAGATGTTCTAGAGGAAGTGACAATGGCACAATATTTCACATTAAAGGAACTCTCAGAGAGATGACTTGGAAAGAACAAAGGATAAAATGATAGAAGCTGATTCAAGCTTAGAAAGGAGTGTGACCACAAAAGATTTCTTGCTCCATATTGCAAGTGATACAATGACAAGAGAGAGGAAGCACTGTCTGAGCTACTCCTGGTACATTTTCTACAAAGAAACAAAACACTTTAACCTGCAATGTTTCTAATGTTCTAAATTACAGTAAAGAAATATTAGTTTTATTAATTTTTCTTTTCTTATACATTCATTACTGACAGTAAGTTTTCAAATATTTTGACAAAATCCTTAAAGGTTATGAAACTATTGTAATTTTTGTCATTGATTATTAATATTGCACTGAATAGTTTCAGCCTGTACATTCATTTTTATGTCTCAGAACTGCAGAAAGCAAAGACTGCCTACATATACTTATATACAACAAATAAATAAAAGTGTAAGGATGTGCAAGAGAATGACAAATGACAAGTCCAGCATATTATATTCCCTTTGGAATATATAAAAGAGAAAATATGATTAAGGACAGGTACACAGTAGGCTTCAACTGTATTTGTAATACTTTTAATGTTTTATCTGGTGGTGGCTATCTGAAAGTTATTTTATTACTTTATGCTTTTTTATAAGTCTAAAATGTTTTATTAGAAGGAAAAGAAATAATAACCATGTCAAAGAGAAACAATGTTTTTATAGAAAATGTAAGGAGCCCTGGAAAATGTAAGTAGCCCCTTGACTTGGGCTGTCCATCTTACAAATGCAGTGCAAAATCTTTAAGGAAAAATATGAGCTTCTGGAAAACTTGCTGTTTCTTTGATTAAAAGTTGCTAATAGGGCTTCCCTGGTGGCGCAGTGGTTGAGCGTCCACCTGCCGGTGCAGGGGACACGGGTTCGTGTCCCGGTCCGGGAAGATCCCACATGCTATGGAGCAACTACGTCCGTAAGCCATGGCCGCTGAGCCTGTGCGTCCCGAGCCTGTGCTCCACAACGGGAGAGGCCACAGCAGCGAGAGGCCCGCGTACCGCAAAAAAAAAAAAAAAAAAAAAAAAAAAGTTGCTAATAGTGAGGAAGTAAACTGCACATGCTCACCTAGCCCCTTCCATCCAATTCACAGGTTATCATATGATTTCAAGAACTAACTGTAAGGTTGAGCTCAGAGGCACCCTCAAAGAAGGTCAGACTTTATGGTTCTTAAGACATCTGCCATGAAGAAATGCCCTGTGAGGGTTAGGTGGATAGGAAGTTTCTGGGTCAACAAGAAAGTGATAAAGAAATCAGACATGAGAACCAAAACATGCCTTTCTGCTTTAAAACTTCTCAGGCGGCAAATTCTCAGTATTCTAGAAAGCATTTTCGCCTATTTCTTTTCTTATGAACCTTGTAAAACAAACTGTTGGACATATTAGTGTCCTATTGCTGCTGTAACAAACTTAGTGGTAATTTCTTATCTTACAAACTATAGGTCAGAAGGCTGCCGTGGATCTCGTGAGACTAAAATCGAGTGTCGGCAGGGCTGCATTCCTTTCTGGAGGCTCTGGGGAAGAATCCGTTTCCTTGCCTTCTAGAGGCCCCCCGCGTTCCTTGGCTCAGGGCCCCTCTCCTCCAGCTTCAAAGCCAGCAAGAGTAGACTGAGTCCTCCTGTCCCACCCCTCTGCCCCTCCTCTGCTGCCTCCTTTTTCCTCTTTTAAGGACACATGTGATTAGATTGGACCTACCCAGATAATCCAGGATAATCTCCCCATTTTAAGGTCCATAACACTCAACACTCACGCCGACAAAGTCCCTTCTGCCATGTAAGGTAACACATTCTCAGGTTCTGAAGATGAGGATGTGCACATCTTTGAAGTGGGAGAGGCACAATTCTTCCCACCACAGGTATTTTTCAGTTCAGCTGCTGTACAGGAGTTCAAAACCCCAGTCCAAGACCCCGGCATTTTACTGTATCCTGTGTTAATAATGAGTGTGGAAATGCAAGTAAACTCAGGGTTGGAAATCACTCGTAAGTTTTCTTTGGAGTTTTGACTGGTATACAAAGGAAGCTAGAATTTTTACCCTAAAACAAAGTATTTAGAGCAGTACAATCACTATTACCACATACCTACCACTAATATAATCAACCCTAGAGCACAAACTCAGTCAAGCCTTAAGGTCAGTTCTTATGGTGCTCGGTCTGTAGTGGGGAATAAATGATCTTTCTGTGTTACCAACGCAAATCTCAGACCTATGTTCCCTGAGATTTGGTGGGAGGTTTCGTTTTCACATTTCAGTATTATTTTCAGCCAGAAGTACACATAAATCTGTAGTTTCAGGGCTTTAGATGCAGTCTAACTTATAATGAGGCAGATTATTTCTATATTGTCAATGTAGAAGACTGCTTACAGAGGAGAAAAGCATAATTTCTCCGCAAGCAGCACAATTTATTTATCTGAACTTCAGAAAATATCGTATTTCTACTCTGTCAGTATTGAGGCAATTGAAGTAGTAATCCCCCAAGTCCCATGAAAAAGTCCTATATTTTCTGAATTTGCTCTGTTTGGTTGAGAGCACTTAGATGTCTTCTGAAATATGCGCTTACTTAATAGAAGACAAGCCACCATTTGCCATCAATAAACTCACCAGGAAAAGAGATTAAATAATGAAACGTGTAAAGCATGTGTACCGCACGGTATCGAAACCACCAATGTTGCAAGAGCACCTGAATCCTTTAGCGCTTAGTTTCTTCCAAATAAGTTTTTCTACAATAACTGTTCTCAGAAGTGACCTTTCCTTCTGTTTTCTATAAGAACTGTTTTCAGAAATGACCTTTCCTTCTGTTTATATAAGGCAAATCAGATGTACACGTGAGTCTTCACAAATGAGTGAGCCAGAGACATAAAAGCTTAAGAAATATTTGCTGGAATGCTCTATATATTCTTATGAGTCCAAGGATCTGGTGTTCATGGACGCTTAGCCGCTCTTGAATGTACAAATTACTGTGAACATCTACTTGAAAACTGAGAGAAATTATTTGAATTGCCCACTTTTGTGAAAGAACAGAATGAGATTTAGAATTTTCTCCCATCAATTCTTTTCTTTTTCCTCTGAGCACATGTCCAAACTAACAAACCAAAGACAAAAAAACCAAAAATCTGCAGCATTAGCCCTCTGGTATCAAATCTGTAAGCCTGATTTGGGCCTTTTTTTTTTTTTTTTGTCTGGGACATTCAAGTTCCTCTTAAGCTTATTGGCATACAGTACAGGCTCATTTCTCATAGAATCTTTCTTTCATATTTTCTATTTGGAAACATCAATATTCCTGCTTTCAGATGTTGCTATCACTGCTCTCTCCGTGCCTGGGTCCCACCCTGGGCTTTCACAAGCCTTTGTGCTCAGAGAGGTGATTTGGACACTGTAGATATGTAAAGATTCGTTAGTAATATGCTCATCATTTTGTGTTCTGTGTTGCTTGTTTTTTCCCAAGATCACAAATGTGTGTAGGATATTTAAGAGGGATACAGACACCAGATGAATGCTATCTGGCAGGGTCACAGACTCTTACACGAACCTACTGAAAACAATGGTGCCCCAGGGGACCGTGGACCCCTGGAAAAACACCCCTACGGGATTATACCAAAGTGCAGTGGCTCGAGTTAAACCATTTTGGAGAACAACTGAATCAAAACAAAGGTCTCTTTAGTAACTAAGCAATAATACTTCTAAATCGTGCTGGACTACTGAAGCAGCACAGTGCCAGGCTCATTGGAAAGCAAGAACCTTTCGAAGCTTGCTGGCTCCTTCAGATCAATTTATAACGTCCTTCATGGATCATATATTCCTAAAATCAGACTGAGCCTTTTGAGGGAAGATATTTGTAAGATGCTGTTTCACCTTAGCCCCAGTTTATGACATCTGCAAGCTGCTCTTGATGCCATGGGGTACTGACGTGCCCTTCAGCGTCTCCCCTGCCTGCAGAGGATGCGGGACAGCGAGCAGGCTGCGCAGCAGGGCTTCGGGAGGACACGACGGCTGCGTGTCTGCGCTTTTTGAGATGCAGCAGTTACAGGAAGGAGGGAGGCCGCGAAGACTGCACAGCAGCCCCTGTTCTCCACCTTCATGTCTCCAGGGACATGTCTTCAGGGAACTTCAGGCTTGTTTACGACAGTTGAGTCCTCCCATAAATAAATGCAAAGTGCTACAAGGATGGTAAGTTACCAAGGAATCTGTTATTGGGAATGCAGGGATGCACCCAAGAAATAGCAGAACTCAGTTCACTGGGAACATTTTCTCAAGATAAGAAAGTAGAATTCAGCGCCTTAATTATTTGGGGGCTCACATATACCTGCTTTATAAGCTCTCTGCATTAGCTAAACAAGAGGAGATAGGTGTTCAATTAAAAGTTATTTCTTGGGACAGGCTGACAGGTACCTCACGTGATATTCTTTCTTCCTGTCCAAAACCCTGAGAAAAATGATAGTTCTATTTAAAAATCTAACCAAACTATAACTAATAACAAGGCTAAGAGGTTAGAACAGAAAACATTTCTGTGATGAAAGATGAAGCATTTTAATTAAAGTTTAAAGAACAGGGGCCAAGAAAGAAGCCCCATTTGTTAATAAATGGATACTCACTCGGTCATTTAATGTCTTATAAAATCTTGCTGGAAGAGGTTCCACATGAAAGGGTAATAAAAAAACAACTGATGTAGGAAACTAAGGGACCTGCATCTAAAGGACAATGAATGAATTTTCTTATATTTCGTAAAAGGTACTCATATTCATTGGAAACTTTGCCTGCCAGAAGGACGTTGGAGTACTGGTAGCTGTGTTCACATAATGGAACTTTCCTTATTAATGTTTTAAGACCTAAAAGCCTATTTAGTTCTATCATAAGCTAAGAAAGATTTCTGTGGTAATCATTCTAATTAACTATGCAATTTATGTAAAGCAGTCAATTGAGAAATACCTCCTAAAAATACGAGACATCACATACTAGAAATTACGTTTTAGGGCTGGCATAACGTAGAAGAATTTGGAATACTGGAATATTTCTTCATCATGATTAGAAAGAGCAGTGCTTATATTAAACTGGGAGTACACAAACTACATGTAGAGACATCTTGTCTACTTATTAAAAGTAAGACAAATTTTCTTATAAGCTATATACCATCAAAGCTATATATATATCACCTTTGCTTTATTTCTAATTTAGTCCTTCAACAGTTTTAATATTTGATGTTATCTCTTATTGAATGAATTTTTGTAAGTTACCATAAATCCTTTCTAGAATTGATTAATAAATCACTTATGTTTATAATAGATACTTTTGTTACCTTCATTCAAGAAATATGTGTGTAATGATCTTTACTGAGCACAATATTTATGCAAGGCACTGTCCTACATACTGGGATTTCAGAGATAAATAAGAAGTAGTTTTTGTTGCCAAGAAGCTAATTGTCTAAGTATTTATCTTAATTAGTGAAACTCCTAAGAATGAAATCTCTTCATAAGGAAACGAATCAACCAATGGGAAAAGTCGTTATTCACGAACTTAATAAATTATGAAGTTTTGTGAAGGACAGCTAGTCATGTAAAACAAACTTTATTCCACGAGGTTTCTACCTACACTCATCTAAAGGAATTGGCAATAGGAAAAACCCTACAGAAAGATGGAGTGAGTGTCTTTTGAGTTCAGTGGAATGTCTTTTCCCCCAGTCTCAACTTCTGATGCCCTTGCCAATTCTCAATGGTACTTCTCTCCCAATCTCGGGTCCTCAATACCTCTTCTCATCAATGGAATCGGAGAGGAGGTATAATCACTCTTGTACTCTTTGGGATTAAATGGAGGGTGAATAAATTTTAGTCGATACCTTGGCAAACATTTTTCTTTGATATGATAATGAAAAACTTTTTGTATGTTAGAGAGACTCTGGGCATTAGCAAGCAGACAGGAAGTATTATTGGTTGGGAGAAGTACCCTTTATCCTACTTATCAAGTCCGGCCCTTAGTAATTCTGATCTCATCCCTTCAGAGTGACTGGGATGAGAAAATATAATTCAAAAAGATACATGCACCCCTATGCTCACAGCAGCATTATTTACAATAGCCAAGACATGGAAACAACCATTTGTCCATTGAAATGGACTAAATGTCCATTGAAAAAGATGAATGGATAAAGAAGATGTGGTACAGATATACAATGGAATATTACTCAGCCATAAAAAAGAATGAAATGATGCCATTTGAAGCAACATGGGTGGACCTAGCGATTACCATACTAAGCAAAGTAAGTCAGAAAGAGAAAGACAAATACCATATGATACCACTTACATGTGGAATCTAAAATATGACACAAATGAACTTATCTACAAAACAGAGACAGACTCACAAACCAGGAGAAAAGACTTGCGGTTGCTGGGGGAATGGGGTGGGGAGGGAGAAGGATGGGTTGGGAGTTTGGGATCAGCAGATGCAAACTATTATATATAGACTGGAAAAACAACAAGGTCCTACTGGATAGCACAGGGAACTATATTCAATATCCTGTGATAAACCATAAGGGAAGAGATTATGAAAAGGATTGTATATATATATGATAACTGAATCACTTTGCTGTACAGCAGAAATTAACACAACACTATAAATCAACTATACATGAATAAAATAATTTTTTTTTTAAAAGAAACGGTCAGAAGGACCTATGCACTGTATACTGTTCTCCTCCAAGTTAGTGCCCACTGCTTTCTTGGGGAAGACCCATGGCAGCTGAAGCTTCTTGAGAACTGATGCTTGGAGCTACTGAGCATTGTGCCTTCTATGCTCACCTCTTCCACAAAGTAGAATGTGCCCTGTCAACGGGAAGGTTTCCCACCTGCCTTCTCTGTGCTTCTCATCTGGGCAAAGGTGGGCCACTAACATCTCCGCCACGTCTAATGCAAATACATCTTTCATCCTTCTTCCCCAGTGTCACGTATCTGTTAAACACAAATGGCTTTTTCGGTAGTATGTGTGTACTTAAGTTTTTATATATGTATATAGTAACTACTCCTAATTTTAAAAATTAAACAACAACAGTGACCATAGCAACATTATCTGAGCTCGCTCCACGTGTAAACCATCGTGCCAGGCTCTGCAGCAGATACAGTGATGAGCAAGACTGGCTTCTGGACTCAGAAGCACTTATATTCCGGTGAATGAACTAAAGTCATACAAGGGGAACCAAGGTGATGTGCTCAGTATGAAGATATGAAAATCCTGAACCGTAATACTGTTTTTAAAATTACTTTTTATGCTGAAAAAAATCAAGATTTGGGGCAAAAGTCATTTTAATGAATCTGACTGGTTAAAGTATTTTTAAGAGAAATAATTAACTCCCATAATAAATAGATAATAAATGTTGGTCTCCAAAGTGGGCACTATTAGGGGACTACATACGACCTCCAAAGTACTTCAAATCTTTTTGAAATTACATGCAAAATTTGTAACTGTACGAAAATGTGCATTTTTCTAGCAATGGGGATCAAAGATAAAAGAGCTCTTAATTCAAGAAAAGGTAAAGATCCATTGAAATGCCTGTTCTAAATACATATCATCTGTCAAAGTTTTATGAAATTCTTGACGAACATTTTGCTGTCATTTGGAAAAAATGTATGCTTATCACCTTACCACCATGAAAAGACATGTGGCTGGGGGGTAGATGTGGGAACCGAAGGAAAAAACATAGTTAAACTATCACATTGTAAGTATCTTGTAGAAATCTGGAGATGCTCTGCTTTTCTCGTAATAATTAACTATACATGCCACTGATTACAGGGCAGAAAGACTGCATCAAGCCATAGAAAGAATCTGTGAACTTAATGGTCTTTTTGAGGAGCAAAATCATTTTTTCAGGAATAGACTTTCTGGGTATACAATAACTTATGTATAATAAAAAATGTATAGACATAGAAAACGCCATTCATTTGGAAAACCATGAATATAAGGGTGTGAACTGATGAATAATCAAGCTCATTTCTGAACACAAGCTAATGAATGAGCCTTCTTTAACAGCTGAACTATGAAAAAATACCAAATTGAAAAAAATACATCAGAGAATCTCATAGAAATATTTTGTAACTCTTCTATTTGCTCTGATAAAAACGCTTTATTTTAAAAATCTTTCTCACAACTGGTTCTAGGTGGCTTAGTAGATACACTACTTATCAAAAGAGAACAAATACTCATTCAGAAACACATCCATGCATGGCTTTTCTACAGCCCAAATACAGATGTCTCAGTTTAGATGTATTTAAAAACACCTCGAGTAGAAGAATCCTGCTTTTCTGTCATATCCATTCTGTAACTGGTGACTCTGATCACTGCAATGGTGACATTAACCACCAAGTCCTCTCACAGTTCAAAGCACATTGATTACAAGATACTAAAAAATGAAGGTTAATAATAATGAACCTGGTGTTGGCACTGACAACAGTATGACGGGATCTTCCAGGTGGGTTGCCTGGGACCTCAGGTAGGTTGAGTCACTGCCATGAAATCTGTTCAACACTGTGTAGAGTCGTGTTGTATGTGAAGAGCCGTGTTGTATGTGAAGAGCTGTGCCAAGTACTTATGTGAAAGGCCAAGGTTCTGGGGCTCAAAGAGCTTAGAGGCTCTGCAGCAGATGGTGTTCTCTGCTGAGCCAGCTAGAAGTTTCTTGACCATTGCAGCAGGTTGAATAGTGTCACCCCAAAATCCACATTCCTCCAGAACCTCAGAGCGTGACTGTGTTTGGAAATAGGGTCTTTGCAGATGTAATTAAGGTAAGGAACAACATGACATCATACTGAATTAAGGTGGGCCCCAAATCCAATGACAGCGTCCTTATATGAGACCGAAAAGGACACGCCGGCACATGGAGAAGACAGACAGCCATGTGAAGAGGGCGGCAGAGACTGGAGGGTTTTTGCCACAAGCCACCAGAAGCTAGAAAAGACCAGGAGGGTCCTCCCCCAGAGCCTTCTGAGGGACTGTGGCCCCACCAACACTTTGATTTTGGACTTGCAGCCTCTAGGACTGTGAGGGAATAAAATTCTGCTGTTTAAACTCCCAGTCTGTGGTATATTGTCATGGCAGCCCTGGCAAACGAACACAGCTGTTACCTCGTCCGTGTGTTTGCAAGTCCTCAGCTCTCCACAGCCCTTGGGAACCTAGTGTCGCCTGGAACGGAGCCAGGCGATCTTTCTCTTATTACACAAAAGGTCGAGGGCTTCCTGCCATGGGTCTGCTGCATCCTTGCCAGACTGCAAAGGCTAAGAATATGGCTTTGGAGCTAGTCAGCCTGGGTGAGAATCCGGCTCTGTCATTTCCTATGTGACCTGAAGCAAATTACTGAAATCTCTGGCTCTGTTTTCTCAGCTGTCAAATAAGGATAATGATGTTACCTTCTTCAGAGAATACCTGGAAGGATTAAACGAGCCAAGTCTGTAAAGTGTTTAAATCACACCCGACACATGGTAGATACTTAGCAAATGTTATCTACAATCATTATCATACAATTATTATTATCTGAGAGTTGTTATCATTCCTGGGTTTCCCCACAAAGGCTTCCTCACCCCAGGAGGGCACTAGGTGAGCTGTACCCATTGCACAGAAGAGTGCCAGGAAAGGAGGGTGGTTTCCCGGGAAGAGAACTTTCTCCTCTCCAGTGAACTGCTCCATGGGGTGCAGACTCTCCATTAGCTTAGATCACCTCACCTTTGTCCTTTCAACAATCCTTAGCCATCCTTTACATAATGAACACAGCCTGCTCCTCCTGGAGCAGAAAGACCACCTGAATTGTGATTCTGTTTTCTCTGAGTAGGTAGTGAGTTACTGTTTTAGGTTTCCAGGGCTGCTGTTAACAAAGTACCACAGACTGGGTGCTTCAAACCACAGAAATTTATTCTCTGAGTGTTCTGGAGACTAGAAGTCTGAAATCCAGGTGTCGGTAGGTTCGGTTCCCTGCGACGGTTCTGAGGGAGAATATGTTCCATGCCTGTCTTAGCTTCTGGGGTTGCCAACAATCCCTCGCATTCCTTACCTTGTGTGAGGGCAACTCCTGTCTCTTCCCTGTGTGTGTCTGTGTCTCTGTTTTCTCTTCTTATAAGGATATCAGCCACATAGGAGTAGAGCCCACCTGAGTCCAGTATGACTTCACCTTGACTTGACCATCTGCAAACACCTTATTTCCAGAAAAGGTCACAATCACAGGCACTAGGCTTCAGGGGGGACCTTCTTCAACCCACAACTGTCACCATATATAAATGAAGCAAAACAGAAAAGCCTGCCAGTCACCAACAATTTCACAAATTTATTCAAAATATTCAAAACTATCTTCTTTGGAGAGTTTTCCCACAATTAAGAAAGGCTTGTCTAAAATTAGTAGCTTTGAAAAAGTCTTAAAGGGAAAGATTTCTACTATAAGACTCAGACAATGAGTTTTAAATGTGTGTTTATGTTACACCATTGTAGTAAGTGGGCCTATTGTAACCCCTTCACCAAATTACCTAATCTTCTTCATTAGCAATGTTCCTTTTATTTTTAAAAACTGGAGAAAGATAAAACTGCATGAGCACTGATCTTTGAAATTAAACATAAGCGAGGAGTTTAATATTTTAATTAAAGGAAAAACCTTCAGAAGATTACCCCCCTCCTCCTGTTCCTGGCCCACACCCCCTGCTGCCTGCAGAATATATGCGGCTCTCGGCTTAGCATCTCCAGGTTTTTCTGGTTCCAAGTCAGGTCTCATTTTCTCATTTGAAAATTTATCCAAATGCTTACTATGTGTCATGTACATATTTTTCTGCAGGAACCTTTTGCTTTTATCAGTTTGGGCTAACTACTGTCTTACATATTCAAGCACCAATCCCTACGTAAAATACCCTCGCCTCATTCCCTCCCCCACTCCTTCAAGATCCCACTTGGGGATCCCACACCTTCCACCTTTACCTTTGTATGCTTTCCTATAAAGAGATGCATCTGTTCATCTCTCTATCTTATTAGAGGTTATACATTCTTTGATTGCAAAAACCATTGGTCATGCCTCTGTGTCTGTAGCCTGTCACAACGCCTTGTGTACAGCTGGTGCTCAAAATACTTAAGCTTAATTCATATTAGTTTTACAAAATGAAGGGGTTTATAAAAGTTTTATTCTTTTTGTATAATATTCATAACTATCATTATTGAGAACTCACTGCACCAGTCACTGTTTTAAGCATTTTACGTACATTTGTCTCATTTTACCCCCATGGTAACCTTTTGTACTCAGCATAATTATCTCTATTTTACAGATGAGGAAGTTGAAGCTTAGTGAAATCAAATAACTTTCCCAATGTCACACTGCTGTTATATGAAGAATTTGAGCCTAGGTCTGTCTGCCCCCAAATGTTGTGTTCCTAGCCAGAGTTTCTATAACTTCCCTGTCATAAAAAAATCTTCTTAAAAAATTCTTAAAAACAGAATCTTGGCCTCTACTCTAGAGATTCTGAATCAGCATCTCTGTAGGAGGGGGCTGGGAATCTGCATTTTGACAAGCACCCCAGGGAATTTTTGTGATCAGACACATTTAGAAAACACTCAACAATATGATATGATTTACTGGTATTTATAAGAAGTCTCTGTGTTGAATGTTTTCCTATATATATAGTTTGATCTTCATCACACAAATATTCCTTGAGGTTCAAACTGATCAGATGCTTTTTGGTCTTTTCTGACATTAGGTTTAGTCCCTGAGGTAAAAACCCCACCTTTTCTCTTCTTTCTTCCTTAATCCTTTCTTCCTCCAGGAAGGATCAGAACAGGCCACTAGAAGCTACCAGTAAGACTGAATTCCGGGTAGGGACAGGTTCTCGGGTTTCTAAAGCAGCCTCTCACTGTTGCTCTGCCGTCCAACATGGCAGCCACTCGCCGCGTGTGGCTCTTTAAATTTAGGCAAATTAAAATTAAATAAAATTAAAGAATTCAGATCCTTGGTCAGGCCAGTCCTATTTCAAATGTTCAGTGGTTACCTGTGTGGCTACCGTACGGACAACATATCATCACAGAACACCACGGAGTAGCACTAGTAAGATGATAACAAACAAGCCAACACAGGAAAACAAGGTTCTGGATCCTTGGTGCTCTCTTTCTCTCCAGCAGACAGCTGCGCTCAGAGACGACAGCTCTGTCTTAACTTCTTTGTGGCTTTTTGGGTGAAATAGCATGGAATGCTATTTCTGAAAACACCATTACAAAGGCCACAGACTCAAATTTATAATTGAACTCTGTAACTACACATACATAGATTTGTTCTGAATTAAGGATTAGTTTATCATTAATTCAATGTTTTGAAGGGGAGGAGAATTTACCACCCCAAAATATGCCTCTTTGGCATACTGATTCCTTTGGGCTGATTATTTTTAAGAAACAGCAGACACAGGAAAAAGCTCTGAAAACAGATGGAATGAAGTCACTGTTTTGTAAAAGAAAGAAACATTTATAAGGGACTTCTCCATTTGTAAAGGTGTCTCCTAGAAACTCTCATCTACGGAGAAGATGGTAACTTGGATGCACACAGCAGCCTTACCCTTGTTCACTACGCTGTTCCTGGCCCACCACCTGGAAACGGCCTTCCCTCCCCGCCACAGGCTCTTCTGCCTTTGGCTGAAGATGGTACTTAAGGTGATGGCTTGGGCCATTCGGAGGCGTGCTCAGTTTTCCTGTATATCTTCCTTGTATACGTGAAGTATACATGCTGTTAAACTTTATTTTTCTCCTATTAATCTGCCTTTTATTACAGGGGGAGTCTCAGGCAAGAACCTAGAAGGGTAAGGGAAAGTTATTTTTCCTCCCCAACAGTTTTAACTTCTAAATGAGAAAGGTGACTTGTGCCCCTTTGGACAAAGCCCTAAACTATGGGTTTAAGCCTGGGATGGATCCAGACCTGTTGGGTCACAGCACATTCTCAGAGCAGACTCCAGAGCACCCTGTGTCCAAGTCCTGTTGGTGCCAGGGCATGTGGGAGAGAGGAGGTCTGACTTCTAATCTCATTTTGCCTTCCTTCCCATCTCTAACAAGAGTTCCTCCAATTTCTCTGAGTTCAAGTTTTCAGCCCCTCATGGGGGTTACCATGAGGTAGGTTCAGGATTGCGGTGACTAAAGCAGTAGGACAAATGCTAAATTCTGAGGGTAAGCATATCTGCTTGTGTGTGTGTGCGTGTGTGTATTTATCAGCACCAGAGGGAGGGAAAATCTGTATAGGAGTAGAAATGGTAGAGACAATATTACTTTATTCTAAAAATAAGTGTTGGCCATTTTTTTCTTGATTCCCCAGTAGGTGGTCCTTGTAAAGGGAAGCAAACAGGTAGGAGGGAGCCCCAGCTACTAGAGTTACATAAGCCAGAAGAGTTAGAAAAACAGTCCAGGAGTTTTCTCAAGAACAAAAAGTCCTAAGAATTGATGTTCCAAACTGTGACACTTTTTTTGGGTTCTCTTATCCAATCAGACATGATTTGCTGACTTGTGGGGCATAAGACAAAGTCTGGATTTAACACCGCCCACCAAGAAGTGACCAGTTTCAGATGTGGTGTGGCCACCTGAAGCCCAGGGTGGGGTCAATAGCTCATTCTCTCTCCTCAGTCCCAAAGAAAAGCTGTAAAGTTTGCTTTATTACAGACATGACCCTGAACTACAGTCTTATTTCCTATAGATGTTCAAGACATGGCAACTTCTTTTTGGGGTGTTGTGTAGTGGTTTGATACGATTTCAAATCCACTTGTTTATGACAAAAATGAAGTTGTAAGAGTGAAACTGTTTTCAAGAATGAAGTTATCGTTTTGATATAAAAATGTAATTGCATGTCAGGATGTCATCATCCACAACAGCGGTTGCTGATAGGCACCCAGCAGCTGGGGGCCCCCAGGAGGCTTATCAATAAGAGCATATGAAGAAGCAGCTACGCCCAGGGGACATTTGGCTATAAATGCCCAGAGTTTGTGAGAACTATTTCAGAGTGTTCATTCTGGGCATAAGGTTACCCTTTGCTGATCTAATAGCTCTCCGAAGACCTTGGGGCACAGCTCCTGCTGTGGCAAAGGCGACTCTTACTTGCAGTGGCCCAGGGAAGATGATCTTGGCTGCCAACACTGGCCTGTCGTTCCCTAGCAACGGGCTCTAGCAACAAGGGACTTCTGTTTTCACTGGCAGCCAGACATCATCTTGTGGTTGGTTAAGCCACCTCCCCTGAGAACCAACTCATATAAAGGTACACCTCAGCTAAATTTGGACTTTATTCCTTTCATCTCTCCTTGCCTGAAACAATAGTGTAATTAATCTATCATTGATTTTGAGTACGTTATTTCTTTATTGGCTTATCAAGAGACATTATCCTGTATGCTATTGGTTTGTGAAACCATTACAATACGCGCAGTGAACATGTGTTAAATAAACTGTTGGCAAAGACAATCTCAGTCTCTGAGCATAATTTGCCCCAAAACAAAACATGGGGTCATTAGCATAAGTCAGGAAAACTGTCGGTTCTACAGGCAAAGAAAGGCCCAAACTTAATTTTGATGCATCAAACTATCCTTATACTTAAACAATAACAAACGCACTTTTCCATATGTAACCTTGAAGGATTAAGACAGAGATTATGCTTTCTTGAAATACAGAAGTAAAGATTAGAGAAAGATACATAAGTAAAGAAATAAAATGATCATAGTATCTTCTCTGCTCTAATTCCTGGGACATGTTATCTGTTCACATATCCAATTCCAAGGTGTTAGGTTATTTAAGAAAAAAAGGTCGTTTTTTGTTCTTTTTTTTGCTTTCTGTTTTTCTGTTTTTGTTCTTGGTATGGAGGTGGTCAGGGCTAACTGTATCTTTGGTCAAACCATAAGAGTAAGCCAAGCACCTAGTGAAAATGAGGTTATTTCATGGCAATCTTGACATCTTGAGCTAGTTCACTATTATCTCAGGTATGACAATGGGAAGGTGAACCAGAGCAGAATATTTGAGACATATGTGTCTAATTACAAATCTGGTGAAAACCAGCAAAACATTTCTGCTGAATACCAGGTCATATTTTAAGTCCAAGTCCTAATTTGCATCTTATTTACTATAATCAATTAAATTCTAAAGGTCTAAATACCACAAAAAAAAATTGATGGGGGTAGTCTACTAGAGTTGAATTAAGGAATACTTACAGCATCAGATAAGGATTTCAGTAAAGGTTGTTGAGCTGTTTCATTGTCTAAGTCAAGAAAAACCCCGAACAGAAGAGGCATGGATAGAATCTTAATGGGCAAACCACCTCTCCTTCATCAAAAGACCCAGCACTCCTTGCTGATTCTGGTCCTTCTAGTCACACTTCAGGACTGACAGAGATTCTTGATTGTTAGTCTAGCAACTGATATCTTCCCCTTATAGGCCACTTTAAGGTATGCATTTACTTTATGACAATTGATTCCTGAACTGGCTCAAAGATAAAATGAATGAATACGACACTGGGGTCCCTTTTCTTTCTCTCTTTCTTTTTAATTTTTATTTCATTTATTTATTTTTTTATACAGCAAGTTCTTATTAGTTATCTATTTTATACATATTAGTGTATACATGTCAATCCCACTCTCCCAATTCATCCCACCACCACCCCCCCACGCCACTTTCCCCCCTTGGTGTCCATATGTTTGTTCTCTGCATCTGTGTCTCTATTTCTGCCTTGCAAACCGGTTCATCTGTACCATTTATCTAGATTCCACATATATGTGTTAATATACGATATTTGTTTTTCTTTTTCTGAATTATTTCCCTCTGTATGACAGTCTCTAGGTCCATCCATGTCTCTACAAATGACCCAATTTCGTTCTTTTTATGGCTTAGTAATATTCCATTGTATATATGTACCACATCTTCTTTATCCATTCATCTGTCGATGGGCATTTAGGTTGCCTCCATGACCTGGCTATTGTAAATAGTGCTGCAATGAACACTGGGGTGCATGTGTCTTTTTGAATTATGCTTTTCTCTGGGTATATGCCCAGTAATGGGATTGCTGGGTCATATGGTAATTCTGTTTTTAGTTTTTTTAAGGAACCTCCATACTGTTCTCCATGGTGGCTGTATCAATATACATTCACACCAACAGTGCAAGAGGATTTCCTTTTCTCCACACCCGCTCCAGAATTTATAGTTTATACACTTTTTGATGATGGCCATTCTGACTGGTGTGAGGTGATACCTCATTGTAGTTTGACTTGCATTTCTCTAATAATTAGTGATGTTGAGCAGTTTTCATGTGCTTCTTGGCCATCTGTATGTCTTCTTTGGAGAAATGTCTATTTAGGTCTTCTGCCCTTTTTTTTTTTTTTTTTTTTTTTGCAGTACGCGGGCCTCTCACTGTTGTGGCCTCTCCCGTTGGGGAGCACAGGCTCTGGACGTGTAGGCTCAGCAGCTATGGCTCACGGGCCCAGCTGCTCCACGGCATGTGGGATCTTCCCGGACCGGGGCACGAACCCGTGTCCCCTGCATCGGCAGGCAGACTCTCAACCACTGCGCCACCAGGGAAACCCTCTGCCCATTTTTTGATTGGGTTGTTTGTTTTTTCAATATTGAGCTGCATGAAATGTTTATATATTTTGGAGATTAATCTTTTGTCCATTGACTCGTTTGCAAATACTTTCTCCCATTCTGAGGGTTGTCTTTTCGTCTTGTTTATGGTTTCCTTTGCTGTGCAAAAGCTCTTAAGTTTCATTAGGTCCCATTTGTTTATTTTTGTTTTTATTTCCATTACTCTAGGAGGTGGGTCAAAAAATATCTTGCTGTGATTTATGTCAAAGAGTGTTCTTCCTATGTTTTCCTCTAAGAGTTTTAGCGTGTCCGGTCTTACATTTAGGTCTTTAATCCATTTTGAGCTTATTTTTGTGTGTGGTGTTAGGGAGTGTTCTAATTTCATTCTTTTACATGTAGCTGTCCAGTTTTCCCAGCACCACTTACTGAAGAGGCTGTCTTTTCTCCATTGTATATCCTTGCCTCTTTTGTCATAGATTAGTTGACCATAGGTGCGTGGGTTTATCTCTGGGCTTTCTATCCTGTTCCACTGATCTATGTTTCTGTTTTTGTGCCAGTACCATATTGTCTTGATGACTGTGGCTTTGTAGTATAGTCTGAAGTCAGGGAGTCTGATTCCTCCAGCTCCGTTTTTATCCCTCAAGACTGCTTTGGCTATTAGGAGTCTTTTGTGTCTCCATACAAATTTTAAGATTTTTTGTTCTAGCTCTGCAAATATACCATTGGTAATCTGATAGTGATTGCATTGAATCTGTAGATTGCTTTGGGTAGCGCACAGTCATTTTCACAATATTGATTCTTCCAATCCAAGAACATGGTATATCTCTCCATCTGTTTGTGTCATCTTTGATTTCTTTCATCAGTGTCTTATAGTTTTCTGAGTACAGGTCTTTTACCTCCTTAGATAGGTTTATTCCTAGGTATTTTATTATTTTTGTTGCAATGGTGAGTGGGACTGTTTCCTTAATTTCTCTTTCTGATCTTCCACTGTTAGTGTAGAGGAACGCAAGAGATTTCTGGGCATTAATTTTGTATCCTGTAACTTTACCAGATTCATGATTAGCTCTAGTAGTTTTCTGGTGACATCTTCAGAATTCTCTATGTATAGTATCATGTCATCTGCAAACAGTGACAGTTTTACTTCTTCTTTTCCAACTTGTATTCCTTTTATTTCTTTTTCTTCTCTGATTGCCGTGGCTAGGACTTCCAAAACTATGTTGAATAATCATCCTTGTCTTGTTCCTGATCTTAGAGGAAATGCTTTCAGTTTTTCACCATTGAGAGTGATGCTTGCTGTGGGTTTGTTGTATATGGCCTTTATCATGTTGAGGTAGTTCCCTCTTTGCCCACTTTCTGGAGAGTTTTTATCATAAATGGGTGTTGAATTTTGTCAAAAGCTTTTCTGCATCTACTGAGATGATCATATGGTTTTAATTCTTCAATTTGTCAATATGGTGTATCACACAGATTGATTTGTGTATACTGAAGAAGACTGCATCTCTGGGATAAATCCCATTTGATCATGGTGTATGATCCTTTTAATGTGTTGTTGGATTCTGTTTGCTAGTATTTTGTTGAGGATTTTTGCATCTATATTCTTCAGTGATATTGGTCTGTAATTTTTTTTTGGTAGCATCTTTGTCTGGTTTTGGTATCAGGGTGATGCTGGCCTCATAGAATGAGTTTGGGAGTGTTCCTTCCTCTGCAATTGTTTGGAAGAGTTTGAGAAGGATGGGTGTTAGCTCTTCTGTAAATGTTTGATAGAATTCACCTGTGGAGCCATCTGGTCCTGGACTTTTGTTTGTTGGAACATTTTTAATCACAGTTTCAATTTCATTCCTTGTGATTGGTCTGTTCATATTTTCTATTTCTTCCTGGTTCAGTCTTGGACGGTTATACCTTTCTAAGAATTTGTCCATTTCTTCCAGGTTGTCCATTTTATTGGCATAGAGTTGCTTGTAGTAGTGTCTTATGATCCTTTGTATTTCTGCAGTGTCCGTTGTAACTTCTTTTTCATTTCTAATTTTATTGATTTGAGTTCTCTCCCTCCTTTTCTTGATGAGTCTTGGCTAAAGGTTTATTAATTTTGTTTATCTTCTCAAACAAGTAGCTTTTAGTTTTATTGATCTTTGCTATTGTTTTATTGGTTTCTATTCATTTATTTCTGATCTGATCTTTATGATTTATTTTCTTCTATTAACTCTGGGTTTTGCTTGTTCTTCATTCTCTAGCTCCTTTAGGTGTAGGGTTAGATTGTTTATTTGAGATTTTTCTTGTTTCTTCAGGTAGGACTGTATTGCTATAAACTTCCCTCTTAGAACTGCTTTTGCTGCATCCCATAGGTTTTGGATTGTCGTGCTTTCATTGTAATTTGTCTCCAGGTATTTTTTGATTTCCTGTTTGATTTCTTCAGTGATCTGTAGGTTATTTAGTAACGTATTGGTTAGCGTCCATGTGTTTGTGTTTCTTCCGTTTTTTTCCCTGTAATTGATTTCTAATCCCATAGCACTGTGGTGAGAAAAATGCTTGACATGATTTAAACTTGCTTAAATTTACCAAGGCTTGATTTGTGACCCAAGATGTGATCTATCCTGGAGAATGTTCGGTGTGCACTTGAGAAGAAAGTGTAATCTGCTGTTTTCGATGGAATGTCCTAAAAATATCATAAATCTAACTGGTCTGTTGTGTCATTTAAACCTTGTGTTTCCATATTAATTTTCAGTCTTGATGATCTCTCCATTGGTGTGAGTGAGGTGTTAAACTTCCCCGCTATTACTGCGCTACTGTCAATTTCCTCTTCTATAGCTGTTAACATTTGCCTTATTATGTATTGAGGTGCTCCTATGCTGGGTGCATAAATGTTTATAATTGTTATATCTTCTTCTTGGAATGATCCCTTGATCATTATGTAGTGTCCTTCTTTGTCTCTTGTAACATTCTTTATTTTAAAGTCTATTTTATCTGGTAGAGTATTGCCACTCCAGCTTCCTTTTGATTTCCATTTGCATGGAATATTTTTTTCCATCCTCTCACTTTCAGTCTGTCTGTGTCCCTTGGTCTGAAGTGGGTCTCTTGTAGACAGCATATATATGGGTATTGTTTTTGTATCCATTCAGCGAGCCTGTGTCTTTTGGTTGGAGCATTTAATACATTCATGTTTAAGGTAATTATTGATATGTATGTTCTTATTACCATTTTCTTAATTGTTATGGCTTTGTTTGTGTAGGTCCTTTTCTTCTCTGTGTGTCCCACTTAGAGAAGTTCCTTTAGCATTTGTTGTAAAGCTGGTTTGGTGATGCTGACTTCTCTTAGCTTTTGCTTGTCTCTAAAGCTTTTGATTTCTCCGTGGAATCTGAGTGAGATCCTTGCTGGGTAGAGTAATCTTGGTTGTAGGTTCTTCCCTTTCATCACTTTAAATATATCGTGCCACCCTGTTCTGGCTTGTAGAGTTTCTGCTGAGAAATTAGCTGTTAACCTTATGGGTGTTCCCTTGTATGTTATTTGTCGTTTTTCCCTTGTTGCTTTCAATAATTTTTCGTTGTCTTTAATTTTTGTCAATTTGATTACTAAGTGTCTTGGTGTGATTCTCCTTGGGTTTATCCTACTTGGGACTCTCTGCGCTTCTTGGACTTGGGTGGCTATTTTCTTTCCCATGTTAGGGAAGCTTTCGACTATAATCTCTTCAAATATTTTCTTGGGTCCTTTCTCTCTCTCTTCTCCTTCTGGGACCCCTATAATGTGAATGTTGGTGTGTTTAATGTTGTCCCAGAGGTCTCTTAGGCTGTCTACATTTCTTTTCATTCTTTTTTTTTTATTCTGTTCTGTGGCAGCGAATTCCATCATTCTGTCTTCCAGGTCACTTATCCGTTCTTCTGCCTCAGTTATTCTGCTCTTGATTCCTTCTAGTGTAGTTTTTATTTCAGTTATTGTATTGTTCATCTCTGTTTGTTTGTTCTTTAATTCTTCTAGGTGTTTGTTAAACATTACTTGCATCTTCTCGATCTTTGCCTCCATTCTTCTTCCGAGGTCCTAGATCATCTTCACTATCATTATTCTGAATTCTTTTTCTGGAAGGTTGCCTATCTCCACTTCATTTAGTTGTTTTTCTGGGGTTTTATCTTGTTCCTTCATTTGGTACATAGCCCTCTGCCTTTTCATCTTGTTTATCTTTCTATGAATGTGTTTTTCGTTCCACAGGCTGCAGAACTGTAGTTCTTCTTGCTTCTGCTGTCTGCCCTCTGGTGGATGAGGCTATCTAAGAGGCTTGTGCAAGCTTCCTAATGGGAGGGACTGGTGGTGGGTAGATTTGGGTGTTGCTCTGGTGGGCAGAGCTCAGTAAAACTTTAATCTTCTTGTCTGCTGATGGGTGGGGCTGTGTTCCCTCCCTGTTGGTTGTTTGGCCTCAGGGGACCCAGCACTGGAGCCTACAAGCTCTTTGGTGGGGCTAATGGCAGACTCTGGGAGGGCTAATGCCAAGGAGTACTTCGTAGAACTTCTGCTGCCAGTGTCCTTGTCCCCACAGTGAGTCACTAGCCTTCAAAGTCTGATTCTGTAGGAATTCTTCCTCCTGTTGCTGGACCCCAGGTTGGGAAGCCTGATGTGGGGCTCAGAACCTTCACTGCAGTGGGTGGACTTCTGTGGTATAAGAGTTCTCTAGTTTGTGAGTCACCCATCCAGCAGTTATGGGATTTGATTTTATTGTGATTGCGCCCCTCCTACAGTCTCACTGCAGCTTCTCCTTTGTCTTTGGATGTGCGGTATCTTTTTTGGTGAGTTCCAGTGTCTTCCTGTTGATGACTGTTCAGCAGTTAGTTGTGATTCCGGTGATCTCGCAAGATGGAGTGAGTGCACGTCCTTCTAGGCTGCCATCTTGAACCAATGTCCCTTTTCTTTTTAATTTGGGACTTTAAATCTAGTTCCATGGAGCTGTTTACCACGCCAATAGGTGTATAAAAATTAAAATGTACTGTTTTATATATGTATACCTGGTGAGTTTTGAATTAGGATTTATTTTAATGACACTAATGCAATCTTACACAATGTTTGCAATAGTTTAGTACAGGTTTTGTTTTGTTTTGTTTTTTTAATCCAGTTGACTGTAAAGACTGCTGCTCTGGAACTATCAGCAAACTTCAGGAAGAGGCTACATTAAAAGTTTGCTTCAATAAAGTTCCTGAGTTTGCTAGGCCTGCATGTAGTTCAGATGGTGAAAAGAAGCTTTATGAAAAGCCAGGTAGGTATCATAAAATACGTGAACTGGAACACAGTTTTAATTATATCAGAGTGAGGTAGTTTATAGCTCATAGCTTAGCAGCCTAACAATAGGTTTGAAATACTGACTAATTGTAATTTTGTCAGTAATAACCTAGAGATACAGATAAACAAAAGTGTGGAACAGTCCGCTTGGATCTCCGAAGGGCCAGGGGTGTTAATCTAATTTAGATTAAACAATGAGTTCTATAAATTTAATACTTCACGTGCATCCTGATTTAGAAATGCCAGAGAAAATACAGAAACTTAGCAAAAAAGGTTTTTTTTTTTAAATCCTTAATTTGAAGATAATCATCGGATTCAAGGGGTTTTCAAGGTACAAAGGAATAAAAGTTTTCATTTAGTTAAGATGAATAAATGTGCAAAAACCTTACTGAGGTTAAAAATAGTTGTGCATATAAATGAAGTGACAGTTCCTCTCTTGGACCTCTATAGCAATTATTGTCTCTGCAAGTTTTCTGCAATTTATCATGAAGTGCCTTGTGGCACTACCTTCATTGTTAGCCTGAAATGCTTATTTAAATCTTTTGTGGTTATTTAACCATTCATATTCATTTAACGAACACATATTTGAGCTTCTCAATGTGGCAGGCACTGCCTTTGTACAGGGTTTAGATCTCTGCCTGAGTTTCCACCTACCGTTGGGGGTGAGGACAAAAATAATGCAAATTCACAGAGAAAAGAGCTGCTTGTGCAATGGATAATTTATCCTGCCTTTGTCCCAAGTTCCTGGGAAAGAGCTTCTAGACCCTTGGAATTTCCTGAATGATAGGAGTATCATTGTTATTCATGGTGGGCCCCTAGATACTTTTTAGGATGGAGAATGGGGCTTCCCTGGTGGCGTGGTGGTTGAGAATCCGCCTGCCGATGCAGGGGACACGGGTGCGTGCCCCGGTCCGGGAAGATCCCACGTGTCGCGGAGCAGCTGGGCCCGTGAGCCATGGCCGCTGAGCCTGCACGTCCAGAGCCTGTGCTCCGCGACGGGAGAGGCCACAACAGTGAGAGGCCCGCGTACCGCCAAAAAAAAAAAAAAAAAAAATGATGGCGAATGGCCCTGCCCAAAAGACCAAGCATGGGATTAGGGGGTTGGGGCTTTGAACCAGGATATATCAGCCCTATCTCCAGGGAGGAGAAGGAAGGGAAGATGGAGATTGAATTCAATCATGTGGCCAATGACTTACTGAATCATGCCTACATAATGAAACCCCAGTAAAAAATCTAGACATCTGAAGTGGACGTGAGTTTCCCTGGTTAGTGACACACACTGATAGCCTGAGCGGGTGATGTGTCCACATTCCATGAGGAGAAGACATAGGGACTCCGCATTTGAAACCCTCCCAGAACTCACCCTGTGCATCAGTTCATTCAGCCAGTCCGGATTTGTATCTTTGATAATAGAACTGTAATCTTAAGTATTGTGCTTTCCTGACTTCTCCGAGTCATCCTGGTAAATTTTTGGTCCTGAGGAGATACTGGGAACCCCCAAATTTGTAGTCAGTTGGTCAGAAGAGCAGGTGGCTTGGGAACCCCCTCTAAACTTGCAGCTGCGGTCTAAAGAAAAGGCCGTCTTCTTAGGGACTGAAATCTATGCTGACTCCGGGCAGTTCATGTTAGGGGTCGTGTCGTAGCATTGCAGAGAGAATTTCAGACTGTGGTCAATTCTATGGGGAGTGGTGAGATGTGGGTGACTGTTAGCTGAGTGGGCAGGGAAGCTCTCTTGGAAGAGTTAATATCGAAGCTGAGACCTGCAGCCCAGCTGAGCCTCGATGGGGAGAAAGTTCCAGGCAGAGGAAACCACCAGGAAAAGTTCTGGAGGTGGTAACAAGCAGAGCACGTTGGAGATATGAGACCAGTGGGGATGGAATGGAAGAAGTGGGGATGACCGGTGGGTGGGGCAGATCACACGAAGTAGCCTTGTAGCATGTGGTAAAGGGTTGGCGTTTTAAGAGTGATGGGAAGTTATCAGCTGGTTATAAGTCAAAAAGTGCTGTAATTTGATTCACCGCTTGGAAAAGTCACTCTGGATAATAGGTGGAGAAACGATTACGGTGGTGAATGTGAACTTCAGTCTGCAGTGTTCATGTCTTTTTTTTTTTTGCGGTACGTGGTCCTCTCACTGCTGCGGCCCCTCCCATTGTGGAGCACAGGCTCCATACCCGCAGGCTCAGCGACCATGGCTCACGGGCCCAGACGCTCTGCGGCATGTGGGATCTTCCCGGACCGGGGCACGAACCCGTGTCCCGTGCAACGGCAGGCGGACTCTCAACCACTGCGCCACCAGGAGAGCCCTGCAGTGTTTGTGTCTTGATTGCCAATGTTTTTGTAGGCTCTTTGAGGGCAAGAAATGTAGTTTGTACTTCCTTATATTCACACAGTGCCTCATATCAATGCTGAGTGTATATATAGAAGCTACTGTATAATCTAGGCTGAAATCTGAGTGTGCGTGGAGAAAGACAATGTAGCAGAAGGGGAGGCGAATCCTTGCTCAATATCATCAGCGGATGAATTGGAAGGTTACTGTGACCGAGTTTGAAAACTGGCTAAAATCTGCATTAAAACAGCAAAATATTCTGCCATAATTCCATACATTTTTCAAGTCCTACACATTTTTCCAAAAAATTTTTAAACTCTAGGTCAGAGGTTCAGCAACCTATGGCCTTCAGGCCAAATCCAGTCTGTTTCCTGTTTCTCTAAGTAATATTTTGTTGTAACCATCCATGTCCATCTGTTTACATATTGTCTACGACAGCTTTCACACTATAGGGTTGAGTGGTTCTAACAGCCTGTATGGTCCCAAAGCCTAGAATACTTCCTGTCTGGTCTTTTAGAGGAAAGGCTAGCTGACTCCCTGTTTGGACGAAAGGCTCCTTCTGTGGCCGTCATGGGGAACGGCGAGTGCTGTGTATGTTATTGGGCTCTTTGTGCATTTTGCTAGGGTCCTCCAGGTTCTCCAAGGGCCGTTTCCAAAGATGGCAGCAAGCAAAGGGGGTGGTTTCCAACTGCTTCCAGCGAAGGAGACCAGAGAGAAGGAAATGAGGGTTGTTTGCATGGACAGACATCATCACCCTGGGAGCCCAGCAAAGGTAGCTGAGCTCTAAGCAGAGGTTGTGGCCACCACCTCCCAATCAGGAAGGAGGCTGCTGGCTGGGCGCCAACTCTCAGCTGTGAGACAAGGCAGGTCTTCTCTAAGAATAGGTAGAGTCGAGGGTAAAGACAGTGGGATACAGGACAGGGAGGTGGGCAGAGCTTTTCTGATACCAAGCCTGTCACTCTTTCCATAATGAACAAAGGTAATAATAATGGTGGTGATAACAACCAGAGAGCACTGACTGTGTGCAAGGCTGCGGGGAATTGGAGTTTAAAAGAAGCACTGCAGCGATGCAGTTACGATTATTCTCATTTGCAGCTGAGAGAAGGTTGTGAGCAGGAAGTGGAAGACCAGGGAGGTTAAGGAACCGGTTCAAAGGCACATGGCTGGTGAGGGAGGGAGTTGGGATTTGGAGGCAGATGTGTGTGGTTCCAAAGTCTATGCTATTCACAGTGCTGCTCTATAACGCTGCTACTCAGAGTGTGGTCCACTGGCCAGTGGCAGCAGCAGTAGCATCTCGAGTCCTGGCCCAGACTTCCTGAATCAGAATCTGCATGTTACCACGATCCCCAGGTGATTTCTGAGCACATTACAGTTTGTAAAGCACTGCCACTCAAGACCGCCATACTTTTTTCAAGCTCCCACTAAGAATCCAAGCTTCCCTCCAAATCTCCACTTTGTCAGAATTTTCACCCTTGATATAATATAAACTGATCCAGGATGGGAGCCATGTCCCATTTTTCTCAGTAAAGGCTGTTAAGTTGAATTAGATCCTAGGAGCAGATCCTGGACAGGTAAGAAACTGTTTCACCTAGCATTTTTCTTGATTCCAAACACGTTCCACACCAGGAATTCTTAGAGCCAAAGGAGCAAGCCTAACTCTCTTCTGCAAAAGTCTGGAGAGATCAATTGGCAAGTTCAGCAGCGGAACCCAATGGTGGGGATTCAATTTACAGAACAAAGTCTCTCCGGTACCTGGGATCCTGTGACAAGTTCAGGGAAAGGATGGGCACCCAGGGAGAGGACACCAAGGAAGCAAGACTCACTCAGCCAGGCAGATCTCCTCTGTGGGATGTGATGATTCCTCTAAATACAAGCAGTATTTGAAAGCCATGCACTTTATATTCATCTATTGTAAAATAGAAATACTACCCCCCAACTGTAACTAATTTTACTTCCCATTTCTACAGTGAGTTTGCAGCTAACGTTGCGTGGCCAAATAATATGAAAGAGCTGATTCTTTTCAGGGGCGCTGTCCACTTCTAACCGTTTAAAGTCACTCTGGAGTCTGGAAGACCAAAGGGAAGGCTTCCTTCTTTCTGCCTCTGCTGCCTGTGTCACTGGAGCTGCCCTTAGATGTGCCCAGACGGCTCAGTCCTTTAATGGGAATCAGCCTAGGTTTTGATCCTGAAAATTTCACTATTTCTGCTTGTTCTTAAGAGACACTCTGGCTTCTCAGTCGGTAGTAGCCTATGGCAATAGCAGCAGAGGCTGGAGCATTAAGAAAAAAAATAGAAGTTAATGGCTTCTACACATAACTGTGGGTGGTTTGTTTTTTGTTTTTTCCCTGTTGGCTACTATCGGCCAAAAAAATGCCTAGAACTCAAAGTAAAAACAAAACACACACAAAAAAGAAGTCACTAACTTTCTGTCATTGACCCCTCATCCCTATGGTTGTGAGTTTTCTATCAGGGTTTCCAGACAGTTGATCCCACAGTGGGGCAAGATTAAGAGCTCGCACCACTTTATTGCTCTGCTTGGCTGTTGATGGGCAGGGACCCAGGGTCAGAGTTCCAGGTCAAAGCTTCCTCTTCAGATCTCAACATTCATCTTGGCCACAGGGAATTACTAAAGATGAAGGCTTGTGTCAAACTCTCTCCCTGTGCTCTGCCATAAACCAGCTGGGAGCCCCTGGGTCGGTCACTTAACCTCCCCATACCCAAGTTCCCTCGTCTGTAAAATGAGATGTTTGTACTGTCTGATATCTAAGTCTTCCACCGCTAGAACGTTGTGACTCTTTGTGATTGCTTTTAGCTGTACTTGACGCAAGTACATACATCTACATTTCACGGGAAGAAATGGGGAAACGAAAAGAACGTGAGCATCTGCTCTGGAACCACACGGTTCTTCTGGCCCCAGCTCTGAAACTCATTGGCAAACCATCTAATAAGTCGGATTCTGTTTTCTCATTGGTACAAAATACAAAGCTATCACCGCATACAGGATGTTGGGAGAATCAAGAGAGAAGATGAATATAAAGTGCATGGCTTACAGCCTGCATGCTGGGCCCTTTCCCTTTCTCGGCTCTTCCAAGCCTGAAGCAGCGAAGAAAAGGGGGATACGCAAAGTGTCTACTCTTCTCTGGAACCCGGGGAGCGGCTTCCTCTGCACAATCAAAACCGCTTCCTGAGCCCAGATGAGCAGCTGCCCCTCTCTCCTTGTCTAGTCCTCTTAAGCGGCACTGAGTGTGTCTCACACTGGGAGACGGTGTGGCCTGTGTGTGCCCCTGGGTCCATCCTATGGGGAATGATACTCATTTGAGCTCCCAATGAAATTGTCTTATCCTGGGAGAAACAACATGTAGATATAGTCATTGCCTTGCCTTCCCTGGTAAGGGAATGGCTGGTGATGGCCCTGGTCTGTAAAAGTCTTACAGTAAAGACAGGGTGGCCTTTATATATCTCGGGCACATATGATTTCATTCCCAAAGGATAAAAGGCCAATGTCGTTTGGATGAAATGCTGTCATCATCTGTGTTTCTTTCACTCTCAGCTTTGTCTCTGTCCTCTGAGTGCTCCTGAACCGGATGCGTTCTGCCTTGCCTTTTCTTCTTGGCCTCTCAGTCACCTCTGTAGCTCTAAGAACTTGAATTTTCATCTTAAACGCCCACCATGACTCCAGTCCGGCCATGCTGACAGCCAGGGCGGGTTTCAGGCACGGACTCAGCGGTCCTTGAGTAACATGTTTTCCTGATTGTTTCTACCCAAGTATATTAAAAACACTTGCCTTTGTAGCAAACTTGCTCCTAATTAATTGTTTAAAGTCTCTGTATCCCTAGAGGAGATATGGGAAATCTTTACCTTATATGGTCGAGAATAAAACAATTATCTAGCAAATACTTTCTACAATTAATCATAGTCACTATATATAGTACAAAAAAGATTCCTACCTGCAAAACCCAAAATAGTTTGTTTTTGAACTAATTCCATAGAAGTTTAGCAACTCCGTCCAAGAACAATTATACTTTTAAATTTGAAAACAATTTCTTCTCTGTCAGCCGTTTTGGTCCTCTAAATAGCTCTCTTGTTTCCTCCTAGGCGAGTACGCATGGTTTAAGGGGGTAATTTGTCATTTTACCTCACTTTTTATCTTAGCTAACCATCCATCCTCAGTCACACTTGCAGTTTTAGATTTGAGACTTCCATTTGAACATGTTTGAAAAAAAAAACCCAAAAGTATAAGGGCATAAGCATTTTACAGTGCTATATGGGAAATGCAGCAGGTCTGGAACTCACTGATTTTCTTAGCATTTTGATTTTATGGGTCTGAGTTCAGATGAATCAAAGTAAAAATGAAACTCAGCAGGCATGATGAAATCAACTGAAACTGCCGAAACGGTTGGTCAGAGCCCACAAAAACTGTTTCATTCTCTAAGACTGGGAGGTAGAACCAGACCTAATTCAAGAGACAGCTTGCGAGGGCTGTCATCATTCCACTCCTCAAATAGAGAAAGACATTTCTCAACAGTGGATTTGGTTTTTTTAAACTGTACCTTTGCACAGACTTCAGTAAATGACACAAAGTTAATCTCTGCAAACAACAGGATATATGCATGATACCACTTTTTAACTTATACAAATTGGAATCTAATCCCCCCAACATTCATGCTGTGTTGGTAACTGGACGTGGGTGGGGAGAGACCCAGATGAAATACTTTTCAAACAATTTAATTTCTGCTGTTGACTCAGGGATGAGAATGGAGTCGGGGAAACAAGCCTGACCTCATGCAGAGAAAGCTGGTTATGTTCTCTGCTCTGTCTTTCCTCTGGGAGACTCCCAGAAGCAGCCAAAGGGGGCATGGAAATTTGTTGCGTAGATGACACTTTAAAAGAAATATTTTGTTCATTTGTGAAACAGAAAGGCTAATATTTACCTTACCTACCTCGCAGGGGGCTGTATCCAAGGACACCATACATGTGTAAAATCTGGAAAATGCTATGATGTAGACACTTTATCATTACTGTGTCCACGTTAGAACATTCTTAAAAGGAAGGTGAGCATCAAAACTGCTAACTACTACCTGGCAATTCAGGTATGAGGTATATAATACTGCCGGTTGCCTACAAAAAACGAAGATCTCTCTCTCTCTCTCTCTCTCTTTCTCTTGGACACAGAAATATTCCACATAATTGCAATTAAAAATTGACTGAGCTTTTATTTTCATGAAGTATCAGGTAAAATACAGATTAAGTCTTGAAGCTGCAGTGCTACAAGAATCCTGAGGCCATGCAGTGTCAATGAACAGGATAGCTCTTCGTCTATCAGTTGGTCCCAAGAATGTCTCTAAGAGCAACAGCCTTGGGAAAGAAATGCAAATGAACACTGACCACCATACTTCTCCTATTTTCTCTATTTAAATATAAAGTCTGCCTGAAATATACTATTTATCACTCCTTTCTTGAGCACCAGTTGCAATAATTTTAGATCACAAGTCTATTAAATTATAAAACATTTTATGTTTTCCAATACTTTTTAATGTGCATTTCTCAAAACATGGTTTGAAATTCTGTTTTTAACTCACCAGAGTACCTAGTAAAGTGCTAGACAAATAGCAGACACATAATAAATTCTTCCTGAGGACTGATTTATTAAGAGAAAACATGCTAATATTAACTATAAACTGTTAATACACTCCCACATATACTATTTAAAGTACCTGGACTCTTTAAGAGTGGTAAAAAAAATTTGCAGAAGTGGGACTGTATAACTATATTGACTTAATCCATTACTTAATGGGAACCCTTTCTCTAATTTAAGGCTAACTTTAGAATTAGAATTGATAAGTGAGAACTACTTTACCTTTATACATTAATGAGTAATTATGACATAATGAAACTGATTTTCATTAGATAACCCATGAGAACCTGCCTATTTGGAGAGTGACACTATAGTCCATCTCTCAAAATATGTGTTTAAAAAGGCATATATATTATTATTTTATGTCAATATCTTTTCTTAAGCAGTCGAAACAAAATTTCTTATTGCACAGCTCTACTAAGCTAGTCAAAGGAAGTATTATTGTTTAATAAATGCATGACAAAGCTCTTCTGACCAGTTTCCTTTTAAGGACAGCATTTTCATTTTCTCTGTGTAAGAAGGGAAAAATCACTACAAACTCCATCTCTTTTGTATCAGGAACACTGCATGGTTTAATTGCTGACAGCCTTGATGTACTAAGTAGTAAACAGCTGAGCATGCATCATTCCATTCCTTAGGACACCTCTTTGAGTGTTTGCGATAATTTATTACATTGAGTAGGTCGAATTCTCCCTTGATTTATGGAAGCGGTAATAACATTCCATCTGACAGAATGCTTTGCTAGGAGGAATCCAGATCTAGGCACTAAAATCTTTATGGCCTCCCCAGGAGGAGCTGGGATGCAGGTGGTATTCTGAGCACCACAGCAGAGAAAAAGGAGGAGTTTGCCTGAGGTCTTCTGACAAGTCAGCTACTCAGGGAACAGAATCTAGTCTCCTGATGCCTAGCACACAATCACAAAAGCATACTCCTGGAAGAGCTGCCCAAATCATGTGTGCAGAAGAGGAGAAGGGAAATGACACCCAGGATGCTCACTGCAGAATCCCCATAGCAGCCTGTCACCAGTCCCCTCCGACTACGCATAAAGCACACTGAAGGGCATCAAACAACATAAAATCCTAATGGTACCCTTAATTAGGTGGGACCATCAGGCTAACTCCCTGACTGCCAACAGCCCCAAATTCCTCTCTGTGGTGCCCAATCTTGAAAGCAAGATGTAGTTACAGAAACACTCTTTGGCTTACAAGGGACCATCAAGCTCTGATGATGGTGAAATTTGATAGCACTAATGTCCAACTTTATGTGACCATAATCCAGGTTTACAATGATACATTAAGCCCTAATGCTACTATTTATATCACCGTAAACTCAGTTTCCGGTGATATAAATAGTTATGCTAATGGCATTAACGGCAGCACTCTGCAATCACAGCTGTTGAGTGCTGCTTTTATGCTGTTAGCATTGCTACTTGTGTCACCATAAACTTAGGTAGTCACATTTGTTACATAGGAATATACAAGAAAGATGGATAGCCACATTTTACGCCCATATCTAGCCTCCTGTACTGGAGACTTACAGCTTGCTGCCCTCCTCTGTGTATTAAGGTCTGCCTAGCCCTCCGTTTGGCTCTGTTTATATCCAACAGCAATCTGTTTTCCGCCAACCTCGCGTTTGCTGGGAAACACTATTTAAAATTGGTAAGGAGGTGCCAGCCCCAGCTACGGGCACACTTACTGTCTCCTTGGCAGCGCAGGGGACCCACACTCAGTTTGGCTTCCGAGCCTTGCCGGTCAGTATCTCCAACCACCACCTGGCTTACTGGCAGGTGATCCTTGTAGGATAAGAAGCCAGCATCCTTCCTCCTGAATCACAGGGAAAGACAGAAAAGCATGAGGAGGCTAAGTTAGAAACATGTCTTTTTTGATCATTGTTTAAGTTGTCTAACAATTGACCACATTCCAATAAATGCTCAGAGGTGCACTAAGTAGAACCACAGTTAGAGTTGTTCCCTCTCTTCCACTGGGTGGTTTCACAGCTCATGGCTCAGAAGCAACTGTGACTGCTTTGCCTTCTGGAAAACAAAACTGACACCCTGATTTCCAGGGAGTCACAACCAATACACAGCATGCTATTTCAGGTTGAGTGTAGACTACCATGTTGCTTGAAGTACACACATCAAATGCTGAGCATGCATGCAGAGTTTGCTGCTCTCAGGGAATCAAAAGTTCAACAAAGCCAACCTGATCTCTTGCATAAAATTAGAAACAAAACCCTATTAAAAAACTCCCTTGTCTCCTTAATTGCTTTGAAGCAGTTGCTTCAGAGGCTTTCTTCCCTGTTGTGCATCAGCTAAATAAGAGATACTTTCAGGTCCTTCATCTCTTCTTGTTTATTTTAACAACTGAAAATGTTTATGCAACATTTGGAACACAGAGCAGGTGCTCACTAAGTGTCTACTTCCATTATTAATGAGGAGTGGAGTTGAGATGCAAGCCCAATTTGGCTTTTCTCTTAGATTTGTTCTCCTGTTTATTCTATATCTGTCTTGTTTCAGGTCTCCTAACTCAACCCTATACCCACCCTAAACAGAGGAAGAGGGCAAGGCTAGTTGTAAAGTATTGATTCTAGGATGAAGCACAGAAATATAGGAGATGTTCTTAGGGATGGAACCAAGGTGAGTTACCACGTGGCACAGATTTCACCTTAATAGGAGATTCCTATCCCCTCACCCTCTTTTTGTGCTGCTGTGGCCAAGAGATCCCCTCATGTGGGGCTAGATGACTGGGAGGCACAAATCAGTGTTAAGGTCATTCCACAAATTTATCTTTTTGCATGATTTTGTGCACTGATCAGCCTGAATGTAAATAAGAATTTTGAAATTGTATGTACAACTGATCACAGGAGAGAAAACTGATTTTGGATGATAGAAGAATGAGAGAAAAGTTGGCGGGGGGTGCACTGGGAGGAATTGGGAGGTTGGGATTGACGCATATACACCATGGATACTGTGTATAAAATGGATAACTAATGAGAACATATTGTATAGCACAGGGAACTCTGCTTAATGCACTGTGGTGACCTGAATGGGAAGGAAGTCCAAAAGGGAGGGGATATTTGTATATGTATGGCTGACTCATTTTGCTGTACAGTAGAAACTAACACAATATTGTAAAGCAGATATACTTCAATAAAAATTAATTTAAAAACAAAAGAAGAATGAGGGAGAGAGCTCAATAATCAGGTTAAAGATCTGTCATTTGCATCTCTTGCAGGGAATTGAGGAGAACCAACTTGCAAACCTGTCTCTAAAAGGCTATGCTGTTAGGAGCAGTTACTTGCTCCTCTGACCTTCTAGAAAGTCACTGAACATATGCTCCTTCATGTGTCAGGACCCAAAGAAACCCAGGAAGGAGTCACAGAATTTAGCCAGTGGACCGCAAACAAGTGTATTTTCCACTGCCTTAGTTATTTCAATGAGTTTCCAAGATAAAGTTTAAAAAAAAATTTTTTTTTGGGCCGCTGCCACATGGCATGCGGGATCCTTAGCTCCCTGACCAGGGATCGAACCCTCACCCGCTGCAGTGGAAGTGTGGCATCTTAACAACTGGACCGCCAGGGAAGTCCAAAAAAAAATTTTTTTTAATCATATGAGAACTAAGATCATGCAGAAAAGCACTGTGATTCTTACTGACACTGCAGCTACTGGTGACCCAGCCTCAAATCATTTGTAAACCCAACTCCTTATATTAGAACTTCTATCAGTTAAAATCATGTTAGAGAGGGAAGAAAGTCTTTGCTATTAAATTTGATATTTAATGTTTCTTAAAGGGACAATAAATGAAAGCACCATTAATAACATACTGTGATTTGACAACTTAGTAGAGTAACGTGCATTCCTGTGGAACTTCAGGCCGAGATTCTCTACAAGTTCATAATCACTTAGAATTAACTGACTCTAGATCAGGGATTTGTGAGCTAAGTCCTGAGAACCATTCATCTTGTCGCTTTTTCTGTGATGGCCCATAAGCTTTTTTTTTTTTTTTTTTTTTTAATATTTATTTGGCTGTGCCAGGTCCTAGTTGCAGCATGCGGTATCTGTAGTTGCAGCATGCGTACTCTTAGTTGCGGCATGTGGGATCTAGTTCCCTGACCAGGGATGGAACCCGGGCCCCCTGCATTGGGAGCGTGGAGCCTTAGCCACTGGACCACCAGGGAAGTCCTATTTTTTTTAATTTTAAATGGTTGAAAAGAAAGCAAAAGCAGAATAATATTCTGTGCCATGTGAAAATTACCTAAAATTCAAAGTCAGTGTCCATAAATAAAGTTTTACTGAAATAAAGTCACTTTTTAATTTAACTTTTTTTTACAATATTGTCTATGGTGCTTCCAGGCTACACTGGCAGAGCTGAGTAGTTATAATAGAGACCATATGGCCCTCAAAGCCTAAAATATTTATTATCCGGCCCTTTATAGAAAACGCTTGCCAACTCTTGCTCCAAATCATCAGGGCCCCTTTTTCTTCTGGGAATTGAGCAAATATCGCACTGACAATCATGGTGGCCTAATGTACAACTTATCCCCACAGTTGAGTATAGGGTTAGGGAAGGGGCATGAGAATATCTCTGAGGTGGGGAAAAAAGCATTTAAGCCAACATTTATGTACTCTAGCAGTGAGAAGTAACTTAAACCTTATTAATAATTAACTTTCTGATGGACGTCGCACGAGGTGGCCTGCAGTCATGTGTCAGGACGCTCAACATCCTTACCTGATACTTGGTATTGTTGGTTCATTTACAGTGAATGAGAAAGTGACTACTTTATAACAAATCTTGTGTTAATATGAGAGTATTTTGGAAACAAATGTTTGGAAATTGGACCAATCGCTATGTAATCTTATTGCCAAAATTTATATCTGCATAACCTCATAAGAATTTACACACCTACACACTTCCACAACTTGGAAACATAATTTTAAAATATTTGTAATAATCTTGTAAATGTAGAGTTCTAGTGGGTTTTGGACTTATTTTATAATACTGAAATGGGTCATTATTCAGTTACGTTGCAAATAAAACTGATTCAGAGATGATAGAAATTTACTACATTTGATCAAAACCTTTGCATTACTGGTCAATGAAACTGAGAAATTAACATCATGATCCAGTAGGTGCACTTAGCAATATACCTTTATCTAGTTTGTCATATGTTCCTTTAGGTAGTACTTTTCAACTATGATAGCCAATAAAGTCAAATATCAAAATGAAAAACACAGAGAGGCAGATCTTCAAATTGGTAATACAAGATTATTTAAAATAATATGTATTTAATCACATCACAGTTACTAAAACAATTAAAGGAAAAATGTTTAATTTCTATTAATATTTTAGAGAAGATATTATTAATGACAACTTTATATCATTTTTAAAAACTTTATCTTTTTATATTGAACATAAAATGTTAATTCACTGGAACCTGTATCTTACTTTTATACTTATTTGTAAATATGTGCTCAAAAAATTTTTAAATAGGGTGTCAAAAAATATGGGGGCTTCACTGGTGGTGCAGTTGTTGAGAATCTGCCTGCTAATGCAGGGGACACGGGTTCGAGCCCTGGTCTGGGAGGATCCCACATGCCGCGGAGCAACTAGGCCCGTGAGCCACGACTACTGAGCCTGCGCGTCTGGAGCCTCCAAGAGAGGCCGCAATAGTGAGAGGCCCACGCACCGTGATGAAAAGTGGTCCCCGCTTGCCACAGCTAGAGAAAGCCCTTGCACAGAAACGAAGACCCAACACAGCAAAAATAAATAAATATCCTTCTTTAAAAAAAAAAAAAAAAAGAACACTACTCTAATTCATAGAAAACAATAGTAACAATACAGCATCTATCATTGAATACCTATGTATATTAGACTATTTCTTGTATGCAACATCTAATCTGAAATCAGTTCTTCCATAGAGGCATCATTATCCCCATTTTACTGATGAGAATCAGAGAATTTATCTTGACCAAGGTCACCAGCTCGTAACTATAGAGTCTGGATTCAAATCTAGATTATCTGGATCCCAATCTAGGATTTTCCACAAAAGAGAGGGGAGAAACAAAACAGAAGAAAACCAAAAAACAACTATGTCAATTAAAAGCCTTTTTCTTTTAATTTTCATTTACAGATGAGGTGAAAATGTACCTTTTTAGATACACTTAGGTATCCTGAAACATTGAGAAAATTATTTGTGATTAGTAAGTTCAAAGATATCTGTAATGTTATACTCACAGGGTTATACTCACAGGCATCCCCTATGCCATCAGCACACCAAGTAAAAGTGGTCTAGAACTACCCCATCCCCAAGCTGACCACTGTTTTTAATGGTATACTGAAGTTTACAAAAGGTTACAGTTCAGCTAATACAGAAGTCTCCCTTAGCCTCGGGGGATACGTTCCAAGACCCCCAGTGGATGCCTGAAATCACAAATAGTACTGAACCCTATATATACTATGCTTTTTCCTATATGTACTGTATATATGTGATAAAGTTTAATTTATAAATTAGGCTCAGTAAGAGATTAACAACAACGAATGATAAAATACAACAATTATAACAATATACTGTTATAAAGATGT
This sequence comes from Phocoena sinus, assembly GCF_008692025.1. Taxonomy (NCBI): domain Eukaryota; kingdom Metazoa; phylum Chordata; class Mammalia; order Artiodactyla; family Phocoenidae; genus Phocoena; species Phocoena sinus. The sequence continues at coordinate 7,894,800 of NC_045771.1, forward strand.
GAATGTGGCCTCTTTCACACACACACAATATCTTATCGTCCAAATTTAATGCCTTTTGCATCCTAACTAAGCACTGTGTTGTAACGTTTGCAGTTTGAGGTATGACAGCAAAACTACCACGAATTTCTTTTTCCTTCTTCACAGTTTCATGGACAGAACATTCGTTCTCACCATGAATCTTAGCAACGTCAGCATACGGTTTTCTTTCCTTACTAAGTCACCACCTTTTCACTTAAAAGCAGCATTAATGGCTTCTCTTTGGCATATCTGAATTGCCAGCATCACTGCTCTTGTGCTTTGGGGTCATTATTAAGTAAAACGAACAAAAGCACTGCAATTTTAAACGAATGAATTGTTTATTTCTGAAATTTTCCATTTAATATTTTCAGATCACGGTTGACCGAGGTTAACTGAAGCCATATACAGCAAAAACTTGGATGAGGGACTACTGTAGTGATAACCCTCAGATACTCCTTAACCAAACCAAGAAAATAGGAGAAAATAATTATCAGCTGAGAAAAAAAAAAAATACAGAGTTACCTTCTCGATCACTTTTGATCAGGGATATAAATAGGCCCAGGGATTTTAAAGTCACAAACAACTGTTTGTGAAACTCACCGAACAGTCGGCTCCGCTGGAAACAAATTGGTTGTGGAAACAGATTCATGGGTGGCAATAAAGGGGTTTGGCTAGCATGAAGTTTCTTGTGTGATCCTACAGCATAACCCACTTTCAAAAAATGATGTGTGGATGAATAGAAAATAACCTGAGACCTGATGAGACACCCTTCAAATACCTATAAGACTTCTATTTTAGCACCTGTGTGAAAATTATTTAGCAAGCAAAACAAGCCTTCATTGAAAGTTATGATCTTTAATGATCGAGGTCAATCTAATTTAGGGAGATATTCAGTAACTATCATGTTAGCATAATCTAATTACATCTATTGCTAAGCTGGTACATTAGAAAAATTCTATCATCCATTTCAAATAGGCCCTGAACTCAGACTCCTGCATAATCTTTCTATCAGTGTTGTTATTAAAGGAAAACTTGATTCTACAGAGTTTGCTTCTCTAACCTGGCATTACAGTTATTTTGTGTCAGTACTATTGTTCTGAGGAACTCTGTCTTACTCTGCTGCTCTTCCCTTGCCTTCTTTTCTTATCCTGCTGAGAAAGCAAAAGGCACGCTGGTCTTGCCCTTAGCTCAGTAAAAATACAAAGCCTTAGAGGAAAATAAACAGTCCAAGTGTCTGCAATTATAAGCTTGCTTTTCTACCAGATGTTATAAAAGTTACCACACTATGAGTATGTTCTATAATTCTAGCAGAGAAGAATTTCTTCTGCTTTGTGAAGTTTTAGAAGTACTTGTTTACTTAAAACAAACAAACAAATAGAATTACAGTCAGTGAATATTCATGTATTTCCAGCACAGAATCACCAAGGTAGAAATTTCTGGAAGAATACAGGAAGCCGAAGATTTAGCTACAGAAGACGTCAAAGAGACATAGAAATGGGGAATAAACACATGAGAAGATGCTTAATATTATTAGTCATTAGAGACGTGCAATTAAACATCTACTGAGACGCCACCTTACTCTTATCAGAATAATAGAAAAGACAGAAAATAAGTTGACGAGGATTTGGAGAAACTGGAATCATCATACATCGCTCATGGGATTGCAAAGTGGTGCAATCACTTTTGAAAGTAGTTTGGTAGTTTCTAAAAAGTTAAACATAGATTTACCATATGACCCAAAATTCCATTCCTGGATATCTACCCAAGAGAAAGCGTATGTCCACACAAAGACTTCTAGGTAGATGATTACAGAAGCTTTAGTCACAACAGCCCCAAAGTGGAAACAACCCAAATGTCCATCAACTAGCAAAAGGATAATCAAAATGTAGTATATCCACACAATAGGACACTGCTCATCAGCAAAAGAAATAGAATGTGGATACATACAACACAAAATGAATAAGCTCAGAAACATGATGCTAAAGGAAAGAAGTCAGACACAGAAGACCACATATGCCATAACTCCATTTATATGAAATGTCCAGAAAAGGCAAATATGTAAAGATAGAACGTAGATTAGTAGGTGCCGGGGTCTGGGGATGGGAATAAGGATCAATGGCAAATTCCCAAACTACCTTTATAATAGAAACTGTATCTCATTCAGCAAAAACCAAATATCTATGGTTTACCAGGACATGCCTAAAAGTAAAATTCTATTCAATTGTCACCATTTGTAATCTCCTGGAAATGCCAATACTTTATAGCATCAAATTTTCATCTCAAGGACCATTTCTAAACTTTTTGGGATATTTTGTGTAATTTTGGTTCAAACAATATGTTCAAATTTCCTATAAATTTTTGTATCTTTCCTCTGGATCCTTTCCGTCTCCTAATGGCCATCCCCAGACATTATGCTACTTTGGAAGAAACTAGACTGTATTTTTTCCATAGCAAGAACTTAGAAAGAGTAGGCCAGATGGGTGTAGCCGAGATGACAGATAGGAAGATCCTGAACTCACCTCCTCCCTCAGGCACACCAAAATTACGACTATTTACAGAGAAACTATCGATGAGAACAAACTGAAGACGAGCAGAAAAAATTTTCCACAAGTAAAGATGCAAAGAAGGAACCACAAGACAGGTGGAAGGAGTGGAAACAGTATATAGTCAAGACCACACTCCTGGGTAGACAACCCGCAAATGGGAGAAAATCACAATTGCAGAGGTTCTCCCCAAGGAGCAAGGAGTCCAGGCCCCACAGTGGGCTCCCCAAGCTGGGGGTCCTGCACTGGGAAGATGAGCTCCCAGAACATGTGGCTCTGAAAGTCAGTGTGGCTTGTGTACAAGAGAGCTGGAGGGCTGTAGGAAATAGAGACTCTGCTATTAAAGGATACATGTAAAATCTCATACCCTCTCAATCCAGAGTAGAGGGAGTATTTTGAAAGAAGCCTAGGTCAGACCTACTTGCTGATTTTGGAGAGCCTTTTAGAAAGGTAAGGAGCAATTGGGACTCCTTCTGGGGACACAGAGGCTGGCAGCAGCCATTTTGGAGAGCTTGTTCTGCCATGAGGACATTAGTGCTCGCAAGAGCCATTTTGGAGTTTTCCCTCTAGCCTATTAGTGCTGGGGCTTACCTTCCCACCAGTGGGCTGGCACCAGCCCCAGGTCCTCCCAGACCCAGCAGCCAGCTGCCCTGGACATGGACCTCTCTACCAAAAAGCCAACACCAGTCTGGGGTCCCCCCAGGCCCTTCACACAGCCACCCGGGACTCAGCCTTGCCCATTAGTGGGCTGACACTGGCCCTGGGAGACCCTGGACTGCAAAGCCAACTGCCCTGGGACTCAGCCCTAACCACCAGCAGGCAAGAAGGCACCACACAAAGCAGGACCTGGCAGCCAACTGGGCTGAGGGCCAGCTCTGCATGCCAGCATGCCCACAATAGTCAGCTCCTCCACAACGGAAGGTCCCATGCAGCTCACACAGAGGGCATCCACAGAGCATATAGCTATGGTGACCAAAGGGGAGTTTGCTGCTGGGACCCACAGGATGTCTCCTATAGAAGGCCACTTCTCCAAGATAGGGAAATGTAACTGACCTATCTTATACACAGAAATAAACACAGAGAATTAGGCAAAATGAGGAGACAGAGGAATATGTTCTAAACAAACAAACAAGACAAAATCCCAGAAGAACTAAATGAAGTGGAGATGAGCCACGTACCTGATAAAGAGTTCAAGGTAATGATTACAAAGATGCCAAATGAACTTGGGAGAAGAATGGATGAGCACAGTGAGAAGTTTAACTAAGAGTCAGAAAACACGAAGAAGCAAAGAGGTGACAAATACAATAACTAAAATTAAAAATACACTAGATGGAATCAACAGTAGATTAGATGATACAGAGGAACAGATCAGTAAACTGGAAGATGGAGTAGTGAAAATCACCCAAGCTGAACAGAAAAAAGAAATTAAAAAAATGAGAATAATTTAAAAGACCACTGAGACAACATCAAGTGTACGAAAATTGGCATTATAGGGATCCCAGAAGGAGACGAGACAGAGAAAGGGAGAGAACTTATTTGGATAAATAAGAGCTGAAAAGTTTCCTAACCTGGGAAAGGAAATAGGCATCCAGGTCCAGGAAGCACAGAGAGCCCCAAAGAAGATGAACCCAAAGGAGTCCACACCAAAATACATTATAATAATTTAATAATAAATGGCAAAATTAAAGATAAAGAGAGTCTTAAAAGCAAAAAGAGAAAATCAACTAGTTACCTATAAGGGAACTCCCATAAGACTCTCAGCTGACTTCTCAGCAGTAACTCTGCAGTCCAGAAGGAGTGGCACAATATATTTCAAGTGATGAAAGGAAAAAACCTACAACCAAGAACACTCTACCTGGCAAGCCTAACATTCATATTTGAAGGAGAGGTAATCAGTAAGGACATTGCATGATGATAAAGGGAACAGTCCAAGAAGAGGATATAATAATTGTAAATATATATTCACCCAGCATAGGGGCACCTAAATACACAAAGCTGATATTAATAAACATAAGGGGAGAAATTGACAGTAACACAATAGTAGGGGACTTTAACACCCCATTTACATCAATGGACAGATCAACCAGACAGGTAATCAATAAGGAAACACAGGCCTTAAAGGAACCCTCCTACACTGCTGGTTGGAATGTAAATTGGTACCACCACTATGGAAAACAGTATGCAAATAATATTAAAAATTAAAAATAGAACTATCATATGATCCAGCAATTCCACTTCTGGGTATTTTTCTGAAGAAAACAAAAACACTAATTCAAAAAGATATAAGCACCCCTATATTCACAGCAGCATTGTTTATAATAGCCAACATATGGAAGCAACTTGTGTCCAACAACAGAAGAATAGATAAAGAAGATGTGATATATACATATATATAAATAATGGAATATTACTCAGCCATAAAAAAGAATGAAATCTTGCCATTTGCAAAACATGTATGGACACCTGGAGGGTATTATGCTAAGTGGAATAAGTCAAACAGAAAAAGACAAATATTGTATGATTTCACTTATATACGGAATCTATAAAATAAAACTCTCAAACAAATATAATAAAACAGAAACAGAGTCATACATACATAAAACAAACTGGTGGTTGCCAGAGGGGATAGGTTGCGGGGATGAGTGAAATAGGTGAGGGAGAATAAGAGGTACGAACTTCCAGTTACAAAATAAATGAGTCAGGGGATATGACGTACAGCATAGGGAATGTGGTAAATATTTCCCTATGGTAAATATTTAATAACTTTGTACGGTGACAGATGGCAACTAGACATATTGTGGTAATCATTCTGTAATGTATAAAAATATTGAATCACTATGTTAAATATAATATTCTAAGACAATTATACTTCAGTAGAAAAAGGTAACTATGTGAGATAATAGATGTGTTAATGAGCTTGATTATTTCACAATGTATACATACATCAAATCATCAAGTTGTACACCTTAAATACATACACTAAAAAGAAGTAGGTCAAAAGGTAAAAACCTGTAAGAATTTTCCTGAGATTTTCTGGGTAGTTACTATTCTCCTGTTAACTTTCACTAAAGATGTCAGATTCAGTAGTATTATTTTTATTAAAGGACTTTGCATTGTTCTTATTCTTTCCATCTCTTAAATAAAAAACACATAAATAACTTACAGTTGTATAGAGTTTAAAAATACTCAGTGCTTTCCCTTGGATGATCTCATTTGCTCCCTATAACTTTGGAGGTACAAGGAAATAAGGATATACAATTGAACCTGACAAATTTTGATTCCCAAATAACCGTTCAGAAACACATCCATTATGCAAAGTGAGACAGACTCCACCAAGGAATGAGATGTGTCTTCAAGGTATAATACCAAATACTACATAATTCTTTACTAGTTCATACCTAATATACATAAGAAAGGCAGGAAACATATAGACTCAAGTCAAGGATAGTTTTAGCTAAAACATTTGTTTTCAAGTAAGTGAGAATTTTTATTTGCTTTTTTAATTTATTTTTTATTTTTTTGGTCCTCAACTCATCTTTCTATATCTTCTCTGCCTGGGGATGCACTCCTCGGCCTTTCCTTTAACAGGAAATTAATACTCTCATTCTTTCTCTGTCCTTGCCCCTATTAAAAGCCACTTTCAGAGGAAAATGTGACAAACCATTCCATCCATGTTTAAGAAAAGCAATGCCTTAATGAGACAAAAGACTGCTCTTAGAAACCATATCTCTATGAATGGTGGAGGTTGGATTGGGGAGAGGGAGGAATATTGCTAGCACCACTGAAACAACTACATGGAGATGATTACATGTTCTTAAAAAGGCAGCCCTACCATCACCATGGAGCAGGTTGACCAGTTCCTCTATGTTCATTTACGAAAATCATGATCAGAAGTCAATGCCTTTGTTCATAGAGCACATGGGGGCTATCTAAGCATGGCTGGATCATGAGAAGTTGAAATAAACAACAGAGCTGTCTAATACACGATAAAGCAGAACTTTTAAAATACTTCTCATGGCGTCCTCAGTCACCACTGACTACTGAGCTTTCCTCAATGGACGTACAGTACCCTTTTCTACAAAACAATTAGAGTAATTAAGAAAACAACCGTCACAATTAGATCTTTAGAATCCCTGAGTATGTCCCCTAAGAAATGGAAGTAATTACAGATTCAATTACTCCTTTTCAGTGGGAATAGCTTAGGCCTTTTGTAAATGCACAGCAATTATCTGTTCAGTTTAGAATCTCTTAGAAAGCCTTTGTAACCATTTCAGGATTCTACGCAAATTGTTCTTTGATTTTCCTTCTGGAATGCAAGTTCCCTGAGGCCAGATATGCAACTTTATAAACTGAATACTAGTAAGCACCTAAAAGTGGCTCATTCCATATGTTTCATGATTGAATACATGAATAAAAATAGAAGCCATTTAGGCACAATCCTAAGATAGTAATCAGTATGTGCTTACTATCAATGGTGAGAAATGAGAAAGAGACCTTCCTTATAATTGGAGTTCCTTGAATGCTCTTTAAACAGTTTCATTATTTCTTTTCTGTAATTGAGGTTTTATTTTTTCTTTAGAAAATTATATTCAATTAGAAGTTTCATATATAATTAATATAATAAAAAGAATTAGATCTTCAAGACAGGAGTCCTATTTCAACTCTGCATCTATGTAAAGGTAAGTTAATAAATTTATCTGGGCCATTGTTTCTTTACATAGATAAGCTATATATTTTGGTTCTGAAGGGTATCAGAATATGGAACTTCAAAGTACGCCTCTTTGGCATATAGAGTATTTTGAGCTAAAGGCCACTGAGGTCAGCAGACACAGAAAAGTTCTAAAAACAGGGCACAAGTTTTCTTTTTGTAAAGGAAACCTGCATAAGAAATCTTACTAAACAACTCTTCTTTACCATGCTTCTCCTGGTCACTTTCTCATAACTTGCCTCCCTCACACAGAAGTCCCAAACCCCTTGTCTTTTGGCTAAAGATGGTATATGAGCCCAAGTCCCTTTGGGTTATTCATCACTGGGTACTTCCATAGGTACTACCATAGGTACGTATTAACAAACATATTCTGTTTGTTTTTCTCTTGCTAATTTAGAGGACCCCAACTGAAGAGCCTATGATAGGTAGAGGAAAATATATGTTTTTTCCTCCCCTGTAGTTCTTTGATTCTACTTATGTTTGTTTACTTTGTTATTACAGAAAACAAATAGTAAGCATTTGAATAAACTTGGCAAACTTAAATGTGTGGCTTAAAACATAAATATTTGGTCTGTTTCTCAATGGCATAGGGTCATTGGTAGCCCTTTGAAGATAGGACTTTGTGGTTCTATGTAGTTTCTCCAGAAAATGTTAATACAGTATCCAACATATGGTTTGGGAGATTAGTTTTCACCCTTACTTTTCAGGTGAGATAACAGATTTGGAATAAAACTATGCCTGGTCTAAGGTATCCAACTAATTAGTGGCTGAACTAGGAAAAACAGACCAATCTCTACCACTCTAGAATTTAAGAAGAGAAAATGCATGCTTACATTTCTCAAATTCTGCTTAAATAATTTCAATTGTTTTCCTATAAAGGATATGAAAATCTATTTTTTTTATCATATAGGAAAATTGTTTCACTGAATTGAACTATTTACACCCATATTTTCCCTAAACAAGGGTTCCTTGTGTTTTTGAAAACTGTGCCTCATATATTATATGATTGGCAAGGACAGAGTACTTGATGTGTGGCCTCCTTGACATTTCCATGTATTTTCGTCACCAGCAATTAATGGCCAACTCCTGGCATCTCAAAAGTAGTCAATGGGAAAATCTTTGCTTATACTGGCCCTGTATATCTTTTAAAATTAAGGTGAATGTTCTGGGTTCTCTCAGTGTTCCTAAAGCTTTATTTCTAACCAACAGACAAATGCAGACAAATCTCGTCACTTCTGACTCCCCTCTGCTTTGTCCTGGCTGCTCTTCAGTCTCGCTCCTGGCTCGATGGCCCTTCCTCTCTAGGTAGCTTGTGACTGGCCTCATCCCACAGGTTCTACATTTGGCCCACAGGGCACATGATGCATTCTTGTCTCACTGACCTCCGAAAGGGGGGTGTTGACTACATGCTGGAGTCCCTTCACTTTGAAGCTAGTCAGGGAGACTCCAGGCTGCTGTGAATTGGTCCTGTCCTCTCTAGCTCCAGCAGTCATGGGTCCAGCTCTCTGATTCATTCTCGTGAAGTTCTCCCGTCCCTCTCCCATAATGGTGGGATGGTTAGAGGTAGATAGAATATGCTAACAACTCCACAAATAAATCTTTCCCATTGGTCTCTTAAACTTCTCCAGGAATTTTTAGGCTTCTCTTACGTCAACCAATGTAGGTAACTGAGCCAGAGCTGCACTTGGCTTTAGAATGTGGGGGTACTTGACCCCTTAGTCAAATTCACAGCCTTGGAGCCAGTGCTAAAAACTCCAAGACAACAGAAGTCACCTAATTTATGATCCTTTCCCTGAACATGAAAAAAATCCTAATAACATTAGGATTTAACATAAATATTAACATCAGATTTTCATCTGATTTATTCTCTGTGTAAAGTATTACTTCACTGTCCTCACAGGTTTTCACATCATGAAAGAGAATAATCAGACTCTCCACCCCCTAAATTTTTTCTTAAATAGATTACTCACAAGAACACTGGTTCTGATGAATTTGGCCTCAGAAGAAAATTTAATACACCTTGAATTTTTATTTTGTGGATTTGACCGTCCTAAAAGGTACTTTTTTTCAATGATACAAGCATTCTTCTTTTAACTAAGGAGCACTGCTTTTTCCCTCTATCGCCATTTCTAAAGCCCCCTCCAAGTAACACAAATCCATAGAAATGATTCTTATATTGATGATTACCACACTCTTTTCTTTACAATCATCACATCATCCTTCACATATTTTGTCATTCCCACTTCATCTCAGCAGCTCATTTTTCTCCCCTAGTGCACAGAAAAGACTTGTTTGAAGGTGGAAGTGGTTTCCTTTACCCGTTTCTGAACTCTGTAGGGCCCTTAAGAGGATAGATATTTGTTTTTAAGTTATCAATATCTTGAAGATGCTGTGGGATGTAAACATGTGAAAAAGGCCTCAGCTAAAATAAGAAAAAGCACTTACTCTTTAGGATGAGATGGTCCAAATAAAAATAAAGTTTCAAATTATCTCTTGATAACTGAGACTAATGCGAGGCAGAAGGCAGCCATAGAAAGAGGCTTAAGATTGCTATCAGTCTCAAGCACGAAGGAAGACAGATGACCCAAGGAAACGGAAAATAAATGATCTGAAATTTGGGAGGGAGAAAGCCAAAATAATTATGTGTAATATAAGCCTGAAGGGAGCTTCAGGGAGAAGAAAAAGTAGTCAATTATATTGAACATTGCAAAGATGTCTAGTATCTAAAAAATTAGAGTGCCCATTGGATATATTAATATGGAGATCATTGGTGGACCTATCTCAAAGACTTCCTGTAGAGTAATAAAGAAAATTTTCAATGACTGATAATCAAATGGGAAACAAGAGGGTAGAGACCAACCCTAAACTGTTATTTTGAAGTTGGAATAAGAAATGGAAGAAGCAATAGGATAGAAGCTGGAGGAATCTGCAGCACCAGGAGATTTTGTTTATACACTGGGAGCTGAATCAATTATGTTTTATCACATATGTCTGTAATCAATTTGCCGACATTATTTTACAAAATTTTGGAAGCAAAACTCATGAATGTCCTATGTATACAAGTAGTGTATAGATGGCATATAACCTTGTCCAGAGGGTGACCTGAAGTGGCATATAATTAGCACATTCTGACCATTGCTGGGGAATACAAATAACAAGTGCAGCTTCCTTTTGTTTCTAATCCAGGGAATAAAGAGCACCTGATCTCTTTCTTCAAATCAAAACTAATCAAGTGAGGAACACCTGGCCTTTCTAAAAATGTGACAGCCGACATATTTTGGGAAAAGATTCTTGGACCTGCACTCCCAGAGAAAAGGACTGAAAGAAGAACTAACTAGATAATTTCACAGAGAGGTTTGGAGTTTCATGGTTAACTCTAGCCAGCTGGGGCTTTGATGTTTATTAGGTTTGGAGAAAGACAGAAATTCAGTAACCCACTCAGGGACATTCTAAAACTTCAGTTAATTAGATTTTAATAAACAAGGTCATCTCTTTGGCAAGTTTACTTTGGAATTTAGAGGGTAAATCATTTACAATGTAGTCCAACTTACACAAATTAAGAGGCATATAAATCCTCCCCACAGAAGAAAGGCAATAAAAATCCTTCACTGTTCATTGAGCGATAGCAAATACTGTCAAAGAAAAGAGTGAGTGGCCTGAACTTGTAGGGCTATGCAAGTCTTGAACAGTGCAAAACTCAACTTAGTGGCAGTTTTATAGAGAGAATAAAGCATATGAGTGTCTTGTTCGTGTGGATTTATTTTGCTCTAAGAGGATCCAGGAGGGGAAATCGCCACATTCTTCTGATAGGGAGAGTATCCAGTTTGCAAATAATCTGAAAATGGAAGAGTGATGAAAACAAATCTGTGAAGGATTAGCCATTTTATTTCCTTGGAGTGCACATGCTTTTGATGACTGATTTTAACCTTACTTAGAGGTTACATCAGTCTGCTTAACTGCCATAACAAGGCATCACAGATTGGGTAGCCTAAACATTTATTTATTTTCTCACAGTCCTGGAGGCTGGAAGTAAACATTTATTTATTTTCTCACAGTCCTGGAGGCTGGAAGTCTAAGATCACAGTGCCAGAAGGGTTGTCTGGTGAGGCCTCTCTCCTTGGCTTGCAGACAGCCATCTACTCACTATGTCCCCACATGGCCTTTCTTTTGTTACACACAGAGACAGTGAGCTAGCTCTGGTTGTCTCTTCCTCTTCTCACAAGGACACTCATCCTATTGGACTAGGGCTCCACCATTATGACCCCAGTTAACCTTCATTACCTCCTTAAAGACCTTATCTCCAACAACAGCCATGTTGGGGGTTAGGGCATTAACATATGAATACTGGGAGGAGGTGACATAGTTCACAGTTAAGTCTATACAGTTGTATACAATTTTCCATGTTGAGTTTTGGAAACATTAATTCTGGGAGATGATTATGGGTTTTCTGGAAAGAAAAAAGATTATCTGGTCTCTCAAGTGTGGGAAATGCTGTATATGTTCTATATTTCACTCTTGGAGATGCAAAATACCAATTAGTAAAATAAAGACCATGACATTCCCTACATTGAGTAAAACCTATTTAACTTTGCTTAACCCAGAACCCTGGAAAATGGACTTTTTCCCTAGCACACGTATCAGTATCCTGAGAAAAAAACACTCTGCATCGTACTAGTCTGTGAAGCATGGTTTTTGGCATTCTGTGGCTTCTCAAATACAGCTTAAATGGCAAATCATTTACAGAGCTTTCAGATGAGATTGAGATAGAAGAGTAGAGAGCACTGGTGTGTACTTAACATCTTAATTATAGATGCTATGTTCGCCCTTGTGTGTACTTGTTCCCACCATACAAAGATAATGTGTCTTGATCAATTAATATAGAACAACTCCTGGGCTTCTGTAATAAAGCCCACTAAATTAGTATTCCTTCCATGGGAAAAAAATAAGAAGCTACTCGACCCAGATGTCCATCAACAGAGGAAAGAAATAAATTGTGATATACTCACATAATGGAATAAGGCACAGTGATGAAATAAAATGAACCACAGCTCCACACAGAAACCTTGTCAATATTAAAAAAAAAAATCACTGATGGGAAAAATCAAACATAAAAGAGTACATGCTGAACAATTCCATTTATATGATGGTCAAGAACAGGCAAAATACCCTAGGAGAATAGAAGTCAGAATAGGAGTTACCCTTGGGGAGATTGTTGAGGAGGGGGCTAAGAAGCCAACCACGTTCTACTGAATAAATCTTGATCTGTTTAATTATTTTATGAGTACACCAACATATGAAATGATTGAGCTGTACATTTAATATTTGTACACTTCACTCTATAAAAGTTACAGCTCAAGAGGGAAAAGCATTGTGGCTCATTATTGCTTTCTAGGACAAAGATGAAATTCCCAATCCTGGCCCTTTCGCAATATGACCCTAAGTTACCATTCCAACATTCCATGTGCTCCAGGGGTCCAGGCATATAGAATATAATGTAATATCCACTTCCTGGACATCCGAACCATTTATTATTCAATGTTGCTGTTGACTTTCACGCTTTCCTCTGTTTGTACAGGCTGTCCCGTTTTCTGAGATGTCCTTCCTCTTCTTCCTGCCTATTGATATTCCACTCATTCTTGTCCAGTTGTTTCTTCTGTAAAGCCTCCCCTGAGGTCTCCAAAATGAATTCTTGTTCTTCATCTGGGTTCCCACAGCCAGCCATCCCTAGCGACAATGTACTTACAGCTGACATAGATTAGGAGTTTTCTGGGACTTGCCTGCTTTCAAATATTTATCTCTTTGTCTCCATAGTACATTGCTACTATGTATTCTCACTTTTGTCTTATTTTTCTCACTTTTGTTTTGGAGCATGTAGCCAACGAAACTATAATTCTAATGATACAGTAAGTTTTATAATTCCTTATCCTCCTCCTTAGCCAGTGTGACCTTATTTTCTTGAATAAAGATTCTCTCTTACTCATTTTTGTAGCCACAAGACTTGACCTTGATAATGAAGTGGCAATCATCTCTGTTTTATAAGTAAATTTCACCTTTCTAGAAGCAGACAATCTGCATTGTGAATTAAACACGGTATATTTTACTGTCACATTTTTGTTGCTGTAATTAAGTGATCAGAAGGCAAGATTTTTGATTATATCATTTACAATAGTCATCTTTTTCCTGGGCAGGTTGGGATTCTGTTTGGGGGCTGGTGTCAAACTGCGCTCAATGTCTAGGTCTTCCTTCCACAGTGGGCAGCTTGTCTGTCTCAACTTCCTCATCTGTTAAAAATCTTTCTGGGTGAAAGTTAAATGAGTTAACTGACTGTACAGTACTTAGCACTGTGCCTAGCACAAAGTAAGCATTCAATAAATATTAGTTTATACCATATGAAACTGCCAATATTCAACTGTTTCACATAAAAATGATATAATGTAAACTATTAACAGAATCACCATTATCACTTCCCTTTACAATGCTGTCCATCAAAGGGCTCATAATTAGTTTCTTTTTAATATTTAGTATGATTGGTACACAAGTTCAACATGTGTATAAAATAGGCTAGGCTCATGTGTATAAAGTAGGCTAGCATGTATAAAGCGTGCTGTAGGCTCATGCTTTTTCTCCCAGGTAGTGAAGGATGCCCTGCTATAGACAGAAAGGGAACCAAACAGTCTCCAACTCTTCCTCTGAGAAGAGTTACCTCCTGTACAGTTTCATCAGCTTCAAACTTAACGACCAGAGCTCGTAAACTAACATTCTCACTCAAGTGCACACATTCTAATTAGATCCAAATATAAATTTCTTTAAACACTGTATCTACAAAGTGACTTGAAAAAGGACTCATGAAGTTACTTAAAACTTTCAGGGAGAATTTGCTTCCTTATTCATTCAACAAATATTAATTGAGAGTCCACCAGGTTCCCGCCATTGGTCTGGTGGGAATGCAAAAATTAACGAGTCCTAACTCCAATCTTCAAGGAGCATATGGCTTACCAGGCTATTCATGTCTTATTTATTTTTCCATAATTAAATAATTAAATTAATACAATATTCCTCCACACTGGCACATCAGGGATCTGTCTCTTTTGTTTCTGTTTCTTTTTACCAATTTTCTGTTGCCTTCCTCTATTTTTTCTTTCTTAGCATTCCATTCTACAGTTTTTTAAGAACAAAGTTTACCCCTTTTGAATAATTTTAATCTCCTAATTTAATTCTTTTAATTAAGTCCATATTAATTTAAATAGTTATAAGCATTCTTAAGGGAATCACATTACTTAATTATAATTAGATAATGAGTATTCGATTACTGAGCTTCTAAAATAAAATTTATAATGCCAGGGACTGAAAAGCACAATATCTAGAATCTTTTATTATGGAATTACCAATGAGAATAATCTATTGGGAATAACTAACTTGTTCAAGCTGGTTAAAGCAAGTGCATGTGAAAGTAAATGTTTTAATATTACCCGATAGAAATAGCCTCCCCTTTATTTAATGTCTTTTTTTCTGGAAGACTGTAGAACGCATTACTCATAATGCCATTCCTGGACACAAAGACCCTCTGAGACGGTAGACAATGGTACAGTTCACAGACTCCAATGTTTAAAATGTAAACCAGCAGCGTGGGATGGAGAACTCCCTTCTCTATGAGAATCTTTTCATCATCTTGTGCATTGATGCTTTGTGTATTTGTTAAATGACCACACCAGCTCATTTCAAATGGGTAAACGAAAGGTACCACTCACTGTGACTTCTCCAGGAAATACCAAATATTCTTGGTCTAGAAAGTAAAATAGATCTAAAAGAAGTACAACTATTTAGAAGGAAGCAGAAGAGAGATCAAGAAATGGATTTTTCATTTCCGTATTCTGGGGATAAAAGAGAGACAAAACGTTGAGGTTAGCTGGAAAGAGAAGTGCAGTACAGGGAATATAAATCATTGCTCGACAGGAAATATAACCTTTCAAGGAGCCAAGTAGGAGATATCTGATGTAAATAAGTTAGGTCTGAGAAGGAGACCGAAGTGTATAGAATCGAAAGATACTTGATTCAGAAGGCTTTTTACAAAAGGGGGATACAATGGACTTCTATAATCTATGTGCAGTTACCTCCTTGCATATAATTTGTGTCTTTAGTTCACATCACCAACTATGTTTTTGTTGCACTAAAGAATTACCTGCATGAAGGTTGCTACTTATAACCATGATCTATGAGAAAGAATGGAAAGGGCTTATTTCTAGGGCTTCAAAAATAAGAAAGAAAGATCCTAAGATACTTGGATATGGCATCTTTGGCAGAGATAGTGCCCCTGAGCATCCCAGGGCGGGGAGAGTCTAACCCACCACTGCCCACTCTCTTCTGATCCCAGCATGCTGGGCTCATCCTGGTTTTAACATTCTTGGAGTAGGAAATAATATTCCAGTTGACGCTGGTCAAGCATTGCTGCATATTATCATCACTACTATACAATCTCCTTTTTCCTTGTCCATCTGGAATATTCTTATATTTGGCAGGCTAATTTCTGGCAGTCCAAGTTTAGATATCTATTTTAATCGAATACAGCTTTAATAACATCAGTACTGGGAGCCAGGCCCACCTTAGTGGTTAATCATTGCTATGCATCATGTTTCTTTGCCACTTGCTGCTTTAGATCCTGCCTGTAGTGTGCCAGTGGTGGCATAAAGCTCCTTTGTATAACCCTGGCTTGTCCTACTCATTCATCAGTTCTAGATGCTGACTTATGCAGTCTAGCAGGTAATTCATCTGCTTCCCCCAGCCCTCAATAAACACTGGTTATTATTTTTCTTGTACATGCAGGAAGTATAGTATCCAAAAGGATCTCAATTAACAGCCTAAACTATAATCACTTCATGATCCCAATGGTTTTGCTGGGCTTGTGGGAATGGTGGGTCAAGGGGTGGCTTGTTAAGCCGGTATTTGCATGAAGTGGTCAGCAGCCTTCTGAGTCTAAAGGAAGAAGAGAGCTGAAGGGCTAAAGCTTGGCCCTAAATAGTGGACCAGGCTTGGGGCAAAAAAGGAATTTTGAATAGAATGAGATGACACTCAGATGGTGCAAGTTACTGCTAAGAAGGATGCAATAAAAACTGATATAGGTGACCTTCCTCAGTTGGAGGGATGGTAAGTGCCTGGGCTGGACACTGTGGCCTGAGCGTTGGACACCCCACAACTGTCTTAGGAAAGTCCAAGAGACATTCAAGCAGCAGCTGGAACAAGAGCAAAGGGCACTGGCAAATGCCACAAGGCAGGTGGAAAGCATATGTTTGCCGTCCCTCTTGAGCCAAGCATTGGGAACTCTGAAATAGCTGAAGGGAATCCGATTGTGGCTTAAGGTTCCAAGCTCGTTAATTCAGAGGTAACTGGAGAAATGCAATTTGTTATATCATTATCCCTGGTGGCGCAGTGGTTGAGAGTCTGACTGCCGATGCAGGGGACGCGGGTTCGTGCCCCGGTCTGGGAAGATCCCA
The DNA here is from genome assembly GCF_008692025.1 of Phocoena sinus. Taxonomy (NCBI): domain Eukaryota; kingdom Metazoa; phylum Chordata; class Mammalia; order Artiodactyla; family Phocoenidae; genus Phocoena; species Phocoena sinus. Next base: position 7,911,557 of record NC_045771.1, read on the forward strand.
CATGCCTCAGAGCGGCTGGGCCCGTGAGCCATGGCCGCTGAGCCTGCGCGTGGCCACGTGTACCAGAAAAAAAAAAACAACAACCCTGTCATATCATTATTAAGCTGATGTGGCATGGGGAAATAAAAGCCCAATGGCCAAAGCGGAGAATGACAGGTCTTTAAACACTTGATTTCTACCTGAGTTTTCAGAATTCAGTTTAATAAAAACTAGTGTTTTTGTATAGAGTTATGTTCAGTGTGGAATTTCGACATGATATGATAGCATTGTCTGGGACCTTGTTAGAAATGAAGATTTGCAGGCTCCACCCAAACCTACTGCAAAATCCCCTGCATTTGGCAACAGTCCCAGGTGATTCATATGCACAAGACTTTAGGGAACAGGAGACAAACTGATGGCTTCAGAGTTAATCTGGCCAACAGACAAAAATAGCAATTTCACCCTCTCTCTTTATTTACAATATATGCCTGACTCCTGTAGACAACTGAGCTTTAGTTATGGTAGTATAATTTAGTTCACAACATTTGGAATTTGTATGATAATATTTTAATGAAATTATGTAATATTTTATATCTGTAATAGTCTAGTAAGATTTTTGGCCCTAGGTTTGTCAATCAACCTATAAAAGGAATTCCACTCCCATGAAGAAAGAAGGGCCTACTACGAAGTCAATGTACCCATTCTCCTCTTAGTTATTTTCAATCAACAGGAAATGAATGGATCATAATCACCTGGAGACCTTGATGGTGCTTGATGACCTAAAGATCTGTGAATAGGTGTGAGATATTTGCAGTCTCTGATTTCAGACCACAGTGATTCTGATACCACTCCTCCTCTCCAATCTTTAAAAAAATACACAAATAAAACCAAAATAGCGTCTCCAGAGAAAGTAATTTGTATTTCCAAAATTAAGCAATACTTGCTGCCTAATATTTACATAGATATCCATTTTTTTGGATTATTATAATCAATTAGTTATACTAAATAATGAAAACAACACATTCCAGACATAGGAATGAACTTCCAGATAATCTAACTCAAACCACTCATTAGACAGATAAGGAAACTAAGACCAGAAAGGTGAAGAAACTTTGCTTAAGATCATAGCATTTATTAATATTTCTTCTTTTTATCTCTTTATATATCAATTTTATTTGTTTAATATGTACACAACCCAATGTTTATGGCATTTTAAACTTTGATTTTAGTAAAACAACTCTACTGATAATTCCAGAATTGCCAAAGCTTAACTTCTCAGTTACCTGAAACTGTACACATAATAATCATTGCAATTTTGGACAATGACCTAGGAACATCGAATTTCTTTGACCATCTCACTTCTCTCTTTCTTTGACCATCATCTTTCTCAGGATTGCTTTGGCTATTTGGGGTCTTCTGTGCTTCCATATGCATTTTAGGGTTATTTTGTCTATTTCTGTGAAAAATGCCAATGACTTTCTTGGCATCAGCTTATTCAGAGAGATTCAAATCAGGATTAAGTATAAATAGGACTTACTAGTAGGGGACAGTATAAGGAGTGGTGTCTTCATAGGGTATAGGGGCTACTCTCCGGTCTCTACGTAGTCAATTCAAGTACGATAACACAAGCAATATTGGATGGGTGTTGGTGCCACTCTGGCTTAGAAGCCCTGTGATGCACAGGAGAGAATATCTCTTATCACAGACCCATAGGCACAGCTCTCATGGGTCTGAGCAGGGGGTGTGCAATTACAAGAATGCTGCAGACTCAGGGAAGTCTCCAAACTATTTTCACTCACAGTCCTCCCAAACCAGATGCAGCTTTCCCATCAGGGCCATTTTTTTTTAGCATATAGAATGTGTCTAGAAACCCAGCTGACATCCTACCTTTCTCAGATTTCCAAGAGACTAGAGTTAGAGAGTTAACCACAAATCATTTTTCCATAGAGAAGGAAAAAGAAGTTTTTTTGGTTTTTGTTTTTTTAAACCATTACATGTCTACACTGGTATGTAAATCTGCAGACACACTTGAAGAAGAAGGATGCAGTGGGATGACTAATTCCACTGGATATCAAGACTTGACAAAGCTAAAGTAATTAGAAATAATGTTCTAGGAAAAGAAAATAATTAGAATGATGGAACAGTATAAAAAAAGAGAGCTCAGAAACAGACCTACACATTTCTAGATTGTTTGTGTTCCCCCCAAATACATATATTGAACTTCTAATCTCCAATGTGATAGTATTAGGAGGTGGAGCCTTTGGAGATGATTAGGTCCCGAGGGTGCAGCCCTCATGAGTGGGATTAATACTCTTATAAAAGATACCCCTTTGGAACTCCCTTGCCTTTTCTGCCCTGTGAAGATATAGCAAAAAGATTGCTGTCTATGAATCAGGCAGTAGATCCTCACCAGACACTGAATCTGTCAGCAACTTGATCTAGGACTTCAAAGTCTCCAGAACTGTGAAAAATAAATTTCTACTGTTATAAACCACCCAGTCTATGGTATTCTGTTAAAGCAACCTGAACAGACTAAGACAGACACTAAGTACAATAAAAAATATAGGGCTCTATTAAAATCAAGAATTACAAGATGCTATTAAAAGATACCATGAAAAGAGTAAAAAGAAAGCCACAAAGTGAGAGAAGAAATTTGCAACACACATAACTGAAAAAGGGTGCATACCTAATATACACAAACAATTCCTACAGATTAATAGAGAAGAAAGATAAACAATTCATTGGAAAAATGAGAGAGACTGTATCACTTTTGGAAATCCAAAAGACCCATAAACCTATGAAAAGTTGCTCAATTTCATTAGCATCAGGGAAATGAACATTAAAACCTTGATTAGAGGGGCTTCCCTGGTGGCGCAGTGGTTGAGAATCTGCCTACCAATGCAGGGGACACGGGTTCGATCCCTGGTCCAGGAAGACCCCACATGCTGCGGAGCCACTAAGCTGGTGCACCACAACTACTGAGCCTGCGCTCTAGAGCCTGTGAGCCACAACTATTGAGCTCACCTGTCACAACTACTGAAGCCCGTGCACCTAGAGCCCATGCTCAACAACAAAGAGAAGCCACCGCAACGAGAAGCCCGCGCACTGCAATGAAGAGTAGCCCCCGCTCACCGCAATGAAAGCTCGCACGCAGCAACGAAGACCCAACACAGCCGCCAACAACAACAACAACAACAAACCTCGATTAGATGCCATCACACAACTACCAGAACTGCTAAAAATATTTTTAAAAATTGACATTACCCTGTGATGGTATGTGGAACAGCAAACTTTAAGTCACTCGTGCAGACGTGTAAATTGATAAAATTGCTTTCAAAAAGGCTTTTGTATCATCTACTAAAGCTGAGGATTTACACAGTCTTTGATCCAGCAATTCTACTTTTAGGTAGAATAAATCCAAGAAAGAACACGCTCGCGTGCATCTGTAGATATGAACAAGAATGTCCATGGCATTATCTGACCACCTCAAAATTGCAAACAACCCTAGTACCCATCTACAGTTTAAATTGTGGCATATGTATACCATGGAACATTATGACAATGAAATCAACTATGGCTATGTACCATGACATGAATGAATGTGACAAATTTAACAGTGAGCAAAAGCAATACAGGCAGAAAATTCAGGCAGGATTTCACTTCTATAAAGTAAAGAAACTTGCAAACCAAATTTATGGTATTAGAAGTCAGAATAGCAGATACTTTAAGGAAGGAGGCAGCAGCAGTGGTTCAGAAGAAACCTGAGGGGGACTTCCAGGCTGCCGGTAATATTCCATTTTGTGTTTCCATTTGTGTGATGGTTTCATGAGTGAGTGCTGTCGGATAAATCATTGAGTTATGCCATGTTTGATCTTGTGTACTTTTCTAGATGTCTTACATATTATAATGGAAAGGCTTTGCAAAAATACATTAATAACAGATAGTATGGGACAGATGGAGGTTAGGGGTGAGAGAAAAGCTTTCACTGTACGTGGCTGTATATTTTATTGGTTCTTGAAACAAGTAAATATGTTAATTATTTTTAAAAATAAATCTGACTTTTGACAAAGATGAAAAAATAGAAGATAAACTAAAATCTCACAGGAGAGCCCTGTGGTCCATGGTCATTACAGGGCCTTGGTATAAGAAGTGTATTAGTTTGCTAGGGCATCCATAACAAAAGACCACTGATGGGGTGGCTTTAACAATAGAAACTTATTTTTTCACAATTCTGGAGGTTAAAAGTCCAAGATAAAAGTGTTAGCAGATTTGGTTTCCTCTGAGGTCTCTCTCCTTGACTTGCAGAAGACCGCCTTCTCACTGCGTCCTTACGTGGTCTTTCCTCTGTGTCCTAAGGTCCTCTTCTTATAAGGGCACCAGTCAGATTGTGTAAGGCCCCACCCTAACAGCCTCATTTTAACTTAATCACCTCTTTAAAGATCCTATCTCCAAGTACAGTCACACCTGGAGGTACTGAGGGGTTAGGCCTTCAAGGCATGAATCAGTGGTGGGGGGCAGGAGGTGCAATTCAGCTCATCGCAAGAAAGGATGTCTGCATATGCTTCAGCTTGGGCACATTAGACTTTGGGCAAGGCAACGCCTCAGCACCATTTGGTTCTCCTAATGGGCTTCTTAAACTAGCAAGATTTCATTCTAGTCTCTGCTGCCAACTCTATCCAGATTTAGGAAAAATCTGAGGAGATGTACTTTCCTTTGGATGTTTCCAGAATTTCTATTATGTGTCATAGCCCATTTAAACACAATTCAAAAGAAAACAGATTCTCTGATGTGTTCTGCTTATCTCATTGAGGGCTATTCTTTTTTCCCCCCTGCCAGAGAAAAAATCCTCTTGAGATACTCTCCAAGAGTCTTTTGGAAAATGTTATAGAACAATATACATATGAATACTCATGTATTTTGTGCTTTTTAAAACATGGAAAGTAACCAAATTCTATGCCATAAAATTCAGATTTAATAATGCATATTTATGGACTTATTCAAATATAATTATTATTTTATGGTAGCTGAAAGAACTGGTATATATAAGCAAGCAATAGATAAATAGGCTTAGTGGGCTATAAATCCTGAATTGTTTTCAGTATCTGCAATGTGCAAACCATGATTTCATTTTGCTGTGGAATTCTTTCTTGAGGGAAAACTATTTCACTACGAATAGCTCCTATGTTAAATCATGGTTTGATTACAATTAGTGATTCTTAGGTCAAGTGTGATCACCAGCCGTCTTTGGGGACTTGCTGTGCTGAGGTCAAATCTGTGTATGGATCCTTTGCTCTTTCATTTGTATCTCAGCTTGTGGGTCCCGGGGTACCAAACTATTTCCATAATAATACTAAGACATTATTTTCTTTTCACTCTCATTCTCTCATTAGTGTACAGTGGAATTTTCTAGAGGCTATATGGCATGTGATTATAACAGATTAAATATGAGGACCCAGTTGCTTCTATTAAGCCAGACGCTAGAGATTTGCAAAATCATGAAAGAATGCCACTCTTCTCATTAATCGTTTTTTGTTTTGGAAAAATACAGTTCTTTTTTTTTTTTCATAAACATAGTGGTTTTTAATTGTTAGTTTAAAATAAATTAATCAATATTTTTAAACATTTCAGCTTTAATTTCTAATACATTATTGATATAAAAAAACCATATAAATAAAAGCTTTTTGGGGCCTCAATGTTTACAATTGTAATGAGGTCCTGAGATTAAAAAAAAAAAAAGTTTGATAACAGTTGCTCCAGAGGAACTAATCTTAATCCATATACTTGGGTATGCAAGAAATGTCAAATGACATTCATTGTCCCTAAATTGAACTTTGAGAAGCCATTCTGCCATTTCATTAGTGGTGGGAAATTCAGTACCAGTGGCACAACTCTGTTACCCTCTTTGGATCCACCAAACCAGATGAATAAACTGGGTGTAGCTGTTTTTTACAGAGAACCTGGAGGCTGGGTGCAAAGCAAGAAGGATGTGAGAGATCTCTGCTTAGTGGAGGCGTTCTAGAAATCCTCCTTCTACAAGTGTTGAGAGTTTTCAATGACCAACAATGCTGGAAAAGGCGTGTTTTCCCCTTACAGTCACTCTAACATGTATCAGTAAGAAGAAGCAGAACTTCTCCTGATTCTACCAGAGCTTCTACCTACAGATCAGAAGCTCTCATGAGCAAGGGGAAACAGTAACAAATACGAAATACGAAATCTAAACTAGGAAAGTCCACACTGCTGAGCTACTCCAGTGCTTTCTGCTACCATATCCTCCTAGCCCCTTATTACTTCTGCGTTGCAAGTATGTGAGTCCATTGTCTGAATAAGGGACACATACAGTGATGCCTGTCCTGGGAAGTTATATTTTAGTTGAGTACGGTGCCTATTTTGAACTTTCCCCAAACAGATGGATTACAAACTGCTATGAAAAAAATTCTGTGCCCAAATTATCTGTGATCATCTGATATGCCACTGCTGCTCCATGTAAATATTCAAAGGTGGTTTATAGTATGTAGTTTCAAACTTTTTTTGATCAAAAAATCATTTTCTCCTGGATCAATTATTAACGTCTCCCAGAACTACTCTGTGTAGAACAGACTTAACCTAATAAAGAAATTTTAATAGGATTTCAGTTATCAGAAACCAAGTAGTGAGTGAGAAATTCTTGCTTTCCTAGATCAGTTTTTCAAACGTTTTTACTGTGATTAACGGTAAGAAGTATATTGTTTCATTAGGACTATGCATGCACACAAAACTGAAATGTAACAGAAACATAACTGGAACAAAATTTTATAAAATATTTACCGTTACAGAATTTGGTGTACTCTGAATTTTATGTTCTAATTCATACTATTTTTTAAAGTATTGGTTACTGGCTATTAAAATGATTTCACAGCCCATAACTCTGAGAAACGATGTCTTAGATGACTCCATCAACGGGTAAAACTAGGCCACTTTAAATCACTCATCATTTAGTAGCATGATTTTGAACAAAATGGGGAAAAACATATTGCTCTGTCTACTTTTAATAGGTGCTTGATAGAATTAAAGAAAGGAAATTGTACGAAAGCACTTTAAAAAGTGCGAAGCACTGTACATATAAGCTATTATTATCAATTAAAACAGTCATTTCATCTGTGATGCATTTCCAAAAATGAGGACTCTATAAATAGTCAGGTTTAAGATGGGCCTGAAGAAACTAGAAGAAAAACGTAGTGTGAAATTATCTCATCTTCTTTCATTGAAATCACCTCTTCAAGTCGAGTCAGCCATTTGGTCTTAACACGTTTCACTCTGATGCAGCAATGGGGGAGTTTTCAGCGTATGGATTTTTCCCTCCCCCATCAGTGCTGATCTGAGCGCTGAATGATCTTAGGATTGCCGATCCACCTCCAACCCCCCAGGACGCTCTTCTTCAGGTCTTTGCATCTCTTTGTGCGCAGGACTATCTATCTATTATGATCAGTTTCCTGTACACAGCAATACAAAATTACAAAAAAAAAAAAAGCTTTTAAAAGCACATATTGTCTAGGGACTTCCCTGGTGGCGCAGTGGATAAGACTCCACACTCCCAATGCAGGGGGCCTGGGTTCGATCCCTGGTCAGAGAACTAGATCCCACATGCATGCTGCAACTAAGAGCTCGCATGCCACAACTAAGGAGCCTGTGTGCAGCAACTAAGGAGGCGGCAAGCCACAACTAAGGAGCCCATGAGTTGCAACTAAGGAGTCTACCTGTCGCATCTAAGAAGCCCACATGCTGCAACTAAGGAGCTGATGAGCTGCAACTAAGGAGCCCTGGAGCCGTAACTAAGGAGGCTGCCTGCCACAACTATGGAGTCCATGTGCTGCAACTAAGGAGCCCACCTGCTGCAACTAAGACCTGTGCAACCAAATAAATAAATATTTTAAAAAGTACATATTATCTATAAAAATAATAACCACAAGGTTCATTTCCCACTATGCTGGATAAGCTGTATGATCTTCTTTCTACGTGGATTGTCTATTTTTAAACAATAAATATGCTTTTTTATTGATTAAAATTCATCTTAAAATACAATCTTTCCTAAAGCAAGGTCTCTGTAATGAAAATGATCAATTACTTGCTGTTACCCAATGCCACTATTCAAAATTAGAAATAAGCTTGTTATTTCACTATTTACAACTACAAACAGGCTCAAAGATTTCACATTGTAGACTAAATTAGATAAATAATAAGGAGAGTGAAAGATAGAAGTAATTAAAAGGAATTTCACATAACTAATTTCAAATATTTAGAACATAAAAAAGTGTTCTATGTGCTAATACCTGCTTTTCTGTTTCCCAGGAAACTTAGTGTTTTGTTTTTTTTTAAATCATGTTTAAGAAAACTTTCCCTACCCCTAAGTTCATAAATTTTTTTTGTTTGCCTTTACATTTGGGTTTTTAATCTACCTGGAATTGATTTTTTTGGTGTGAGGTGAGGACATTTCATTTTTCCCCTATGGACACCTGAATGTCCCACCACAATTTATTTGAAAGATGATCTTTTCATCCTTTTTTCATTGATTTGTCAGGTCAATGCTGTCATAAATTAAGTATTACATATGTATGGGTCTATTTCTGGACTCATAGTGTGTGTGTGTGTGTGTGTGTGTGTGTGTGTATAAAACATATTTTACCAAATGAATTAGAGCTACTTATAATGTGATAAGGATGTAAACACTATAATTTTAAAAAGCAATAAAGTGTTCTGAAAACTCTAAAACATAGATGAAATTGAAGAAGACACAAATAAATGGAAAGATATTTTGTGTTCTTGGATTGGAAAAATTAATATTATTAAAATGTCCATACTACCCAAAGCAATTTACAGATTCAATGCAATCCCTATCAAAATATTAATGACATTTTTCACAAAAATAGAAAAAACAACCCTAAAATTTGTATGGAACCACAAAAGACCTCAAATAGCTCAAGCAATGCTGGGTAAGAAAAACAAGGCTGGAGTTGTCAAGTTTCCTGATTTCAAACTATATTACAATGCTACAGAAATCAAAACAGTATGGTATTGGCATAAAAACAGACACATAGCTCAATGTAACGGAATAGACAGCCCAGAAATAAACTCATGCATACATAGTCAATTAATTTTCAACAAAGGAGTCAATAATATGCAATGGGGAAAGGATAGGCTCTTCAATGAATGAAGCTGGTAAAACACCCAACTGATACATGTGGGCAGCCACATGTAAAAGAATAAAACTGGACCCCTATCTTACATTATACACAAAAATCAACTAAAAATGGATTAAAGACTTGAACATGAGACGTGAAATCACAAAATTCGTGGAAAAAACACAGAGGGTAAGCTTCTGAAATGGGTCTTGGCAATGACTTTTTGCTTTTGACACCAAAAGCAAAGGCAACAAAAGCAAAAATAAACAAATGGGACTACCTCAAACTAAAAGACTTCTGCTCAGCAAAGGAAGCCATTAACAAAACGAAAAAGCAGTCTATGGAATGAGAGAAAATATTTGCAAGCCGCATATCTGATAAGGAGTTAGTATCCAAAATATAAAAAGAGGGCTTCCCTGGTGGCGCAGTGGTTGAGAGTCCGCCTGCCGATGCAGGGGACACGGGTTCGTGCCCCGGTCTGGGAAGATCCCACATGCCGCGGAGCGGCTGGGCCCGTGAGCCATGGCCGCTGAGCCTGCGCGTCCGGAGCCTGTCCTCCGCAACGGGAGAGGCCACAACAGTGAGAGGCCCGCGTAACGCATAAAAAAAAAAAAAAAAAAAAAAAACAACAAACAAAATATAAAAAGAACTCAAAAACTCAATAGCAAAAACTCCCAAAACACCCAATTAAAAAAGGGCAAAGAACCTGAATGGACATTTTTCTATAAAGATATACAAATGGCCAAAAAGTACATCAAAAGGTACTCAACATCACTAATCATCAAGGAAATCCAAATCCAAACCACAGTATGATATCACCTCACACCTATTAGAATGGCTGTCATCAAAAAGACAAGAGAAAACAAGTGCTGGTGAGGATGTGCACTGTTGGTGGGAATGTAAATTGGTTCAGCCGCTGTAGAAAATAGTATGAAATTTCCTCAAAAAATTAAAACTTGTACTACCACATGATCTAGCAATCCCACTTCTGGGTATAAATCTTAAGGAAATGAAATTATTCTCTTGAAGAGCTATCTGCACCTGCATTTTCATTGCAGCATTATCTACAATAGCCAAGACAAGGAAACAACCTAAGTGTCTTTCAACAGATGAATGGATAAAGAAAATACGTTGTAAATATATATATATATATAAAATTTATATATATATAAAATGGTATACTATTATATATAATATTGTATAAATATATGTATATATGTAATATACAATGGAATATTATTCAGCCTTAAAAAAGAAAAATTTGACATTTGCAGCAACATGGATGAGCCTGGAGAGCGTTATGCTAAGTGAAGTAAGCCAGAGAAAGACAAACATTGCACAGTATCACTTGTATGTGGAATCTGTAAGAAGAAAAAAAAGTCAAACGGCATGGAAACAGAGTAGAAAAGTGGTTGCCAGAGTTGGGGGTTGGGGAAATAGGCAGAGGTTGGTAAAAGGGTACAAACTTTTAGTTAGAAGATGGATAAGGTCTGAGGATCTAATGTATAACATGGTGACTACAGTTGATAGCACTATATCATATAACTGAAATTTGCTAAAAGTACAGAACTTGTGTTTTGGCCAAAAAAAAAAAAAAAAAAGTTAATTACGTGAGGATGTAACTCAGTCCTTTCACAATGTATATATATATCAAATCATCACATTGTACACTTTAAATATATTGTAATTTCATCTGTTAATTATAACTTAATAAATCTGAAAAAAGCAATAAGACATAGATTTAAGACATTTAAACTGAATATGTATCTTCATATACGTATATATATATGTACACATGATCTAATTTTTCCATTTTTACACTATGTTATACTTTTCATACTGTACAGTCCCATGAACAGAAACTTCTGTTAATTCCACTAGACTCTGTCAATATAAAGGGACAGACAATATTTTTATTATGTTTTTAGTGCATAGAATTTTGTGTAACACACTCTGGATACTGAACATACATTTCTGAGTGATGAGTATATGAATGGATGGTTGTTTCTAAGACAATTAAAGTAAAATAATTATCTGAAAATTTAGATAAAAACATTAAATACAGCATTCAAAGATCAATCATTAGCTGAAAGTAACCATGCTTTTCAGTACTAGAAATATACATAACCTTGAATATACAGAAGGATAAGATGCATATCACCGAATCAACATTCAGTGATTTTCAAATAAATTCCATTAATGCCACTGCTTTCAGTAAAGTCCATAAAGTTGTCTTTTCTACTTACTGTCCTTTTTTCCTCCTGTATAATTGTAACGCTGTGGTTAAAATGCAATGATATTATCTTCTACTCACAATAAAATTGACCTTTAACAGCTTTTATTATATTTAAAATAATGCTAGGTCACTTGCGGGCTGTTTCCAGCAATATTGCAACATCTGAAATAAACCTAAATCTGACTTGAACAAAGTCTTGAAAGGTAAGTTAAGACTTTACAGAGGTCTCTGGAAGAAGCACCAAGATATAATTATGTTGCATGAGCCAAAACAGAATATCTTTTTTGTTTTTTAATTTTCTCATTCATTTCATTTTTAATTTTATTTTTTTTAACATCTTCATTGGAGTATAATTGCTTTACAATGTTGTGTTAGTTTCTCCTGTATAACAAAGTGAATCAGCTATACGTATACATATATCCCCACAAAACAGAATATCTTAAAGTCATCTTTATTCACCTCTGCCCATATCTCACTGACCACTCTCTCCCCTTCTTTTTTTCTCCCCTGAAAGTATTTCATTCGTTTGCTTTCCTGTCTTCCTGCTCAACTCCCTTCCATACCATTTTCCTCTCCATCTCTTCTAGATCTGCTCAGGCCCTTTCTAGTATAAATTGATAGAGCTTCTGTATTAGGTAGGATTGTGTCCCCCAAATATACTTCCAAGTTTAACCTCTAGTACTAGTGATTGTGACCTTATTTGGAAATAGAATCTTTGCAGGTATATTCAAGTTAAGATGAGGTTGGAGTAGGGTTGGCCTTAATCCAGTGATTGATATCCTTGTAAGACAAGGGAAATTTGGACACAGAAGACACCAAGAGAATGCCATGTGGTGCCTGAGGCAGAGACTGGGGTAACATGTCTACAAGCCAAGGAACACCAAGGATTGCTGGCCACTGCCCGGAGCTAGGAGAGAGCACAGGCCTGCCGACACCTTGATTTCAGATTTCTAGTCCCTAGAACTGTAAAAAAATAAATGTTGGTCACCTAGTTTGTGGTGCTTTGTTACAGAAGCCCTAGGATAATAATTCAGTTTGTCTCAGCACTTTTCAATTCTTTCCCCACTTACTCTGATCAGTACAACCAACAGAATTGATTTTCCTTAGAAGGGGGAAGGGGCATCTATGGCCAATTAGATGCCAACATTTTTGTCCCACTCATAAAACTTAAACTATTTGACTACATGATCTTGCCCTTCTCAGGATTAATCATTCCCACTACTCAGCCCGCTTTAGAGGACACTGACCTGGATACAAACTATTCTCAGGGAGATTTCATTTTAGGGAGAAGAGACAGAGGAACACATAGATTAAAGTTGAGTGCAATTAGTGTTTCCCATTAACCTAAGAAAAAGCCAGCAAGAGGAGAAGCCACAGAACAGTCCTTACTTCCTCACATTTTAGACGAAGGAGGACCACGTATATTGAAAATAATGTAAGACTGGAGAAAACTCACTGGACCAGAACTTGAGAGACCAGGTATCAGCACAGGATTCCTTTGACACTTACTATGTGACCTTGGGAACACCACCTAATTTCTCTAAAGTGCTCAAGTGCAAAATGAAAAAAGTTGGACTAGATATTCTCTAAAGCAGTGTTTTTCAGACTGTAGGTTGCGATCTATCCGTAGATGGTAATTTAATTTTGGGGATCATGATCAGCATTAAAAAAATACGAAAAAGAATGAAAAAAACAGGAGATAAAGTGTATCAGGTTCCGTGCACAGTAAAGGTAAGTAATATTTCATGAAGCTTAACTTCAGTTATGTACACATGTGTGAAGTATCTGTGTTTATGTATGTTTGTACTTGATTAACATGAGTTTCTTTCTGTGGGTAACAGTTCACGTTTTTAAAATACACTGACCTGAGTTCCCTTTAAGCACTGCACTGCTAATAATCTCTGATAATTAACATATCACCAAGTGGACGATATTATTATAGGCATGCCTTTACTTACTTGGAGAAATATATTCAATTTAATGTGCCAATGATCTATAATCATTGAAAAGGGAAAATTTAAATGTACATGCTTCTAACTGAGATATAAATATATTTTATATTTTGAACTAAACAATGAACTTAAGTTTTACATTGAGGGGGAGCAGAATATGCCTCCCAAGAATGTACCACTTTGGCATGTGGGTTATTTCAAGTGCAGATAATTGGGGCGCAGTAGACTCAGGAAGAGCTTTTTACCTCCCCCTTAATTGCCTAAAAACGTTATAATTTATAAATATAAAAATAATTCATAATTCATATATTTCTGTGCCAGAAAGTGAGCTATTACCAGAGATAACTTTTTGTATCAGAAAGACTTATCTGTGTGGCCTGGCAAACATCTGTTTACCAAGCATTTACTCTTCTCAACTTCAGGTGAATTGTTTTCCTCCCAGGTGAAGCCTCAGACTCCTCACCCCTTCTCCTTAGCTCAGGATGGTATGTAAGCCTCAAATACCTGACTGCCATATTTTTATGGGATTTCTGCACGTATGAAATTTGTTTTTCTCCTGTAAATCTGTTTATATCAATGCAATTGTTAGAGCAGCCAAAGAACCTAGAAGGAAGGAAAGGAAACGTTTTCTGCCCATACAACATCAACATTACATTTTAGGTCTCCATCTAAATCTTATCCATCTACCTGGATTAAACCCAGTTTCAAAAATTGAAACTATACCACCTTAAGTTCTCACAACATTTCTTTTGAAGGTACATATTGCTCTGAATTTTTGAATTGCTCTTTGATTTAATATTTTCTATTAGAGTTTTTATTTTGAATTCAGCTGCTATACATATATTTCCAAACCATGACTACTCATCCCTGACTATTCTTAACCTGTTGGTTCCAGATTTCGTACCTGCTCTTCACGAGCACCACCCTTTCCTAATTTAGTCTAGGGCATATATTCCGAGAAGCGTAATGTTCCTTTTATTATACAGAGGTTTGGACAATTCTCTCTCCACTAAAACCTGTTGATGAATCTTCTTTCTCCTCTTTCCCTATTACAGAAAAAGTATCCTGATTTACTCTCCAGAACATATTATAAATGTACATTTCTGTACTTTTCCCTACTACTGTCCTTTGAATCTCTTATAAGTTCTCACATTCTCCTGAGGGACATATACAAACGTTCCCCCCCCCATTCCCTATTTACAGAGCCCAATAGTTCACTTTTTGGGCTCCAGAGTGGGGCGGTTTGGGTAGAGCAGAGCTCACCCAGTCTTGCGGACTAGGATACGGGTGTGCGCAAGTTACCTCAGCTTCCCCAGGGATGCCTAGAGGCTGCCTATTTTCCTAGGGAGAACCGACTTTGCCCAAGGGTGTTACAACGTTACAGCACATTAAAGATCAGCTGAACTGTCAAACTTTGAAGCAGGACTATTAGCAATGCAGATGTCAGCTTCCTGCATCTGTGATAAGCACAATAAACAAAGCTGTAAGGACTTTTTTTTTCTCTTCCCTTTAGCTTTTCTAGGGGAACAGCTGAAACAATGATGTAAAAGCCAGTTCTCATGAGACTGAAGCTGGTTCATTTTACCTGTCTGATGTGTTAGCCAGCTGGATGGATTGCATTAATTATAATGACACAGTCACAGCTGAGAACAGTCTTCAGTTTGCAGAGTTAGTGCATGATAAGTTATTATTTCTTCACAAGTGTACTTGGCAGTTCATCAGCTTTCCACAACCCATCCTGGGCTCTGGCTTGAAATACCTCAGGATCCTGCAGAGTAGAGGCCTCCAAAGAGCCAGCTGATTGCAATCGACTTCCTTTTTCCTCAAGCGCCTGATGGGTGGGAATTAGGACCTGACAGGAAAATGTCACTTGCATTTGGCTTCTGAGAGAAATCTAGCTAACCGTGTACCCATAGAAAATGACTGTTTTTCTTCTTGGTTATTGTTTCCAATTCAAATCACAGTTCCCTCTTTTTTTATATAGGCAGTGACAAGGTACTATTTATTTTATATGAACCTCCACTCAACCCACAGTCCTGCGTGGAAGCCATTCTTCTTGAAGCTTCTTATGAAGAAGTTCCCTGAATCCTGCTTGGGTTCCTTGACTTGCAGCCCAGGGTCAAGCTTCTACGGAGCCCCCCCCCAGCTTTTCTGGATTCTGTCTGACCCTGGCAGAGTTGCACCAAACCTCCCTGATCTTCCCATCATTAGAATGTCACTGAGGTCACTAATTCTGTTTCCTGATAAAAGCCAATTTTCTTTCAAATTCCTTCCTTCTGGGAGAACAAGTTACCCTGAGCTGTAAATTCACTCACATCTGTGTTCCTAGGTATAAGTTTCTTCTAAAGGATATCTTGAGCCAGACAGGATCACTCTCGTTAAATCCATGGCTTTGGAGAGATTTTTTTTTTTTTTTCTGCAATAGACCTAAATCTTTACGTATATTTTCCTGTTCTGTGTGGTTCTCATCATATTGCCTGCAAATTGTGGCTTTTTAAAATTTTTTTCTGGAATGGGAAGAATGAAATCCTAAATGCATCATGGAGGAAAATTAGGATGAAAGAAAGTTTACAATGAGCTTTGAATAAACCGTGACAAAACCTGCATAAATATGGGTTTGAGAAGAAGAGTTAATTTTTAAGTTATGTTGCTATTTTCCCCTTTCTTCCTAGACTGTGAGGCAAATTAAAAACTTTTGTATAGAAGTGGTATCTAATTTGATCACTGGTCATTAAGCCAATAGAAACCATGTTTCCATCTGAAACCTTAACCATCTCCAGGGATTATGAAGACCAAATAAATCCAAGTTTATTTTTAAAATTATTAATTTCAAAAACAGAAAGCCATTTCCAACTTACAGTCATAGAGCTCCTGTTGTGGGCAGGGCACTCATTTTGCATCGTGTGAAGGTTCAATATTTCCCTTTGTAATGTGAGAGACCCAGTATGGCTGAGAACACCCCACGTGGCTTTGGCATGTCCTGGTCTCTCAGAGCTATTTCTCCCCACCCACTCTTACACAGGACTTGAGCCTCTCTCTCTAATAAAACCCAATTGCCCAGGCAACCCTACCGATCAACAAGAACAATTCCTCCCTCTTTGCAATAGGGACAGAGTAAAGGGACAAAGTAGGTGATTGAATAGTTAATCCCACTAGGGGACTGTAAGTAAGGAAAAAGTTAATGATCACTCAAGAAAACAGGTTTGCTCAACCAGAAAACCAAGCAGGCTTGCTTAGCAATAAAACCATGCAACAGAAGCATGAGACATGCCCCCAAACAATAAAACAATGGGGACGGACATGAGACCCACATTCTGCCCAGTGAGCTCAGTAAATTAATGATTCCTAGGACATGTTCCTCTGCACACACTAAAAATAAAAATATAAGGAAAGGCTGACATTATATTAAAACCTGAAATGATCTACCATATTTTAGTATATGTTACTGCCCTTCTGCTCATTTCCAGGGCTCCATGACAGTCCCGGCTTGACCACAGAGGGACAAGAGAACTCCCCCACCCGACGTGGAGGCGGAGCTGATGATGGAAGCCTGTGTCTACTCAAGACTGAGGAAGAAGGTGGTCTTCTCCCTCTCCCCACTTTTCCTTTGATCACAAAAATGAAGCCCACTAAGCTCTTGGGGCACAGCACCCTCTTGCCCACCTGCTTGTATGCCTCACAAGTGTCCTATTCTAATAAATCACTTCTTATCTATCAGTTTGCCTCTCGCTAAATTCTTTCTGTGCTGAGACATAAAGAACCGGAGCTCCTCAGAGCCCCCCAAGAAGCATTTCTGAGGTTTCATTTGGAGAGCCACACTTGACCATTGAAGGAGTATAGAACATGCCACCCTGAAATATGTCACTTTGATATATTGATTATTTTGAGCTGAAGGCACTTGAAAAACAGCCAGTGCCTGGAAGAAGCTTCCCCTGAACTCCCCTTAGCTGCCTAAAGACAGAGCCAATTGTCATCAATCCCTTCCCTTGGAGTTTCATCAACCAGGGTGGATTGACTCATCACAGCGAAGGAGACTAACAGTTGACACCACACTCAGACAAACTTTGTCAAAAACGATCGTATCTCCCACCTATTCTTTTAAGGGCACATCCATCTTTCCTAAAGATCATTTACTCTCTCCTAAGAGGCCTCCATAACTCCTCCCTTTCCCCCACTAAGAAGGTATATAAGCTCATAGCTCACCATATTTTGGGGTATTCACTTTTTTCTCCTGTGATGGCCCCATGTGTGTAGTATGAAAAATTAATAAATATGTATACCTTTTCTCCCTGAATGTGCCTTTGGTCAGATTATTTCACAGACCCAGCTATTGAGCCTAGGAAGGTGGAGGGACAGTTTTTCCTTCTCTACACCAACTATTCCTAAAACCAACTGAAATGTGGACCCTCTCCTGCTAAAGCCGCGTAGAAACCCTCCTACCATGGCTCACATTCACGGTGTTCTTGTTATTTTCTACCACATAAACAAAGTTATCTGGTTTACTTGGAGAATACCTTGGTACTTAACTTTTTACTTCCTCCTGGTCTGTAACCTCCGCACGTTATTGACTCTTGAGTTTTCATTCACACATTTGGATTTTTGTGCGTGACTTAAGTAAAGCAAAAGGTCAATGTGGCAGCACAAGGCTAGGTGGGTGTTTCACCTTCCCTCCTTCCCAACCCAACCCTTGGCGGAGTGAGAGCCTTTTCACACTGATATCAGGTTAGAGGCTAGATTTGTTTACCTTTCTGGTGCTCTATCCTGAAGAAAGTGGCCTGCCTGAGGAACAGTCAAGGACAAGGTTTGCAGACCTCAACTGCTGTGTATTTGTGCTGTGTGTTTGGAGGATGAGTAAGAAAAATATGGAGAATGGAGAAAGGACTGCTGGAACTACGTCCAAAGTACCCAGGTGGGAAGAGTAAAGAAAATAATTTAAAAATCATCTTTCAGAATCTGAGCATGTTTGTGATTGGCTATAGGGAAGACTTCTGCTTGTGTGAGTTTCTTTTGTGATAATAAATTGTGCCTGAATACTCTTGCAGATGTGGCAGCATGACGGCAGGCTTACATAGTAATCCATGGCTCTTTCTTATTCTCATGGCAATCAGCACGCTTCCTTCCACTGTCCCGAGACAAAAGCATTTTTTGAATCCTCAGAATTATACTTGACCCCTTTACACCACAAGTTCACTTTGCTTTACTGCCTTCCTGCTTTGTACCGTAAATGCTGAGTGATTTAGACACAAATACACACACAAAAAATAATGTTTCAGAGTTGAAAAGATCCAGGAAACTTAACTCTCTTCTTTCCTTCCTTAATTATTTCAAATTGATTGAAAAATATCACATCTTGCTCTGTTTCCTAGAAATTTAAAATTTATGTTAAAATTTTATCTACACTTACACCCATCGTGTTTTTATAGACCCAAATCAGTCAGTGGCAAACAACATGAACCTTTAAAAAAATATTTGCCATGATCCTACCAAAAGAAAGAAGAGTAAAACCATTATAAAACATCTCTAAGAGGAAAGAATTTTTTCCATCAATTTTTTAAAAAGAAACTTGGATAAAATTCTATGCAATCTATTGAAGCTGTACAATGCAGAGAAGATATTATGCATTCCACCTTAACATATTCCTTTTGTGCATTTCAAGAACTATGCTTGGAAGCATGAAGCCTTAAATTATTCTGTAATTGGCAGGCAGCAAATAGGAATTTCAAGCTCCAAGCAGTGCCAAGGCCAAATAGAAGACATTTATAATGGCCATGCCTAAAAAAGAAGTTTAGCTTGAAGGATTATCTACAAATTGAGCTATAAACACAGTATTGCCAACACTGGGGAGAAACGAGGGGAAAAGAATTTGTTATCATCAAAGTATTTCACTTTGCAAACAAAATAGGTGAGTATCTGTCCTACAACCCTTTAAATGTTCTGGCCTATCGTAAGTATTTATTTGGAATGGACGCTTAAGAAATTTGAAGCACATTTAAAGTAATGGCAGACCAGAAAGGTAATTAATGATTTTAATTTTCCCCATTATGTGTAACAGTTGCCTGTAAAAGTACTGGCAAAACACAGACACTTGTCAATTTCCCTCAGCTTGTAAACATGGGCATATGTTCTGAACATTATTTTCTTTTCAATTAGGATTTTAAAAAAATCTTGCCCATAGGCAGATGGTCTTGTTAGAAACATGAAATGCTGTTTCTTTCATGTGTTGACATTTTCATGCCCTCTTAATTGTTTTTAAGTAATAACACCCTTACTTTATGGATCACAAACATCTTGGAAAATCAGTAGTCAATGTGGGATAATCATACTACTTACGTGGTATTTACTTCATGTGAGTGCCCACGGCTTGCACATAACAGACTATGGGCAACACTTGACGTTTTTATATTAAATATTTCTGGAGAATATGGGTATTATGCTGTTTTGATTTTCAAAATGGTGCAAAGAATAAAAAATGAGAATGAGAAGCTGGTATGCTAGATCTTCCATTAAATAGAAGATCCACTGGCATTTAGAACTGAAAGGTAGGGCTTCTAGAAGTTACTCTTCATGGAGATGGAGAGACCAGGGAAGTCCCACAGTGAGTATGTGTTCATTCCAGAAAAGCGTTTGATTTAGCCAATCATAAAGTCTTTGTTGATACGTGGGGACATGGTTGAATGATGGAGATGCTGGGTGCATTCACCACTTAGGAGCTTCTGGAGAGACACTGCCATTGGAGTATGTGTCACATGTCTGTTCCTGGACTTGTTCTGCTTAATATTATGAGCAACAACTTGGAAGAGAAAGCATAATGTGAAATCTGTGGGTGAGCCAAACGTGGACATTTCCATACAGCTTTCAGAGCAAGATGAATATGATCTAAATAGACCGGAAAAGTAAAATAACAATATCTAATCCAAGAGGATTAAGTGGAAATTTTTCTGGTTAAATTCAAAGTACAGAATAAAGATATATGACTGGACATCACTTCGTGCAAAAATGATTAGAAGACTTTACACAAAAATGTCCTCTGTGCCAGTAGTGAAATAAATGAAGTTGTATAAAAAGTTAGTATACTCTTGGCATGTACTGAAGGATCTGGTGTCCAAATCAAAGGAAGATATGTATAGTCCAACTGTATTCAGCCTTAATCAGGACACAAGTGAACGTCTGCATTTATTTCTGGTTGCCAAAATCAGAAGGACATTGAAAAATTTGATGGTATCAGCGGACAGTAAGATTCCAGAACTACTAAGGAAACTGCGGATTTTCAGTCTGGAGACGTTTTAAAGACTTGACAGTAGTTTTCACAAACTTGAAGGACTGGGAAATAAGAAGTGCCTGTTTCTGTATTTCTCCCTGCACTGGGCAGAGCTGGGATCACTGAATTTAAGCTATAGGAAGACAACTGTGACTCCAAGGAAATATGAAGCCTCCAAAACATCGATCATGCTCTAAACTGCTGCAGGAGATACTGATATATCCAAATAGGCTTCCACAGTAACTGGTCGGAATATGTCATGGGTGGGTTTCCTATAAAGGGTAGAAATTCAGGTGGGATGATCTCAAATTACATATGATTTAATGATTTCTTAGGCAACCTGTCTTAAGAGTTATCAGAAAACATTTACACATGATTTTTTGTTTTTGATTTGCTAGGGAATGAAAGGTTTAATTCTACAATGAACTTAATTATTTCAATATTATTTGAAATTCCATTATCACTGGGAAGTCCATCAGTGTTGGTCCCTACTAACCTGTTGCTGACTCAGCCCAGGAAACAGGTGGGTTAAAAGATCAGACAGAGGCAGTGCTTCATTTAGTGCTGCTACTCTTGAACTGGACCTTGAACCTCGAGGACCAGTTTTCTAGACCTGCTTTAAGCCCTGCTGAGACTTAAGGACATACAGAACCCCAGAAATAGCCGTGAGGTCCTGTGTCAGACTGAAGAGAAAAAATGATGCCACATGAACCAAATTTGTCTTAAAAGCAGATGAATTACAATGGTGAGCTAAGCTGGGCAGCCAACAGTCACAGAAGTGTGGCCAAAAAAAAAAAAGTCAGGCCTCGGATTCTTAAGTAGACATGATCACATTATCAAAGAACTGACACACTTTAAAAATACCAGGATAGCTGGCTCCAACTGTAATACAATAATCCTGCATAATCACTTAAATTCTAAAGCTATATATTCACGGGCGGAAGGGCAATGGTTTTAAATGAAGCAATGACCCAGCAATAAATAGCACTCCCTTTAAATGTCCCTTGTTTGTGGGGACATTCAATCACAATTCATTATTTTATAGTAATTACTGAATCTTCATGTGTCACATTTGGACCCTTTAAAAACAGACTAATTACATTTTAATTCTGTAATCAAAATAGGCGCAAACTTGGCATCTGAGCAAGGAAGAACTCAGAGAACTGACATGTTTGTGTATCCACTGACATTCACCGAGAACTTTGTTTATAAAGACACACAGCTATTTTCTGTCTGCTTGACTTTCTGGGGAGAGACAGTCCCTTGGCCATGACAACTTCTGCTGTGAGTGTTGTCTAGAGAGTTGTGTGTGCTATGAATAACATTTTAAGTGCTGGCAGGAGAGAAGCGAGGGCTCACTATTTCAGAGGAGCTACTGAGAATCCTGGTGTGACACAGTTTTTTCACCTTCTACCACCATTTTGTTTGCCTTGTAAAGTCTACACATGCAACTCCTAATTGACAAATAAGCCCGTGGTCCCTAGAATGCCATCCAGGGTTTCTCTCTTCCACTCAGGAGATGCCTCACCACAAAGCCTTCCTCAAATCCCCCGCCCTATCCCTTGGTACACTGTTCCCTTGGGAACTACTTCTGCTCTGGTCCCTCACATTTTGGCCACTCTGTGGACCAGGCTGTGGGTGGACGTGTCTATCAGGCAGTGCACGTGCAGAAAAAGTACTGGGGTAGTTCCAGCTAATACCTCAAAACAACTCTGGCAATGATAAATTACTCTTTGACAACAGAAGTGTAAGATAAATTATGTTTCTCTTTTTATGCTGATTGCTTCTAGTATCATAACTAAGACCATTATTGGGGCTTATAGTGAAATGGTATGATAATTTACTTGTTTTATGGATTTATCTAAAAGATTTTCTCTTATGTTCGGAAACTTTGGCTCAGGGAAGCTGGTTTTCGAGATCATATCGTCCCACCATTTTTCCCTGAGCTTTACTGTGCCTTTTGTTTTCTCCCATCAGAGGCAAAAAAGTCTGCACCACTATATATATTGGTAAATTTGGTTGTTAAGTTCTTCAAGAATCATTTTGAAGGCTCTGATCTTCTTTGTTTTAAAGAAATTGTGTGGAAAAGCAAAAAAATTATAGCTTTGAAGGCCACTAAGGGTGACTCAGGTTAAACCAAATAACTGTCAGACCCAAGTGGGAAAAGAAAGAAAACCTTTTGAATGGGGTATGTACTTACTCTTCCTTGCAAATCCACCGTGTGTGTGTGTGTGTGTGTGTGTGTGTGTGACTGGAAACAGACAGCTACCTTTACTTTTGATTATGATATGATGATATTTCCCAAAGCTCCTTCATTATTCATCTCAATGCATTTAAAATCTCCTTTTTATTTATTTATTTTTTATCTCCTTGCTTGAACTACAGGCATGTGACCACACAATTCTATATGAGTAGGTGCTAGAGGATTCAGATAAATTTCATGATTGTTTTTATCTCACAGTCTTAAAATATATGGCTTTTTAGTTAAATGCAAGTAATATATTACCTGATTCTCCCCTCCCCTTTTATGGTTCTTGATAACATATTTATGATTGTATTTTATGTTAACATCTTTTTTTTTTTTTGCGGTACGCGGGACTCTCACTGTTGTGGCCTCTCCCGTTGCGGAGCACAGGCTCCGGATGCACAGGCTCAGCGGCCATGGCTCACGGGCCCAGCCGCTCCGCAGCATGTGGGATCCTCCCGGACCGGGACACAAACCTGTGTTCCCTGCATCGGCAGGCGGACTCTCAATCACTGTGCCACCAGGGAAGCCCTAACATCTTTTTATTGATCTTAAAATTTGTCTGTCATGTGTGATGAGGAGCAGATTATAATACGTGTATTTATAGCCAATTAATATTAAAGACAAACGAGCCCTTGGGCTAGGGAAATGCGAATGTGAAATCATAAAATCTAATATTGAAAAGTAGAATGAAAGTTGTGAATCAAAATTGGGATTTTTCAGGTATTACTTTTGGCTCCAGAAGGGTGCTCTATGAGCAGGCGTTAACCTCCAGTTGAGTTCAGCATGAGATCAGGCAAGATCTCAGACAGGAGAGTTGGTGCTCTCATGTTTCTTTTTCACAGGAAAACTAGAGAAACATAATGGCCTCAGGCTATTAGTGTTTGGTGAAAAGTGAATACAGTCCTGGAGTCTGACCAGATTCACATGAGACCTACTTTTGGAAAGGAGCATGTGTACTTTATAAATTGTACAAAATTTAGAGTAGTCACACAAAAAAAGCCCCAAACAAGCAAAACCCCTCTACATTACCTTTTCTTACCAGTTAAAACTAGCCACACATAAAGTTAGAAGGTCTGTTTTAAAATTCCTATTCTCTGGGTCTGTTCTTCTTTCTATAAGAAACCTCTCTCTAAAACATCTGTGCTCTGTGGCTCAGAATTGGGGCTTCTCTAGCATTTTTGGTATTTCCATCTAAATACAATGTAGATAAACCAAGTATCTTACTTTCTAGCAATTATTCTCACAGGGTTTGAAAGAACACTAAAAACAGTAAGATGTTTAATACAAAACAGTTAGATGATAAGAGTATAAAGATGGTGGCTATTAAATAAAAATCATTTAAAATTTAAAACTGAATAATTTTGGCCAATTTCTCTCAGATTTTGAGTGCTGCCTCACCCCTTTTGTCATTTGTAGGAGTCTGTTACAACAGTCTGAATACTAATCTTTTCTAATATAATTATCCTTTTCTAGTCTGTTACTTATGTTTTAGATTTACCTATGGTGATTTTTAAATCTGAATATTATAAATTTTTGAAGAGGTC
The DNA here is from genome assembly GCF_008692025.1 of Phocoena sinus. NCBI lineage: Eukaryota > Metazoa > Chordata > Mammalia > Artiodactyla > Phocoenidae > Phocoena > Phocoena sinus. The sequence goes on from NC_045771.1 coordinate 7,935,929, forward strand.
CAGTTAATTAATATTTTCTTTGTGATTTTCTGCTTTCCTACCCAGATGTCATAGAGATATTACTTACATTTTCCTTTAATATTTTTAAAGTTTTATCTTTTAATATATTTACATTTCCATTTTTTTACATTGTGTTCTATAATCTCTGAATTTTTTTTGTTCATTTGAGGAGGGAGAATTTATTTTATTTTTTCAAATATTGAAATCCAATGATTATAACATCATTTGTTTTCACTTCCCCATTAAGTATCCATGTTTCCTCTTAATATACCAAGTTCTTTTATGTACGGATCAGTTTCTAGATTTTGTATCCTGTTTAGTAATCGATTTGTCTCATTGGTCCTACATGCTTAAATTCTACAGTTCAGTGTATAGAGTGGTATCTGGTAGTGAAACACTCCACTCCATTTCTTTCTCTTTCCTATATAACTTTTTTTTTTTTTTTTTTTTTTTTTGGCAGTACGCGGGCCTCTCACTGTTGTGGCCTCTCCCGTTGCGGAGTACAGGCTCCGGACGCGCAGGCTCAGCGGCCATGGCTCACGGGCCTAGCCGCTCCGCGGCATGTGGGATCTTCCCAGACCGGGGCACAAACCCGTGTTCCCTGCATCGGCAGGCGGAATCTCAACCACTACGCCACCAGGGAAGCCCCCTATATGCCTATTTTTATGAGTGGTGAAAGTCAGCCCTAATTTTAGAAAAGGATTTTTGATGCAGAAAAAGAAAACAATGGTAACAGCCTGTAGCTGCTGTCTCTACCCAGGAATCAGTGTTGTAGAAATAAAATGAGTTTGGGGTCAGCCAAAACCTAGCTGCCAATTTGAAGCTGTAAGATGAATAGAAAAAGAGTTGCCGCTGCCGAAACTCACCTCCCTCACCTGAGAAATGGGAACAATATCCCTGCTTGTGGGGACAGTCATGAAGATTAACCATGGTAAAGATATAAGGCACCTGGTGCATAGTGGGTACTTGTTAATGGTAACTACTTTTATTATTGTCATTATCATTATAGAGTATGACTTAAAGAACAGTTAGAGTCTGTAGTCCGAAATCCCTCTTATCTCATGACTACTGATGAAATGTCAATCTCCAAGTCACGGACAAAGAGTGGAGAAATCATTAATACCTCAGTGGTGTTTAGGAAATGAGACTTTGGTGTTGCATTTTTAGTATCACCCAGGGAATTAGGATACACACCCATGAGTTGTTGCTTTTATCCAGTGGACTCAGACATGATCTGAAACACGGGGGTCTGCTCCAGAAAGTAAGGTGTAGGTGGTAGACAGAGGGTGCCCATGGGAAGAGAATAAGCCCACAGGGTGCCTGCAAGAAGGGCACCAGGAGATAAGAGTAAGGTTCCAGGATGGGTAGTCTAATAGCCTCAGGAAACATCCGCCCTCCAGCTATGCCTCACTGACCACATTGCTTGTGCCCCATACATACATCGGCCACTAACTGGGATCTGAGTATCTGTTGCTCAGTGTTGGTCAAGCCATGGACAACTCCTGTCCTTTGGAAGGTGATGTCAGGTGAATGTATGTCGGTGGGAAGCTAGGGAAGGCAGTTTACAGATCTCTGTGAGAGAGCATAAACGGCATGGAGACCTGAATAGAAACAAATTCTAAAGCTGGACACAAGAGTCACAATCCAACCAATCTAGTTCTGTCTCTGACTTTTCCCACAATCCAGGCAAGACTGACTGGCCCGCTACCTCCTCCTCTTAAGTCAAGCAGTGAGGGATCTAAGAATAAAGTTCTGGAGCAGAATCAGATAGGTGGTGATCACTGTGGTCGAGGTGGTGGGGGTGAGAGTGGGGGTGGTGTCTCTTGACAACACAGAAAACACCGGCAGAGACTGAGGCAAGCTTGCTCTGTAGTTTGATGCCTCCCCTCCCTATAGCAATGGGCTCACATTATCCGTGGGTGCAAAGCCTGTTCTAACTCATTCACTCTCTTGTTTTGTTTTCTGTGTCAAAGGAGCACAGAAACCTGCAGACCTCCATTTAGGAGATCCAGGGCATAGAGGGAAGGAAACAGGAAGCCGATCACTGTGTTTCCTATTTTGAGTACTGTGTCCCCAAGATCAATGTTTGAGTGTCAAGAATGCTTACTGTAATAGACCCACACCGATTACCAAGGGGTGTGGGAGTGCTGCATTGTTTTTCTTTGTTTCTTTTGTTTCAAAAAGATATATTTGAAGAAAGAGGAGAGAGAAAAAGGAGAAACATATTTATCATACCCTCAAAATGAGGGAGGGGAGAGTAAGTGAATACATGTAGTCATTTCATAGTTGAATGAAGCAAAACTGGTCCAGGTGACCCTCTCAACAGACCCTTTATCATTCCATGTTGAACTGTTTTTTCTCTTTTGCATTCATATCCCAGGATGCTGCAAACAAACAAAACCCCTTCCCTTTCTAACATCTGACCCTGTTTTACAACCAGTCCCTCTCTGTCTTTCAGATTAAGCCATGCTTGAGTGACCAGCAACCCTGACTCACTCACCCTTGGGTCAAGATCCACTGGCCCATAGTAGGTGAGTATAAAAGAACACCACGTGCAAAAACGCAGCCCTGGAAAAGACACTGGGTCTGAGTACCCAGATTGGTGATTTAAAATCACATCTTTCTGTTTTACTTGCTTTTCCTAAAAAAACTTGAATTTAAATAAATTTATTATCGAGACCTAATGTGCTAAGATAGAAGTCCTTATGTTTAGCTATTTTAGTGTCACTTTAAAAAAAATCAATATATGTCTTAAAGAGTACAAGAAAAGACTAGTTATTTAATCCATTTGAGAATTTTTTCTTATCCTCTCAACAAGCACACATTCATTCATCTAGTAAAAGCTCATTCATTGAGCTTTTACTAGATTCAAATTAAAAGAAGAGTTTTATGAAGCTAAGAGAGGAATGAAAATAAGGGCTTTTTAGCAGGCGTTACATTGCATCTCTCCTAATAAGCTGATGTCCTGCAGGCTACAATGTGTGCATGATTTCCAGGTAAACACATACACAAGGAGAAAGATAACAAAGTGGAGAAGGCAAATGTATGGATGATTTTTTTAACAATTTTGAACAAAAAAAGAGGTATCTAAGATTTTTTCCCTAGCATATTAAATGAAAGATAATACTGTTCGAAAATGAAGCTCTTTAAAAAGTCATAAATTATCTGACTAGAACGAAAGGGCAAGAACATAAAAACATTCACTGGCTGCTTAGACTAGTTCACAAAGTAGCTCAAAATATATAAGGACACAAATTAATCACTAACCTTGAATCGTACTTCAAAATATATTCTCCCTCAACCCTGATTTAACATAAACTTGTAAATAATTTGTTACACAATTTCAACTCGCAATTTGCCAAAAGGTGGCATAAAATGCAATTGTGAGCTGATGCAAATAAATACAGACTACTACATTCAGCCTGAGCATTTGCGAAAGACAGATTTATCCAAATCTTTTAAATGAAAAGAATGACTTTGCTTCAGATTTCTGGTCAATGTAAATTTCTAAACGGTATGGCCAAAGACATACCTAATGTTCTACCAACGTCAGCTCTAAAATTCATTAAATAAAATAAGTCATTCCAAATGTCTCTGTATTTGTCTTGCAAATTTATACGCAACAAGAAGGTGCGGGGCGGGGGAGGCTTTCGGTAAATGAACAACAATAGAACTGGGTAAATTACAAATCTATATGTATTTCTAGCAGTCAAGTGTTTGGGGGAAGGGTACCCAGCATATTGTGAATAGGATGTTACACAAGCTTTTCACTTCTGGGCTTCATTCACAAGCTGCAAGAACCTGTCACATTCATAGACTCTGAGACATATATCCTTTCCATTTTGTGGTAATGTGTGGTGATTTAGACCCAAGTTCATGACTCTAGACCTGGAGATTATATTTGTATCTATAATTTCCTGTGCTCTCTTAGGTAAAAAAACCTTGAACTAGATGCTTCAGATCCTTTCTGTGCTTGAAAGTGTAACTTTTATGGTTTAATTCACTTACTAATCATCACTGCATGCTGGCTTTCCATCATGTGGTGATTTTGAAACCTCAGAGCTTGGTAAATTTTGATAACTAAGGCCAGGTACCGTAGAGAAGCAATGAACCAATTAATTTCATGCTTTGGAGGAATGAGTGAGTTCTAACTATGTGCCACTATACAAGGTGAAGAAACAGAGGCTCTGAAAGACTAAGAAACAGCTTTCAGGCCACACAACCAGGAGGGGGCAAAATTCAGCACTTTTTCAATTTTATGCTAAAACTACTCCATATAAAGAAGTGAAAGTTAACCATCTAGAACAATATTCTTTTGCATAAATACAGATTATACAAAACAGGCACACCGGCTGAAAAAACACTGTTTGACTGGTGCAGGAAATTCCTTAAGAGACAAATAGTGTGGTGGCCAAGACCTTGCCTCTGGGGTCTGCTTCCTGTGTGCTGAAGAGAAAACTCCCCAGGCAGCATCAGTAGTTATTTCTGAGTTGGGAAAGAGCTCTTCTGCATTTAGTGTAACATCTCAAAGTTCACGGGTGAAACACAGCTTATTTTCCTCCATGAAATTCGGAAGATATCGCATGTGTGCAAAGGAATGACTTGGATTTAGAAATTTATTTTGAAAGAATGATGGTATTGGCCAATTTACTAGCCTATGCCTGCCAATTGTTTTGATCAAAGCTATTTGATTTATTCCACAATATTTGGAATCATATTTATTCCACTTTTCTAAGCCTTAGAGTAAATCAAACTTCTTTTTAAACTTTATTTAGCTACTAATGTCCACAGCTATTTCAACCATTCTAACCACACCTTCAGAGGTTTTCTTAGTATTGCATAGGTTGCTATGGCCACCCACCGTGGCTAGATATGATTAAGACAGAGGTCCAGCGGGTGGCACAATAACTGTTTGGGGGAAAAGAATGCTGTCCATTTTCCTCGCTTTAAAAAGTTATTTTTGAGAAGTGGGAGTCTTAAAAAAATTTTTTTCTTTATGAATCTAAAACTAAATATAATAAATATATATACATTATATTTATCTTCCAAGGAGTTTCTTCTACCCTTTCTAATATATTGAGTTGTTTTGGTGCCTTATTAGAGTAAATATTAAACCTTGAAAAATCTACTGCGATTATATAAAAGCTGACTTTGGAGACGAATGACAATTTAAATTGGTTTCTCTGGCATTTATTAGTAATTCAATTTTACTCTGTGTAATTAATTATAGGATTATAAATAATTAAAATTAGAAGGGAAATATAGTCTTCAGACATCTCCAAACCATCCAAACTACTTTTAAATATGTCAACCTGTCTTAAGAGTCAAAAACTCCATTGTCTATTACATAAACATGAATCAAGAAAGTATCTTAAAAACACTATTTTCTTCATGTAGATTTTCCCTATGTCCTCAGTTTTCCTTCATAAAATCTTTCTTTTCTCCTTTGTCTTTTTTTTTTTTGACATTTATCCTAAATGTTCAGAAGACAAACTCTGGTACAAATATTATATAGAGACTTCTCGGGGACTACAATCTGTATATTAATCAATCAATCAAATTTTAATTTTAATTTGGAAAGGATGCAATTATATGTAGATCATAGTGATATGATGCATTTCAACATGTAAAAAGATGTTGACTTTAATTTTCTTTGAATTTTAGTAAGATCTTTGGCCTACAAATTCCAGAGCTTGAACAATCTCCAAGAAGTATATGACAAGGGATTTAAACGCATAAATCAAAGAGATCAGGCTGTCAATTTTATAGCCTGCTTTTCACATTTTGTTATGGAAGTAAAAAGCATTTTTGTTCTATTCTTATTATGAACTCACTAAATATTTTAAGTCCTAATCTCTGAAGTCTGTGGTTTTGATGCTGTGCTTCATGACGCACTGGAGGTTTCATTCTTTAACATCCACTGTTGAGGGCTGGGGGAAGGCAATGCATGTAGTAGGTGGAGCTCTTAACTGCTCCCTCTCTTTGCCCCCAAATGCTCCATTTTAATCTCTTTTCATATTAGACTTTCAACTAGGATTTCACTTGAAGAAGGTATACCCTGCTCATAGGACATTTGCATCTGATTTAAATTTCAAGTTGAGGATAATTAAATGCATTTGTTCTCACAATTTCACCACCCCTAAATACTTCCATGTGCTATTTAACATTTTTTTCATCATTAAAATTTGCTCAATCTTAAAAGGCTACCTACTGTATGATTCCAACATTCTGGAAAAGGCAAAGCTATGGAGGCAGCAAAAGGATCAGTGGTTGACAGGAGTTGGGGAGAAGGAAGGATGAACTGGCAGAGCACAGATGATTTTTAGGGCAGTGACAATGTTCCGTATGATACTATGATGGTGGACACATGTCATTATACATTTATCCACACTCATTGGATGTACAAAATTAAGACTGAACCTAATATAGACTCTGAACTTTGGGTGATAATGATGTGTCAGTGTAGGTTCATCGAACATACCGCTCCGGCGGGGAAGCTGACGGTGGTGGGAGGCTCTGTGGCGTGGGTGGGGTATATAGGAATGCCTGTACTTTCTACTCGATTTGCTGTGAACCCAGAACTACTCTAAAAACTGTTAAAAAATGAAATTAGCTTATTTGTAGTATTATATTAAGTATATATCTGCACAATTAACTTCTTAGAATTTCTTATATTTCCAAAAGGGTGCAGAGAAAGTGGTTTCCTAAGACAGAATCCACTCCTGGTGAAGACGCTGTGAAGACTGCTGAAACAAGAACAAAGGATTTAGAATATCACATAAACTTAGTTGATAAAGCAGTGGCAGGGTCTGAGAGGACTGACTCCAATTTTGAAAGGAGTTTTACTGTGGGTAAAATGTTATCAAACAGCATTGCATGCTACAGAGAAATCGTTCTTGAAAGGAAGAGTCAATTGATGTGGCAGACCTCACTGGTGTCTTATTTTAAGAAATTGTCACGGCCGCCCCAGCCCTGAGCAACCACCACCCTGATCAGTCAGCAGCTGTCCACATGGAGGCAAGACTCTGCACCAGCAATAAGGTTACAACTCACTGAAGGCTCAGATGATGGCTACAATTTTTTAGCAATAAAGTAATCTTAATTAAGGTATGTAATTTTTAAAAAATACCATGCTATTATTGCACACTTAATGGACTACAGTATAGTGTAAACATAATTTTTGCAGGCACTGGGAAACCAAAAAAATTGTGTGACTTGCTTTATTGTGATATTTGCTTGATTTTGGTGGTCTGGAACTGAACCCTCCATATCTCTGAGGTCTGTCTGTACTCATAACTAGGGGCTGCAGGAAAGAACTATGGCAGGAGCTAAAGCTGTACTGTTCAAAACAGCAGCATCGTATGTATTTTACACTCACTAAAATAATAATGTTGGCACATTGAGGATAAAACATTAATGCAATTTTGTGTACCTTAACAATAGTTTGGAATTGAATGGTGCATTTTAATTTACTTTGCCTATCCTTTCTAGAAACTTCTTTGGATCTTCCTTATCAGTCCCAGGTTCCACACATATTGTTTTTTTCTGATCTGGGAGGCTTGGACAATTCTTCCTCTGCGACCTTCGTTGGCCACATTACGCACAGCTCAGTTCCCATACGCGGCACACAAGTGTCCCTTAGCGCACGAGACCCCAGTCTCAGGCTGCGGTTACTTCGTTCATCTTTCTCAAAGATCTACTGCTGCACCTGGATTTCCTCTCTACTAAATCTTCTCTATTTTCAGTTCTCTGACCCATTGCTCTAGTTCCCCTTTCTCTCCAGAGGAAGTCTGCATAATGGTTCAGATCTTGGGTTCCAGCATTAGACTACCTCTGTTTATCCCATTCACTGCTTATTAATTGTCTTGGGCAAGTTAATCAACCTGTCAAAGCCTTGGTTTCCTTACTTACAAACTTGACCTAAAAGTAGTAACTGCTTTATAGGATTACGTGAAGAAATGCAGATTAAGTATTTAGACTGGGCCCTCAGCATTTGGGAAGCACTCAGTAACTGCCCAGAGCTGTCCAACACGGCAGACACACACTGGCTTGGGAGCCAGCCTTGCTGGAGGGATTAGTTTCCTGTGGCCGCTGTAACCAAGTACCATTAACTGGGTGGTAAAACCACAGAAATCTCTGCCTTTGTTCTCTTCTCTGTGCGTGTCTGCCTCTGTGTCTCTTCTCCTCTTACAAGGACACCAGTCATATTTAATCAGGGTCAACCCTAACAACCTGATCTTAACCTGATTACATCTGCAAAGACCCTATGTCCAAATAAGATCACATTCACAAGTACCGGGGTTAGGACTTTAACACATCTTTTTAGGACACACAATTCAACCCCTAACACTAGGGAAGGGACCCTTGCACTCGACAGTGGCCACCTTCTCTCCCTCTTTCCCTCCTTCCTAACTGTCCTTCCTCTTATCCTCAATTGTTTCTCATTTAGAACACTTGTCAAATCCCATGACCTCATTTCCCACATTTTAGTTGTCCGGTATCAGATATAATACTTCAGGTGTGGTCCACTGATGCTTGCTGGAGAGTCCTGGAATTTGGACACCTGCCTGAGGTGATATTAGGAGTATTTCGTTTTGTTGTGTATTTCCGTAGCCACATCATACTGATGCCTCATGTTGAGCTTGAATAAATTATACCAAGCTGATTTTTTTAACCCCTTCTTTACTAACCACTCATAAGCATCTCTCATGATGCTTCAGCCTATTTTCCTTTTTCTGAATTCAGTCTTGAGAGAGTTAATACTGATGAACATGGCCTGAACCGATCCTAGCATTGGAATGGATGGGCAGTCACAGGAAATGCTATGTGTAGTCTGAGTGGCTTCTAGACTTTGCAGCCTGGACCAAGCACCCTGGGGCAAGCCAATGGCAGGATGGACCTGCTGTGGAACATAATCCAGCACTAGAAAAAAATCCAAGCTGCCGTTTGCATGTTATCATATTCCCTGCAGAATTCCTTCCCCACAGTGTTCTTGAGAGTCCCTGAAAAGCCATCAGCACCTTTCTGGAAGACTAAAAGGCAGTCTGAACCTTTCAAAAGAAGCGGGAGGGAAGCCTGGGCAGTGGTCTCCAGACCTGGGCTTGACCCTTCAGAAGACTGCCACGTTGGTATCAGTGATGGATTTCTCTCAGTACTGACTTTGAATTACAAGCAGGGCTGGGGCACAGTCAACACAAATCCAACACATTCCTTTAGAAATGGGAAGGCTGCTCTTGACAAGAAAGATTGGCTGTTTTATATCATTGTTTTCCTTCCTCTCACTATATTCCTTCATTTATTTTCCTCTTCATTTTCTTTTCAATATTTGTAGTTTGTATTGGCATGCATATTGTAAAATGTAACAAGGATTAAATGTGATTATTTTAATGCTTTCTATACTAGAAATATATACAATGGATACTCTACAATGGGGATAATTTGTATGTGGCTAATTGGGACCTGACAGGATCATTCTTAACAATTTCCTCCAAAGGGTTTTCTTTCTCTAGAAGAGTTTACAAGTCCTCTTTGATTTGCAAAATGCACACTTTAGAGGTCCACCCCTGTGTCTTAGACTTATCCTGTATTCTCATCAATGAATTCCCCTCCCATATTTGTGTACTACGTCTGTACAGAGTGGGCACTCAATAAATCTGTGTTGAATAAATCCACCTCAATCTTCTTTATTTGGCCCATTGCTCCCCCTTGATTAGGCTTACAAGTTTCTGAAATTCAGAAGCCTAAGAAAATAATTACAAATATTGCATAAAAATATGAATCTTCATGAAACTCTATGTGGAGGTGATAATACTATTCTCATTTTATGGACGAGAAAACAGAGGTGAGAAAAGTTAAGTACACAAGTTTCCAAAGTCATACAGCTAAGAAGCAGCAGAGGTGGCATCATCTTTTATTGTCACTGGTACTAGCAGAGTGCATGGTGGAGACTCACTGAATAATTGGTTAAATGAATGAATGAAATAAATGACTCTCGAAAAATCTATTTTATATTGACGATTGCATCCAGGCCCTTAGGAAATAGGACAGTTTCCATGCAATGCAATAAGCTGGCCAAAATATCCCCAAATAATAATAAAAGAAAATAACAGTGCTTAGCATTCCCAGGCATTGTCGTAGCTATGGAACCTTACTGCTAACAGGGCTGAGGCTGTCTGGATCACGAGGAGTTTAACAGGCTGCAAATAACAGACTGAGGCCAGATTAAGAATGGCCTGCAATGAAGGCTAATGGCTTCTGCCATAAAATGGGGCTATTACAATTGGAAATCCCATAAGGCCCATAATATTCCTCTTTAATTCATTAGTTATTATAAAAATAAGAAAACGGACGAAGCCTTCATTATCTAATCATTTCTCTGCCTGTCAATTAAAATTAACAAAGGATGGGAGCAGGATCAGGTCTGTGGAACTGTAATCCTGAAGGGATCAAGAAGATATTGTCTTCAAGAGGGAGGAGAGGGGCTTCCCTGGTGGCACAGTGGTTGAGAGTCCGCCTGCCGATGCAGGGGACGCGGGTTCGTGCCCTGGCCCGGGAAGATCCCACATGCCGCGGAGCGGCTGGGCCTGTGAGCCATGGCCGCTGAGCCTGCGCATCCGGAGCCTGTGCTCCACAACGGGAGAGGCCACAGCAGTGAGAGGCCCGCGTACCACAAAAGTTGCTTGTAGTAGTCTCTTAGGATGGTTTGTATTTCTGTGGTGTCTCTTGTAACTTCTCCTTTTTCGTTTCTAATTTTGTTGATTTGAGTCCTCTCCCTCTTTTTCTTGATGAGTCTGGCTAATGGTTTATCAATTTTGTTTATCTTCTCAAAGAACCAGCTTTTAGTTTTATTGATCTTTGCTATTGTTTTCTTTGTTTCTACTCTGATCTTTATGATTTCTTTCCTTCTGCTAACTTTGGGTTTTGTTTGTTTTTCTTTCTCTAGTTCCTTTAGGTGTAAGGTTAAATTGTTTATTTGAGATTTTTCTTGTTTCCTGAGGTAGGACTGCATTGCTATAAACTTCCCTCTTAGAACTGCTTTTGCTGCATCCTATAGGCTCTGGATCATCGTGTTTTCATTGTCATTTGTCTCTAGGTATTTTTTGATTTCCTCTTTGATTTCTTCAGTGACCTCTAGGTTATTTAGGAACTTATTGTTTAGCCTCCATGTGTCTGTGTTTTTTACTTTTTTTCCTGTAATTTCTAATCTCATAGCATTGTTGTCAGAGAAGAAACTTCATATGATTTCAATTTTCTTAAACTTACCAAGGCTTGATTTGTGACCCAAGATGTGATCTACGCTGGAGAATATTCAGTGTGCACTTGAGAAGAAAGTGTCATCTGCTGTTTTTGGATGGAATGTCCTATAAATATCAATTAAATCTATCTGGTCTATTGTATCATTTAAAGCTTGTGTTCCTTTATTAATCTTCTGTCTTGATGATCTGTCCATTGGTGTAACTGAGGCGTTAAAGTCCCCCACTATTATTGTGTTACTGTTGATTTCCTCCTTTATAGCTGTTAACATTTGCCGTATGTATTGAGGTGCTCCTATTTTGGGTGCATAAATGTTTATAATTGTTATATCTTCTTCTTGGATTGATCCCTTGATCATTATGTAGTGTCCTTCCTTGCCTCTTGTAACATTCTTTACTTCAAAGTCTATTTTATCTGATATGAGTATTGCTACTCCAGCTTTCTTTTGATTTCCATTTGCATGGAATATCTTTTTCCATCCCCTCACTTTCAGTCTGTATATGTCCCTAGGTTTGAATTGGGTCTCTTGTAGACGGCATATATACGGGTCTTTTTATATCCATTCAGCCTGTCTGTGTCTTTTGGTTGGAGCGTTTAATCCATTCACATTTAAGGTAATTATTGATATGTATGTTCCTATTACCATTTTCTTAATTGTCTTGGGTTTGTTTTTGTAGGTCCTTTTCTTCTCTTGCGTTTCCCTCTTAGAGAAGTTCCTTTAGCATTTGTTGTAAAGCTCACTTGGTGGTGCTGAATTCTCTTAGCTTTTGCTTCTTTATAAAATTTTTGATTTTTCTGTTGAATCTGAATGAGATCCTTGCTAGGTAGAGTAATATTGGTTGTAGCTTCTTCCCTTTCATCACTTTAAATGCATGGTGACACTCCCTTCTGGCCTGTAGAGTTTCTGCTGAGAAATTAGCTGTTAACCTTATGGGAGTTCCCTTGTATGTTATTTGTCATTTTTCCCTTGTTGCTTTCAATAATTTTTCTTTGTCTTTAATTTTTGTCAATTTGATTACTATTTGTCTTGGTGTGTTTCTCCTTGGGTTTATCCTGCCTGGGACTCTCTGCGCTTCCTGGACTTGGGTGGCTATTTTCTTTCCCGTGTTAGGGAAGTTTCTGACTATAATCTCTTCAAATATTTTCTCAGGTTCTGTCTCTCTCTCTTCTCCTTCTGGTACCCTTATAATGTGAATGTTGGTGTGTTTAATGTTGTCCCAGAGGTCTCTTAGGCTGTCTACATTTCTTTTCATTCTTTTTTTTTTATTCTGTTCTGTGGCAGTGAATTCCATCATTCTGTCTTCCAGGTCACTTATCCGTTCTTCTGCCTCAGTTATTCTGCTGTTGATTCCTTCTAGTGTAGCTTTTATTTCAGTTATTGTATTGTTCATCTCTGTTTGTTTGTTCTTTAATTCTTCTAGGTGTTTGTTAAACAGTTCTTGCATCTTCTCGATCTTTGCCTCCATTCTTTTTCCGAGGCCCTGGATCATCTTCACTATCATTATTCTGAATTCTTTTTCTGGAAGGTTGCCTATCTCCACTTCATTTAGTTGTTTTTCTGGGGTTTTATCTTGTTCCTTCATCTGGGACATAGTCTTCTGCCTTTACATTTTGTCTATCTTTCTGTGATTGTGGTTTTCGTTCTGTAGGCTGCAGGACTGTAGTTCTTCTTGCTTCTGCTGTCTGCCCTCTGGTGGATGAGGCTATCAACAGTTTCTCTATTAAAGACTCGTGATTAGATTGGGCTCACCTTGATAATCCAGGATAATCTCCCATCTCAGGCTTCTACCATTAATCACATTCTGCAAAGTCCCTTCTGCCACTGGGTAAGTCCCTGTTGCCATAGGGTAACATTTTCACAGGGTCTAGGGATTAGGATGTGAACATCTTTGAGGACCATTATCCTGCCTACCTCACTAGTCTATGGTAAAGGTACACCCTTCTCAGTGCTGACAAAGATAGGAGGCAAAGTATTATCATCCATGCTCATTTTCTCAAATTTTGCAAACATCCTCTATTTCCATCTTGATCATTTATCTCCCTGTATATAGAGTAACTTATTTTGTGTTAATGTCAGACATTAAACTAGCCTAACACAATTAGCATGCTTCCCAAAAAATTAATGCAGTACCATACATCACATATAGTAAGGCAGTATGTACACTTAACATATATATGTGTGTACATGTGTTTGCAAGTATAGATAAACATATTAGTAGACACATATGATTAGCATTTTCAAAACTCTCTTGACCGAATTACCTTACTATTAATACAAAATAACTTTCCAATTTTTGCTGTGCATAGTAAAAAATATCTACAAGGACAAAAGTATTGGTGTGTGTCTCTGTGTGTGTTTATGGCTCATGACAAAAAGATAGTTTTCAAACACTAAAGAAACCCCCTAAATCTCTAAAGCAGGGGTCCCCAACCCGCAAGGCATGTACTGCTACCAGTCTGCAGTCTGTTAGGAACCGGGCCACACAGCAGCAGGTGTGTGACAGGCGAGAGAGCAAAGCTTCATCTGCCGCTCCCCATCGCTTGCATTACTGCCTGAACCATCCCCCCACCCTCGTCCATGGAAAAATTATCTTCCACAAAACCGGTCCCTGGTGCCAAAAAAGTTGGGGACCGCTGCTCTAAAGGGCTACAAATTTAATTCAAATTGCAAATAGTTACTGAGTAGCTGCTAAGTGGTAGGTACGAAGGGTTTATAAACACAAATGAGGCATGGTGTTTGGCATCAGGAATCTTAACCGTTTGAGAGAGAAGACAGATATAGAGGCAAAGAATTATAGTTAAGGTACGACATAACTTTATAATAAATGTAATTTGCTTTGGGAATGTGGGGAGGCAAGTTTTTAATTCAGGAGCTGTTGCTAGACATTGGGGGTGTGGGCCAAGTGAGGGAGACTTCCTCGAGCTGGTCTTCACTGCAGAATGACGTTTAACTGGCAGGAGTGTGATGGGATAGTTCAGGTGCAGACAGAAGGGCCAGTAAACATATTTTCAGAATGTCCATGATGTGGAGTGAGGAAAAGCTGAGAAGGTAAAACGAGGAGAGACTTCGGAACTCTAAATAGTAACTGAAGGAGTGTGGATTTAACCATGAAGCTAACGGGGAGCCCTTGAAGGTGTGTGAACAGGATATTAGCAGGGCTCTTTTGAAGAATTAACAGTTGGAACAGAAACTGTTAGTTGCCTCCTAATGCTCATTTCCCCCTTCTTCTTTGGTAACAGAACCCTCATTTTTAGGGCGGCACATTCATGCCCAGTTAAAGGCTACATAACTCAGCCATCTTTGCAGCTAGGTATGGTCATAAAGCTAAGTGTGGTCATGCAGCTAACGATATGTAAATAAAAGTATGTATGGAAAGGCATTTTCAGAGAGAGAAGTCATGCTTTCTTTTTCCCCTTCTCTACCTTCCACCTGCAATGTGAATGCGATGGCTGCAGCTCTAGAAGCCTTACTGGATCCTGAGGATGTGGTCAAACCCTAAGAATGCCAGAGAAGATTGTTGGGAGGAGCATGGGCTTCTCTCACACAGAAAGGAAATTGAAATAGGCTTTCATCTTGTTTAAGCCACCCTTCAATCCTCCCTCCCTCCTTCCTTCTTTCTTTATTTAGTACAGCTCAACCTAACCCGAAATCAGTGGTTCTCAACCCTGGTGACACACTTGAAACCCCAAGAGTTTGCAGAAAATCCAGGGTAACCAGACCTGATCCCCAAAGATATTGATTTAATTATTCTGAGGCAGGGCCTGATGATCAGCATTTTTAATGGTTCCTGGGTGATTCTAATTTATGTGAAGCCATACAGTGATAATGACAGTTATGAAGTTGTAGGATGGGGGGGAGGAGAGTCAAGGTTGGAAGTTATTTTGGAAGTTTGTTGCGATACTGCTCCGAACTTAGATTTAGAACAAAGAGAAACGCTGTAGTAACAGAGGGTCAGGTATCTGTGAAAGACCAGGAGAGGTGGTTGGCATGATAAGGAAAAGTGTGATGATGACTTTCGGGTGTAATGGATTTGATCTTTCAGTGGGATACAGAGTAAAGAAACAAATAGGCTTCAGCATGTGTGGATTCCCCATGACCCACACTGATATTATGCCTCACAATAGCTTTGTCGGCACTTTGCTTTCAGCTTAGTGACACGCCTTTTAATTTGACCTTTTTCTCATGACTGATTTTTAGGAAGAATGCAATTTTTTCCCCAGAAAATATAATAATAGATCTCCCTCTTTTTAAAGCATTTTGGAGAGAGGCATGCTGATGGAAAATGAACTTTCTTATAAATCTCTCTTGGATCTTAGCTCTGCTTTTCTCAAGATCACTAAATAAGCTATTCTGTTCAAGTCCATTTAGCATTCTTTTGTTAGTTGTGCCTATTTCGGGAACCCACCACACGCGCTGAACATTTGACAGGTTCACACCTGATTAATCTCTCTCCCTTTCCTGTCATCAATATTATTTAGGGGCACTGGTCAAACCATATTGACACTTTGCTGACATCGTCTCTGGAGCCCAATTACCTATCTGTCATGATACAATCCACGAGGTGACAGGAGAATACTATGCTATGCCAAGCAAGTTGGCACCAAAGTGTCCCTGAGACAGAACATAATAGATCATTTTTATGCTTTTTCTGCAAACTAAGAGAGACATTTCCCTGTCCCCGTTGCCAGTGGGTCTTTTAAGTCACAGGCTGCTTTGTGTCTTGAGCTCATCCAGCACCTGCTGGAGGAGCCTGGCAGATATCTCCTATTTCACATCCCGAGGTGGATTCCTAATGAAAGAGCAGAAGCCCTTGCCTTGGGCTCTTAGCCCTGACCCACCTATTGAAAAGTAGTTAGGCTTCTAAATGAGTTTACCTGCTAGATTTTTGAGGAATATCCTATTTAATTGCAACGTTACAGTAGAGGAAATCTGGCCAGTGAAGTTCAGAAGAGTAAGTATAAGGAATAAAATACCCAGGGTGTAGAACCTTTCTTAAATTCATTCTGGCAATGCTCTGATACTGAAACACATGCTTTGGGGCTAAACAGCATTAAAATAAAGTTTGCTTTTTCTTTCTTCTTCTTTCTAAAAAAAATTTTTTTAACAAAGTTTAACTTAATGAAGATGGCCTTCATTACATCAAAAGGGCATCTCCATTTATGTATCTAAAAAGGAAATATATCGATAGCTACCCATTTTAGTAGTTTATTTTATATGCGTATACACATTTATTTGAATATCAACTATCGTTTTGGTCTGTTTAGCAACCAGAAGAGTGTTACTCATAAGTGATATCAGCGCGCCTCGTAAAATCACATTCCTACAATATCCATAAAGAAGACTACTGAGTATCGGGATGTAAGCAATTATTAACAAAAGCAGGATCCCAGAGATTAAAAGCACAAATAGCTGTTTCACAGAATTCAGATAAATGAGAAAAAACATACTTTGCAGTAAGGCTAAGGGCATGGATGGTCTTGCTTTCACTGTGCTAAACAGGAAAGGGGAATCTTCCCATTTGCCTAGACACTCATTCGAGTATTGGGGCTGGTGGAATCAAGAGCAGGGATGCCATTTTGTTGTTGAAAATTATTCTTCAATTTACTATTTACTATTAACAATATAACAATACAATACAATACAATAACAATACAATATAACAATTTACTATTGTTTACTATTGTTTCATTATGAAACAGGGTGCCTGTGGGGTCCCTACTTTTTAATTTTAGTTTTTTAAACTACTTTAAAACATTTTAATTGAACAGGTTAAATACGATCATGGCAAAAAAAAATCAAAGAGTAAATTTAAGATGTAGTATGGCTAAAGACAAGTCTTCTATAAGTCCCCACAACCGTAGTCTACAATAGTTTTTATTGTATAGTTTCCAGAAATTGTCTATGTATGTATAAGGGTTATGGATCTCTAAGCATTTTTTAAAAAACAGACTCATCTCATACATGGTGTTCTTCAACTTGTTTTTTGCCCTTTCATCTGGGCATCTTTCTATGCAAGTGTCTGTGTATCTATCGCCTTCCTTTAACAGCCTAAATACAGTGTAATTCTCTAAAACTCTGTTAATAGACATTTCTATTAGGGTTTGTTTTGTTTGGGCTGCTACAAAAAAGGGGAAAATAAAATCTCAGTATTTATATTTGTTCGTATTCATACAAGAATGTAAATGCCAGATAGTGAAAAGCTCAGTCAAAGAATTGATACGTGAAAGTTTTGACAGCAATTTCCAAATTTCCCTTAAAGGTGGCTTCCTTGACTTCTCTTCCTTCATGAAGAGATCATGAAATGAAACTGGACTGATGTTGTCATTGCACATTGTGGGCCAGACTACTGTCCCAGAGGTGGAATCACCTAGGACTGAAATGTAGATTTGGGAAAATATACCCACCATGATGGCCTGTTCCAGGCCAGTGATAGACTCAGCTTTTTGTTGTAAACTGTTTGAAGCTGCGAATTTTCTCCTGAAAGGGAATTAATGTTTGTACCATCAATCAGCCTGAGAAACAAATGTTCCTCCTCTAGGAACTGAGGTAGGGCTTGGGGTGGGGAGGAAGGACTTCCCTCCTCCTGTGGGTTCTCAAGGAGGCTCCAGCCTAGATCCTAATGCTCAGGGCTGCCCAGGAAGATCATTAGTGAGAGCAGGGTGGAGTGGAGATCCAAGGGAAGGATCGCTGGGAGCCAGGCAGGGCCTCAGGGATTAGAGTGCTGCTTGTGGTCTCCGACAGCGGTCACTTCAGGCAGAAGTGGTACATTTCTCTCGGCGTCAGATTTCTCTAAGTCCCAGCCCCTCAGTAAGGTCTCGCTGAAAGACACAGTGGGGTTTCCACATCTGTCTCCTATAGTAGCATTAGTGATAGTCACAGACTGAGACAGCCGTCACCAGCAGCACAAGAATCTCACGAGGCGGCACCAGGGCACTCAGGCAAGACGGCCAGAGCGGAAGGCAGGGAGAAGTTTCTGGTGAACACCAATGGGCTGTACCTTGGGACAATCACGACCTAACTCAGCGTGTATTTACTGGATGTAGTCAAAACAATTACAATAAATGTTAGGGGAGCATCTGCTAGTGAAACACAGATGTGCATTCTCACTTAGGAGTATCCTCTCATTTAAACTTCACATTTGTCACACAAGGTAGGTATTATTACTGTTTCAATTTTTTTTCTAAGGAAATAGTCACAGAGCACTTTTGTAACTTGTTCAATGTCACTGAGCTAGCAAGGAACAGAACTAGGATTCAAAACCAGGTTACATTTAGAAAATAATGTGAACCGAAAAACCAAGTAAGGAATACCACAGAGGTGAGTAAAAGTAGGTAATAAAATTGAAATCCTACACTCATGTTCATAGCAGCATTATTCATAATTGCAGAGAGGTGGAAGCAACCCAAGTGTCTGCTGACAGATGAATGGATAAAATGTGGTGCACACATACCGTGAAATATTATTCAGCCTTAAAGAGGAAGTAGATTCTGACACATGCTACAACACAGAAGAACTTTGAGGACATTATGCTAAGTGAAATAAGCCAACCACAAAATGACTGTATGATTCCATTTATATGAGGCGCCAGAGCAGTCAAATTCATAGAGACAGAAAGTAGAATGGTAGTTACCAGGTACTTGGGGGAGGGAGAGATTGTTTAACGAGTAGAGCGTTTCAGTTTTACAAGATGAAAAGAGTTCCAGAGAGGGACTGTGGTGATGGTTGCACAACAAAATGAATACTTAATACCACTGAACTACATATACTTAAAAACTGGTAAGACAGTAAATTTTTTATGTGTATTTTATAACAATTTTAAAAATTGGAAAAAATGAAATCATACTGTATATAGTACATGTGTTGAAACTTTTACAGAGTAATATTTGAGCTTGAATCTGGAGTTTGCCTGTCCTGGGCTTGAATCTCAGCTCTATGACTTGTTAGCTGTGTGACCTTGGGGAAGTAACTTAACCTCTCTGGGGCTTCATTTCCTCATCTGCAAAATGAGGAGAAACAGCACCTTCATCGATGGGTCAGTGTGATGTTTAAATGACATGATACATTTAAGCTCTTGAACAATATTTGGCACATAATTAACACTCAAAATGTTCACTATTATTATTATTTGAACAACATGATGGGTGAGAATGCACATATAAATATTTCACTTTGAGTAAAACTGAACATGTTTCGCAGAAAAATGTTACTGATTAGATGAAATTAAAATAATGAAAAAATATAGGATGATTACTTTAAAAAATATTCCAAATATTTTGCTGTTAGTAGTTGGTCAGTAATCTGAGCCAACCAAAAGTTAAGATTCTGGGTTTGAAGCAGTGAAGAGGTTCTGCTGCCTGTAAACACTGTCGTGGATTATTTCTGGCCCAGGAAGAAAAGCTCCACAGACATGCCAATTCCTGGTCTATGGAATAGGGCACTACCAGTTAGTATGTGCCTTTCTACTATTGAGGTGGGAACTGATTACTAACTATAACACAAAGACTGTGCTAATGGATTTTCACCTCACTTATTTCCTCCCATGTACGTGCCCATCTGGGCCAGGACACAACTACCCAGAATTTCTACAACTACACGCAAGAAGGTACTGAAGCAATGAATGGCACACCTTCACTGGTAATTCCATTTTGGAATTGCTAATTTCAGATGTGATGATTTAGCTCATTGAGTCGGGCTGTCAGAGACCAGGAATTACCCAGTGGTGGGCACTTAGCTGAGACCAAGGCTCACTTAAGTAGGATTCTGGCACTGTAGGTGGGAATATTTACTACTGCTGTGAATAGTAAATCATAAATGTTAAATTACATTCAATATCAGAAGTAACTGTGCAGAATTTTTCATGGCATAGAAAATCGGGCAATTATTGAGGTGCTTATACTTCTCACAGCCCATTGCCACTTTGCTGTGAGACACAATCACACTTGGAGCTACAATCTAATTTATCTCAGCTCTATTTTTGTGTATTTTACTCTAGTAAATATGAAAAAATGCTTAATCTAAGTTTTAGAGTTCTTTAAAAAAAGAACATATAATACATCGTCTATTGTTGAAGCTTTAAAGTTAAAACTTACATATAACTAGTGAAAACATTAAATTCATAAATCATTAAAAAGATAAAAACAAGAGTAGTCTTCCTAGATCATGATATTGTAGAAAAACACTGGACTAGAAGTTTGGAAATCTGGGTCTTAGTCTTATCTCCACTTCTCATTTCCAATGTAAGTTTAGAAAGATTAAAAATTTCCTGGGCCCCAATTTATGTATCTGAACTTTAAAAAATTTTTAATGATTCTAGCAATCCCACTCCCAGGCAAATACCCAGACAAAACTATAATTTGAAAAGATACATGCACCCCTTTGTTCATAGCAGCACTATTTACAATAGCTAAGACATGGAAATAAACTAAATGTCCATAGATAGATGAATGGATAAAGAAGATGTGGTACATATATACAATGGAATATTACTCAGCCATAAAAAGAATGAAATAATGCCATTTGCAGCAACATGAATGGACCTGGAAATTATCATACTAAGTAAGTCAGAAAGAGAAAGACAAATACCATATGATATCATTCATGTGTGGAATCTAAAGTACTACACAAATCAACATGTCTAAGAAACAAATAGACTCACAGACATAGAGAACAGACTTGTGGTTGCCAAGGGGGAGGTGGGGTGGGGGAGGGATGCACTGGGAGTTCAGGGTTAGCAGAAGCAAACGATTATATACAGGATGGATAAACAACAAGGTCCTACTGTATAGCACAGGAAACTATATTCAATATCCTGTGACAAAACAATGGAAAAGCATATGAAAAAGAATATATATATATATGTATATGTATAACTGAGTCACTTTGCTGTATGGAAGAAATTAACACAACATTGTAAATCAACTATACTTCAATAAAATAAAGAAAATAAAAATTTTAAGATTTTAGCTGCGCTTCCATTCAACATTCAAGTAACAAAAATAATATACCCTACTGCAATTTTAAACACTGATTTATGACAGCGCTTTACCAGACCTTTACATGAATTGGAAAGCACTACCTACATTTTGCTGGTATGAAATCTTAGAGAGGCGAAATGTCCAGCTTAGGTCACATAAAGAGGAAGTGGCGTAGGAGGAAACTTTGCACCCATTCGTCTCATCCCAGTTTAACCAAATGATTCTCTGTGATTGAGGTAAGATGATTGGAAGAAGTAACTTTCTTAACTGGAGTCTGGAAGCATGAGATTCAGTAGCACCTCTATTTTTACTTTTACATCACAACAAATGTGGTTTCACATATGCAAATTTCACTTGGGTGTATGCACTAGAATTTCCTTTTTCTGAGTCTCTCAGCCGTCCTCTGTGGTAGGACGAAAAGAACTGGAGACCAGTGACCATGGAGCACACACTTCGGGTAGCCTGGACAATGAACCTGCTGGAAGTGCTCCCCAGTTCTCTCCATCAGGGAGGCTGCACTCAAGTCATCTTCCTGCAGGGGCCCTGGCTTCCCTCCTGCTCCTGCGGGACTACCAGACAATGCAGTAAAGAGCTGGCCCTATGCCCAGCTGGCCTGGTGCCCTCAGAATCTGATTCTTCCACTGACAAAATTGCTCTCATTCTTGCCCTATGAGAAGAGAGAGAAGCCAGGGGTTCTTTGGAACACTGTGCTCAGCACAAGAGCCTGGGCCCAGCATCTCTCTGTGAGGGTTGGTGGACCTGGACCTTCTCTTCTCTTGATGGTCTCTGATTTGTAAGTTTCTCTGATAAAGGCTGCTCCGTATCATTGCCACGTGGTATTCTAGAATTCGACTCGAGCCCTGTGGCACAGAAGGTCGAGAACGCAAAGGCACCTCTTTCCACAGTCTGCTTTCATTTCTTAAGATTCATTTGGAGCCATTAAGAATTGCAATGAGAATTACATAATTAAGAATTGCAAATAGGTATGTATCTGCGCTGTACAATTCACAGAATATTCTCCTATTCCACATTCTATTTAACTCCCACAAAAATCTACCACTCCAGATTTATTTTTATCATACAGACGACAAATCTAAGTCTCAGACGCCCCCAAAGTGGCAAATCTTGGTCTGGACGTAAAGTCTTCTGTCTCCAAGTCCAGGTCTCTCTCTACTGCTCCTGGGAACTTTGGAACACACCTCCAGAAACGAAACAATCATTCTAAAATATTGAAAGCATCCACAGAACAGGTCTTTGCCAGGTGCTGGTGAATTCAAAGCCCCGAAAGACATCACCAAAAACTTCTTTTCTTGTGCCAAATAGGGAAGATCATTTTAATAGCTATTTATTGTAAACATATTTATTATACTTTTCAGTTTGCTCAAAATATAGTGCCCCTATCATGAGACATTACACAGACTTCACAGAAGCGAAGGGGTGAGGATGTCTTGGCTGCTACTCAGCTGGAAGGTAACAAGACATCAGCACTGTCCAAGTCCCCAGGTAACTGTGAAAAGCTATAATCCTGTCAAGAGCTTGCTAGACGGGTGTGTCTGGGAGTGAGGCCGAACAGACCTGTCTACACCGTCTTCCCATCTGTGATTTGAATTCAGGTGTGTTCTCGGAAATACACTGCTCTGTAGCCTGTATGTTTAATCAGTAATCCCATTAATGGTGCCCCTCTGGGTTTAGACATGGTGTTATGCTGGAGCCTCAAATTTAATATTTTCAAAGCTGAACTCATCACCTACCCCCTCAAATTGTTATTTCCTAGCCTGATAAGGAATTTAACCATTTCTAGGTGCCCAGTGGGGAGCCTACCCAGACTCCTCTCTTTCTTCTCACATAGTCATAACTATCAAGTGCTTACATATATTCCCCTTTTTTCACGGTCTTGCCCTTGATGCCTTTCTTTATATATATATATATATATATATATATATATATATATATATATGTGTGTGTGTGTGTATATATATACATATATATTTATGGCTGTGCCAGGTGGCACATGGGATCTTTGTTGCAGCATGTGGGATCTTTTAGTTGTGGCATGACGACTTCTTAGTTGCAGCATGCAGACTTCTTAGTTGTGCCATGTGAACTCTTAGTTGTGGCATGCATGCGGGATCTAGTTCCCTGACCGGAGATTGAGCCCAGGCCCCTGCATTGGGAGCGTGAAGTCTTACTCACTGGACCGCCAGCGATGCCTTTCAAGGACTATGTTGACATCCTTTGCTGACTGTTTTCCTCCCCTCCCGCCGCCGTCCCTATCAAGGTTTCCTCCATGGGGCTCGCTGCCAATAAATCCAAACTCCTACCACTCCCTGCAAAGAATGGCAGCTCTAATGTTATCCTGCCCAGGTGCTCAGCCTTACTGTGCTTTCTCCCTTCTTCTCCGCATCACATTCCAGATCTACTGCACTGACAGTTCCCCAAACTGACTGTCCTTACTCATGCTTCTCCTCCAAGTCAATCATGCAAGGAAGAGAGTGCCTGACAAACTCTTACTTCTCAAGCATCCCTGTCTTGTAAGGACTTTCCTAACTCCCCCCAGCTCTCCCTCAGTTGGACTTTAAATTTTCTTGCACTGGTTTTGCTGTATCCTGCAATGTCTTCTTCAGAGCACTGATTGTTTTATGTCATCTATTTGTGTGTGTGTTTTCTTCCTAACTAGTTTTTGAGTACCTTGAGGACAAAGAGCATGTTCTATTTGTCACTGTATCCCTAGCACTTGGAATGATGTCTGACAAAAATGAATTTCACTTGGATTCACACACAAGATTTCCCTTTTCCTTCCGAATATGTCAACTCTCTTCTGTGGTAGTACAAAAAGAATTGAACAGTCTGGGTTCCCTGGACAATGAACCATCTGGGACAGTGCTCTCATTTCTGGTCAGAGAGGCTGCACTCAAAGTCTGCTTCCCGAAGGGGGTGAGAGTCAAAGCTGAACAGAGAAATGAAACAGAGCCCACGAAACTTGCTTAAGGACCCACAACTAGTAAGAAGTGACAGGAACGTAAGTCAGGGCAGGGGTTCTTGTTATTGCCATTCTCTGTTTTATTCGCAGTACCTACAAGACTCCCTGGCACATTACAGCTCCATCGATATTTGCTGAGTAAATGACTGACAGAATGAAGGACCGACTGACTGACTGAGTGAAAAGTTATCTTCAAAGCCCAGGTCCTTCTGATTTCATTCTCCTTTTAGTTTGTATACTGGGTATGAATGTGTGTGTGTGCGTGCGTGTAGATACACCTTTCAAACAAAATTAAAAAGTGAGTATCATGATTTCCTCTTTACGATAAAACATAATTTAAGAATAATGATAACTATTTATACACACACACACACACACACACACACACACACACAAAATTCTAGGCCACTGAAACGTTTAGCCGTGGTAATTCATTTCATTTACTAAAAGAAAAATGGCTTTTGGAAATTAAGCATCCAACCTGACAATTATATAGCTTTACACTCAGAATTAGTTTTCAGTAAACTGGTAGGATGACCTTGTCTTGTAAATTATCCCAAATGGTGTAAAACAGAGGCGACAATAGTAAATTGTGGTTGGTCACGTGAAGAAATGCAGGACTTTGCTCTCTGCTGCCGCCCAGAGGCGGGAATGTAGCACAGCCAGCCTCTCCACGTGTCAGAAAACCAGAAGCAGGTGCAGGATGTGTGCATCTAGGAAGAACCGCACTCAAGTTTATATTCTTCCTCTCCAACTTCTGGGGCCTTTTTCTTATGCAATGACAGCTGATTTATCTTTATCTATTACTGACACAGAACCAACCATTCACCGTGAAGCAGGACAAAAGCCAGCAGAGGGATGAAAGAAACCCAAAATAGATCTTCCTTGAACTGATTTGTATCAGAGTTATAAACAGTTCAAGGCATAAAAGAAAAGTAGACCGGTAAGCACTGTTGCTGAAACCGAGAGCAAAGCACAATTTTTTCCCTTTCTTTTTCCCCCTCATTTTTTTTTTTTTTCTCATCCAGCTACTCAAAGCAAACATTGCAGGAGGTGGAAGCACTCACCATAGGAGGCTGTTTGCAGAGAACGCTCTCACATGCCTGCACACGGGCTCCCTGCCCGCGGCCACCCCCTCTATTGTCACAAAGCACATTTTATAATGCAAATCACTGTCTACTACATGGCTCATTATTTCCCTCTCTGAATAAAATATGAACACATCAATTATGTGTTCTTCTATTCTAAATGCCTACCCTTGTAGCACTGACCTCTTTCCGCTTTTATATTTTTCAGAACGTCCCTGACATTTGCCAACTGGGTTAGCTCTAAACCTTTCTAACCTATTATCTTATTACTTCAGCACTTTTCACACTTTCTCTTCCATCTAATTAGCGTGACCTACAGGCATGCTAGGAGGGCGAGCTCACACGCTAGCCCCCCGCACTCACCACTGCTTGTAATCCGCGTCACAGTTGCAGTAGTATTTGGGATCCGTGCAGTTGCGCTCGATGCCGCAGGCGCATTTCTGAATTCCAGGCCCAGAGCCGCCCCAGTAGTAGTGCTTCTCGTTGGCTTTGCCCACCCACCAGGTGTAAGGGCTTCCATCTACAAGAAAGGGGAAAGGCACACTGAAGTAGGACCAGGACCCAGTCGCTATCGTGTCACACTTACATACCCCCAACCCAGGAGCAGCATCTCTCTCTGATAGACTGAACATCATTCAACCCTCTTAGAAGTCAATGAAATTCAGTAACAGGAATATTTAATAAAAAAGTATCAGAGGGATTGGTAAGCTCGAGCTTTCCCACCGCGGTATGCACCTCTTCCTTTGAAAGACACGTTTACGTGCAAGCTACAGGAATTTAGGAGCCTGTTCTGTAAACTGGCTGCCCAGGTGGGGCACATCCACAATGAAGGTGTGTAGGCCATGCACCGATTCTTTAATATACAACTCAGTTCATGGCTAGTTGTGTTTTTTCTGTGAAATGACAGTCATGGAGATGACAGAATATTAGAGCTAAACATGGACTATGCCTTAGTATGATCTCCTTATTTTACAGGTAAGCAACTGAGGTCCAGAAAGGTTACACAATTCTTTCAATTACACAGCAGATTGGCTCCCAAACCAGAAGTTTGACACTGTATCTCACAAGACATTGCACAATGCTCTTTATACAATATTACTTTGCTTTATTATTTGGCCTAATATTCACCCATTCATTCATTCACTCATCTAATCATCAAACATCCACTGTGTTTCCATTATGTGTCAAACATTACAAGAAACTCAGCAGAATAATGGAGAGAAAGGATACAGATTGAGAGTTCAGTTCAATTATTATTATGAACACACAGGAGAGTGGGTGAGGGAAAGGAGGTCCGGAAGGAGGGTTTCCCAGAAGAGGTAACATATTTGACCTATGTCTTGAAGGTTAAGTTACCCAGGTGAATAAGGAGGTAAGAGAGATAAGGACTCCTATGTAAAGGAAGCAGATGGCAAAGTTCTATATGGAACACTCAAGTAGGAGTGTACCCATCGATGGTACAATAGGGCTGAAGAGATAAGTTTGAGAGGGTAGCAGGAGTAGGTCACAATAGACAGTGGGTAAGGGTCATAGCACAACAAACTTTGTCCAAATAAGAAGTTATTTTGCCTTGGTTTATTCTTGCTTTCCTGCGTTTACTTCTTCCTATTTAAGAAGGTTGAACTTTATTCTGAAACTAATGGGAAACCATTCAAGTATTTTAAGCAGGAGATTTTCAAGATCAAATTTGTGTTTTAAAGGAACTACAGTGAGATAGATGAAAGACAGATTTCAGGGGGATGGAGTCATGGAGGCCAGATGTGATGCTCCTATGTTAATACAAAAGAGAAATAATAAGAGAGTAGTGGAAATGGAGAGGAAGAGAAAGTGGAAAGAGAGTTAGGAGGTATAACCAGCTTGGGAATGTTGGGATTTAGGTGGCAAGATGATGTGGAGATTAATCCTGGGTTTCTGGCTCGGGTGACTAAGAGGATGGTGATGTGCTTCACCAAGGGAGATCACAGGGAGGAAGATGAGAAATTTAGGGAATGTCAAAGAAAGGATGGTGAACCTGATACACGAGGTGGGCAAATGGCTATCGAAGTCTGGATCTCAGGAGCATTCTCTGGGCTGAAAGTCCCATTTTAGGAACCATCAGGTAAATGATTGGTAGCAGGAGAGGCGTCACTGGAATCTTTTGGATTCCAACCGCATTTAGAGAACAGAAAGAGAGGGAGCTGGCCATTGTGGAGGTCAAGAAAGAAAATGGACAGAGAGGGTGGAGGAGAAACAAGCAAAGAATTTCCAGAAAAGCAGTGTGGTCGGCATTGTCAGATTTCATAGCAAAGTCCATTAAGATGAAGGTTTGGACTTTTAATCTGACAGCTAGACGGTCTTTGTTGAGAGGAGTTTCAGGCCCCCAGAACAGCTTCCCATGCAGGAAGCTGGGGAATGAATGGAATCTCATGCAGGCTGTGCGGCCAGTAAACCTGCACTTGACAATTAACATCTCCAGGCACACGACTAAAGTTCCATTCGAATAACTCACCAGCCCTTGCAGGACGTCAGGTGTCCACTTGCCCCAGCATCTGTGCATGTGCCTGTGCTTAGCAATAAAAGGAGGAAAGAGTCTTGCACTCAGTGAGCTGTTGTGTGACAGTCACAACATCTAAGCAAATAACACAATCAAGTAAGTGAGGGCCGTACTGGAATTGTGTAAACACTGCCGCTGTGCCTTCTCACATATGCCAATAGCTTTTGCTTTTGTTTTATTTAGAGATAGGCAATTTAAAGGTAGGCAACTGTACTGTGAGTTCAGGCTTGACATAATAAATGAGCAAATGCTCTGAACTTAGAAAGGAGTTATCCAGGTATTGTAATTCATACAAATTTCCAGATTTTCCAGTTGTGTTGACTTAATTTGGAAAAGTCACTATTTTTCCCTTCACAAGATGATTTATGGCACCTGAACGTTAAGAAATACATTTGAGCTGACCTGGCAAGCGGTACAGAGGGGGATGTCAGCACCCTGCTCTGAAGGGAGGAAGATGCCAGCTCTCTGAGATAAGGGTCCATTCTGAAACCTTGTCTCCCGCGTCTCTGGGGCCTGTCCCAGCAGATAGAGATCTGTTTGCTTTCTACATTCAAGCTAATTTGCTTCTCGCTTCTCTTTCCATCAGGGTAAAGAGTAACACATCCAACTTCTGATGCTTTTTCCAATGTTGGAACAATGACCAATAATAAATTCTTGTTTCCTTTTGATGCAGTCAAGAGTTAAAAAAAAAAAATAAGGCTTAAAATATTCCATTTACAGAAACTATAAAATCTGAGCCAGGTCATTTGGTTAGTAAGCTGCACTAGGTCTCTGTGGATTCCATCTCTGGCCGTGTTACAGGAAGAGGACAAAGGTGGATGGCGCCGTGCTTACCTTGCAAAGGCCCCTGGGGCCTTCCAGAAAATGACAGACTGGTTATCACATCTATTTACCACACTGCATCTTTTCAAGCTGATCTAATGCTAAATTCTTTCTCTCAAAAGAAATTTCAGTTACTATCACTGTTTTTGGAAATTAGGGGATACTAACACACCTGATGGAGGGTAAGAAACAACCAGACACCCGCAGAACAGGAGTCAATGGGCTGCCTGGCAGGAAATGCCCTTGTTCTGCCCGTACGTCAAATAGCCCACGAAAGAGTATGTATCTCAGAACCTCAGCTCAATTTCCGATTCTTTCTTCCAGTGGCCAGTAGAAACAACCTAACACTGTTATATTTTTGTCATAGAGAGTGATGATAAATTGCATGAACCAGAGAAGCTGTATAGCTCAGTATTCTTGATAAAAATCAGGACGATGTCAGTTGAGGGAGCAAGGTCATCATCAGCGGCTCCCTCAGCAGGAGACTGAGAAATGCGCTGCAGGGGATGTGGAGGAAGAGCCAGCTGATTCCCAACCACGCCTACAGGAGTACCAGGAAGCCCAGGAGAGGAAGACTCATTGTCAAGTTGTTTGGGCCGTGGGTGTTCCAGTAGAAGTCCTAAGCTCTGCATGGGGCCCAGGCTCTGAACTAACCTCACATGGCAGACCTCAGTTCCTATAGGGAAGGACTCCTGTTAGACATCAGGATGGGATCTAAGAAGGTGATCTGCAGTGACGTTTCTTGTATTCAGTGCAAGAAGGAGACACACTACTGACCAGGTGAGGGTAGCTCAATTTCCCAGTTCTTCCCCCATCCCCACCTTTTTCTCAAGTCACTTCTAGTCTTATATAACTAACGTTCCCAGTTAGGGTGATGCAAAATCAATGTTATTTTGTTCTCCTTCCTAGGAAAATAAGTTAAGTGCAGTACAAAATGTTTTACTTAGTTGTTTCCTCATCTGCCAGGAACAGAAGAATGCCAATAACAACAACACATTCCAGGGAAAAAGCAAGTTGTACCCTTTGCTATTAGTGTTGGCTAATTTAGTTAAATCAAATCATCATAGTTTACTAATTTGGCATATATTTTATTCAGCGAGAAGAGAATGGTTCAATCTGTATTGAGCAAAGAATTGCTTTTTTTCAGTGCTGTGCTAGCGAAGTGTTACTTTTTGCTTTACAAATCATTACTTACCTATTAATTGGCTTTGGGGAAAAGAAGTTAAAGGAGATAAAAATGGAAAGACTTTTTAAAAGACAAGATAAGGAGTGGTGAGAAAAGAAACAACTTAATTATCCAGTGCTAAGAGTTCAAGAATTTCTCTGATCTCAGAATATGAAGATTTTTGTTAACTATATTGAGTAGGTGTAATCACTGCAACGAGATTATGAAATGATAAACCACGTTCTAGGTTAACTAGAAGCTGAATTATCAAAGTAAGTCATATTGTATTAAAACAGCCAAATATGGATTGAATTGAATGTAATCATGGCAGTTTGTACTCACTTAAGACCAAATTTTATTATGCTGAGGATTTATTATGGTTTGGATGACTAAACTGAAATAGGGAGAAAGAAAAGAGGCAACTTGTTCCTCCAAATTTAAAGAAACCAACAGATCTCTTATCTTCTCCAATAACAAGTTGTTTCAGAAACACAAGGGCAAATGCATGGGGACTTCTTGATGAAAATGTGGCACATACCTGTGACTTTCAAAATATGTTCTTTAGAACTTCTGGGCTACACAAAGTAACCTAATAGTCTGCTTACATAAATATTATCCTGGCACATCTACGGTAAGACCCAGTATGGTCACTGGGACATTTAATTAGTTTCATTTCATCCACTTTTGCGGAATATTAAAAAGCGTAATACCTAACATTAAATACTGCAAAGGTTTATCGTCTCCAAAATGTAAACTTAAAAGTATATTTTTAGCTTGATGAAACCTCGTCTTATTTTATCTACCACTATCTCCTTATCTACAAATTGTGTTAAAGAATCACAGGTGGCTTTTTAGCAGAGGAACTAACTAGAGCAGGTACAATTGCAGCAGGAACCTGCCTTTCGGTGCTCTGCTTAGCGCCCCCTGCTGACAGTTCCCATACAGCACTCTCCAGAATGCCATCTGGCCCATTCTGGCTGTTTGAAGGCCCCTACTGCGCAGGATCCTCTTTCTAAAGACTCATACTCTGAAAAATCTCCCAGTACCCTTCCATCTCTACCGTGGCACCACCCAATCTTTCTTCCTCCAATTCATCACTAAATTTCAGCTGACCACCCTGATCTGATTACAATTATCCATGGTGACAATATACTTATTATAAGTAAAGATATGTTTAATTCTAGACTGTAGATGCAAAACATTTTTGTACTGGTGAGAACCTTCCTCCCAATGCAAATGACATAGAGAAGAAGGAAGGTAAAAGAACCTTTATAATAGGTTCTAGGTTGGGCTGGAGCAGAGAGGAAATCTGGAGGTGCTGTAGCTACCATAGAGCTCTCCAGATAATCTGATAGTTATAATTTGAAAGATCAAGCAGGCCGGAATCCCCTTTTCCTTCAGTAAGAGATGTGCGCAGTCCAAGGGTTGCAGAGCCCTAAAGATAATGCTGACAGCTGCCCTTGCCCCCAGCACTGGAAGAATTAATCCAAAAAAGTCCTGTGGAGTTCATACTGCAGAGAGTGATGTAAAATTGGGAAACCTTGTAATTTCGAAGTTATAATATAAACATTCAATTTGGTATTAAAGGTGAACATTTTATCTCTCCATGATTGAACATCATTAAGCTCATTTGATTAGGGCTGAATAGAAATGAGTGAAGCTGATTAGCTTCATGTTGCACCTTTCAGAGTTACATCGGATTTTACTATATTCTATTAATTTGAATAGGGACCAAATTTAGAAATGGAGAATTGAAGTTCAGATCAAGATGGACCTGAACTGAAATGTTAATTCATTAAAAATTAATTTCATTGCATAATATTTAAATTTATTTTATTGAATTGAACTTAACAGATTTCAATCAAGGACTGGTTCCACTGAGCAGAATTTGACTGAGTTGCATCAAATCACTTTGAATCCTATTCAAATGAATTAGATTTTATTAATTTGAATGGAATTGAAGTGACAGAGTAGATGGGAGTTCATAATTCTGAGCAGAATTAAGAGAACAGAATAAGCCAACCCACTCTAAGTTAACTTGGCTTCAGTTTCTATAGAGGTCATGGGCATTCATGGTCTCCTCAGTAACTCTGGTTACTTCCTTTGTACCATGGCCCCATGAACAAATGTGATTAATAGAACCAAAGTGATCCAGTGGAACCACATGCTGTTGGTGGGATACGGTGAAGCACTTTTTGAGTCTTTTTCACTGGAAAAGCCCTGGGCAATTATATTAAATACTTCTTTTCCTCTTTATAGAACAAATGAAGAAGGAATTACCTGAATCCCAGGGACAATGATTTGTGTGAGTACTGGTTGCCCCCCTTATTTTTATTCTCCATTAAATACTGTAGTTATTTGAAGAAACATGCCTTCCCTCAGCCTATTATTTATACTGAATGTCTCAATATCCTGTGCCCTGATTTTATTAATTTTTATTTTATCTTTTAAACATAAAACAAGCACCTCAAGCTTGTTTTGTATTTAAAAGATGGCTATAACTTTTCAAATTAGTAGCGAAATATTGTTTTGCAACTGAAATGACATGCTACATAAGCACCTTCTTAGGGCTGGAGAGACAATTTTGGGGGCAGAAGTGAAAACCTGATTCCTGCCCTTCTAAGGTTCTGAGTTAGTGGAAACCGAGTTATATTTAGTAGTTTACAATTATGAAAGCTTTATGCCTGGATATCTGATAGGGCACACACACGGTAAGATGAAAAAATACACACTGAATGTCAAAGGAGCAGTTCAGGCAATGGGTCCTATGGGATTTTGGAGAAGGGAGTGATTACCAAGGACCAAGGTGGACTGGAGAGCCTCCATGAAGAGACAGATCTGACTGCAGTTTTGATGGATGGGTAGGATCCAGACAACTGGAATGAGGACATGAGCATTTCAGAATCTCCTGAATGGCTGGGCCAAGGTGTGAAGGAAACATCCCACTCATTTCAGGAACTATGGGGTAATCACTTAGGCTGGTGGGGACAGTGTTGAGAAGTAGAATTTGTGGTGGGAGAAATGGTTATGGGTATTTTCATGATACTTGCACTTTAGTTTTGTAGTAATGGAAAGTCAACCTTAAATTTTTAAAATGTTAAAGCAGTTTACACATATAAATATTATGTTTATATAAAGTACAGGGAATAATGGTAAAATATATAGCCTTGTACTTAGCTTATCCATTATCATTGGTATATGGTATATTGTTCTTTGACTTCTAATTTTAATATTAATAAACATGGGACTGTGTCTAGTTCTTTGCTATTTCAACATGCTCTGTGAAAATGTGTAAGAGTCTTTTGAGCATATCCCTCTAGTGGAATTTTTAGGTCATATGGTTTGTGCATCTTCAAATTTCCCCAAATCACTTGTATGAATGTAGAATCCCACCGGCAGTATATAAAACTTTCAGTTGATCAAATCCTTGACAACCTCTGGTCTTAAGCTGTTAATTTTGACAACTGGTGAATGACAAATAGTATCTCTTTTTGGTTTTAGTTATACTTCCCTGATTGTTTGCCTTTCCATGTTAAGTTTTCATTTATATTTCCTTATTTTAAAAAGTATCTGTTCATTTTTGGCTTATTCTTATTGGATTTTTTTGAGTTTTATTGATTAGTAGAAAATGCTTAGGAAAATGATACTTTAATAATTATAATAATGCAAATTTCACTTTTTTTAGTCCTTTTTCTTTTTTCTTCTTCCAGAATGCTAATTAGATATGTATTAGATGTTATTGATCTAATTTCTTGCTTTTAATCTCTCCTTCATATTTAACAACTCTTACTAACTCTAACAACTCTTACTAACCAGATTTCTGGGAACCTTTTTCAGAATCTGTTTTCCATTTAACTAGTCTCACTTCAGCTGGGTAGAAACTGCTATTTAAGTCTATTAAGCTTTTAATTTTATCCATTACATTTTGATTTCTATAATGTTTATTTGGCTCTTTTTCAAATGCTACTAATCATTTTGATAGTGTCTTCCACCATCATCTCTTCAATTTCTCCTTAAAAATAAATCTGATCCAATAATTCCAATATTTAAGTCTTTGCAGGACTGAAAATGCTATTAGTTATTTCTGTTGACTCACAATTGTGGTATCTCGGTTCACTACACATTGCTTGAATATTTTCTCCTTTGAGATCATACTCCTTGGAAATGCATCTCTGGGAATTCCTTGAGGTCCAGTTGAACCTCTCAGATAGTTTACATTTGCTTTTATCAGGTACCTGGGGGGTATTACCAAGCTGAGACCTCTTTAGAATATATTTTCAGCTTGAATTTTTTTTTCCAACCGTGCAAACAGTGTGAAATTGACCTGTAAACAGGCATCAGAACTGGCTTTTTGTTGCACAGCTTCGAGGGATAATTTCTTTCTTTTTCTCTTTACCTCCATCCAAGGTCCAGACTGTCAAAAGTCCTGTGCTGTCTTCCTTTGCAGAGTGGGTTTTTATCACTGAGAATCTAGACTCTTGGATTCTGTTTTCCATAAAGGGATATTTGATTCAACTCATCACTTGGTATGACCCTTCTTCCCCACACAGTCATGGAAACTGAAAGTGAAGGCTGCAGGGAACTGGCAGAAGCCTTCAGGCCAGTTATGGCTTTAGCGGCCATTATGCTGTTGGTCCATGGTTTTGCTACTAAGGATCTTCCTCACTTTCATTCAAGCTCAATTACACATTTCAAAGGATTTAAAAAATATTTTTTGCATGCAATTTTAAATGTTTATAGGGGAGGGCTTTCATGGTACCTATCTGGTGTAATCCTGTAGTAGAAGTCTGTTCCTGTGGGTTTTAAAGCAAGTGAGAAGCATGTCGATGTGACGCTCTGGGATGTGCCATGAGGGAAAGGAGACTAGAAACAGAGGAACCGTTCTCGGAATGATGTGATAAAGACTTGGAGGATCATGAACACGCCCCATTACAGAGGCAGGGGTCAAATGCACCATGAAAGGGAATCAGTGGGATTTGAGAACCAGATGGAACAGCTGGTAGTGAGACTCCTTGGTTTTAAGGTTAAGCAAATTTGAACATTTTGAAAGACTTTTCTATTTCAGAGGAGGGTGCTGCTTTGCAGAAAAGAAGTTCGGTTTGATTTTACATAGGATGAATTTGAGGTGTTAATGGGTCTCAACTGGGGCTGGTTCTACCTCCTCAGGTGTGATTTAGAAACAGCTGTAAGGTGCTACCGGCATTTAGTGCCCTGGGTCCAGGGATGCATAATGTCTGGCAATGTGTGAGATAGCCTTGTACAACAAGAGCTCGCCCACTGCAAATGCCAACAGTACCCTGGTGGAGAAGCCCTCTTATATAGCAATGGTCTGTTGCGGATACACAGGAGACAAGATTTGTGACTTCAAGAGAGAGATGAGAGCCAAAGCTGTGAATCTGTGAGTCATCCATAGTAATGACAGAAACTGAGAGGGGACATAGTACTTGGAACGGGATCAGGGGCCAGGTGAGTGCTTGCCTCAAGGTATGCCCACAACAGAGGAGAAGAAGAAAGACTTAAAAAAAAAGAGGCAGCTACAAAGAGGAAAGATAATCAAGGCAATATAGTCTGAAGAAAGGTTACTTCTCTGAAGTCTGCTCTCATTCTCATTCCGGAAGGCAACTTATATTGCTCCCATCTTTGTGTTAAGCCACCGTCTATACAGACAAATGCATTCATCACATTGTGTTGCAACTCTCTCATGTGGTCACTTGATCAACAAAGCTTGATCAACATCAGTGGATATGAGGCTTAGGGGGTCGCTGATGAAACTGAAGGGCAGTTTCACGTTTCAAGTAATCAAACTTCAAGAGGTCAAGGTAATGAGGATGTAAGGAAGCAAATATGAATAATCAAAAGAGGGAAGCCCCATGAGTATGAGGAGAGAGAGACCAGCCAAGGGGTGATCAGGGAGCAAGTGCAGATTCTACAAGACAGGGGGGTTGCAAAGAGAAAAAGATGAAAGCTGTGATGATTGGGCCAATGTCGATCAATAACTATTGGGCTGGACAAAAAGTTCGTTCGGGCTTTGCCATTAAAAACCCGAGTGAACTTTTTGGCCAAACAAATACAATTGCTATAATGATTCTTACTGCATCTTCCCAGCATGCAGGAGCCTGAATCAGCCCCACGTAAACACTGCCGTGGAGAAGATCTCAGGCCAGCTTCCTTATCTTCAACCCACTCTGATGAAGATGCTACTGGGGGCCTCATGAAAAGTACAAG
This sequence comes from Phocoena sinus, assembly GCF_008692025.1. Taxonomy (NCBI): domain Eukaryota; kingdom Metazoa; phylum Chordata; class Mammalia; order Artiodactyla; family Phocoenidae; genus Phocoena; species Phocoena sinus. The sequence goes on from NC_045771.1 coordinate 7,971,970, forward strand.
AGGGAAGGATACGCCTTAATGCCAAGGCGTTTTGAACTAATCCCATCTTCTCTACTACAACATAAAAAAGAAAATAAAAACTGATGACATTAAAATAATTACCCTTGACCTTTAACCCTATCATACTACTCTCAACATGATAATTTGTTACTATCTGAAAAATGTGATCTTTGAAGATGGTGGAGTAGAAGGACATCCTCTCACTCCCTCTTGCGAGAACACCAGAATCACAACTAACTTATGAACAATCATCGACAGGAAGACACTGGAACTCACCAAAAAAGACACCCCACATCCAAAGACAAGGGAGAAGCCACAGTGAGACGGTAGGAGTGGCACAATCACAGTAAAATCAAATCCCATAACTGCTGGGTGGGTGACTCACAAACTGGAGAACACTTATACCACAGAAGTCCACCCGCTGGAATGAATGTTCTGAGCCCCACGTCAGGCTTCCCAACCTGGGGGTCCGGCAATGGGAGGAGGAATTCCTAGAGAATTAGACTTTGAAGGCCTGCGGGATTTGACTGCAGGACTTCGACAGGACTGGGGGAAACAGAGACTCCACTCTTGGAGGAAACACACAAAGTAGTGCGCGCATCGGGACCCAGGGGAAGGAGCAGTGACCCCACAGGAGACTGAACCAGACCTACCTGCTAGTGTTGGGGGGTCTCCTGCAGAGTTCGGGGGTGGCTCTGTCTCACCATGAGGACAAGGACACTGGCAGCAGAAGTTCTGGGAAGTACTCCTTGGCGTGAGCCCTCCCAGAGTCTGCCATTAGCCCCACCAAAGCGCCCAGGTAGGCTCAGGGTTGGATCGCCTCAGGCCAAACAACCAACAGGGAGGGGACCCAGCCCCACCCATCAGCAGTCAAGCAGATTAAAGTTTTACTGAGCTCTGCCCACTAGAGCAACAGTCAGCTCTACCCACCACCAGTCCCTCCCATCAGGAAACTTGCAGAAGCCTCTTAGACAGTCTCATCCACCAGAGGGCAGACAGCAGAAGCAAGAAGAATATAATCCTGCAGCCTGTGGAACAAAAACCACATTCACAGAAAGACAGACAAGATGAAAAGGCAGAGGGCTATGTTCCTTCATCACAAGATGAAGGAACAAGATAACACCACAGAAAAACAACGAAATGAAGTGGAGATAGGCAACCTTCCAGAAAAAGAATTCAGAATAATGATAGTGAAGATGATCCAGGACCTTGGATAAAGACTGGAGGCAAAGATTGAGAAGATGCAAGAAATGTGTAACAATGACCTAGAAGAATTAAAGAACAAACAAACAGAGATGAACAATATAATAACTGAAATGAAAACTACATTAGAAGGAATCAATAGCAGAATAACTGAGGCAGAACAATGGATAAGTGACCTGGAAGACAGAATGGTGGAATTCATTGCTGTGGAACACAATAAAGAAAAAAGAATGAAAAGAAATGAAGACAGCCTAAGAGACCTCTGGGACAACATTAAATGCAACAATATTCACATTATAGGGGTCCCAGAAGGAGAAGAGAGAGAAAGGAACTAAGAAAATATTTGAAGAGATTATAGTCAAAACTTCCCTAACATGGGAAAGGAAATAACCACCCAAGTCCAGGAAGTGCAGAGAGTCCCATACAGGATAAACCCAAGGAGAAACATGCCAAGACACACAGTAATCAAATTGACAAAAATTAAAGACAAAGAAAAATTACTGAATGCAACAAGGGAAGAATAACAAATAACATACAAGGGAACACCCATAAGGTTAACAGCTGATATCTCAGCAGAAACTCTACAAGCCAGAAGGGAGTGGCATGATATACTTAAAGCGATGAAAGGGAAGAACCTACAACCAAGATTACTCTACCAGGCAAGGATCTCATTCAGATTCGATGGAGAAATCAAAAGCTTGACAGGCAAGCAAAAGCTAAGAGAATCCAGCACCACGAAACCAGCTCTACAACAAATGCTAAAGGAACTTCTCTAAGTGGGAAACACAAAAGAAATGACCTACAAAAACAAAGCCGAAACAATTAAGAAAATGATAATAGGAACATATATCTCGAAAATTACCTTAAACATGAATGGATTAAATGCTCCAACCAAAAGACACAGGCTTGCTGGAATGGATACAAAAACAAGACCCATATATATGCTGTCTACAATAGACCCATTTCAGACCTAGGGACACATACAGACTGAACGTGAGGGGATGGAAAAAGATATTCCATGCAAATGGAAATCAAAAGAAAGCTGGAGTAGCAATAATCATATCAGATAAAACAGACTTTAAAACAAAGAATGTTACAAGAGACAAGGAAGGACACTACATAATGATCAAGGGATCAATCCAAGAAGAAGATATAACAATTATAAATGTATATGCACCCAACATAGGAGCACTGCAATACATAAGGCAACTGCTAAGGGCTATAAAGAGGAAATCAACAGTAACACAATAATAGGGGGGACTTTAACTACTCACTTACACCAATCGACAAATCATCCAAACAGAAAATTAATAAGGAAAAACAAGCTTTAAGTTACACAATTGACCAGATAGATTTAATTGATATTTATAGGACATTCCATCCAAAAACCTCAGATTACACTTTCTTCTCAAGTGCACACAGAACATTCCCCAGGATAGATCACAACTTGGGTTACAAATCAAGCCTCAGTAAATTTGAGAAAATTGAAATCATATCAAGCATCTTTTCTGACCACAATGCTATGAGATTAGAAATCAATTGCGGGGGAAAAAAAACGTAAAAAACACAAACACATGGAGACGAAATAATACGTTACTAAATAACCAAGAGATCACTGAAGAAATCAAAGAGGAAATCAAAAAATACCTAGAGACAAATGACAATGAAAACACGACCATCCAAAACCTATGGGAGGCAGCAAAAGCAGTTCTAAGAGGGAAGTTTATAGCTATACAAGCTTACCTCAAGAAACAAACAAATTTGAAACAAATAAATAAACAAACCTCAAATAAACAATCTAACCTTACACCTAAAGGATCTAGAGAAAGAAGAACAAACAAAACTCAAAGTTAGCAGAAGGAAAGAAATCACAACGATCAGAGCAGAAATAAATGAAATAGAAACAAAGAAAACAATAGCAATGATCAATAAAACTAAAAGCTGGTTCTTTGAGAAGATAAACAAAATTGATAACCATTAGCCAGACTCATCAAGAAAAAGAGGGAGAGGACTCAAGTCAATAAAATTAGAAATGAAAAAGGAGAAGTTACAAAAGACACCACAGAAATACAAAGCATCCTAAGAGACTATGACAAGCAACTCAATGCCAATAAAATGGACAGCCTGGAAGAAATGGACAAACTCTTAGAAAGCTATAACCTTCCAAGATTGAACCAGGAAGAAATAGAAAATATGAACAGACCAATCACAAGTAATGAAATTGAAACTCTGATTAAATATCTTGTAAGAAACAAAAGTCCAGGACCAGATGGCTTCACAGGTGAATTCTATCAAACATTTACAGAAGAGTTAACACCCATCCTTCTCAAACTCTTCCAAAAATTTGCAGAGGAAGGAACACTCCCAAACGCATTCTATGAGGACACCATCACCCTGACACCAAAACCAGACAAAGATACTACAAAAAAAGAAAATTACAGACCAATATCACTGATGAATATAGATGCAAAAATCCTCAACAAAATACTAGCAAACAGAATCCAGCAGCACATTAAAAGGATCATACACCATGATCAAGTGGGACTTATCCCAGGGATGCAAGGATTCTTCAATGAATGCAAATCAATCAATGTGATACAACACATTAACAAATTGAAGAATAAAAATCGTATGATCATCTCAATAGATGCAGAAAAAGCTTTTGACAAAATTCAACACCTATTTATGATAAAAACTCTCCAGAAAGTCGGCATAGAGGGAACCTATGTCAACATAATAAAGGCCATATACGACAAACCCACAGCAAACATCATTCTCAATGGTGAAAAACTGAAAGCATTTCCTCTAAGATCAGGAACAAGACAAGGATGTCCACTCTCACCACTATTATTCAACAAACTTTTGGAAGTCCTAGCCACAGCAATCAGAGAAGAAAAAGAAATAAAAGGAATACACATTGGAAAAGAAGAAGTAAAACTGTCACTGCTTGCAGATGATGTGATACTATATACAGAATCCTAAAGATGCCACCAGAAAACTACTAGAGCTAATCAATGAATTTGGTAAAGTTGCAGGGTACAAAATTAATGCACAGAAATCTCTTGCATTCCTATATACTAATGATGAAAAATCTGAAAGAGAAATTAAGGAAACACTCCCATTTACCATTGCAACAAAAAGAATAAAATACCTAGGAATAAACCTACTGAGGGAGAGAAAAGACCTGTATGCAGAAAACTGTAAGACACTGATGAAAGAAATTAAAGATGATACCAACAGATGCAGAGATATACCATGTTCTTGGATTGGAAGAATCAATATTGTGAAAATGACTATACTACCCAAAGCAATCTACAGATTCAATGCAATCACTGTCAAACTACCAATGGCACTTTTTACAGAGCTAGAACAAAAAATCTTAAAAGTTTGTACGGAGACACAAAAGACCCTGAATAGACAAAGCAGTCTTGAGAGAAAAAAGTGGAGCTGGAGAAATCAGACTCCCTGACTTCAGACTATACTACAAAGCTACAGTCATCAAGACAATATGGTTCTGGCACAGAAACAGAAACATAGATCAATGGAATAGGATAGAAAGCCCAGAGATAAACCCACACACATATGGTCAACTAATCTATGACAAAGGAGGCAAGGGTATACAATGGAGAAAAGACAGTCTCTTCAATAAGTGGTGCTGGGAAAACTGGACAGCTACATGTAAAAGAATGAAATTAGAACACTCCCTAATACCATACACAAGAATAAGCTCAAAATGGATTAGAGACCTAAATGTAAGAACAGACACTATAAAACTCTTAGAGGAAAATATAGGAAGAACACTCTTTGACATAAATCACAGAAAAATCTTTTTTGATCCACCTTCTAGAGTAATGAAAATAAAAACAAAAATAAATAAATGGAACCTAATGAAACTTAAAAGCTTTTGCACAGAAAAGGAAACTAAACAAGACGAAAAGACACCCCTCAGCATGGAAGAAGATATTTGCAAACGAATCAACGGACAAAGGATTAATCTCCAAAATATATAAACAGATCATGCAGCTCAATATTAAAAAAAGAAACAACCTAATCCAAAAATGGGCAGAAGAACTAAATAGACATTTCTCCAAAGAACACATACAGATGGCCAAGAAGCACATGAAAAGTTGCTCAACATCACTAATTATTAGAGAAATGCAAATCAAAACTACAATGAGGCATCACCTCACACCAGTCAGAATGGCCATCATCAGAAAATCTACAAACAACAAATGCTGGACAGGGTGTGGAGAAAAGGGAACCCTCTTGCACTGTTGGTGGGAATGTAAATTGATACAGCCACTATGGAGAACAGTATAGAGGTTCCTTAAAAAACTAGAAATAGAATTACCATATAACCCAGCAATCCCACTACTGGGCATATACCCTAAGAAAACCATAATTCAAAAAGACACATGCACCCCAATGTTCATTGCAGCACTATTTACAATATCCAGGCCATGGAAGCAACCTAAATGCTCATCGACAGATGAATGGATAAGGAAGATGTGATACATATATACAATGGAATATTACTCAGCCATGAAAAGGAAGGAAATTGGGTCATCTGTAGTGACGTGGATGGATCTAGAGACTGTCATACAGAGTGAAGTAAGTTAGAAAGAGAAAAACAAATATCATATATTAACGCATATATGTGTAACCTAGAAAAACGGTACCGATGAACCGGTTTGCAGGGCAGAAATTGAGACACAGATGTAGAGAACAAATGATGGACACCAAGGGGGGCAAGTGGTGGGGGGTGTTGGCGGTGGCGGGATGATTTGGGAGATTGGGAATGACATGTATACACTGATGTGTATAAAATGGATGACTAATAAGAATAAAAAAATAATAAATAAATCAAATCATCTTCACCAACAGCAAAAAAAAGCAGCAGCAAAATGTGGGCATCCTTTAACAGCAGAGTAAGACACTGCTTATGTAACAGGCAACCTGAGGTCATGAATCACACCTGCCACTCAGTGGAGGCAGAACCCCTTTCTGGTTCACAGGACACCAAGCCCTCAGTCATTCATTATCCATCCGTTATCAGGCCCTTTTCCCAGGGAACTAAGATGCTAAAGCCTTTCTCGATGCCACAGCAATTAATAAAAGTGGCACAAGTTCAAAGTCCTCCAATCTCACAGAAGAGCAGTGAGATGACAAAAATTTCATAACAAGTGTCATATTTTTCAAGTGGGTAAAAGGGATACTTATTTAAACAGTGAAACCTCTAAAATTTGCCCTTATGTTTTTTTTCCCCTACAACAAAAGAATTGAACACCAGAGCACAGGAGCAATGTTTCCTTGTAAGTATTTAACTAAAACTTATTTTATTAGCCTGTTGATTAACCTGCTGATATTAAATGAGATTCTTCAAAGACCTTCACATCGTGTCAGTCACTTTTTTTCCAGCAAGGCGACTGATTTCAGTTTGATTGTAATGAATGTAACAAATTATATAACATTCAGATACACTCTCTGGTTACTGTTGCCTTGGAGCTCTGGATGAATAATTTTATTAAGATGCCTGTTAGGAAGTAATCTCCAAAACTTAGCGAAGACACGTGCCTCTCTCATTTTAAGTGTTAATTTTCTTTATAACCTGCCTGGACACATTGTCCCACTTTTTATTAAGAATAACACACTTCCCTATTTCTCTATTGCTAACCTCTCACTTGTTGCAGGGCTTTTGTCCTCCTGTTGTTATCTCCACCTGGAGTTCGTCACCTCTTCCCTGGCTGTCCTTGGCTTTCTTCAGGCTTCAACTTAAATGTCACATCCTCGGAGATGATGTCTGGTATAAGCCATCAAAAGTTGAGGCTTCTCTTATTCTCTCTCAGAGCACATGGTTTTATTTAATTATGCTGTTCATCACCATCTGCAATTACATTATTTCCCTGCTTGTTCACTGTTTGCTGAATGTAAGCCCCCTGAGAGCAGTGACACTGTTGTTCCCATCTCTACTGCACCGCCTGCTCTTGGCTTGACACAATGAATATTTGCTGAACTTAAAAATGATAATTATTTTTGCCTATTGATATTACACAGATCTCCAAAGTAGCCACAAGCCTATCACTGACTCTTTTTTTTTTTTAACATCTTTATTGGAGTATAATTGCTTTACAATGGTGTGTTACTTTCTGCTTTATAACAAAGTGAATCAGCTATACATATACATATATACCCATATCTCCTCCCTCTTGTGTCTCCCTCCCTCCCACTCTTCCTATCCCACCCCTCTAGGTGGTCACAAAGCACCGAGCTGATCTCCCTGTGCTAGGTGGCTGCTTCCCACTAGCTATCTATTTTATGTTTGGTAGTGTACATATGTCCATGCCACTCTCTCACTTTGTCACAGTTTACCCTCCCTCCTCCCCATGTCCTCAAGTCCATTCTCTAGTAGGTCTGCGTCTTTATTCCCATCTTGCCCCTAGGTTCTTCATGACCTTTTTTTTTTTTTAGATTCCATATATATGTGTTAGCATACAGTGTTTGTTTTTATGTTTCTGACTTACTTCACTCTGTATGACAGACTCCAGGTCCAACCACCTCACTACAAAAAACTCAATTTCATTTCTTTTTATGGCTGAGTGATATTCCATTGTATATGTGTGCCACATCTTCTTTATCCATTTATCTGTTGATGGACACTTAGGTTGCTTCCATGTCCTAGCTGTTGTAAATAGAGCTGCAATGAATATTGTGGTACATGACTCTTTTTGAATTTTGGTTTTCTCAGGCTATATGCCCAGTAGTGGGATTGCTGGGTCATATGGTAGTTCTATTTGTAGTTTTTTAAGGAACCTCCATACTGTTCTCCATAGTGGCTGTATCAATCTACATTCCCACCAACAGTGCAAGAGGGTTCCCTTTCTCCACACCCTGTCCAGCATTTATTGTTTGTAGATTTTTTGATGATGGCCATTCTGACTGGTGTGAGATGGTATCTCATTGTAGTTTTGATTTGCATTTCTCTAATGATTATTGATGTTGAGCTTTCTTTCATGTGTTTGTAAGTTTTAGCCACAGCAATCAGAGAAGAAAAAGAAATAAAAGGAATCCAAATCAGAAAAGAAGAAGTAAAGCTGTCACTGTTTGCAGATGACATGATACTATACATAGAGAATCCTAAAGATGCTACCAGAAAACTACTAGAGCTAATCAATGAATCTAGTAAAGTAGCAGGATACAAAATTAATTCACAGAAATCTCTTGCATTCCTATACACTAATGATGAAAAATCTGAACGTGAAATTAAGAGAACACTCCACCTCCTAAAGAAATGGAAATAAAAACAAAAATAAACAAATGGCACCTAATGAAACTTAAAAGCTTTTGCACAGCAAAGGATACATAAAAAGATGAAAAGACAACCCTCAGAATGGGAGAAAATAGTTGCAAATGAAGCAACTGACAGAGGAGATTTACAAAATTTACAAGCAGCTCATGCAGCGCTATATCAAAAAGACAAACAACCCAACCCAAAAATGGGCAGAAGACCTAAACAGACATTTCTCCAAAGAAGATACACAGATGGCCAACTAGCAGTGGCTCTAATGCAAGTCCACACTCTGTGCCCAGTGGAACACGTGGTCTTCCCTCCACATGCACTCCACCTCCCACTCCCCATCTCTACAGAGGGTGCAGCACGATTCCATCTCTTAGGATGGAAGTCAGAGTCCCTGCACTTTCTCCTGGTCGGTCATTTACTCCATCACTCCTCCTCTTCCGTACCTCTCAAGTCCCTGCCTGTTTCTGCCCCCTCCCCCCTCCGTCTCTTCCCTCTAATATGGAGCACCACCTTAGACTCCTCTGCATCTCTTTATTCCAGATGTGCTCACTTTGAACACACCCTCTCACTCTCCCGAGGGGAGTTTTCACAAAACCACTTTCAGTAGCTCTTTGCTGCCTCAATATCAAATCTCATCACCAAACTCTCTATAATAAGGGTTCTGCCCATTACATGCAGTCTTCCTCCTGCTGGCATACATTACCACTCCCAGACACAGAGAACCGGCCCCAGTCCCCGAATGTATCATGCTTCCCGTACCTCTGTGTCTTGCTCTTGCTGTTCTCACAGCCACACCTCTGTGGGGACCTGGGGTTGCCTTCTCTGGGAGTCCTTCCAATGCCTGATCTACTCTCCCTTCCCCACCCACGTCAGATTAAGTGACATGACCCTTACTTCAAGAAACAACAAAAATGCATTGACGGCTTATTATGTGCTAGGGGCAGGGGACACACAGTGATAAACTATGTTCTTAGCTCCTTGCAGCCCAGTTCAGGCTGGGGTAGACAGGGCACAGAGGAATTACTTATTACAAAGGGCTATGCTGTGATGGATGCCTTTCGTAGGATCCCTTTTCACCCTCTGCTTACCCCTCCCCTGGCACTTCTCAGTGGGTCTGAACTTGCCCATGGATGGGTCTTCCAGTCTGGACTGTGTGCCCTCTGGGAGCAGGGGCAGCTTACTCTTCTCTGTTTTTCCCTCTCTCTATCCTGTGTCTGGGGTGCTCTGAGCCTCCACGGCTGTTGGTGGACAGAAAGGATGACCGGGCAGCTGCTGGAGGAAGCCGACAGCTGAGCAAGCATGGCTGCACTCAATGGTTTCCTTGTTTCCATGTCTGTACCTCTAGACTGGAGGGATTGCCAGCGTTAGTCAGATGGTGTCAAGCCTCTTCTCACCCTCATCTCACTATGAGTGGAAGCCGGAGTCCTTGCCATGTTGCCTGTGATTTGCATCCCTGCCCATTTGCACCCCCTGCTCTAATTTCATCTGCTTCCTTTTCCCCTCCTCAAGCTGCTCCAGCCATGCTACCCACTGTCGTTCCTCAAACATCCAAGCACACTCCCACCTCAAGGCCTTTGCAGGTGCCATTATTTCCACTTGGAATCCTTTACCCCTAATATTAACCAGATCTCATACTCTCCCCTCTCAGATGTTGCTCAATGACACCTTATTAGGGTGGCTTTCTCTTAATAACCTGCCTAAAATAGCATCATTCCTTCCCTTCCTATCCCCTACCCTGACCTGTTTACTCCTTAGCATTTATTATTGCCAGATACATGATGTACTGTTTTGTTTACTGTTTACTTTCTGTCTCCCCCTCCCCCCACTAGAGCGTAAGATCCATTAGAGCCCAGCTTCTATTTCCAGTCTCTGAAAAATACTGCCTGTCCATAGTGGGTGTTCAGCAAATATTTTTCAGATACATGAATGCAAGTTCTTATTTCTATTTCCTTTTTTTCCTAGCCAAGCAAATAAGAAAAAAAAATCATATGCACATTCTGGTGTTTGGGAATTTAAAATTTGTTTTTGTTTGTTTTGTTTTTACTTTCAGTATTCTTTGTCCTATTGGCTGATAGTTGATTTCACCTGAGGCAACTTTATCCTACCTATTCAGTTTCTCCTGGCCTCTGGTGATTTCAGAAATACTGCAATTTGCCTCTGAAAAGTTATAGCAATTACGCCACCTATGTAACCAACCATCTCTGACCACTGATTCAGTCAGTACTGGTGTTCACAACTACGTCTGTCCTTCAGTCAGCCTTCATCCATTAGCGATAATCATATTTGCGAACCTTGAATCATATCTTGATTTTGTATTATATCCCTGTTCTCTTCTTAGCAGCACTAAACTCAAACCTTAATTCTGAATCTAGCTTTTCAGGAAGCTTAATAATCTACTTGTATCTTACACTGACTTTAAAAAAAATGTTAAGTCAGGGACTTGTTTTGACAGTTTGTCATAAGCTACGGTTGTGCAGGTTGATTTGAGGGGGTAATGGTGGAGGTCCAATCCGGCCTGCAGTCTGCTCCCTAGGCTGGGTGAGACTAATTGGTCTGCAGAGATGGAGAGTCCGTATTCTAAGTAGCACCAGGCTTCCTCTATTCTGGAAGACCCTGGTATAGACAGCAGTCGATGGCAATTCAGCACAGTTTTCTACACCTGCTATATCTGTTATGCTGTATAGTTATTATCAATGTTCAGAATCATGACCTGAGGACAGTTTTACCAAAACAAGAAGTAAGTTTAAGTTGTACGCAGCCTATTATGTTTGCAAAGGTCGGCAAACCTTAGTTTAAACAAACAAGCAAACAAAACACTGCTGCATATATTTGTTGAAACAGATAGTTTTCTATTAAACTTTCCAGTCATTCGTGGGGCCTCTGGATTTCCTGGGTTCTATCCTCTATTTTCTGCGTCTTTATGGATTAGTGGAATGTATAATTAAGGCTGATACCGTGATAGATTCCTAGGAGATTTTGGAGACACATGGCATAACCCACATGAAGTGGGGGGAAGCAATGCTCTCTTGAAGCTTAGCTCATCACCAGAGGCTTTATGGACAGACTTCCCCAGCCTGTACTCCAGTCCCAGTGGGGTAACAGTTACACCTCCAGCGTAACGTAAATCCTACAGGTCTGCAAGGAAGATGTGAAACCCTAGAGACTCACGCAGTGGCGGTCTTCTAACTGTGGACATAAAGCATCAACTAGTCTAGAAGCAGCTGATCCAGGCACCTTCTGCTTGGGAGTGGAGCTCAGAAAACGCTGCCCCTTCCCAGGCAGACTTCCAGACCGTGAGTATTCCAGCCAGTGGAGCTGACAGTGAGGCAGAGATCACTGCATGGCAAACATCGAAGTGGGAGTTCTGTGTTCCAGTTCCTCTTCCATTGTTATCTTCACGTCCCATTTTTTTTTTTTTTTTTTTTTTTTTTTTTGTGGTACGCAGGCCTCTCACTGTTGTGGCCTCTCCTGTTGCGGAGCACAGGCTCCGGACGCGCAGGCTCAGCGGCCATGGCTCACGGGCCCAGGCGCTCCGCAGCATGTGGGATCTTCCCAGACCGGGGCACGAACCCATGTCCCCTGCATCGGCAGGCGGACTCTCAACTACTGCGCCATCAGGGAAGCCCTTCACGTCCCATTTCATCCTCCCTTGCACCCTCTTCTGCTCTGTGACATGGGGGCATTGACGTTGATGATCTTTGCTTCTGGCTTTACTCCTGCCAGGGCGCTCTGATTTTCTCTCTGTTTACTTAGAAGTGACTTAATTGGTTTATGTCGCAGCATCCCTCTTTTCCAAACATTTCACATGTTGTAGCAACACTATGCACACTTGTTCCCACCACCAGAAAATATGTCCCCTTTCTTCGCCAGGTTTGTTAATACGTATTCATCTCCTCTAAACACAAACTTTGTTTCCTCATCCAGGCTTTCTCTGAGTCTCGCTAACAGAGGGAGGTGCATTTTCATATGACATTTATAAAGCCTGTCCTGCCTATGAGAGCCCTTATCATGCTGCAAGATTATCACCTGGTAAATGTCTGCCTCCCTCAGACCTTGACTATTCGGAGGTTGGGAGCCAAGTCGTTTATCTTCATGTTCTCTGCAGCTACGAAAGTTCATCATTATCATTCAGTATTTACTTATTAAATAGCTGCATGAATACAATCTTATGGCTACACCACACACCTGAGGTAATGTTAATACCACATACGTCTGGCCCCACCCTCCTGATTGAGCTTCAGACTTGCATTTCTAACAACTTGATAGATTTCTGCATTTGGTGGTGCTACAGGTACCTGTATCTCAACCTATCTCCAACAGAACTCACTGTCTGCCTTCACCAAAACACATGCATCCACTTGTGTTTGTGATCTAAGGAACTTCCCAATCACTCTTCAACTGAGCTCACCTTTTATTTCACAGAGAAATTATATGATCATCTCAATAGATGCAGAAAAAGTATTTGACAAAATTCAACATCTATTCATGATAAAAACTCTCAACAAAGTGAGTATACAGGGAGTGTACCTCAACATAACAAAGGCCATATATGACAAGCCCATAGTTAACATCAGTTTCAGTGGTGGAAAGCTGAAGCACTTTTCCTTTAAGATCAGGAACAAAACAAGAATACTCACTCTTGCCATTCTTATTCAACATAATATTGGAAGTCCTAGCCACAGAAATTAGGCAAGAAAAATAAATAAAAGGCATCCAAATTGGAAAGGAAGAAGTAAAACTATCACTATTTGAAGATGATATAATATTATATATAGAAAACCCTGAAGACTCCATCAAAAAACTGTCAGAACTAATGAACAAATTCAGTAAAGGCTGCAGGATACAAAATCATTAGACAAAAATCTGTTGTGCTTGTATTTACTAATAATGAACTACCAGAAAGAGAAATTAAGAAAACAATTCCATTCACAAATTGCATCAAAAAGAATAAAATACTTAGGAATAAATTTAACCAAGGAGGTGGAAGATCTGTAGATTGAAAAGTACAATACATAAATAAAGGAAATTGAAGAAGACACAAATAAATGGAAAGTATTCCATGCTCACAAATAAGAACTAATACTGTTAAAATGTCCATACTAAGCAATTTACAGATTCAATGCAATCTCTATCAAAATTGCAATGGCAATTTTTCACAGATATAGAATAATCCTAAAATTTGTATGGAACCATAAAAAACCCTGGCTAGGCAAAACAATTTTGAGAAAGAAGAACAGAGCTGGAGGCTGATTTCAAACTATATTACAAAGATACAGTAATTAAAACAGTATGATATTGGCATAAAAACAGTCACATAGATCAATGGAACAGAATAGAGAGACCAGAAAATAAAATCCAGACATATATGGTCAATTAATTTATGACAAAGGAGCCAAGAATATACAATGGGGAAAGGATAGTCTTTTCAATAATTGGTGTTGGGAAAACTGGACAGACACACACACACACACAAATGAAACTGGACCACTGTGTATTACACAATACGCAAAAATTAATTCAAAATGGATTAAGACTTGAACATAAAACCTGAAACCATAAAAGTCCTAGAAGAAAACACAGGCAGTAATCTCCTTGACACAGGTCTTGGCAATGATTTTTTGAATCTGACACCAAAAGCAAAAGCAAAAGCAACAAAAGCAACAATAAACAAGCGGGACTACATTAAACTAAAAAGCTTTTAAACAGCAAAGGAAATCATCAACAAAACAAAAAGGCAACCTACTGAATGGGAGAAAATATTTGCAAATCATGTATCTGCTAAGCGACTGAAATCTAAAATATATAAAGAACTCATATGACTCAATAGCAAAATAACAGAAAGATAATGATTTAAAAATGGGCAGAAGATATGAATGGACTTTTTCTAAAGAAGATATACAGATGGCCAACAGGTGCATGAAGAGATGCTCAACATCACTAACTGTCAGGAAACTGCAAATCAAAACAACAATGAGATATCACCTCACACCTGTTAGTATGGCTATTTTCAAAAAGACAAGAAATAACAAGTGCTGGGAAGGATGTGGAGAACAGGAGACCCTTGTTCAGTGTTGGTGGGAATGTAAATTTGTGCAGTCACTTTGATAAACAGCATGGAGGTTCCTCAAAAAATTAAAGCTAGAACTATCATATGATCCAGCAATTTCATTTCTGGAAATTTATCTGAACAAAACAAAAACACTAAGTTGAAAAGATATGTGTACTCTTATGTTCACCTCAACATTATTCACAATATCCAAGATACGGAAACAACCTAAGTGTCCAACGATGGAAGAACGCATAAAGAAATTGTGGCATATACATACAATGGAATATTATCAAGCCATCAAAAAGAATGAAATCTTGCCATTTGCAACAACTTGGATGGACCCTGAGGGTATTATGCTAAGTGAAATAAGTCAGACAGAGAAAGACAAACAGGGTATGGTCTCTCTTATATGTGGAATCTAAAAATAAATGAATAAATAAATAAGACCCAAGCTTGTAGATACAGAGAACAGATTGGCAGTTTATAAAGGCGGGGGGTTAGGGAGGTGGGAGAAATAGGTGAACTGTTTTTGTTTTTAGTCTAAATAACTTGAACAGTTACAATAAAAGTCTTAGAGAAGCTTAAAAAATTTTTTTTAAATTAAAAATAGAATTTTTCCTCTTACCTTTGGCCACTCTCTGGTCTTATGCTGGGCTTCCACCCCTGCCCTACCTTCTCAGGAGCTGTACACTATCACTTACTCTTTTGAACTCTTAAGAGTAAAGCTCTGAGATTCTTCCCACTGGCATTTAAACCTGAAAATTCATCCTATTTGGAAAAACAAACATAACTCAACTCCTTCAATGCCTCATCCCCTTCCAGCCATCACCCTACTTCCTCCCCAAGAAGCAAATATTCTTGAGTTTCCTGTACTTGATGCTTTTATTTCCTCACTTTCTGCTCCCTCCTTATCACTCCTATGTGGATTCTCCTCCAATTATTCTATTAAAATGGCTATTGTAAGGCCACCCCTCCCTTACTCTTATTAAATCCAATGGAGACTTTGCATCCTGCATTTTACAAGACTCCTCAGCAGCAGCATTTTATGCTCAACCCTCTGTCTTGAAACAATCTTTATACTTAAAATATATCATGAGACCTGGTCCTGATTTCTCCTACTTCTCTAGTTGCTATTTTTGTCTCTGGGTAGTCTTAACAATTTTTACTCCAACGATGAAAGTGTGGTGCCCTCCAAGCCTCTCTTCTTTGCTTCCTCTTTTCATGCTCTCTGTTCACCCTTATCTCTACCCAAGCCTTTGACAGGCACTTGACTCACTCTTGTTTACATTTAAACCAGCTCCCCCCTCTGAGATTCAACCTATATATTGAGCTGTTTATTTTACGCCTCCACTTGAGTATCTGGAACCCAATTGAAGTGTACGTAATAATCATGATCCTCTCAGCTAAATCTGGTCTTTTTTTTTTTAATTAAAAAAATTTTTTTTTGGCTGCGTTGGGTCTTTGTTGCCGCACGTGGGCTTTCTCTAGTTGCGGTGAGTGGGGGCTACTCTTTGTTGCGGTGCGCAGGCTTCTCCTTGCGGTGGCTTCTCTTGTTGCGGAGCGCGGGCTCTAGGTGCTTGGACTTCAGTAGTTGCAGCATGCGGGCTCAGTAGTTGTGGCACATGGGCTTAGCTGCTCCACGGCATGTGGGATATTCCTGGATCAGGGCTCGAACCCATGTCCCCTGCATTGGCAGGTGGATTCTTAAGTACTGCGCCATTAGCTGAAATTTTGGATTTCAGCTAATAACCCATCCATCTTGCTACATGAGCCATGGTGGGGGGGGGGGGATGGTGATCATGCATAAACCCTGCCTGTTGTTTCTCTTGCCCGTGAGCAGCCACCCTGTGTACATGGGTCTGGGGGCAGCCGTGCGCCTGTGCAGTAATGCATGAGGCCCTGGGAAGAGGGAGTTCCAATCCCTGTACCAAGGAAACACAGACCACTGCCCAAAGAACCTACTCTTGTTTGGAGCTGAGAGGGCCAGAGTGAGCCCTAGAGCTGCAGGAAGGAAGTCTTTTATTCAATCTGTGAGAGAAATACCAGAGAACTGGATCTCCTCACCACTGTTTTTTATACTTTTAAACTTCACTTTTCATGCTGTATTTGAACAGCAGGCACTGGCTTTTCCTCTGTCATGACCCACCTAAGGAGAACTGCAGCTAAGGGAAGATACAAGTGCCTGAGTGGAATGGGGAAAACTGCCCCCTCCAAATATCCCTCCACACCTCTCGCACTCGGCACCTCCTATTCAACGACCAACACAGAGGCTGTAAAAGTGGGCAAAACATTCTGTTACGCTGCTCTAGTTTTCTGTTTACCTCAGAGCATATGTTTCTCTCTGGTATCACTCATTTCAATAATATATGGCTTCAAAGACACAATTTCATGCAGATGCGGGAGAAACAGAACAACAAATTCGAAGCTCATTGCGCCATCAGTCTTTTGATTAAAGTGCCCTTTCCAGAGAGGTAAACGTAACACTTCTCCCAGCCCCTGCACAGATGTACTGCACAGCTAGATCGCTGCATTTTTACTGCAGGACCATGCCTGCCCTTGTTTAAATTGTTTTGACCTTTGGATGAGTATGTATTAAAAGAAAAAAAGTTCTATCTTTCTCCAGAATTAGGAATCTGTAATAAAAATAGGAAGGCGAGTTTGTCCTATCAGAATGGCGCCTGGCAGAGTCGCAGCAAGTGTGCTCCTGACAACTTCGTTTTGCTCCTGGAAAGAGCTGCTGTGTGACCCTGAGTCTGAGTGCCAGCCCAGAGCAGACGACACCTTCCTCAGAATTCAGGGTCCAGATGGCAGGTTCTCCAGCCAGCACTGGAGGCCTTGTCTTCTCACAGGGAAGCAGAGTCGTAGGAGTGTCACTCACGTCAGGAAAGGAGCTGTCAAAAGTCCCCTGAGTATATCAATTTGCTGCTACCTTGCAAGTTGAAAGCACCTAAAAATTACCGAGCTCAGAAACATACGAGACATTGCGTTAAGGTGAACTTCTACATATTGTGAAATTACTGCTTCCCAGATCACTGAGGACAGAAGAGAGGGTCTCCTCAATACGAACTAAGGTTAGTAATAAACCAGCACAACATGTGCTACCGTGGAAACCTTAACAGAGTACATGCCAAGGATAGTAAACGCAACCAGGATGCAGTTTGCAAGGATATTAACCAACATCTTGATTGAGCCCTGTCAGAAGAAAGCTGGTAGGAATAAAATTAAGTAAAACATTGAAAGTGAGCCCAGAAGCTTCTGTTCGGTAAGAATTTACTTAGTAATATTGTGCCCTGTCATCGTCAGACTTAAAAGAAAACTAGCTAATGTGTATGTTCTCAAAATGATTTGACACATGTTGCCTTATTCTTTCTAGGATGAAATCAGAGTGATTTACAAAGGATCTAAAATGATCTTTTCTCCCCACAAGAAACAAAGCAATATTACACAGGGACAGTAACGGGCTGTTTAATTCATTAAACGTGCATGCCTTTAAATCTATAGCAGTCTCTGCTAAAAAAAGAAATACATAAAGGTGCAGTTGTTTTGGAGAAAAAAAGACTGCTTAAATTTGGACAAACAGAAACAGTAACTTTCTTTCAAGGAATACAGAGACATTTTAAAAAGTTGCTACCAAATGACTGAAACATACATGATTAGCAAGGGCTACTGGCTTGTGGGAAGGTTGAGTCAGATACCTACTGTGTAAGGTGCTGGAAGACAAGAATGAACTTGACATTGTGCTTGATTTGAAGAAAAAATCATTATCATTTTCTTCCTCCTCAGCATCAGTATTTATTGAACCATTACTGTGTACCCAGCTCTGTTGTAAGCACTATGAATACATTATCTCACGTATCTTTAACAAACAGCCTGGGAGACATATGTTATCATCTCCATTTTACAGATGAGGACACCAAGGCCCCAAAAGGCTCAATAAATGGCAAAGCTGGGATCTGACTGATTCCTGAGTCTAACCTCTTAAACCCCAGATAAGAATGTTTCACAGCTAGTAGAACACAGATAGATTCACAAATGATTACTACACAGTGTGATATGTGTTATAAAGAGGCATGCATAAAATTTATGCTTGGAATGAGAGGTAACTTTTACAGTGTCAAGAAGAAAGACAGGGATGATAATTTTCCAATGAGAAAAATTATTAAAGTATTATTTCATATAGACCTTGGGATGGACAGAAACTTTCTAAGCAGCATTAAAAAAGGAACTGGATTGTGGTGGTGGCTATGCAGGTCTATAAATTTATAAATTTTCCTTTAAGAATAAAATAATAAAAATTGATGAATTTCCTCAAAATTAAGAATTTCTATCAAACATAACCATTAAAAAAATGAAAATGCAAGCCACAGACTAAGAAAAGATATTTGAAATACATGTATTTGGCAAAGGACTCCTACCTAGAATATATTAAAAACTCCCATACATGAATAAGAGAAAGACAACAACCCAATTTAAAAATAGGCAAAAAGCTTAAGTAGCCACTTCACTAGAGAGATATCCAAATGGCCAGTAAGCATATTAGAAAGTACTGAACTTCAATATCCACTAGGTAAACACAAATCATAAGCACAGGTAAATACTATTATACTTTCACTAGAACGGGGAATCATAAAAATGTTAACAGTCCTGAGTGTTGGTGAGGACGTAAAGGAGCTGAAATGCTCATTCATCGCTGATAGGAGTGTAAATTGATCCACCCACTCTGGAAAACTGTTGGCTGTATCTATAGAAACGAAACATATGTCTACTCTGCACCCTAAATATTCCACTCTTGGACCTATACCCAAGAGAAATGAATGTCTAGGTCCACAAAAAGATACGTACAAATATTTTCATAGTACCTTTATTCATAACAACCCTAAAGCAGAAACCATTTTAATGTCCATCTGTAAGAAAATGAGGCCATTAATAAAATGGAATTTGACAAATCAGTAAAGAATATTTGATGCATGAATGGGTATCACGCTGAGTGAAAAAGGACAGACACAAAACAATATACATCGAGTGATTCCATTTTCGTGCATTCTGAGAACAGGAAAAAATTAATAGTGGTTACCTCCGGGGGTACTGACGGGCAGAGGCCATGAGGGAACCCATGGTATGCTTCAAGATTTCACTTCTTGGCCTGGGTAGTGGGTACATACGTATGTGTGTGAGAAAATTCACTGGGCTCTGCTCTTAAGACTGATGTACTTAATGCAATGTACTGTACAAGGTATGTACAAATATATATACATATGTATACACACATATCTTATAATATATTCTAACAGAATGTAAAAACATAAAATATAAAAAGAGAACTGAGGCACAAAAGTATGTATTATGTATATACTCAGATGCCGTGACTTTTAAAAAAACTGAAGTATACGTTATTGAAATATAATATGCAGATCCCAAAGTTAACCCACTTTAAGTATACATTTCAATGATCTACAGTAAATTTATGGAGTTGTGTAACCATCACTGCAATCCAGTTTTTGAACATTTCCATCAGCCCTCAAATTCCTTTTGGTGCATTTGCCGTCAATTCTTGCTGCCGTGCCCCCAGCCCCAGGCAGACGCTAATCTGCTTTCTATTTCTACAGATTGGCCTTTTGCGGACATTTTATATAAAATGAATTATATATGCGACCTTTTGTGTTTGGCTTCTTTCACTCAGCATAAAGCTTTGACGTTCATCCATGTTGTAACATGTATCATGTTCATTTCTCTTATATTATTGAGTAATATTCCATTGCATGTATATACCACAGTTTGCTTATTTATTCATCAGTTTTTTGCTAGGATTTTTAAACCTAAAGGTAATTCACTTTTCTCAAAACAAAACAAAATATATCTTTCTTAGATACCCTATTCTTTAAAAGAGAACATCTCTACATGTCACCCTACTAAAACAAAAAGAACAAGAAAACCTCTAAACTTTCCATTGAAAAAGATACTTAAATGATAACCAGAAAATGTTACCATCATAGCTGCCAGGAGCTTCAGTTTGGCCCTATGAAAATCGAGGGATGAGAAAGGTTAGTGTTGGGAATAACGCAGGGGAAAACCAACAGCCCCTCTAAACCTTGCTTTTCCCAGGGCCATGTCCTTGAATTTTCCAATGCAATTTGTCAAACGGCAAGAGTAAAGCAGCCACTGAACACTGGTGTGACACTGTCAAATCATTTTGCCAATTTAGACTTTTCTTCTCACGTTTAAAATCCTTTAATGACTTACTATCTTTAAAGAGTAAAAGTACTAAATATACGGAATCAAAGGCCATAAAATTTTTAGCTGCTACAAGGGAAAAATAAAACACAAACAGCTAATATCTCTAATATGTAATTAGGAAAAACAGAAAGCCCTTCTCAACTGTTTGAATAACAAAGAGGAGAAATAATTCAATGGATTATTTATAAAAATTTATTTTCAGACTGTAACAGTTCCTATAGCTGTGAAATTAATAGCTTTGCCCAAACTTTTTATTTAAAACTACCTATGGCATAAGATTGATGCATGATGGAATATTTATTTCAGTTTCAAGTCTTGGTTAAATACAGTATTTTTTAGTTTTTTTTAAAAAAATTTTCCTTTACATTGATTTTTAGTCTTGGTGCTATATTAATGAGTATTTCTCCATATGGTGTTCCAAACATTTAGCTCAGTAATGGGCATGGTGGCTATTACACATGGATTGACTGATTGATTACTTCTCATTTATTCTGGGGCCTGAGAAAGAAGGAAAAATAAAAAGGCCCTGACAGCTGGCAGCTTGCAAGTAACAGCTAGGCCGGGGAAGAAGCCTGACTCCACAGAATATCAGCAATCATCAAACAGGGTCACTCCATGACCTTGGTGAAACACGACCGAAAAAGACTTCATCATGTCGAAACACAAAATGCCCCATGTGGCCACAAAAGTAACCAAACAGCTCCCTCTCCTGGTTTCCATGTGCGGCCATGGCTTCTTTCACAGTGACAAACAGCCCTACCTACACGTTCCTCCTGCCTCTTAGAAAAAAATATTAAGCTACTCAACCATCATGTTGCATCCACTTCCCAACAGCACCCAATCCAGAATAAATCTTCACTTCTTTAAACTCTCCCCCAGATCACCCACCACTGCCCAAAGCCTACAACCCTCTCTCCCTGCAGTCTCTTAGTAAGACGCTCCCCAGGTCCTGATGGCTCACATCCTCCCTCAGTGCAGGAGACTCAAAAACCTAACTTCCTGTGGTGTGTTCCTGGTTGTCTTTGCTGGTGGGCGTCACAAAGCAAACATTACATGATAAAAAGTGCCCTAATTTAGGCTTTCTAGAAGGTACGGTATTGACCTCATGACTTAAAAGAGCAAAGCAGGTAACGTCAGCAGCTATAACTGCTACTTTAAGAAACTGCGATTGTGGAGGCAAAGGAAGGGATGCCAATGATATTTATTTCAATTTAATTCCAAGGTTTCATAAAGCAGGTAATAACTAATTCTAGCAACTTTACCTATTATCTGGTGTGACTGAAGTTTAGAATGATTAATCCCTTTCTTGTTCTATAATGGGGGAAATGGCTTTTTTTTTTTTTTTTTGCCCTGTCTTAGGTGGGACACACACACACACACGTAAATTGAAGTTCACATACAAATAAAAATTATTTTCACTTTGAGAGATATAAATATAAATGTTCTAATCTGCTTTTGAAATTAAGGAAAGGAAACAAAGCTTTGACCAATGGCAATGACAATGAAAAGCAATGAGAAGACAAGAAGTAAGGAAAAAACCAATAAACTTCAGTAGCAAATTAGACAAAGTGGACACCAAAGAAGAGTGAAAGAAAGATGGAGAAAAGAAACTGAGAGGAGAAAATGGCACCAGAGAGCAGAACAGAAAAGACAGGAGGGGTAATTAAGGAGACCTAGAGATGATCACACTGAGTGAAGTGAGCCAGACAGAGAAAGACTCATATCATATGGTATCACTTAGATGTGGAATCTAAAAAAGTGATACAGATGAACTTATTTACAAAACAGAAATAGACTAAAAGGTTAGAAAACATATAGTTTTTATAGTTACCAAAGGGGAAGTGTGGGGGGGATAAATTAGGAGTTTGGGATTAACTAATACACAATACTATATATAAAATAAATGACCAGGACCTACTGTATAGCACAGGAAACACTACTTGATATTTCTGAATAACCTATAAGGGAGAAGAAACTGAAAAAGAATATATATATATGTATTACTGAATCACTTTGCTGTACACCGGAAACAAACACAATATTGTAAATCAACTATACTTCAATTAAAAAAAAACCGAAGTATTAGTTGATACTATCATGGGCCTTCTATTATACTTTGGATCTGTGAAATGAAGAGTATAATACAATTATCAAGGGTGGAGAATAAACTGGAGAAAACGAAGCACAGACTGTTAAACACAAAACTAGTCTACAGCACAGCAGTGAAGAGAACAGGTTCTAGAATCAGACTAAAACACAGCCCTACCGCTTAGAAGCCATACAACTTTATTAATCTCTTTATGTTTTATGTTGCTCATGAATCCATATTCCTCATAACGTTGTTAAAAGATTAAATGGGATAAAGCAAGCAGACCCTGTGGGGTCCCTGGCACACCGCGGTGCTGGGCAGCCAGTAGCTGCTCGCATTACTAACCACATTCAGGCTAACAAGGAATTCACTGTATTCCCATTAAAAAAAAAGATACAAAGAATGGAAAACACAGGGCAAAGGGATCTCTTCCAGTAGGTGGCTGGAATTTTCTTTTCATTTATGTATGTAAGGTGGAATCTACTTTGGTCTCAGTATAAATAAGTGGAAAAATTCTCTGTTCTGCAGTGCTATGAACAAGTGATACACTATGATTTTTACTGTGGTGAATCCAGCCCCAGCTGGGACCCTGGAGCTTTATTCCTCACCTCCATCCTCTACTCTCACATAATTTTTTCACTGGCAAATACTTCCTACTTGTGTTGTTACCACTTCTGTCTGCTTCAGAAGGTAGGGTCACTAGAGGAGTCTGATGCCCAAACATCCAAAATGTATATTCACTACTGCAGCTGAAGCAGAAGAGATTACGTAAAGCATTTTGGTTTGTATATTTACTTACTTTGTTTTGTTCTTTCCCTGAGTCTATTAACCTGAAACTCCCAGTAGAGAGAATTTTGAAGAAAAGGGGACCTTTATATTTTACATGTTTCCTAGCTAACTCCTAAGGCATGCTAAGAATACTCCTCACTCTTTTATTTAAATGAAGGTTTGTGCTTAGGTCCCTTAGTTGTAAGAAGAACCATCAGTGTCACTAATTTTAATAATAACAAACACATAAAAACAGACACATAGGTCAATGGAATATAATAGCCGAGAAATAAAACCACCCATATATGGTCAATTAATTTATGACAAAGGAGCCAAGAATATACAATGGGGAAAGAATAGTCTCTTCAGTAAATGGTGTTGAGAAAACTGCATAGCATCATGTGAAAAAAGAAACTAGATCACTGTTTCATACCAAATACAAAAATTAACTCAAAATGGATTAAAGACATGTGAACCTAAGACCTGAAACCATAAAACTCCTAGAAGAAAACGCAGGCAGTAAGCTTCTTAACATCAGTCTTGGCGATGATTTTTGAATGTGGTACCAAAAGCAAAGGTAAAAAACAAGCAAAAATAAACAAGTGAGACTACATCAAACTAAAAAGCTCTTTCGCAGTAAAGGAAACCATCAACAAAATGTAAAGGCAACCACTGAATGGGAGAAAATATTTGCAACTCATATATCTGAAAAAGGGTTAATATCCAAAATACATAAAGAACTCATGAAATTCAACAGCAAAAAAATGAATAATCCAATTAAAAAATGAACAGAGGATCTGACTGACATTTTTCCAAAGAAGACATACAGACAACCACAGATGCATGAAAAGATGCTCAGCATCACTAATCATCAGGGAAATGCAAATCAAAACCACAATAATATATCACATCACACCTGCCAGAATGGCCATCAACAAAAAACAAGAAATAACAAGGGTTGGTGAGTATGTGGAGAAAAGGGAGCCCTTGAGCGCTGTTGGTGAGAATGTAAATTGGTGCAACACTGTAAAAAAACAGTATGCAGTTGCCTCAAAAAATTAAAAATAGAAAAAATTAAAAATAGAACTACCATGTGATTAAGCAATCTCACATCTAGGAATTTATCTGAAGAAAATGAAAGCACTAACTCAAAAAGATATCATCACCCCCATGTTCACTGCAACACCGGAAACAATACATGCATCCCCATGTTCATAGCAGCATAATTTACAATGGCCAAGACATGGAAACAACCCAACTGCCCATACAGATAGTTGGCTTAAAAAGATACGATATAGGGGGGGGCCCCCCTGGTGGCGCAGTGGTTGAGAGTCTGCCCGCCGATGTAGGTGACACGGGTTCGTGTCCCGGTCCGGGAGGATCTCACATGCCACAGAGCGGCTGAGCCCGTGAGCCATGGCCGTTGAGCCTGCGCGTCCGGAGCCTGTGCTCCGCAAAGGGAGAGGCCACAACAGTGAGAGGCCCGCGTACCGCAAAAAAAAAAAAGATATGATAGTTGAGGAAGATGGCATAACAGTAAGACGCGGAGATCACCTTCCTCCCCACGGATACATCAGAAATATATCTACACATGGAACAACTCCTACAGAACACCCACTGAACGCTGGCAGAAGACCTCAGACCTCCCAAAAGGTAAGGAACTCCCCACGTACCTGGGTAGGGCAAAAGAAAAAACAGAGTTAAAAGAATAGTGACGGGGGCTTCCCTGGTGGCGCAGTGGTTGGGAGTCCACCTGCCGAGGCAGGGGACGCGGTTTCGTGCCCCGTGCCGGGAGGATTCCACGTGCCGCGGAGCTGCTGGGCCCGTGGGCCGTGGCCGCTGGGCCTGCGCGTCCAGAGCCTGTGCTCCGCGGAGGGAGCGGCCACAGCAGTGAGAGGCCCGTGTACCGCAAAAAAAAAAAAAAAATAGGGACGGACCTGCACCAGTGGGAGGGAGCTGTGAAGGAGGAACGGTTTCCACACACTAGGAAGCCCCTTCGCGGGCGGAGACTGCGGGTGTTGGAGGGGGAAGCTTCGAAGCCGCGGAGGAGAGCGCAGCCACAGGGGTGCGGAGGCCGGCGCTCACCAGACTGAGAGACTTGTCTGCTCACCCGCCGGGTCGGCGGGGCTGGGAGCTGAGGCTCGGGCTTCGGTCGGAGCGCAGGGAGAGGACTGGCGGCGTGAACACAGCCTGAGGGGTTAGTGCGCCACGTATAGCCGGGAGGGATTTCAGGAAAACGTCTGGAGCTGCCGCAGAGGTAAGAGACTTTTTCTTGCCTCTTTGTTTCCTGGTGCGTGAGGGGAGGGGCTTCAGAGCGCCGCTTAAAGGAGCTCCAGAGACGGGCGGAAGCCGCGGCTAAAAGGGCGGGCCCCAGAGACGAGCATGAGACGTTAAGGCTGCTGCTGCCGCCACCAAGAAGCCTGTGTGCGAGCACAGGTCACTGTCCACACCTCCCCTCCTGGGAGCCTGTGCAGCCAGGGACAACTTACCCAGAAGAACGCAAGGCGGGCCTCAGGCTGGTGCAACGTCATGCCGGCCTCTGCCGCCGCAGGCTCGCCCCGCACTCCATGCCCCTCCCTACCCCCAGCCTGAGTGAGCCATAGCCACCGAATCAGCGGCTCCTTTAACCCCATCCGGCCTGAGCGAAGAACAGACGCCCTCAGGCGACCGACACGCAGAGGCGGGGCCCAATCCAAAGCTGAGCCCCGGGAGCTGTGAGAACAAAGAAGAGAAAGGGAAATCTCTCCCAGCTGCTTCAAGAGCAGCAGATTAAAGCTTCGCTATCAACTTAACGTACCCTGCATCTGTGGAATACATGAATAGACAACGAATCATCCCAAATTGAGGAGGTGGACTTTGGGAGCAAGATATATTAGTTTTTCCCATTTTCCTCTTTCTGTGAGTGTATGCACATCCTTCTGTGTGAGATTTTGTCTGTATAGCTTTGCTTTCACCATTTGTCCTAGGGTTCTGTCCGTCCGTTTTTTTTTTTTGTTTTGTTTCTTTGGTTTTTTATTTAAAAACAATTTTTCCCTAATAATTATTTTTTATTTTAATAACTTTATTTCATTTTATCTTTATTTTATTTTATCCTCTTTCTTTCTTTCTAATTTTTCTCCCTTTTATTCTGAGCCGTGTGGATGAAAGGCTCTTGGTGCTCCAGCCAGGAGTCAGGGCTGTGCCTCTGAGGTGGGAGAGCCAACTTCAGGACACTAGTCCACAAGAGACCTCACAGCTCTACATAATATCAAACGGCAAAAATCTCCCGGAGATCTCCATCTCAACACCAAGACCCAGCTTCACTCAACGACCAGCAAGCTACAGTGCCAGACACCCTATGCCAGACAACTAGCAAGACAGGAACACAGCCCCATCCATTAGCAGAGAGGCTGCCTAAAATCAAAATAAGCCCACAGACACCCCAAAACACACCACCAGATGTGGACCTGCCCATCAGAAAGACAACATCCAGCCTCATCCACCAGAATATAGGCACTAGTCCCCTCCACCAGGAAGCCTACAAAACCCACTGAACCAACCTTAGCCACTGGGGACAGACACCAAAAACAACGGGAACTACGAACCTGCAGCCTACAAAAAGGAGACCCCAAACACAGTAAGATAAGCAAAATGAGAAGGCAGAAAAATGCACAGCAGATGAAGGAGCAAGATAAAAACCCACCAGACCAAACAAATGAAGAGAAAATAGGCAGTCTACCTGAAAAACAATTCAGAATAATGATAGTAAAGATGACCCAAAATCTTGGAAATAGAATAGACAAAATGCAAGAAACATTTAACAAGGACCTAGAAGAACTAAAGAGGAAACAAGTAATGATGAACAACACAATAAATGAAATTAAGAATACTCTAGAAGGGATCAATAGCAGAATAACTGAGGCAGAAGAACAGATAAGTGAGCTGGAAGATAACATAGTGGAAATAACTACTGCAGAGCAGAATAAAGAAAAAAGAATGAAAATAACTGAGGACAGTCTCAGAGACCTCTGGAACAACATTAAACGCACCAACATTCGAATTATAGGGGTCCCAGAAGAAGAAGAGAAAAAGAAAGGGACTGAAAAAATACTTGAAGAGATTATAGTTGAAAACTTCCCTAATATGGGAAAGGAAATAGTTAATCAAGTCCAGGAAGCACAGAGAGTCCCATACAAGATAAATCCAAGGAGAAACATGCCAAGACACATATTAATCAAACTATCAAAAATTAAATACAAAAAAAACATATTAAAATCAGCAAGGGAAAAACAACAAATAACACACAAGGGAATCCCCATAAGGTTAACAGCTGATCTTGTACAGAAACTCTGCAAGGCAGAAGGCAGTGACAGGACATATTTAAAGTGATGAAGGGGAAAAACCTGCAACCAAGATTACTCTAGCCAGCAAGGTTCTCATTCAGATTTGATGGAGAAATTAAAACCTTTACAGACAAGCAAAAGCTGAGAGAGTTCAGCACCACCAAACCAGCTTCACAACAAATGCTAAAGGATCTTCTCTAGGCAAGAAACACAAGAGAAGGAAAAGACCTATAATAACAAACCCAAAACAATTTAGAAAATGGGAATAGGAACATACATATCGATAATTACCTTAAATGTAAATGGAGTAAATGCTCCCACCAAAAGACACAGACAGGCTGATGGATACAAAAACAAGACCCATATATATGCTGTCTACAAGAGACCCAGTTCATACCTAAGGACACGTACAGAATGAAAGTGAGGGGATGGAAAAAAATATTCCATGCAAATGGAAATCAAAAGAAAGCTAGAGTAGCAATTCTCATATCAGACAAAGTAGACTTTAAAATAAAGCCTATTACAAGAGACAAAGAAGGACACTACATAATGATCAAGGGATCGATCCAAGAAGATGATATAACAACTGTAAATATTTATGCACCCAACATTAGGAGCACCTCAATACACAAGGTAAATACTAACAGTCATAAAAGGGGAAACTGACAGTAACACAATCATAGTAGGGGGCTTTAACACCCCGTTTTCAACAATGGACAGATCATCCAACAAGATGGACTTAATTCATATTTTTAGGACATTCCTTCCAAAAACAACAGAATACATATTTTTCTCAAGTGCTCATGGAATGTTCTCCAGGATAGATCATATCTTGTGTCACAAATCAAGCCTTGGTAAATTTAAGAAAATTGAAAGTGTATCAAGTGTCTTTTCCGACCACAACTCTTTGAGACTAGATATCAATTACAGGAAAAGATCTGTAAAAAATACAAACACATGGAGGCTAAACAATACACTACTTAATAACCAAGTGATCACTGAAGAAATCAAAGAGGAAATCAAAAAATACCTAGAAACAAATGACAATGGAGAAACTCGGTGTAGGGATTCTGACCTGAGCTGGGGTCTGCGCTTCCAGTGAATGCTGTGGGAGCAAGCGGATGACCCTGGCACCAATAAGGGCACTGGCTGGGCAGCCTGGGCGAGCTGGAGCCTACCAGAAAGCTTAGATCCTGTGGCCAAGGGCACAGACCTAGGCGAAGTGGAGCGTGGCAGGCAGCCTTATGACAGCTACTGTCCGTGAGAACTCTTCATACAGATGAAGTATATCCAATAGCTGGAAAGATGCAGTTTTGGAGGATCTAAAAATGGTGATGACTTCTACTCCAACTTAGAAAGGCAATTCTGTGGTGGACCATGACCCCAAGCTTCCTTGATGAGACCACTGCCTGGATAATCAGGTTTATCTATTGTTATTTTCTTAAATTTTGTTGGGAGGGGGAACCTTGAAGATGGCGGAAGAGTAAGACGCGGAGATCGCCTTCCTCCCCACGGATACACCAGAAATACATCCACACGTGGAACAACTCCTACAGAACTCCTACTGAAGGCTGGCAGAAGACCTCAGACCTCCCAAAAGGCAAGAAACTCCCCACGTAACTGGGTAGGGCAAAAGAAAAAACAGAGACAAAAGAATAAGGACGGCACCTGCACCAGTGGGAGGGAGCTGTGAAGGAGGAAAAGTTTCCACACACTAGGAAGCCCCTCCGCGGGCGGAGACTGCGGGAGGCAGAGGGGGGAGTTTCGGGACCGCGGAGTAGTGCACAGCGACGGGTGCGGAGGGCAAAGCGGGGAGATTCCTGCACAGAAGATCGGTGCTGACCGGCACTCACCAGCCCGAGTGGCTTGTCTGCTCACCCGCCGGGGCGGGCGGGGCTGCGAGCTGAGGCTCGGGTTTTGGTTTTGGACGGAGCTCAGGGAGAGGACTGGGGTTGGCGGCTTGAACATAGCCTGAAGGGGTTAGTGCACCACGACTAGCCGGGAGGGAATTCGGGGAAAAGCCTGCACCGGCCGAAGAGGCAAGAGACTTTTTCTTCCCTCTTTGTTTCCTGGTGCGCGAGGAGAGGGATTTAAGAGCGCTGCTTAAAGGAACTCCAGAGACGGGCGCGAGCCGCGGCTAAAAGCGCGAACCCCAGAGACGGGCGCGAGCCGTGGCTGAGGGCGCGAGCCCCCGAGACGGGCGCGAGCCGCGGCTGAAAGCGCAAAACCCCAGAGACAGGCGCGAGCCGCGGCTAAAACCGCGGACCCAAGAGCCGGACGGGAGACGCTAAGGCTGCTGCTGCCGCCACCAAGGGGCCTGTGTGCGAGCACAGGTCACTCTCCACACCCCTCTTCCGCGGAGCCTGTGCAGCCCGCCACTGCCAGGTTCCCGGGATCCAGGGACAACTTCCCCGGGAGTACGCACGGCGGGTCTCAGGCTGGTGCAACATCACGCCGGCCTCTGCCGCAACGTCACGCTGCCTCTGCAGCCGCAGGCCCGCCCCGCACGTAGTGCCCCTCCTAACCCCATCCCCCAACCCCCGGCCTGAGTGAGCCGGAGGCCCCGAATCAGCGGCTCCTTTAACCCCGTCCTGTCTGAGCGAAAAAACAGACGCCCTCCAGCGACCTACACGCAGAGGCAGGGCCAAATCCAAAGCTGAGCTCCTGTGAGCTGTGAGAACAAAGAAGAGAAAGGGAAATCTCTCCCAGCAGCCACAGAAGCAGCGGATTAAAGCTCCACAATCAACTTGATATACCCTGCATCTGTGGAATACCTGAATAGACAAGGAATGATCCCAAATTGAAGAGGTGGAATTTAGGAGCGAGATCTATGATTTTTTTCCCTTTTCCTCTTTTTGTGAATGTGTACGTGTATGCTTCTGTGTGAGATCCTGTCTGTATACTCTTGCTTCCACCATTTGTCCTAGGGCTCTATCCGTCCATGACTTTTTTTTAAAAAATTCTTTTTCTTAATAATTAAGTTTAATTGTAATAACTTTATTATACTTTACCTTCGTTCTTTCTTTCTTTCCTTCCTTCCTTCCCTCCTTTAGACAACGAATCACCCCAAATTGAGGAGGTGGTCTCAGGGAGCAGGATTTATGATTTTTCCCCCTTTACCTCTTTTTGTGAAGGTGTATGTATATGCTTCTGTGTAAGATTTTCTCTGTATAGCTTTGCTTCCAACATTTGTCCTAAGGTTCTATCCGTCCCTTTTTTTTTTTTTCTAAATATTTTTTAATTCAATAACTATATTATACTTTATTTTATTTTTACTGTATCATCTTTCTTTCTGTCTTTTTTCCTTCTTTCCCTCCTTCCTTCCTTCCTCCCTCCCTCCCTCCCTCCTTTCTTTCCTTCTTTGCTTCTTTCTTCCTTCCTTCCTTTCCTCCTTTCCTTCTTTCTTTACTCATACTTCTACTAATTCTCCCTACTTTTTCTCCCTTTTATTCTGAGCTGTGTGGATGAAAGGCTCTTGGTGCTCCAGCCAGGAGTCAGGGCTCTGCCTCTGAGGTAGGAGAGCCAACTTCAGGACACTGGTCAACAAGAGACCTCCCAGCTCCACATAATATTAAACGGTGGAAATCTCCCAGAGACCTCCATCTTAACACCAGCACCCAGCTTCACTCAACGACCAGCAAGCCACAGTGCTGGACAACCTATGCCAAACAACTAGCAAAACAGGAACACAACCCCACCCATTAGCAGAGAGGCTGCCTAAAATCATAATAAGGCCACAGACACCCCAAAACACACCACCAGACGTGAACCTGCCCACTAGAGAGACAAGATCCAGCCTCATCCAGCACAACACAGGCACTAGTCCCCTCCACCAGGAAGCCTACACAACCCACTGAAACAACCTTAGCCACTGGAGACAGACATCAAAAACAACGGGAACTACGAAAGTGCAGCCTGCAAAAAGGAGACCCCAAACACAGTAAGATAAGCAAAATGAGAAGACAGAAAAACACACAGCAGATGAAGGAGCAAGATAAAAACCCACCAGACCTAACAAATGAAGAGGAAATAGGCAATCTACCTGAAAAAGAATTCAGAATAATGATAGTAAGGATGATCCGAAATCTTGGAAGTAGAATGGACAAAATGCAAGAAACAGTTAACAAGGACCTACAAGAACTAAAGATGAAACAAGCAACAATGAACAATGCAATAAATGAAATTAAAATCACTCTAGATAGGATCAATAGCAGAATAACTGAGGCAGAAGAACGGATAAGTGACCTGGAAGATAAAGTAGTGGAAATAACTACTGCAGAGCAGAATAAAGAAAAAAGAATGAAAAGAACTGAGGACAGTCTCAGAGACCTCTGGGACAACATGAAACGCACCAACATTCGAATTATAGGGGTTCCAGAAGAAGAAGAAAGAAAGAAAGGGACTGAGAAAATATTTGAAGAGATTATAGTTGAAAACTTCCCTAATATGGGAAAGGAAATAGTTAATCAAGTCCAGGAAGCACAGAGGGTCCCATACAGGATAAATACAAGGAGAAACACGCCAAGACACATATTAATCAAACTGTCAAAAATTAAATACAAAGAAAGCATATTAAAAGCAGCAAGGGAAAAACAACAAATAACACACAAGGGAATCCCCATAAGGTTAACAGCTGATCTCTCAGCAGAAACCCTACAAGCCAGAAGGGAGTGGCAGGACATACTGAAAGTGATGAAGGAGAATAGCCTGCAACCAAGACTACTCTACCCAGCAAGGATCTCATTCACATTTGATGGAGAAATTAAAACCTTTACAGACAAGCAAAAGCTGAGAGAGTTCAGCACCACCAAACCAGCTTTACAACAAATGCTAAAGGAACTTCTCTAGACACGAAACACAAGAGAAGGAAATGACCTATAGTAGCGAACCCAAAACAATATATAAAATGGGAATAGGAACATACATATCGATAATTACCTTAAATGTAAATGGACTAAATGCTCCCACCAAAAGACACAGATTGGCTGAATGGATACAAAAACAAGACCCTTATATATGCTGTCTACAAGAGACCCACTTCAGACCTAGAGACACATACAGACTGAAAGTAAGGGGATGGAGAAAGATATTCCATGCAAATGGAAAGCAAAAGAAAGCTGGAGTAGCAATTCTCATATCAGACAAAATAGACTTTAAAATAAGGACTATTAAAAGGGACAAAGAAGGACACTACATAATGATCAAGGGATCGATCCAAGAAGAAGATATAACAATTGTAAATATTTATGCACCCAACATAGGAGCACCTCAATACATAAGGCAAATACTAACAACCATAAAAGGGGAGATCAACAGTAACACATTCATAGTAGGGGACTTTAACACCCCACTTTCACCCATGGACAGATCATCCAAAATGAAAATAAATAAGGAAACACAAGCTTTAAATGATACATTAAACAAGATGGACTTAATTGATATTTATAGGACACTCCATCCAAAAACAACAGAATACACATTTTTCTCAAGTGCTCATGGAACATTCTCCAGGATAGATCATATCTTGGGTCACAAATCAAGCCTTGGTAAATTTAAGAAAACTGAAATTGTATCAAGTATCTTTTCCGACCACAACGCCATGAGACTAGATATCAATTACAGGAAAAGATCTTTAAAAAATACAAACACATGGAGGCTAAACAATACACTACTTAATAATGAAGTGATCACTGAAGAAATCAAAGAGGAAATAAAAAAATACCTAGAAACAAATGACAATGGAGACACAACGACCCAAAACCTATGGGATGCAGCAAAAGCAGTTCTAAGGGGGAAGTTTATAGCAATACAAGCCCACCTTAAGAAGCAGGAAACATCTCGAATAAACAACCTAACCTTGCACCTCAAGCAATTAGAGAAAGAAGAACAAAAAACCCCAAAGCTAGCAGAAGGAAAGAAATCATAAAAATCAGATCAGAAATAAATGAAAAAGAAATGAAGGAAACAATAGCAAAGATCAATAAAACTAAAAGCTGGTTCTTTGAGAAGATAAACAAAATAGATAAACCACTAGCCAGACTCATCAAGAAAAAAAGGGAGAAGACTCAAATCAATAGAATTAGAAATGAAAAAGGAGAAGTAACAACTGACACTGCAGAAATAAAAAAAATCATGAGAGATTACTACAAGCAACTCTATGCCAATAAAATGGACAATCTGGAAGAAATGGACAAATTCTTAGAAATGCACAACCTGCCAAGACTGAATCAGGAAGAAATAGAAAATATGAACAGACCAATCACAAGCACTGAAATTGAAACTGTGATTAAAAACCTTCCAACAAACAAAAGCCCAGGACCAGATGGCTTCACAGGTGAATTCTATCAAACGTTTAGAGAAGAGCTAACACCTATCCTTCTCAAACTCTTCCAAAATATAGCAGAGGGAGGAACACTCCCAAATTACTTCTACGAAGCCACCATCACCTTGATACCAAAACCAGACAAGGATGTCACAAAGAAAGAAAACTACAGGCCAATATCACTGATGAACATAGATGCAAAAATCCTCAACAAAATACTAGCAAACAGAATCCAACAGCACATTAAAAGGATCATACACCATGATCAAGTGGGGTTTATTCCAGGAATGCAAGGATTCTTCAATATACGCAAATCTATCAATGTGATAAACCATATTAACAAATTGAAGGAGAAAAACCATATGATCATCTCAATAGATGCAGAGAAAGCTTTCGACAAAATTCAACACCCATTTATGATAAAAACCCTCCAGAAAGTAGGCATAGAGGGAACTTTCCTAAACATAATAAAAGCCATATATGACAAGCCCACAGCAAACATCATCCTCAATGGTGAAAAACTGAAAGCATTTCCACTAAGATCAGGAACAAGACAAGGTTGCCCACTCTCACCACTCTTATTCAACATAGTTTTGGAAGTTTTAGCCACAGCAATCAGAGAAGAAAAGGAAATAAAAGGAATCCAAATCGGAAAAGAAGAAGTAAAGCTGTCACTGTTTGCAGATGACATGATACCATACATAGAGAATCCTAAAGATGCTACCAGAAAACTACTAGAGCTAATCAATGAATTTGGTAAAGTAGCAGGATACAAAATTAATGCACAGAAATCTCTGGCATTCCTATATACTAATGATGAAAAATCTGAAAGTGAAATCAAGAAAACACTCCCATTTACCATTGCAACAAAAAGAATAAAATATCTAGGAATAAACCTACCTAAGGAGACAAAAGACCTGTATGCAGAAAATTATAAGACACTGATGAAAGAAATTAAAGATGATACAAATAGATGGAGAGATATACCATGTTCTTGGATGGGAAGAATCAACATTGTGAAAATGACTCTACTACCCAAAGCAATCTACAGATTCAATGCAATCCCTATCAAACTACCACTGGCATTTGTCACAGAACTAGAACAAAAAATTTCGCAATTTGTATGGAAACACAAAAGACCCCGAATAGCCAAAGCAATCTTGAGAACGAAAAAAGGAGCTGGAGGAATAAGGCTCCCTGACTTCAGACTATATTACAAAGCAACAGTAATCAAGACAGTATGGTACTGGCACAAAAACAGAAAGATAGATCAGTGGAACAGGATAGAAAGCCCAGAGATAAACCCACGCACATATGGACACCTTATCTTTGATAAAGGAGGCAGGAATGTACAGTGGAGAAAGGACAGCCTCTTCAATAAATGGTGCTGGGAAAACTGGACAGGTACATGTAAAAGTATGAGATTAGATCACTCCCTAACACCATACACAAAAATAAGCTCAAAATGGATTAAAGACCTAAATGTAAGGCCAGAAACTATCAAACTCTTAGAAGAATACATAGGAAGAACACTCTATGACATAAATCACAGCAAGATCCTTTCTGACCCACCTCCTAGAGTAATGGAAATAAAAACAAAAATAAACAAATGGGACCTAATGAAACTTCAAAGCTTTTGCACAGCAAAGGAAACCATAACCAAGACCAAAAGACAACCCTCAGAATGGGAGAAAACATTTGCAAATGAAGCAACTGACAAAGGATTAATCTCCAAAATTTACAAGCAGCTCATGCAGCTCAATAACAAAAAAACAAACAACCCCATCCAAAAATGGGCAGAAGACCTAAATAGACATTTCTTCAAAGAAGATATACAGAATGCCAACAAACACATGAAAGAATGCTCAACATCATTAATCATTAGAGAAATGCAAATCAAAACTACAATGAGATATCATCTCACACCAGTCAGAATGGCCATCATCAAAAAATCTAGAAACAATAAATGCTGGAGAGGGTGTGGAGAAAAGGGGACACTCTTGCACTGCTGGTGGGAATGTGAATTGGTTCAGCCACTGTGGAGAACAGTATGGAGGTTCCTTAAAAAACTACAAATAGAATTACCATATGACCCAGCAATCCCACTACTTGGCATATACCCTGAGAAAACCAAAATTCAAAAAGAGTCATGTACCAAAATGTTCATTGCAGCTCTATTTACAATAGCCAGGACATGGAAACAACCTAAGCGCCCATCATTGGATGAATGGATAAAGAAGATGTGGCACATATACACAATGGAATATTACTCAGCCTTAAAAAGAAATGAAATTGAGCTATTTGTAATGAGATGGATAGACCTAGAGTCTGTCATACAGAGTGAAGTAAGTCAGAAAGAAAAAGACAAGTACCGTATGCTAACACATATATATGGAATTTAAGGGAAAAAAAATGTCATGAAGAACCTAGGGGTAAGATAGGAATAAAGACGCAGACCTACTGGAGAACGGACTTGAGGGTATGGGGAGGGGGAGGGGTGAGTTTTGACAGGGCGAGAGAGAGTCATGGACATATACACACTAACAAACGTAGTAAGGTAGATAGCTGGGGGGAAGCAGCCGCAAGGCACAGGGATATTAGCTCGGTGCTTTGTGACAGCCTGGAAGGGTGGGATGGGGAGAGTGGGAGGGAGGGAGACGCAAGAGGGAAGACATATGGGAACATATGTATATGTATAGCTGATTCACTTTGTTATAAAGCAGAAACTAACACACCATTGTAAAGCAATTATACCCCAATAAAGATGTTTAAAAAAAAAAAAATGACAATGGAGACACAACGACCCAAAACCTATCGGATGCAGCGAAAGCAGGTGTAAGAGGGAAGTTTATAGCAATACAATCCTACATTAAGAAACAGGAAACATCTCGAATAAACAACCTAACCTTGC
The DNA here is from genome assembly GCF_008692025.1 of Phocoena sinus. Classification (NCBI taxonomy): domain Eukaryota; kingdom Metazoa; phylum Chordata; class Mammalia; order Artiodactyla; family Phocoenidae; genus Phocoena; species Phocoena sinus. The sequence goes on from NC_045771.1 coordinate 8,009,165, forward strand.
ACCTAAAGCAATTAGAGAAAGAAGAACAAAAAACCCCCAAAGTTAGCAGAAGGAAACAAATCATAAAGATCAGATCAGAAATAAATGAAAAAGAAATGAAGGAAATGATAGCAAAGATCGATAAAACTAAAAGCTGGTTCTTTGAGAACATAAACAAAATTGATAAACCATTAGCCAGACTCATCAAGAAAAAAAGGGAGATGACTCAAATCAATAGAATTAAAAATGAAAAAGGAGAAGTAACAACTGACACTGCAGAAATACAAAGGATCATGAGAGATTACTACAAGCAACTCTATGCCAATAAAATGGACAACCTGGAAGAAATGGACAAATTCTTAGAAATGCACAGCCTTCCGAGACTGAACCAAGAAGAAATAGAAAATATGAACAGACCAATCACAAGCACTGAAATTGAAACTGTGATTAAAACTCTTCCAACAAACAAAAGCCCAGGACCAGATGGCTTCACAGATGAATTCTATCAAACACTTAGAGAAGAGCTAACACCTGTCCTTCTCAAACTCTTCCAAAATACAGCAGAGGGAGGAACACTCCCAAACTCATTCTACGAGGCCACCATCACCCTGATACCAAAACCAGACAAAGATGTCACAAAGAAAGAAAACTACAGACCAATATCACTGATGAACATAGATGCAAAAATCCTCAACAAAATACTAGCAAACAGAATCCAGCAGCACATTAAAAGGATCATACACCATGATCAAGTGGGGTTTATTCCAGGAATGCAAGGATTCTTCAATATATGCAAATCAATCAATGTGATACACCATATTAACAAATTGAAGGAGAAAAACCATATGACCATCTCAATAGATGCAGAGAAAGCTTTTGACAAAATTCAACACCCATTTATGATAAAAACCCTCCAGAAAGCAGGCATAGAGGGAACTTTCCTCAACATAATAAAGGCCATATATGACAAACCCACAGCCAACATTGTCCTCGATGGTAAAAAACTGAAACCATTTCCACTAAGATCAGGAACAAGACAAGGTTGCCCACTCTCAACACTATTATTCAACATAGTTTTGGCAGTTTTAGCCACAGCAATCAGAGAAGAAAAAGAAATGAAAGGAATCCAAATTGGAACAGAAGAAGTAAAGCTGTCCTTGTTTGCAGATGACATGGTACTCTACATAGAGAATCCTAAAGATGCTACCAGAAAACTACTAGAGCTAATCAATGAATTTGGTAAAGTAGCAGGATACAAAATTAATGCACAGAAATCTCTGGCATTCCTATACACTAATGATGAAAAATCTGAAAGTGAAATTAAGAAAACACTCCCATTTACCATTGCAACAAAAAGAATAAAATATCTAGGAATAAACCTACCTAAGGAGACAAAAGACCTGTATGCAGAAAATTATAAGACACTGATGAAAAAAATTAAAGATGATACAAATAGATGGAGAGATATACCATGTTCTTGGATGGGAAGAATCAACATTGTGAAAATGACTTAGTACCCAAAGCAATCTACAGATTCAATGCAATCCCTATCAAACTACCACTGGCATTTTTCATAGAACTAGAACAAAAAATTTTTCAATTTGTATGGAAACACAAAAGACCTCGAATAGCCAAAGCAATCTTGAGAACAAAAAATGGAGCTGGAGGTCAGGCTCCCTGACTTCAGACTATACTACAAAGTTACAGTAATCAAGGCAGTATGGTGCTGGCACAAAAACAGAAATATAGATCAATGGAACAGGATAGAAAGCCCACAGATAAACCCACGCACGTATGGTCACCTTATCTTTGATAAAGGAGGCAAGAATATACAGTGGAGAAAAGACAGTCTCTTCAATAAGTGGTCCTGGGAAAACTGGACAGGTACATATAAAGTATGAAATTAGAACACTCCCTAACACCAAACACAAAAATAAACTCAAAATGGATTAAAGACCTAAATGTAAGGCCAGACACTATAAAACTCTCAGAGGAAAACATAGGCAGGACACTCTATGACATCAATCACAGCAAGATCCTTTTTGACCCCCTTCCTAGAGAAATGGAAATAAAAACAAAAATAAACAAATGGGACCTAATGAAACTTCAAAGCTTTTGCACAGCAAAGGAAACCATAAACAAGGCCAAAAGACAACCCTCAGAATGGGAGAAAATATTTGTAAATGAAGCATCTGACAAAGGATTAGTCTCCAAGATTTACAAGCAGCTCATGCAGCTCAATAACAAAAAAAAAAACCCAGTCCAAAAATGGGCAGAAGAACTAAATAGACATTTCTCCAAAGAAGATATACAGATTGCCAACAAACACATGAAAGAATGCTCAACATCATTAATCATTGGAGAAATGCAAATCAAAACTACAATGAGATATCATCTCACACCGGTCAGAATGGCCATCATCAAAAAATCTAGAAACAATAAATGCTGGAGAGGGTGTGGAGAAAAGGGAACAGTCTTGCACTATTGGTGGGAATGTAAATTAATACAACCACTATAGAGAACAGTATGGAGGTTCCTTAGAAAACTAAAAATAGAACTACCATACAACCCAGCAATCCCACTACTGGGCATATACCCTGAGAAAACCATAATTCAAAAAGAGTCATGTACCAAAATGTTCATTGCAGCTCTATTTACGATAGCCCAGACATGGAAGCAAGCTAAGTGCCCATCATCAGATGAATGGATAAAGAAGATGTGGCACATATATACAATGGAATATTACTCAGCCATAAAAGCATATGAAATTGAGATATTTGTAGTGAGGTGGATGGACCAGAGTCTGTGCTACAGTGTGAAGCAAGTCAGAAAGAGAACAACAAATACCGTATGCTAACACATATACATGGAATCTAAGGAAAAAAAAAAGTCATGAAGAACCTAGGGGTAAGACGGGAATAAAGAAAGAGACCTACTAGAGAACGGACTTGAGGATATGGGGAGGGGGAAGGGTAAACTGTGACAAAGTGAGAGAGTGGCATGGACATATTTACACTACCAAACGTAAAACAGATAGCTAGTGGGAAGCATCCTCTAGTACAGGGAGATCAGCTCAGTGGTTTGTGACCACCTAGCAGGGTGGGATAGGGAGGGTTGGAGGGAGGGGGACGCAAGAGGGAAGAGATATGAGAACATATGTATATGTATAACTGATTCACTTTGTTTTAAAGCAGAAACTAACACACTGTTGTAAAGCAATTATACTCCAATAAAGATGTTTAAAAAAAACCACCTGCCCAAATTAATGACGTTCTCCACTGTCAACCCTAGCAGGTGCATGGAATTAAACAATTACAGTGATTTTTTTATAAGTTAAAAAAAATTTTCCTCCTCAATGAAACTTCCTTCTTTCCTTTCTTCTTCCACAAGGTCAGACCTGCTTCATGCTCTGAGACTCTCCCAGCATCCTCCTGTAAGCAGCTTTTGGCAGGAAACAGCTCTTTGCAGGAGGCCCCTTTCATCTCGTCACTTTAGCAAAGCTATACTGCAACTAACCTTAAACCAGGCACCCCCATGCTCTACTCACGTCCAGCCCAAGCACACCTTTCAAATCTTTTGATCACGTAATACCTTGCCTAACCTGTTGGTTCTTTCCATCGATCAAAGAAGTAGAGATGAAGAATAAATAATTAACAGGTCACCAGATCTCTTCCCTTGCTTCCGCGTCAGTAATCATGTGAACAAACTTTGAACAAACTGTGTGAACAAGATGGAATCTAAAGAAAGATCACAGGAAGTCGACAAGCTTGCAAGCAGTGGCGGGTGGCGATGACTCTGACCCCCTATCTCAATGATTAACTGAGAGTACTTCCTTTTTCCCTTTAAAAACTTTCATGGCTGAGGAGAATCTTCAGAGTTGGATCTGGGAGATGAGTCCACATTCTCCCCAGAATGCCAGCTTTCTGATTAAAAGCAATCTTTGGGTTCTACCAACACTTGCTTTTTGAACATTGATTTTTGAGCAGTGGGCAGCTGGACCTGAGTTTGGTTAACAGTCCAACTCCTTCACCCTCTTTTCACTCCCAGTTAAACGTCATAAATATCTTGCATGTTGAATCCTGTCTTAGCATGTGCTTCTTGGAGGACCTGAGCTAACACACCAGTTCTACCGTTTACTAGCTATGTGACCTTGGGCATCTAACATGCCTTTGCCTCAGTCTCCCCATCTGTTAAATAGATGTAATAATAATGCCTATCTCAAAGGATTGTTGTGAATTATTTTTTATGCTTCCCCTAGCAACAAGTGAGATGCTGAATAAATATTTACTGGATGACTTAAAAATAGAAGAAGTTCACAACAATCAATTTAAATGGTAAACTGATGAGATGTAAAAAAAACCTCTAGGCTAAACTGTAAGCTGATATGAAACTGGGTCAGACCAGTCTATCCTTGACACAAAGTTATTACCCTCAACCTATATTCTCCATCACTCTGCAGTGTGTCCTCAAGCAAGGAGACCAGAAAACCAAAACCATAATGAAAATCATTATTCAGGGAGACTTTTATGTCCCTCTGGATCAAAAGTCAGTCTTCACACTGTAGTTTATTTTTTTACTTCCTTTCCTCAATTATTTTGAAATTATCACTTTCTTGCAAGCTGCAATTAATATCACTTTATTATTTTACTTACTTTCCTTGTCTGTGATGTGCTGATTCCCTGCCACCCCCCAGAGTAGATTCATTTCTTTTTAGCTTTGTCTGCATAAATTTAGCTCTTTCAACAGTTCAATTTGAAATTCTCACTCTCTTAACACATTGTTGTCAACCTAGAGTTTTTACCTTTTATTGTATTCTCAAACCTTTTTTTCTTTCAAATTTACATTGTTTTGGGCCTAATCTGAAAGCAAGACCCCATGATCAAACCATACATTCTCTTCCTACTTTATACAATTGATGTATTTGTTTTCATTTTGAAAATGACATGCTGATGCAGCAACAAAGCAATAACACACTGTGTACGTGATACACAGTAAATGACTCCAAGATCGCAGTAGTAGGGAGAGTTGTTGAAAGGGTCTAGCTTTTCTGGTCAATTTTTAGCTTTCAAGAGAACCGGTAAAGTGGCTGCATTGAAAGAAAAGGATACTTGGCTTTACTTGTAAATGACAAATTTCTTAGATAATACCTTTAGAAATCAGTTCCTATCACTGGGCCATTTAGTGCCATGAATGCCTTGAGCATGAATTCCTAGAGGTAAACTATACCATACACAATCAATGATTTGAGACAGAGTCTAAATGATGGAATAGTATGTATATTTTTAAAAGTTCACTTACTTATCATTAGTGGCAAGTATTTTTTTATAATATTAAAACATTACAAAATATTTTTTCTCTCATTAAAGAGTGGTCCCAGAGACACTTAACAATTTTTTACTGAAACATGGTCCCAGCTGAGTGCTAACGTGAAGGGGGTCCCAGTTACAAAGATTTGAATCTAACATACTCCATTCCCAAGAAGTTCTCATGTAAGAGTATCTCTCAACTTCCTTCTTTAGTAATACAGAATCAATAAAGAACTATATCACAGGAAATTATAACAAATCATAAATTGTCAGACTGCATTATTATGGACACAAAAGATGCATGTTATAGCACATTTATTTTGTGATTTCAGAAGGTTGCCCTTAAGTAATCTTGGATATAGTACAAAGCCAAATAGATGGGAATGCTGGGAGTATGGTTGAAATTGACACAAATGATTTGTGATTCTACTACTGGAATTGGTGCTCATATTGAAAATACTTCGAGGGAGGGTGAGGAATGGTAGGATACGTGTTATGCCAAAAGTAACTTCTTTTTTATGGGAAGCTTTGACAGAGATTCCATTTTGATTTCATGAAATTCATCCAAGTTCTTGATTCAGGTAAATTTCTTACTTTCACATTTCCCTAGTTTCATTTTCAGTAATCACAATTATGTAGCAGGCATTTTAAATCCATGGTTTGCCAAGTAGTATCTTTTCTGACCGTGGGCAGGCCAAAAGGATGGTGCCAGTTTCTAAGGCTGCCTTGAAGTGGTTTGCTGAAGACAGTTTCACTAGTGATCAGATTATATCTGCATCACCACAAAATTTCATGCTAGCTAACTCCTATCCTTCATGTCTTAACTAATATGCTACTTCTATGAAATTTCTTCTGGACTCTTTGGATTGGGCTGAGACCCAGCTATGGCCTCCCTTAATATTTGAGAATTCATCTCTCTTTGCACTTATGATTTTATAATATAGTTCGTAGTTTAAGTGTCTTATTCTCCCAGTTGGGTTGCAAACTCTGTGAGGTTGGTGGCTGTCTAAATCTTGTCCATTTTGTATGATCAGTCTTCAGGGCAAAGTTGGCACGTAGTAGAAATTCAATGGATTTATTGAATGCCTAAGTAAATGAGCAATCATGGAGACTTAGATATAATCTTATTTTGTATTCATTTATGCACAATTTCTCTGTCCTTTTATGCTATGAGCCATTTATTGGTATGGCCTGGACCTCATTTATCTCTGCTTCCTTTATAACATATATAATATAATGCTTCATACAAAGTAGATGCATATATATCTGCTGAAAGAATGGGTTGATGACTCGATGATCAACAGTGTATTGGAAAGGTACTGGATTAAGTTCCAAGGGGCCCTATTTGTGGTTTCTGCTGTAACAGAAACTATTTGTCCTTTGGGATTAAAAACTTAGTTCTTTCTTGCAGTAGAGTGCTCTTTTGATTAGACAAGGTACGAAACTTTATCACAAATAGAAGAAGCCTAGTTGACACAGAAGGAAACAACTATAAGGCTAGCACATGGGGTGACATTAAAGAAAAGTTTAGATTAATAGGCTAATGGAAACAAGTTGCGATCAGTCTTCTCTGCTTTAGAGAAATCTACAAGAAAGAAACAATGGGTCACCACCTCTCTCACCTGGACTTGTGACTTGTCATCCTCTGTCATCATGGTAAAGACAATGTGATTCTAGAGCTAATATATATAGGGTTTTAATTCAGGCTGAGCAATAAATGGACTCTATATCTTTCTGGAAATTTTTCAAATATGAAATCCATCTTACAATAATTTAAAATAGAGCCAGTTTGTAATCTATGTCTAAAAATACATATTTTAATATGTATATATTTGTATATTCCAATGACAGTTTATAACTTACACTGTTTATATATTGGTATGAGCGAGATCCATAAGGCCTTTATCATCTAATGTATAAAACACATTTCTTAATAAATGATATTGTAATCAATATTACAGGCAATGTTTGCTATCTACTTTGTTTTACTTTTCGTGAATTTTAATTGAAGTTCCTTTATTCTTGAAAAGAAGCCCCGCTGTATTAACACATTCTGTGAAACCAGTCATCAAGCCAAGGGATGAGACTGAGAAAGTTTAGACTTTACCACATGGTATCAAGAATGACAGCAAACTAGGGATATCTGAACTCTAGCAATATTTTTTTTTAATTGGCATTGAGAAAAATCATCTTAGGATATCTTACCCTCGGTTCTAGAATAGCTCCCTGGAGAAAATAAACATTACCTTCTTTTTAGAAACCCTCCAAACTTGTGTTGTTGGCTGCACTGCAGAAATTATGACTGTACTTTTAAAAATCTTGTCTTGATCTTGTCAGCACATCATTAATTTGCTATTAAACTACCTGCTTTACAAAGCTGATTTTGTAGCATGGCATGGTTCTTTCTCTCCTTAGTGATCTCATGAGATGACAAATTACAATGTAAGCTAACAAATGACTAGAACTTGGCAGATATAATATTTCTGTTATTTTCCCTGCTTCCACTGAGATGCTGTCAATCCCTAACAGTATTATAAACAGACGGCTAATTGTTACAAAACTATGTATTGTTAATGCAGAAACTTGCCTACTTCCTGGGAACATATGGTTGAGAAAGTAATTTTACAGCATTTATAAGGATAATGCAAACCGAGGACTAGTTCCAAAAAGTGGGAGGGCATTCTGAGTAATTTGTGAATTTACATTTTATCTTGTACTCTCTTAAGGATGCAAATTTGGTTTTTGAAGAGGTAAGAAGTTTGGATATAACCTCGTGTTGTAGTTTGCCAGGGCTGCTGTAACAAAGTACCACAAACTGGGTGGTTTAAAACAACAGAAATTGATTGTCTCTCAGTTCTGGAGTCTAGAAGTCTGAGATCAAGGTGTCAGGGCCACACTCTCCCCTGGGAAGCTCCAGGGCAGAATCTTCCCTTGCCTCTTCCAGCTTCCGGTGGCTGCCAGCAGTCCTAGGTACTCCGCGTCTTGTGGATACATCACTCCAGTCTCTGCGTTTGTCCTCACATAGTGAGAACACTCCCTGAGTGCTTGTGCCCAGATTCCCCTCTTCTTGTAAGAACAGCAGTCACTGGATTAGGGCTCACCCTACTCCAATATGACCTTAACTTGATTACTGCACTTTCCAAACAAGAACATATCCACAGGTTCCAGGGATAAGGAATTCAACATGCCTTTTAGGGGGATGCAATTTAACCTATAGGGTGTATACACCCAAGAACTTGTTAAAATACATTTCAGTAACACCCAGTTTTCTTCTTTTTTTTGCGGTACGCGGGCCTCTCACCGTTGTGGCCTCTCCCGTTGCGGAGCACAGGCTCAGACGCACAGGCCCAGCGGCCACGGCTCACAGACCCAGCCGCTCTGCAGCATGTGGGATCTTCCCGGACCAGGGCATGAACCCGTGTCCCCTGCATCGGCAGGCGGTCTCTCAACCACTGTGCCACCAGGGAAGCCCCCCAGTTTTCTTCTTAGCAGAGTTCTTCTACTCTAACAGAAACATCAGCACTGGAAAGCCCTCATTTCCTTGTGGGAAGTATTTGTGTTTTAATTAATGTCTATTCTTTGTCCTTGAAGGCAATACTTCATCCAGTTCAATGTACCTGGGTCAGAAACGAGCAGAAAGTGATTTTTTAAATGTCGTGTTGTGTAGTTAGAGCTGGAAGGGTTTCTCGGAGCACAGTCTCTGCAGGACACCAATATTGTGCATGTTCTTGCTGTGACTCACGTGACTTAATTGTTACGAACAGGTAAAATAACTGCACTGGATGCAAATCACTGCTGCTGGAGTGTAAACTGTATGAGCGATGTAGATTTGGATTAGAGATTCGCTGATTTTTCCAGTGTTCTGTCTGGTTTTACTCTTTTCAAGTTTAACTGCATTGTGTCAGAGTTTTATTTCTGAACTTTAGCCTCTAAATGATAGGTGGGCTTTACTTCTTAGAGGCAAATGTCCAGGTCAATCTTTAGGATCCCTGCTCTCAATTAATAACAAGCATCAACAAGAGCAGAACTTCTTCCCATGAAGTCAAGTTCTTGGTCATCTGTCTTCTGACAAATTCAGGATCTTACAAAACCAGCTCTCCTCAGTAATCTAGTTCTAATAGCTATGAGGTTCCTTTTGATAATATAATCTATGAAAATTTCAAGGCACATTCATACTAACTTTATAAAAATGCAAAAGATTTTCAAATTAAGTGTACAGCATTTGGAAACTTTTGCAATAAGTAATGTGTTATCTAAACAATGTGATACCTGAATATTTTAACCTTAAAGAAGACTAGACAGAATCCATTTTAAGACTGAATTTCAAACTTGGTAAAACAATAACATAACATGGATATCACACAGAAAGAAGTGTAATAATCCCATATATTAGAAAAACAATTGCTTAATTTAGTTTATGTCAAAATACAGGAAACATCCGTCGTTATCTTTACATAATTTTATTTTAGCTGCAGACTTCAAGTAAATTAACCAAGATAAAGAGAGATGACAAATATGCAGAAAAATTTAGTGAGTCCTCTGATTGGCCAACCTTTTCTCAGGTCCCTCCCTGAGCAGCTGAGATGTTCCTGGATTTGATTTGGCCTAAGCCCTGGGCCTTGTTTGTTTTCTTTTCTTTTGTAACACCTTTATTGGAGTATAATTGCTTTACAATGGTGTGTTAGTTTCTGCTTTATAACAAAGTGAATCAGCTATACATATACATATATCCCCATATCTCCTCCCTCTTGGGTCTCCCTCCCACCCTCCCTATCCCACCCCTCTAGCTGGTCACAAAGCACCGAGCTGATCTCCCTGTGCTAGGTGGGTGCTTCCCACTAGCTATCTATTTTTTACACTTGGTAGTGTATATATGTCCACGCCACTGTTTCTTTTTAAACGTTATTCAGGTGATTCCCATATGCAGTCAAGGTCAGGAACCACGACGGAGCAGGAGGCAGCAGGAACTCACCCTGGCTGAGCTCAGTTGAAGCGTTGAGCCACGTACCAGGTCATGCCTTGATTTAGCAAAACAAAGCATTTATCTTAGTGATCCAGATGGTTTTTTGGACCTCAGACTATCAAGCAGAGCTTGGACACAGGACAGAGAAAGCAATTCTTTATTTAGGGCAGGAGAGCTTCTCCCAGGGAATCTGGACTGGAGAGGCAGCATCACTTCTGTGGGGGTTTCAGAGTCCAGGTAGGAAGGTCAGGATCTTTGTTAGAAAAGGAGCATGCTCAAATCCGCATGTGCAGAACTTCTTTTCAAATATCAGAAACCCAGTCTTCTGTGTTGTCTCCACCAGACTGTGAGTGTAAGATTTTTGGAGGTCTGGGCATTGGTAGGAGTTTCATCTTTTACACTCTTCTTTCCAGGGAAAGCAAAGTCATGCTTCAGTAGGCAAATAGATGGTAAAAGGGGATTTGTATGCAGCAATTTGAATAGTTAATGTTAATGAGAGCCTAGAGGAAGTATATGCTTTGAGAAAGCAAGTTTCAGGGAGAAGCATCAAGCAAAGATGCCAATCAGAGCTTTGAAAGCTTTGGTTTTGGAAGGAACAAACACCTGGCAGCAGAAGTAATCCCTTGATGGAAGATTTCTTCCACTTAAGTTCAGGTTCATAAGCTAAGTAGGGACACAGAGTAGCCTAGACCAGTCAGCCTCCAGGGAAGCCACAAGCCAGATTTTCTCTTCCTCCCTACTCTTTTCAGTCTGTTCTTCTTCCCTCAGACACAATTAAGTCTCCACCATGACTCCTACCTGCCAACTACAGTGTGTCTAATAGAAATAAGATGGGAGACACATTTGTAATTGAAAATTCTCTAGCAGTCACATTGAAAAATTATTTTTAAACGAATTAAAAAAAATAATTTTAATATTTTATTTAACCCCATGTACCTAAAATAATTATTTCAACATAGTCAATGTAAATAATTATTAATGAACTGTTCAACATGCGGTTTTGTACTCTGAAGGCTTGTGTATATTTTATGTTTACAACATATATTAATTTGGCCCCTTCTTTTTAAGGGGAAATATTGATGAATACTCAGATTTCATACAGCTTATAATTAAAAAGGTAGATTCACCTAACCACACTGTTTCAATTAGATTTAAAAGTCTTCCATATGCGAATTGAGTATCAATTTTTAAAATTTAAATTTATCAATCAAAATAAAATTTTTATTTTACAATAAAAATATCTGTCACAGAAATCAGTTGCATTTCTTTATACTAACAATGAAATATCAGAAAGGGAATGTAAAAAAACAATAACTTTTAAAATCACATTAAAAAAATAAAATACTTATTAATAAACCTGACCAAGGAGGTGAAAGACTTATATGCTAAGAACTATAAAACATTAATGAAGGAAATTAAAGATGAGTCAAAGAAATGGAAAGATATCCCATATGCTCTTGGATTGGAAGAATCAATATCATTAATATGGCCATACTACCCAAAGCAATCTACACATTTAATGTGATCCCCATCAAATTACCTATGACATTTTTCACAGAACTAGAACAAATAATCTTAAAATTTATATGAAACCATAAAAGACCCCAAATTGCTAAAGCAATCCTGAGGAAAAAGAGCAAAGCAGGAGCCATAACCCTCCCAGATTTCATATAATACTACAAAGCTACAGTAATCAAAACGGGGTGGTACTGGCACAAAAACAGACATATGGATCAGTGGAACAGAACAGAGAGCCCAGAAATAAACCCACACACCTACGGTCAATTAATCTTCGACAAAGGAGGCACGAATATAGAATGGGGAAAAGACAGTCTCTTCAGCAAGTGGTGCTGGGAAAGCCAGGCAGCCGTATGTAAATCAATGAAGCTAGAACACTCCCTCACACCATACTCAAAAATAAACTCAAAATGGCTTAAAGACTTAAATGTAAGACATGACACCATAAAACTCCTAGAAGAGAGCATAGGCAAAACATTCTCTGATATAAATTGTACCAATATTTTCTTAGGTCGGTTTCCCAAGGCAATGGAAATAAAAGCAAAAATAGACAAATGGGACCTAATCGAACTTACAAGCTTTTGCACAGCAAAGGAAACCATCAACAAAATGAAAAGACAACCGATGAAATGGGAGAAAATATTTGCAAATGATGCAACTGACAAGGGCTTAATTTCCAAAATATATTAATACAAACAGCTCATAAATGTCGACAACAAAAATACAAATAACCCAATCGAAAAATGGGCAAAACACCTAAATAGACATTTCTCCCAAGAAGACATACAGATGGCCAACAGGCACATGAAAAGATACTCAACATCGCTACTTATTAGAGAAATACAAATCAAAACTACAATGAGATACCACGTCACGCTGGTCAGAACAGCCATAATTAAAAAGTTAAATGCTGGAGAGAAAAGGGAAGCCTCCTACACTGTTGGTGGGAATGTAAGTTGGTGCAGCCACTATGGAAAACAGTATGGAGGTTCCTCAAAAAACTAAAAATAGAGTTGCCATATGATCCGGCAATCCCACTCCTGGGCATTTACCCAGACAAAACGATAATTCAAAAAGACACATGCACCCCTATGTTCACAGCAGCACTATTCACAATAGCCAAGACATGGAAACAACCTAAATGTCAGTTAACAGATGAATGGATAAAGAAGATGTGGTAATATATACAATGGAATAAATACTTCCAGCCATAAAGAAGAACGAAATAATGCCATTTGCAGCAACATGGTTGGGCCTAGAGATTATCATACTAAGTGAACTAAGTCAGAAAGACAAAGACAAATACCATATGATACCACTTACATGTAGAATCTAAAATATGGCACAAACGAACCTATCTATAAAACAGAAACAGACCTAGGAAACAGACTTGTGGTTGCCAAGGGGGAGGGAGATGGGGGAGGAAAGGACTGGGAGTGTGGGATTAGCAGATGTAAACTATTATATATAGGATGAATAAACAACAAGGTCCTACTGTATACCACAAGGAACTATATTCAATATCCTGTGATAAACCATAATGGAAAGAATAAATATAAAAAAAGAATGTGTGTATGTGTGTAACTGAGCCCCTCTGCTGTACAGCAGAGACTGGCACAACACTGTAAATCAACTATACTCCAATAAAAAAATTAAAAAAAAAGAATTAGTAAAATGGCCAAAGTGATCTGGGGATAGGGATACAAGCTATCAACACATAAACATCTTGCACAATGTGTGTAATTGACAGAAACTATTGAATATCTCTGATTTTCCATTTGCTCCAAGCTTAAACTGTCCTCTGAATTTCAAATGCCATTTGTAAAACAATGAGCCAATTCTTCTACAAGACTGTCTTAGGGTTCTCTTAAAGTAGCTTCCAAGTCTTATAACTGTATTACTCTAAGTCAAACTTTACAACTCTCAGTCACTTTTAGGCATAAACATGTTCAACGATATTATGTTAAAATGTGTAGAGTACAGTGTTTTGAGTCTTTGTTATCAAGAAGCACTTTGTACAACCAGATGCGTAGTCAATGAAAGTCAAAATTAACTATAAAAAAGAAAAAGAAATCAATATTCAAAGAGCTAAGGCACAGTATTTACAGATCATAAACTCAACCCAGCAGGTAATACAGACTGTTACATTTTATGGCAAATGACTCACCCAGAAAATAGTCATAGTAGATTTCAGATCATGGAGCAACTGTGCCAAGCCAGAGTCTAGGGCTTATGGTACAAAGCAGCTTAATTAATGCTCTTTAAATGGAAACATCACATATATCCAAGCTTCCAATTTGGATTCCACAACTTCAGAATTTGTGAAAATTCAGACAAGGGTTTTGTTGAAATTTATCTGAGCTTTGCTAACAGAATAAATAAACAGGGTTTTAAAAGCAGTGGTTAATCTACTCAAGAAAACAAGCTATTTTTAAGGATTTAAAGCACATTACTTTCTGCTAATGTACAAATGGGTCAGCTCTCTGCTTTAAAACAGGCCCTCTAAGACATTTCCTTAGTTCTGGCCGTGATTTTGAATTAAGCTTACAATTGAAGTCAATAAACCTGCATTTCTTTCAAAACAGTACTTTGGTGATTCCTAAATTCAGATTCGCATTCTCCCCAGTTAATCTTCACTAGTGAATTATGGTTGCATATTATTGGAGAATGACAGTCTGGAAACTGGTGGAGCTGCTTTGGTACTTCAGAAAATAGGTGACGTTGGGAGACGATGAATGGAAGGAAAGGGGGGGCGGATCTCAGCCTCACTACTGCTGTGACTCAGAAAGGCACTTTAACGACAAGTCCCTTCTCCTTGGAGAATTAAAATGTGACACATGTTCTATCTGTGAGCCAACTTTTACATTTCCCCTAGTCCTATTTGAGCTTCAGTTTAAAGGGGTGGGGGCAGGAGGAAAAGAAAAATAAAAGCACAGAAAAGATGACATCAGCAAATCCATAGTCTCGTAATTACCAAAATGTCTACATTTCAGTAAAAAATGGCTCATCATACCATGAACTAAGAAGATCTCAAACTGAAGAAAGAAAAGAATATCAATAGATGCTAACGCTGAGATGACAGAAATGGTAAGCGTTATCTGGTAAAGACTTTAAAGCGGCTGTTCTAAAGATGCTTCAATGAGCAATTACAGACATGCTTGAAATCAATGAAAAATAGCAAGTCTCAGCCAAAAAAAAAAAAAAAAAAGGATCCATAAGAAAGCCATTATATAGGCTACTCAATCTCAACATTAGCAGATTAAAAATTTAATTTTAAAGTATCTGAAACTTTGTTAAGAGTCAACATTAAGAAGCAGCTTAGAGAAAGAAGTGTAACTCTATGTTTTTTTTTCCACCTAGTGATGGTGCTACATCACTCATAGATTGAGTCGTAACTTTTCAAAACATCCTAACAAATTTCTGAAGTGATACAGAGAATTTCTCATTCACACCTCCTCCATAATTTTAGTTTGCAAATGGGAAGAGTAGACAGAACCTGATAAGAAGATTCCAGTTACTAGTGTGATGGTCTTGGGGATAGAATTCAGACTACTGATGGCAAGTGTGGAGATGCTCCTGTGGAGAGCTCCGCTCTGTTATATTAATTAATTAATTAACCAATTAATGCAACAGAAAGTTCAGCTGTGTGATACTAACCTAAAGACCACGGGCTTGTGTATATGTCTCTTCACACTGGAGCTCATGGAATTAGCAAAAAGGCGAACTGAAAAGATGAAAAGACTAAAAATTATGATCTTGATGTGGACTATTTCAAGAAACTATATTTTGGGGCCCACGCCAGGATACGTAGTTCTCATACTGTCTCCATTTGCAGCTATGCTACAACCAAGGAATACTGATCGCTTCCTACAACCAAGGAAGCAACTGATCATTTTAATGGTAAAGATATGTTTTCAGGAAAAGGTTAATCTGTTCTCAGCACAGTCTCTTAAAAAAGTCAGAGAAATCTATTATTTTCGAAGTATTTTTGTGAAAATAGAAACATTTCTTTGTGCTTACATAAGGGTTAATTTTGAAGTTTAAAATGCTGCCTCTTTCCAGCAAAATCTCTTCCCCAGTGCTACGTAATCATTAAGTTATTATCGCAGGCTGAAGCAGCCTGTCAGTTTGATTCTGAAAGCTGTATTACAGTTGACTCTTCTGTTTTTTGTTTGTGTCCATGTCACCTGCACATCCATTCCAATGCCAAGTGCGTGCCTAGAGCTAAAAGGTACTCGAGTGAAAGTGACGGCACACATCTCCCTTGCCTTCTTGACAGTGAATATGACCTCATGGTAGAAGTGGGGGGGATGAGGGTCTAAAGAGTGCAGGTGTGCGAGGGTAGAGAGCAGCTCGCTCAGGAATGGCCCATGTTGCTGGCACAGGCAGGAGAAGCAGATTTCCTTGGATGTTTCTATTGTGCAGCTAGGCACCTGTGGATCCTTATCAAAACAAAGATGACCATTCACTTCAAATTCTCTGGCCCTATGATGAGAACGCTGCTGCATGGGCTATTTACTTAATCTCAAGATGATCTCAGAAGGGGACAGTCAGAAAACACAATCTTTCTTTTTTCTTTTTATTGGAAAACAGCCACACTCATTCCTTTATGTGTTATCTGTGGCTACTTGCACCTACAATGACAGAGTTTAGCAGATACCACAGAGAGTTATGTCTGGCAAAGCCTAGGTACTACTATCTGACCCTTTTAGAAAAAGTTTGCCAATCCCTATCCCAAAGGAACACAGAAACACAATCTTGATTCCAGTTTAGCAAAGAACAGTTGGGGTGAAACAGATTACGTCCTTTAAAAGTTTAAATTCCTAAGTGTTACCTCAAAGATGATTAATTTGCTTCCCCTTATAAACACCCATGCTGAAAAATCAAGTTACTCAATCTGTTGGTATATTAACATTCATAATTGTGTTTATTGAAACACATGGTCATTTACTTGATGAAAATGTAAGACTGGCTTTGAGATATTTCATTTGTGCCGACTGTCGTACTGATGTGACTGTATTATGCTAATGGTCACTTTACAAAAATGCAAGTTATAAAATAGCAACAGAATGTTGCTGTTTCATGCCATTCTTCCAGTAGAGTCTCAATGATATATTAATCATATTTACTATACTTCGAGGAGAAATTTTACTGAACCATTATCATCCTGATTTAACGTACTTTTCAGAAGATTTAGCTGGAGTCTGACATGACTGATGTGACTCACAATCTCTAACATGGAGGTAAGGCCTCTGACTCTGATCGCATTGTTTTTAAATATAAAAAAAATTAAAACTTCCTCCAAACTGGCAACAACACAGTTATTCACTTAAAGGGTTAGGGTTTTATGTATGAATCATGAATCTTTAAAATCTGTGAATTTTTGTTCCCTGGTACTTAAGCTTTCTCTCTGTTTCTATAATTTGGAACCATTCCAGGAAATTACTCAGTTGTGTTTTCTTACCATTAAATACAGTTTGAAGCCCACATGCCTTTTAGAATCCAGACAGGCCAAATTTTCAGCAGAAAAAGATATCTGGCATGGAATTGAAATATTTAAGTATAAATTTAAAATTGTCTTAAAGTTGCTAAAGCTATTCTCTTCCCCTTGCTCTCAGAGCTGAGTGTACTTACTGCCGCTATTAAATTAAAAGCAACACTATTATTAATATAGATATGTGGAAATAAATACAGCATTCTGTGTTATCATCCAGACTGCCCTCCTTCCATCTGAAAACTGGCTGTACTATCTTATGTATCTATAACAAGCTATCTATCAAAACTGTCTTTATCAAAATTTTATTCAAAATCCATTAGTGACTAATTGCTTATGTTTCTTTTGTTCTTCATGAATTATAGGGAAAATGCTTTCCCCTAATTACAGGATTGCCACTTTCTAGCTGTATGACCTTTGGTAAATTATTTCACCTGGATGTTAACATCCTTATCAGTAAAATGGGAATAATCATATATCTACCTCTGTGGTTGTGAAGAGCAAATGAGCTATGCATTTAAAACACCAAGCACAGTGTGTGGCATATGTGAAGTGAAAAAAAAGTCTGTGTGTGTATGGGTTTTTTTTAGTAATAATAAAGAATTAATGGTAAGTTTGATCCATGTGAGCTATGTTTTATAGTTTTTAATTTCTGAATTACGGTTTATGAATTAAACTGTTTTGTTAAATGTGTGATGTTTTAATGATATTAACATTGATGATTTTTAAAAGACAGCATACACCATTATCTGGATTAGTAAGGATTTCTATCTTTTATATGTCATTGAAGCCAAATACTTGAAAATGCATAATTTATCAACACATAAAAAATCCACTTATACCTCCTATTTGTGTATGAATTCCTTTTTTTGTATTCTTCAAAATTTCAGATGATTTCAACCATTCTTTTTTTTATTTCACTTTTTTCTTTCTAACATCTTTATTGGAGTATAACTGCTTTACAATGGTGTATTAGTTTCTGCTTTATAACAAGATTTCAAACGTTCTTGCTGCAATTTGAAGGACTCCCATTTGGAAGTTGCTCAGACAATCTCCTAGTCAAAACCTGGATCCTGGCATATGGTTAAATACAGGGAATATTTCTAGTTAAGCTTTTTCAGTTGCATAATGATTTTTAGCTAAAGCAACTGCCTTGAACTCTGCCCACATTTTCTAGGACCACCATTCAAATCCTTGAGCAGTGCCTGAATATCCTGTGTTCCTCATGTTGAAAAGCAGGGAACATTCATAGCTTTGTGAAACAGGGAGCAAAGAACTTTTCTGCCAAACAGTTTATGAGAGGTATCACGCTTTGCCCTGGACTGTTAACTGCCCTTGTATATTGTACAGCACTAGCCAGCCAGGAAGTCTCTTTAGGACTGAGATCTCAGTCCTGTTCTCCTTCCTCTAGAGTAGGTGCTCACAAAATTCTATCGGGTCAATTCTCACATAAAGGACATGCCTTATATACCACAGAATGGCTGAATGAAAATAGAAGTTCTGCCAAATGCTAAGATTTTCTGTTGACAATTACATATCTCAGTGTTGTCAAAGATCCAGCTATTTAAAAATATCCAAACATACCATTTTTCCTGTTATCATTATATAGACTCAGAAAGTAAAGCAAAGAAATGGGACAATTTTATGGACAATTAGGAAAGGAAAATGGCTTCAATTCTTCAATCTGCCTCTTTGCCTCCCTTGTCTAAGGTACTGCTTGAGGGTGGTGGTGGTGGAAATTTATGAAGGTTTTCTGCTATATTGATTACTTTTGAAACTGATAATTTTTTTTTTGACAATTTGCTCAAGAAATCTTTGCTGAAGGCCTAATTGAATTTGAACCCTTAGGTAGTGCTATTTGTATTTCTTACACCATGAGTTCACCTAGACTACACTTAAACTTTCCAAGTAATTTTTCTGTGTTCAAGCCTCAGAGAGCTTCTCTCACAGAGTCATGCGGCTTAATTTCCAACTGCTACTGGAGAACATTTATGTTACTACCTCCTGATCATCCAAGCCAAGAATCTAGACACCCTAGTAGAGATCTGATCTGAATGCCTCTCCTACAGTCACTTTCCTTTCCATCAGCACTCATCCCTTCTCTCCTGGATTACAGACTTCATCTGACCCCATTCAGTTCACCCTTTCCACTGTGACCAGAGTGATTTTTCTTAAACACAAATTGGCCCATATCCCTCCCCTACTTAAAATCCTTCAATTCCTCACAAGAGCTTTCAGGATAAAGTTCCAAACGCCTCAGCTTAATACACGAAACCTCTGTGTAAGTAAGACCCCTGTGTTACCTTTTCCCTCCATCCCCCTCCAAGCCCTCTAAGCACTCTTCACAAGAGCTCTGTGAAAATGTCTGTAGCAACTCAGACCTTCCCTGCCCTTGAGGAGGGCTCTCAAACGGGGGGCAATGTGTCATTCCAGGGGATATTTGGCAGTATTGGGAGGATTCCGATTCTCACACTGGCATCTCATGGGCAGAGACCAGGGATGTTGATAACATCCTAAAACTCACAGCATAGCCCTTCATAACAAAGAATTGTCCTGTCCAAAATGCCAAGGATGAGAAACGCTGCCCTAGACCAACCTTTATGTCTTTATCCACTTTCTCCTACTCTTCGTTTAAGACTCAGCTCCAGAGTTACTGCCTCTGGAAATATTCCTGTAATACCCACAGCCTGGTCTCCTTTCCATTCACCTCTTCAGTCCTTTACCCTGTAGACCCCACTGCCACAACTCCTACCATAGTTACTGTTATCTTCTTTTCTCCCCTATAGATTTTAGAATACTTTGGAATGTAATCTTTGGAATCTATTAGATGGCCCACATATGCTTATTGATTACACAAATGAATAAAGATAATCAGGGCAAGCTGGTGTTTCCAAGAAAATCAACATCAAGGCGAAATGATTATAACTGCTTTGAGCCCCTAGAGTTATGTTTACTTATTTATAAAATGCCTTTGGGACAGAGCAGACTTCACTTACGTAGAAATTCACAGGGGAAAAATTAAGACATCATTAGAATATATTAATTTGGGGGTTAGGACTATGTACTCATTTTCCTACAGTTTCAATTTTATATTTTGAGAACAGGATAGCTGTAAGTGTGAAAATGAAAACCTTGAAGTGTAAATAATGGACCACAGCTTCATCCAAGGCTAAACATTACCACTCATTTATTTACCAAATATTTACAGTGGCCTGTTATATGTCATCCACCACACTGGTGCCGGAATATAATATTAAGCAAAAAGCCCTGTGCCTGCCCTCGTGGAGTTGTGGGCTGGTGAGAAAGACACACAAAGTAGCATTGCTGCCATCAGTGGGGAATCACAAACAGTGATGATTACTACGGCAGGGAAAGGTGTTAGGAGACCTTATAACATGCAGGGGAGAGTATGGCTGATCTATTTTGAAGAGTCAGTAGGGGTTTCCAGACAGTGACACTTCTGGAGCTGATTTCAGACTGGGGAAGGAGGTGCCGGCTGGGGAAGGGGTGTGACCGCCAGGAGAGCAGCACACAGCAAAGCCTGAGATGGGAGCAGACGCCGCATGTGTGAGGACTGAGAGAAGACCATATTCCTGAAACACCAGGAGAAGGGAAGGTGGGAGGGAATGGGGCTGGGGAGGTGGGCAGGGCCTTTTAGGTCAATGTTCAATGTTTAGGACTTTAGGCTGGAAACATTTAGGGGAGCCCTTATGTGTATAGGCACCCCTAATACAAAAGTTAAAAGTAATGTCATTTGAGGTATACTTTATTAAAATTAACAAAAAATAACTATTGGAAATACTAAACCTTCTTCCTAGATTGTTTCTCAGATTGGAAACATTCATAATTTTATCACCTTCCTTGGGCTACTGTAACAAATCACCGCAAACTTGGTGGCTTACAGCAGAAATGCATGCATTCTCTCACAGCTCTGGAGGCTAGGAATCGGAAGCCAAAGGTGGTAGGAGGGCAGTGCTCCCCCTGCAGGCTGTAGGGGAAAATGTTCCTTGCCTCTTCCAACTTCTAATGGCTCCTGACATTCCTTGGCCCATGGAAGCATAACCTCAATCTCTGCCTCCCTCTGCTCCTGGGTCTTCCTGTGGCCTTCTTCTCTGTGTCTCTGTCAAATCCCCCTCTCCTTTCTCCTATAAGGACACCAGTCATTGGATTTAGGGCAGACTATAAATCCAGGATGATCTCAGCCCAAGATCCTGAACTTCACTACATCTGCAAAGACCCTATTTCCAAGTAAGGTCACATGCATAGGAACTGGGCTTTAGGACTTGGACATATCTTTTTGGCGGGGACACAGTTCAAGCTACTAAAATAATGTGTATTTTAAACCAGTTACTGGACTTGTGAGCTGCTGCTGTTTCACTTCTTAGAGTCTTCATGACAACAGCTGCTACACTAGGCAAGCACTAGACTGTACTGGATGTGGGGCTCAGCCTGGTTGGGCCACTATCTGCTGTGTGACACTTTATACACACACACACACACACACACACACACACACACACACACACACCTCTATACATTTCTCCTATGGATCTATAACTTCATGACTCTATTCATGGTTCTGCTCACTTTTTCTTGCCCATGCTGACTTTTTGGCCTCTGGTCGTCCTGCTTTAAAATACGTGCATCTCTCTTCTCTTGGTCAATAGGGAGGTTGGTGGGGTCCTCTCTGACCTATGCGTCAACAGCTGGAGCCCTGCTCCATGTCCCAACCAGTCAGCTCCAGCCTGTGGCTCACTGAATCCTTGCACAGAGACTAACATTTTTATAGGGGAGTATTTCATTGGATAATGAAGCAGTGATACTTTGGAAGCTGAGGCAAGTCTCTTCTCGTTTACAGTAGAGAATCAGTCCCTAGGCGAAGTTAGTTTGGCACTGCAGTTCAGAAGTTAGAAGAAGGTGTGAGCAAGCAGAGAGAAAAGTTTCTGATTCAGCTGAATTATAAAGAAAAGCAGCACCTTTGCACGGCTTAAAATACACATAACAACACTGAAGTGCTGAGATAAGCTAAATCAACATATACTAAATCAACAGCAGCATTTTTGTCAGCGGAGGTCTGCCATAACACAAGTACAGACCAAAAATTGGCTATAAGGGATGCTTCCAACTACTGGTAATGTTAGGTTTCCTATTGAAAGTGATTCTCTCTTCCTGTATCTGGGGTTTGAGTTCTTACAGTCAGAAAACTCTGCTGGGGTGTAACGAGGATTTTAAAGGTGGGAGATGGATCCCTTCAGTCATTGTAGGTGTCTATGAAAAACCCAGAAGCATTAATCTGGCAGTGTACCCAAGGGAAAGAAATAATTGAAGAAGAGACATAAAGGGGGAAGAAAGACAACTATTAAAAGGTTGAATTCTGGTAGAGTTAAGAGGATATTTTTACAACACTCAATGCATTTTTAGATAGCTTCCTCCATAGACTCCAACAGAAAATGCATCACAGAACAGTACGAAAGAGCAATATTCCTTTTTATGAGACTGTTCATAGAAAAAGAAAAAGAAGATTTAGCTGGCAGTAGGAATTTGTTCCACCTAGCTGTAAATGGAAATCACTTTCAAAGCAGTTATGGAAAAATTTAGCTGGGTTCCCAAACATTATAACATGTTCAGTGCCAAGGCTGATTCATGGAGCTTCTGCCAGGAAATGATTATTCTTGCACTATGAAGGGGCAGGCATACTGTTCCAGTTACAGGAAAGTCAGAGAAAAAGAACATGCTAGTCAGTAGAAGAGCCAAAGGAACCTGATTTATAGATTATATTGACTTGCTAGAGTGAAAGGAAAAAAGTCCCTATCTAATCTTTCAGTTCTTCCTTTGAAGCGTCTTTCTGACGCGGACCTTCCCATCTATGACTCCTGAATGCGTCCTCATGCCTTCTCTTACTTCTCGATCAACTGCATTGCCGTCACACCCCCTTAGTTCTGTAGCCAGGGTGTCAGATATGTGTCTGTGGCACTCAGCACCTCCCCCCCTCCTTCAGTGCTCTCCCCACAGCACTAGGACTGGCAGCCTGGGAACACGTTTTCCAAAATCCCCTGTCAACAGAGTGCCCTTTCAGAGTCTACCAGTGAGAAGCCCCTGTTTGAGATTTGGACAGTGGCAAAGAAGTACATGTGTGGGCAGTGGTCTGTAGATGTGTGGGCTTTGGGACATCCAAGGTTTTGTCATAGCCTCTAGAAGTACTCTTATGGGTGCTGTAGGCGGCTGTGACCACTGGTGGAAGTTTCCTGTAATTCCTGAGCTGGGTGGTGAGAAGCAGAGTCTAATTCATTGGTAGCCAGTGAAGAAGCTAAGAGACAGCAGTGGTCTCCTTGACCTTGGTTATTTCAGCCTTTCCACCACTTGAGTAAGCATTTATGCGTTATGCCCCTTACTTCTTGGAATATCTAGAGTAGGTTCTACTTTCCTGACTGATTCAGATGTCTCCTCTTGTCCATTCTCTTCTCAGTGCCCAGGAATCACCTAGCACAGCTCCTTGTTTCACAGATGAGGTCCAGAGAGACTAAGTGACTTGCTCAAGGTCACTCAGCCACTTAATTATAGAACCAAGCCAAGAATCCCTATCTTCCAACTTCCAGGCTGGCACTGATTTCTACTGTATCATACATCTCTGGATTTATAGACATCTCCTAAAGTTCCTGCATCCTTTTATATATCATATTTCATTATATCTATGATGTCAGCAATTATAATTGTTTTATAAAAAAACAAGAGGGCTTCCCTGGTGGCGCAGTGGTTGAGAGTCCGCCCGCCGATGCAGGGGACACGGGTTCGTGCCCTGGTCCAGGAAGATCCCACATGCCGCGGAGCGGCTGGGCCCGTGAGCCATGGCCACTGAGCCTGCGCATCCGGAGCCTGTGCTCCACAATGGGAGAGGCCACAACAGTGAGAGGCCCGCGTACCGCAAAAAAAAAAAAAAAAAAAAAAAAAAAAACAACAAGAAAAAACACTTCCAAATAAACTGACTCAATATATTCTATCACTTGAAAATGTTATATATTGAAGAAACTTATTGAAAAATTTGAAAACTATACTTATTGAAAAACTACATTTTATTATTTTTAATTGAAGTATAGTTGATTTACAATATTATTATTAGTTTTGGGTGTACAACATAGTGATTACATATTTTTATAGGTTGTACTCCATTTAAAGTTATTGCAAAATAATGGCTATATTTCTTTGTGTTGTACAATATATATGTTATTTATTTTATACATAGCAGTTTGTGTCCCTTAATCCCATACCCCTATGTTGCCCCTCCACCATCCCTCTCTCCACTGGTCACCACTAGTTTGTTTTCTATATCTGTGAGTTTCTTTCTGTTTTGTTATATTCGTTTTTCTTCATTTTTTAGATTCCACATATAAGTGATAACATAGAGTATTTGTCTTTCTCTGACTTATTTCACTAAGCATAATATTCTCTAGGTCCATCCACATTGTTGCACGTGGCAGAATTTCATTCTTTTTACTGCTGAATAATATTCCATCGTATAGTTATAACATATCTTCTTTATCCATTCATCTCTTGATGGACATTAGGTTGCTTCCATATCTTGGCTATTGTGAATAGTGCTGCTATGAACACTGGGGTACATGTATCTTTTCAAATTAGTGTTTTCATTATTTTCAGATTTATACCCAGGAATGGAATATACTGGTCATATAGTAGCTCAATTTCTAGTTTTTTGAGGAACCTCTGTATTGTTTTCCACAGTGACTACACCAGTTTATATTCCCACCAACAGTGTATGAGGGTTCCTTTTTCTCCACATCCTTGCCAACATTTGTTATTTGTGGTCTTTTTGATGATAGTCATTCTGACAGGTGTAAGGTGATATCTCATTGTGGTTTTAATTTGCATTTCTCTGATGATTAATGACGTTGAGCATCTTTTCATGTGCTTGTTGGCCATCTCTATGTCTTCTTTGGAAAAATGTCTATTCAGGTATCTGTCCCCCCTCCCCTTTTTTTTTTTTGCCACACTGAGAGGCTTGTGGGATCTTAGTTCCCCGACCAGGGATTGAACCTGGGCCCATGGCAGTTAAAGCACCAAGTTCTAACCACTGGACTGCCAGGGAATTCCCATTCTGCCCATTTTTAATCAGGTTGTTTGTTTTTTTGATGTTGAGTTGTATGAGCTGTTTATATACTTTGGATATTAACCCCTTATCAGTCATATAATTTGCAAATATTTTCTCCCATTCAGTAAATTTTTTTGTTTTGTTTTGTGGATGGTTTCCTTTGCTGTATAAAAGCTTTTAAGTTTAATTAGGTCCCATTTGTTTGTTTGTTTCATTGACATATAGTTGATTTATAATGTACATTTGTTTGTTTTTGTTTCTTTTGCCTTAGGAGACAAAACGTTGTTGGTATGATTTATGTCAGAGTGTTCTGCCTATGTTCTCTTCTAGGAGTCTTATGGTTGCAGGTCTTACATTTAGGTCTTCAATCCATTTTGAGTTTATTTTTGTATATGGAGTGAAGAAATATTCTAAGCTCATTATCTTACATGTAGCTGTCTAGTTTTCCCAGCACAACTTACTGAAAAGAGTATCTTTTCTCTATTGTATATTCTTGCCTCCTTTGTAATAGATTAATTGACCATAAGTGCATGGGTTTATTTCTAGGATCTCTATTCTGTTCCATTAATCTATGTATCTGTTTTTGTGCCAGTACCATGATGTTTTGATTATTGTAGGTTTGTAATAGAGACTGAAGTCAAGAAGCGTGATACCTCTAGTTTTGTTCTTTTTTCTCAAGATTGCTTTGGCAATTTGGGGTCTTTTGTGGTTCCATATAAATTTTAGGATTATTTATTCCAGTTCTGTGAAAAATGTCATGGGTATTTTGATAAGGATTGCATTAAATCTGTAGATTGCTTTGGGTAGTATGGTACTTTAACAATATTAATTCTTCCAATCCAAGAGCACAGGCTATCTTTCCATTTCTTTGCATCACTTTCAAATTCCTTCATTGTTGTTTTATGATTTTCAGAGTATAAGTCTTTCACCTCTTTGGTTAAGTTTATTCCTAGGTATTTTATTCTTTTTGATGTGATTTTAAATGGAATCGTTTTCTTTCTGATAGTTCATTATTAATGTATAGAAAAGCAATGGATACCTGTATATTAATATCAATATTATATCCTGAAACTTTACTGAATCTATTTGTTAGTTCTAATAGTTTTCTGGTCGAGTCTTTAGCATTTTCCATATATAGTATCATTTAATCTGCAAATAGTGACAATTTTACTTCTTCCCTTCCAATTTGGATAACTTTTAATTTCTTTTTCTTTTCTGATTGCTGTGGCTAGGGCTTCCAATACTATATTAAATAGAAGTGGGGAGAGTGGGCATCCTTGTCTTGTTCCTGATTTTAGAGAAAAGACTTTTAGCATTTCACCATTGAGTAGTTGAGTATGATGTTAGCTGTGGGTTTGTCATAAATGGCAGTTATTTTGTTGAGATATGCTCACTCTATACCAACTTTTTGTTTGTTTCAGTACGTGGGACTCTCACTGTTGTGGCCTCTCCTGTTGTGGAGCACAGGCTCTGGATGCGCAGGCTCAGTGGCCATGGCTCATGGGCCTAG
Organism: Phocoena sinus; assembly: GCF_008692025.1. Classification (NCBI taxonomy): domain Eukaryota; kingdom Metazoa; phylum Chordata; class Mammalia; order Artiodactyla; family Phocoenidae; genus Phocoena; species Phocoena sinus. The sequence continues at coordinate 8,036,039 of NC_045771.1, forward strand.
CTGCTCCACGGCACGTGGGATCTTCCTGGATCGGGGCATGAACCCGTGTCCCCTGCATCGGCAGGTGGACGCTCAACCACTGCGCCACCAGGGAAGCCCTCTATACCAACTTTGATGGGAGTTTCTATCATGAATGGATGTTGAATTTTGTCATGTGATTAAAAGAATAAATTTTATACTTGAGATAACTCTTTTTGACTTGATTCGACTTAGTTTTACAAATCATTTCTTGGGGCTTCCCTGATGGCACAGTGGTTGAGAGTCCGCCTGCCGATGCAGGGGACACGGGTTCGTGCCCCGGTCTGGGAGGATCCCACGTGCCGCAGAATGGCTGGGCCCGTGGGCCATGGCCGCTGGGCCTGCTCATCCGGGGCCTGTGCTCCGCAAAGGAAGGGGCCACAACAGTGAGAGGCCCACATACCACAAAAAAAAAAAAATCAGTTCTTGTATATATATAAAGAATGAAAATATAAACAAAATAAATTGGTTAAGGTATTTCCAAAACTTCCTTCACTTTGAGTCTCTTTGAATCATGTTTCAACTGAGTCATCTGGTGCTAATTTTTTAATATAACAAGCTTTTAAATATAAATCTCTAGGCCATCAAGAGATAAGGTGATATAATACTTCTTAAACAAATTTATTAAGCAACTAAAATGCTTTGGTGCTGGGCTCTTAGGCCATTTGACATAGAGCTAGACTCCTTTTTTTTTTTTTTTTTTGCGGTATGCGGGCCTCTCACTGCTGTGGCCTCTCCCGTTGCGGAGCACAGGCTCCGGATGCGCAGGCTCAGTGGCCATGGCTCACGGGCCCAGCCGCTCCGCGGCTCGTGGGATCTTCCCGGACCGGGGCACGAACCTGTGTCCCCTGCATCGGCAGGTGGACCGTCAACCACCGCGCCACCAGGGAAGCCCCAGACTCCTTTTTTTACTCTTGCTTCCATTATGCTGTTAAACACATTATCCTAAGGATAATAAGTGCACCATGATTGTCTCTGGAATTTTCTTGCAAGATGCTGACATGCATTATGCAAGTTCTGATGTTCACAAGTGTGTAAGCAATGCCTACTATAATACATCAGGACTGACATCTGGCTGACAGTGAGTGTAAGAGTCATTGAATCTAAGACACATAACCATTTCAGAAGTAACACAATATGAAAAATTATGTGCCCAAAATTCATTAAATCCTATCTTACCTTCTGTTTCTTCAGTGTGTGTATTTTCAAGGAATAGTCCATGGCATATAATTGGTTTTAGTGTCCCAGAATACAAACATAATGATAGATTGTTAAAATATCATCTTATGCCTTGTTTTAAAGCAATCAGGTCAATTACTGATAATTACTAATTTAATGTCTATAATGCATAACACCTATAGCTTTAATGCATGTTTATACCCCGAAAACATTTATTGTCCTTATACTATAGGCATAGTTGCATCTGAAAAGATTATTCACTCTCTTACTTAATAAGAATTCCTCTACCTTCTTGAAGGCTCAAAGATTTCTGTGATCTCTATGCATGAATAACAAGGCTATGGTAATACAAATGACAAAATCTTGTTTTGTTTGAGGAAAGGAAGTCAGAGAAAGAAATTTAGTTCCTTAAGAGGATATACTTGCACTTTCTGCTATTTTTCTCAGAGAAGGGGTTATGTTCTGCTTATTCATAACCAGTACCTACCTCTTGAATACTTGGCTGAGCAGAAAACATAGCTTAGAAGTCAGCAGGAACTTGGTGATATGAAAGAACATTATATGAAATGAAATAATGCATAAAGAGCATGGTGCCCGGCAGATCTGTCTCCATCTGTTGCTTTGCCTTATCTTTTCTTCCCTCCAACCAATTATATGGTCTGCCCAGTGCCTGAAAAATAGCAGGCAATCAATTAATGATGATTCCCTTCTATTTCTTAGTCTTGCTTCAAAGTTAGAGCAGGGTAAATATTTGGACTGAAATGATTTTGTCTTCTTTATGGCTTATCTACAGTTTTGAAGAAAGGGGGTACACCAAGTCACCCACATCTTCAGATTCACATATTTGTTTCAATGCAAACAAGATTCTTCATAGTGTGTTTTGGCTTGAATGGGAACCTGGGGCTCTTCTGGCCCAAGGTTTCTATGGAGATCCACTTCTGGATCAGTGTGGCTCCAGGATTCTGGGAGAGTTTCTAGGGGCCTCCTACAGGGAGGGAGTCCGTGTGATTCACCATAGTCCTGTGTGTGGCCCCTGTGGGCCTCTACTTCACTTGCAGCCCCATGATCATTGTGTCTGCTCTGTATGTCCCACCAGGATTCAGGCAGGTACTCCAGGCATCATTCAGGATATCGTAGGCCTATCCTAATTGTTACTGTGGAAAAGAACTGGGATTCCGGCAAACTAACCATTTGCTCTTCTAATTTCTCTTGCATACACATCACTTAACACCGGAAGGCAGTATAGTAAGAGGGGTCACGGTTTGTATGAGCTTTCAAGTCAGAATCCTGACTTTCCAATCCTGGCTCTGTTACCTAGAGTTATGTGACCTTGATCAATTTACTTAATGCTTCAGTTTCATTATTTGTAAAATGGGAAAGATGTCTGTCTCGTGGGGGTTTTGTGAGAATTGAATGAGGTGTGTGTGTAAAGTGCCTGGCACATAGTAAGCACCAAATAAAGAGAACTATTGTCATTGACAAACATGGCATTTTAAGACTTCTAATTCAGCATCATTAGCTCATCTGTCTTACACTTAATCGAGACGATTTCTAAAGTGTGAGCCCATATTAATTTCCCAGAAACTCAACTGTCTACTTCAGTTCATTTTCTTTAACCGAACTGAAACTAACTCCCGTGGCATGACTGATTTCGCCAGAGTGATTTCTGCATACATACTAAACAGGATCTTTCCTTCTGTTGCTCAACCCCATCTGTTCTTGCCTCCACCTGATCCAATTTCATATCCAGTTGGTAGAGCGCCACCTGAAAACAATCCCCATTATATTCTGATGTCCCGAAGAAACCTTGAGAAAAATTCAACATAGAGAGTTTGGTCACTTGAACACACAAAAGCCTCAATAAATTTTTAGAGAAAATGGGGAACTTGCCATATGGTGCTAATGGTAGTGATGAAATTAAATCATACTGAAGTCATATTAGAAAAAAATTATAAACTTGTGCCTAGCAGAGTGCCGAGCACATCATGACCTGACTTTATTTTTTTACATTAGAAAATTATGACATTTTAGATGGTTAGAGAAACTAGGACCTTTGAGACTTTAATTACTCTTTCACAAAATGTGTTCTGAAGGGCATTAATGTGAGCTGGAGCATCTGTGAAGTGAGCATCTACGAGGAGGGGAATGTCTGCTCTGCGTGGTGTAGCAAGGTATAGCGACAGCAGCGTTGGGCATCACCCCCAAAACCATTTGCTCTTTGCTTATTACACTGCAGATGTTATGATGAGCACTTTGCCTTTATGACCTTCACGTGTTTCATCAAATTAAGATTCCAATTATCGTATCATGCCCATTATTTTTTATATCACTCTACCCCCACCAATGGACATAGCATTGATTTTAAGAATCATCTGAATTAAAGTGGGAACTGTGCGTGTCATAGAATGGAAGAATACAGTAATCCACGGTTCCTTACATCCCCTCTATGAGGCTCATTTTACAAATAAGGAAATTGAAGCTCAGAGATATTAAATGAAATGCCTCAGCGCACTGTGCTAGGAAACAAGGTAACCTGGATTTCAGTCCGATTTCGTCTGCTCCCTAAAACCTGTATTAACCTGAGCATCAGTGGCCTGGCCCTGAGATGAGTGTAATTCTGCAGGAAATGAGAACCGGTGAGCAAGGCTCTAGAATGCACCTGTGCTTCCAGTGCCTCATCCAAAATCACAGCTTCAGATCTTAAACAGGTATACTACTCTCACCCGTTTCTCTTCTTTCTTTCAACTCTCTCCTCGTTCATCAGTGACCTAAGTCTAGAAATAATTTTCTTCCTCAAGTGCATCCATTCTCCTCCCCTGTATGGATCACTTGTTTTGAAAGCATAGGTCACATCAGAAAATGTAAGAATAGTTGAATGGGTGCTTTTTTTTTAAGGAAATCTTCTCCACCCCTTTCATTCTCCAGTAATAGAAATATGCTTTATCTTCAATTAAACAAATGATGGGTTTAAGTCAAGGAGGCATGTGGTTACTTGTCTTAGGCAGGGGACAACTGGTCAGCAATCTCCCCAGCAAATTTCCCTCCTTCTTTCTTATTCATTTTCTTTTCACCTTCTTGGGCTCCGTGAGAATACAGCTAGCAATACAGAAGCTATCTATTTTTTTTTCCTGTGCAGCTAAGATCCCCAAACTCCCAACCCAAAGCCTGGGGAGAAAAAATTTCCAAATGTAAATAGCATATTTAATCATTTTACAAATCTCTCTCCTCTTTCCTCCAATAAATATAAAGAAGTGAACACTTGAGAAGTTTTACAATCAAATTTGTTTAGTAAATCTAGTGGCTCACTCTTCAGAGTGAAAATATTCATTTATTTAACAAATATTTACTGAGTACCTACTATGTGCCAGGCTCTGTGCTAAACATGCTATGTTTATTATGTGCAATTTGCACAACCACTTGGTAAGATTTTTTCATAGGGGTTAAGTGGATTGCCCAAATGGAGGGCTTGGCAGGATTCAGAGAGAAGTCAGGTTGACTCGGAAGCCCTTGCTCCATCTATTTCCCCACCGAGGATGGGGAAAATGAACAAAGCATTTGGCACCAGGATATTTTTCAATAGTAAGTAGTTACTGAAGTTATTACTGACAAGGACTTTAGCCCTTAAAATTTATTCAGTATTTACTTAAAGGATATATCCATTTAATGATATTCTTTCTTACTTCTTGATAAGACTATAATGATGGTTGGAAGAACTAACTGGATTCATTAAACTTCACTGTAACAGGAAGTTCTGTTTACTTTTACTTTTGCCATGTGGATATTATAAACATATTTCCTATACTGTTTTTTAACTTCAGAGAAAATTCCAAGCAATTTCTATTCACCCCATTGATTTCCATCTGTTGAAGAAGGCTGCTGGTTATATCAGTCAGTGACTTGGGTTTGAAGTCTCATTGATATCTCTAATAAAACATTAGAAGAAAACCTTAAAGTATAGACATGAAATGGTTGTTTTAGAGTCATCAGATTTGAACTTGAAAGGTTTATGGATCAAATGCAGAGCATGGGCTATAGCTTTTTAGTTTCTATCCTCTGGCGAATAGTAAACTACAAATTAAGAGTTAATTCGTAATTACACACAAATTGACTGGTTGAGATATAAGGGAATCTTCTAAGTTAAAGTAATGTCAAATTATTCCAATTACAGAATCAGAATAATGGATTTCTAACAATTGGATAAATTACAGGATTACAGCATCACTTACAAATTTTAAAACTTTGTTGAACTAGAGCTTATAGTTTCCTTTTGTATTCCTTTTATTATTTTTTTTAGAACTCTCAGGCAAAAAGTCCAATTAGTTCTTTTCAATTACTATTAAAACATTTTCTCTGTTTTTTTGGCTTTGGTCTTTCTCTGAATACATCCTGAATATGACTGCCATACACTTCTTTGTGGAATTCATTATAATATATTCCAGCTTGTAAACCTTCCATGGCTTTCCACTGCCTGGCTTAAAGGTAGAATGCCTACAACTCATTGGCCCGAGATGAATTGTTCCCTGTAATCTGGACTCAAGGTTCTGCTACCACTCTTCTGCAAAAACCAGGAACTGAAGTCAAAAACTCAGTTTTACTGGGCAAAAACTCTGCCTTTTAAGACCTTCTCTCATAGTTACACCACACCTCAGTACCTCCCTCAGTATCATCTCTCAAGAAAACCTGTCTTGCCTCTCCAGTTCGGAGAGATCTCTGCTGCCCACAGGCTCTCACAGAGCACCCCTTATCCTTAGTGCTTGCTGAGTAGCTGTATCTCATCTCTTGATTTTCTGCATATACATTTTCTCCTTGCAGCTGATGGTAAACCTTGTTTAAGATAATATGCCTGTGGCTGCACATACTAAGCACACAATTTTTATTGCTTTCTATGTCCCAGCAGAAATCTTATATCCCTTTAGGATGTTTATTTTAAATTTTATGAAAGATTATTATTGCCACACTTCAGAATTTTTTTCCCTAACAATAACCTGATTTTCTCCTCTCAGAACTCACCTTTACAATACCTAATAACCCTATCTGTTAGCCTTATTATAAACTTTCTTAAAGTTCTACCCAACTATACTAATTTCAGTTGTGAATTAAAGTGTTAGATGCAATTATAACATGAAACATGTCAACTGAGTGAAGCACAAGGACTTATCTCGATAAATTGTTGGGTCAATACTCCATTACCAACCAACCCCACACTACAGAGAACACTCATCAAAGGCACCGCTGAGTGTATCTAAAAATGGCATAAACCCACAGAGACGAAGATATATATTGTTTGCCTCTTTCGATTTTCTTTCAACAACTGAACATTAATGGGAATGAGAGTTATTTTTGTTTCAAAGGATAAAAGTAAACATAACTATTGAACCCCAATAGTTTTAATGCTTTTTTAAAAAATTAAAAATTAGGTGAATATTAGGTTGAGGAAACATTAGACTCTTACAGCAGCGTTGCACCTTCAGTACAATCTGCAGCAGGTGAACTGACCAGCGCTTTGTACATCCTGTAAAATTACTTCAATTCCCCAAACCTAATCTGATTCAAAACACTTCCTGAGCTCACCTGAAGCAAACTTCCTTCTCCCCGACTGCCTTCCCTTAATGAAAAGTGTGGGGCGGCCACCACGAGATCTGTGACACACTTCCTTTGTTTCTGTTCTCCCCTGAGCTCTTATTTTCAGGCACCGTGTGGCCAGCCACTTACTTCTCTTATTTCCTACATATTAATTAGAGGCGCTGCAATTAAAAACAGAAGGAAGCTAGTAAGAAGGGGCTTTTTTTCTGTTTTGAGACAAATCTTCCAAGTGTTAAGATCACACCACTGTATGCCTAGGGAGGACAAAAGTGAAGTCCAGGAAAAAAGTAGTTCAGGGGGATCTATAGTTCCTTTTTATGGTATTCATACTGGTGATACAGACATACGTACTTTTCCCTCTCACATGAGACTTAATAACAGGCACCATCTCCATATCACCTCCTTTGTGTGGTAAACAGAGCTACAAACTCTGAGGAATTTCTACAGTGTCTCCCTCTGCCCACCCACCCACGCTCATGCGCAAACGGGTCATGGACCTGAATGAGCTAGCTGGAGAGACTTAACAGGCTCTCGGGGCTTCTCCATCACGCCCAGCCTAGAGAGTTAGGGTTCCGGGTCTATATCTTAACAGACATGTCCCCCCTCCCCAACCCGCTCCTGGTAGTATTAGAAGACAATGCGAAAGGAAGAAAGTCTATTTTCTGTTTAATCTGAGACACAAGCTTAAGAATTCCAGGAATTTGAAAGGCATTATTTCAGTCTTTTGAATAAAGGAGAGACTAAGCAGTGAAACCTCTAAAGGCCCTTCAGAGTGAATTTCTACTAAATAGACTCTTGAGACACTAAACACATAACGTTGGCATGCAGAAAGCCTGGGTACTGAATGAAAGGTTTACTGGTGTATGTAGATAAGCCGTCCCCACACACGCTCTGAATGCCTGATGTTTACCAGAAAGACAGCACAAACCTCAGTCTTGCCAGAGTCAGTAAAATATCCTTCTTATATTGAGGTATTTGCTGTTCTAGTTTTCAAGTGTAACAATTGTTGGATTATACAAATTAAGATCAAAAATGTCAAAATAAATAGAAGAGAGCTTTGTTACTTCACTCCTGTTTCATGAGAGTTTTGAGCCACGCCATTGTTTGTTTTAAGCCATCACTTATGTGCACACTCTATGGCTTCAAAGATTTTTCAGCCCTTGCTTGCAAGTAATTGGTATTGATTTCGCAGGTTACTTCTAATGTGTTTAGTTCCTAAAAGAATTCTAACTGTACCCCTCTCATCCTCTAGTCCCCAGGAGAAAACAGTATTTTATAACTTCAGAGCAAATGGTGGTGTTATCCAATTTCCTTAGGTTAAAATGAGGGGTCTGAGTTTCTTCAAGCTTCCTACCCGAAATGTGGTGATATGTTTTAAGCTCCCCATTATTTCAATTCAATGCACTAATATATGAAGTGTGGTGGGTAGTGGTTAATACTCCTTATGCTAGAGGAGTTAAACAGCATAGGAATCCTTTAAGAACAAGGCCCTAGGGAGGGACAAGGGATAAGTCTTCCTCTTAAATCACCACATTCAACCGGGTCATTCATTAACAACGTGGGCACTAATAGCTTTTAGCAGCAGGCAGCTTGCTGATTACAATTAGGTTTCTTGCAACTGTGGCTGCAGAAGGGGCAAGAACTGAAGCCTCCCCCAGACACAGAAAACTGGGAGAACACACACAAGTTCAAGGAGAAGAGAAAAGAAAGTGTAATGTATAAGGCTGGAGTAAAAAAGGACCCACAATTTTCCATAAGGGTTAAACACATGAAGGATATAAGCAGACGGTATAAAGACGGAGTCAAATATACAGTTTGGAAAACGCTGGATTATTGTAAAACAAGCTTACACCCAGAATCAGCTTGAAAAGATGGTACCTACCATAGAAGACAAAGTGTCCTTTGGTTAAGATACTTCCGGTCCTAAATGTCATCTCTTAGGTGACAAATAGCAAATAAAAGTAGAGTGCTAAAATATTTTAATTTACATATTATTATTTTTTGTAAGTAATAAGCCCCCCTAAGCCCCTCATAATTTAACTGACAGCTGTATTTTTGACTGACAGTGTTGTCTTAGTGATTTTCTGCAAATCCAGTTGACATTCATTGGCATCAATCTTTGAAATACCCATTTGCTGTCTGCTTAGTGAAGGAGCGTCAGTGATCAGTCACGATTCCTTAAAGGAGCATTAACAATGGGGCTTAGTCAAAGAGAGTTAATACAGCTGATGTGGGTATGTGGGGTGGATAAAGGAGCAGATGTTCTGTCATTATATGTGGACATTCTGGAACAATCTGAGAGGCTGGTGGAACACACAACACTCCAAAAATATTCCTAGAAGTCAGATTTAAACCTTCAGTGGAAACTTTCAATAGTATTAACTTCCAAAGGGGTGGGATTATATAAAATAGACCCATTTTGAATTACTCATGGAAATTTAGTCACTAAAACACTAAGAGCACCTTGTTATAAAGCAGTTTTCCTTATGAAGATTTAAAATATGTACCAAATGTGCTAAACTAACACAGAGATCTGCCCTTCTGGGTATACACATCTCTGTGATTTTATTGCCTTTATACAACACTCGAAAGAACTGTCCAAATTTTTCTTTCTCTAGTTCTCTGATTTGCTGTGTGTGTGTGTGTGTGCGGTGGGGATGGGGATATAAAATAGAGAGAATCCATTCCCGTTCCAGCATGTTCTAGTGTGTCCTCTGTGCACACCGCTTCATAGAATTTGCTCACATCAGACCAGAAAGGAATTCTATGTTACTAAACCTAGCGGACAGCTTTGTGTCCTCAGTTGGAACAACTAGGCACCTTCTTTTTCAAACACTTTCCTTTCTTGGCTTACGTGATAAAATTCCTGATTTTCTTCCTTTCCCATTGGCAATCCCTACTCAATCGATTCTTCCCCCAACAAAGTGAATGGTATTTTGTTTTTAACTGAGATCAGATCATTTCATTCCTTCAATAACTTTCCAATAAACTTCAACGGCTTTCCATTGCACCTAGAATAAAATCTAAATTCCTCATCGTTTCCTGTAATTTCTGCTTGGCTGAGCCCCTGCCTACCTACACAATCTCATCCTGTATTACTCTCACTATGCCCCAGCCCCTACCTGTCTTCCTCCTGTTTCTCCTCAGCCACTTCCATCTTCAGGGCCCTTTCCTCTGCAGTTTACTCTGCCTGGAAAGAGCCCCCCTACCGCCCCCTCAGTTCTTCACACCTCTGGATCATTCTTGGCATTTGTGTCTCAGCTCGTAAGTTATCTTATCTAAAAATCTTTCTCCAGAGCCCCCATCTCATGTTTGTCTTGCTTTTCTTACATTAATTTCATTCACAGCACGTGTCACATTCAGTAAATATCTGGGGTGTTTTTGTTTACCATTTTATCTTTTTCTTCCACTAGAATGTACATACCATGAACATAAATTTTTGTTCATATCTACATTCCTAGGAGTTAAAATACTGCTTGAAATATAATAGGCACTCACATATTTGTTGAATAAATATCACATACTAACAAAATTCAGGGCCTGAAAAGTATAATTTGACCTAAGAGATATTATTCCAAAGAACGGCCACATCAAAGTTTTATCTATTCTGAGACAAAAAAAATTTCCCATACCATTTACTCTTCTTAAAAATTAAAGTTTTGAGTAATTAATATAATCATATTGTTTAGAAATAGGGTGAGAATTCTTCTTCATATTTCTGTCCCACTCCTGCTCGGTCACCATACACTGCCACCTCTCATAGGCAACTACAGGCACACCTCAGGGATATTGCAGGTTTGGTTCCAGGCCACGGCAATAAAGCAAATACTGCAATAAAGTGAATCACACAATTTTTTTTTGGTTTCCCACTGCATGTATGTTTACACTATACTGCAGTCTAGAGTGTGCAGTATTGCATTATGTCTTCAAAACCAATGTACATACCTTAATTTAAAAATACTCTACTGCTAAAAACGCTATCCATCATCTGAGCCTTCAGGGAGTTGTAACCTTTTTGCTGGTGGAGGGTCCTGCCTCCATGTGGACGGCTGCTGACCGATCAGGGTGGTGGCTGCCGAAGCCTGGGGTGGCCGTGACAATTTCTTAAAATAAGACACCAGTGAGGTCTGCTGCAGCCATTGACTCTTCCTTTAATGAACAATTTCTCTGTAGCATGCAATGTTGTTTGATAGCATTTTACCCACAGTGGAACTTCTTTCAAAATTGGAGTCAATCCTCTCAAATCCTGCTGCTGTTTTATCAACTAAGTTTATGTAATATTCTAAATCCTTTGCTGTCATTTCAACAATCTTCACAGCGTCCTCACCAGGAGCAGATTCCATCTCAAGAAACCACTGTCTTTGCTCCTCCATAAGAAGCAGCTCCTCATCCGTTCAAGTTTGATCGTGAGATTGCAGCAATTCAGTCACATCTTGAGGCTCCACTTCTAGTTCTAGTTCTGTGATGTCTCATCACGTATGCAGTTACTTCCCCTACGAAGTCCTGAACCCCTCAAAGTCATCCATGAAGGTGGGAATCAACTTCTTCCAAAATCCCGTTAATGCTGATATGTTGACCTCTTTCTATGAATAATGAATGTTTTTAATGGCATCTAGGAGGATAAATACTTTCCAGAAGGTTTCAATTTCCTTTGCCCAGATCCATCAGAAGGATCACTATTTGTGGCAGTTATAGCTTTACAAAATGTATTTCATAAATAATAAGACTTCAAAGTAAAAATTACTTCTTCATCTATGGGCTGAAGAATGGATGTGTGTTAGCAGGCATGAAAACAACATAAATCTCAGTGTACATCTCCATTTGAGCTCTTGGGTGACCAGGTGCATTGTCAACGAGCAGCAATATTTTGAAAAGAATTTTTTTTTTCTGAGCAGTAGTTCTCAACAGTGGTCTCAACTGAGTCAAAATATTCAGTAAACCATGCTGTAAACAGATGTGCTATCATCCAGGCTTTGTTGTTCCATTTATAGAGCACAGGCAGAGTAATTTAGCATAATTCTTTTTTTTTACATCTTTATTGGAGTATAATTGCTTTACAATGGTGTGTTAGTTTCTGCTTTATAACAAAGTGAATCAGTTATACATATACATATGTTCCCATATCTCTTCCGTCTTGCGTCTCCCTCCCTCCCACCCTCCCTATCCCACCCCGCCAGGCGGTCACAAAGCACCGAGCTGATCTCCCTGTGCTATGCGGCTGCTTCCCACTAGCTATCTACCCTACGCTTGGTAGTGTATATATGTCCATGCCCCTCTCTCGCTTTGTCACAGCTTACCCTTCCTCCCTCCCCATATCCTCAAGTCCATTCTCTAGTAGGTCTGTGTCTTTATTCCTGTCTTACCCCTAGTTTCTTCATGACATCTTTTTTCTTAAATTCCATAATTTAGCATAATTCTTAAGGGCTCTAGGATTTGAGGAGGTAAATGAGCATTGGCTTCAACTTGAAGTTACCAGTTACCAGCTACATTAGCCCCTAACAAGAGAGTCAACCTGTCCTTTGAGCTTTGAAGCCAGGCATTGACTTCTCCTCTCTAGCTATGAAAGTCCTAGATGGCATCTTCTTCCAATAGAAGGCTGTTTTGTCTACACTGAAAATCTGTTGTTTAGTATAGCCACTTTCATTAATGATCTGAGCTAGATCTTCTGGAGAACTTGCTGCAGCTTCTACATCAGCACTTGCTTTTTCACCTTGCACTTTGATGTTATGGAGATGGCTTCTTTCCTCAAACCTCATGAACCAACCTCTGTGAGCTTCAAACCTTTCTTCAGCTTCCTCACCTCTCTCATCCTGTGTAGAATTGAAGAGAGTTAGGGCCTTGCTCCAGATTAGGCTTTGGCTTAAGGAAATGTTGTGGCTGGTTTGATCTCTTATCCAGACCAGAAAAAACTTTCTCCATATCCGCAATAAGGCTGTTTCACTTTTTTATCATTCGTGTCTTCACTGGAGTAACACAATTTCCTTCAAGATCTTCTCCTTTGTATTCACAACTTGGCTAACTGTTTGGCCCAAGAGGCCTAGTTTTCAGTCCATCTTAGCTTTTGACGTGTCTTCCTCACTAAGCTTAATCATTTCTAGTGTTTGATTTAAAGTGAGAGATGTGCAACCCTTCTTTTCACTTGAATATCTAGAGGCCAAGTTTTCAGTCCATCTTAGCTTTTGACATGTCTTCCTCACTAAGCTTAATCATTTCTAGCGTTTGATTTAAAGTGAGAGATGTGCAACCCTTCTTTTCACTTGAACATTTAGAGGCCACTGTAGGGTTATTAATTGGCCTGATTTCAACATTGTTCTGTCTCAGAGAATAGTGAGGCCCAAGAAGAGGACTGAGACGGAAATGGCCAGTTGGTGGAGCAGTCAAAAAGATACAAAATTTATCGATTAAGTAGCTCACAGTTTCATACGGGCAAAGTTCATGGTGCCCCCAAACCAATTACAATAGTAACTTCAAAGACTACCGATCACAGATCATCACAACAAATGTAATAAGAAGAAAGTTTGAAATATTGCAAGAATTGCCAAAATGTGGCACAGAGACATGAAGTGAGTAAATGCTGTTGGAAAAATGATGCCAAGAGACTTGATCAATGCAGGGTTTGCCACAAACCTTCAATGTGTAAAAAACTCAACATTTATGAAACACAATAAAATGAGGTATGCTTGTGTTCTTATTAGTGTCATGAATACCTTGTATATCCTTCCAGGGTTTTTAATACATATTCAACATACATGAACATACGTTATTTTCCCTCATTTTCAGAAAAATTACCATGCTATACCAATTTTGGTATACCAAAAAATACCAATGCTATATACCAATGTATATATACATTGGTGTATAGCATTGGTATACACGTTAGATCAATGTGTATACCAATGCTATACACACTGATCTATGTACTCTTTTTCCATCCAACAGCATGTTTTGGAAATATTTCCACATTAGTGTATAAAAAGCTTACTATAATATTCACTAATTAAGGCAGAGTGACACTGCTATAAGGATAGATAAATAGATCAGTAGGATAGGATAGTTCAAAAATAACACACAGCTATACGCTCAACTGATCTTCAAAAAAGATGCCTAAGGAATTCAACAGAGAGAGGGAAGTAATTTAAAATTTCTCAGCAACAAATGTTTCTGAAACACTTGAATAACTATAGAAAAAAAGAATGTTGATCTCTAGCTCACAGTATATATAAAAATTAATTTGAAATAAGTTAGTAACCTAAATTTGAAAGCTAAAATTGTAAAACTTCTGGAAGAAAACATAGGAGAATACCGCTGTGTCCTTGGGGAGGCAGAGGCTTTTTAGATAATACAGAGAAAGCAGTAATCACACAAAAAAGAAAAGTTAAATTGAACTTCATTAAAATTGAATAACTTCTACTCATCAAAATGTATCACTAATAAAATAAATAGGCAGGCACAGACTGGCAGAAAATATATCTTAAAGGACTTAGATCCAAATAATGTACTTATATAACTCAATAAAGAATCAACAAAAAAATAGAGAAATGACGCAGACATTTAGCAAAGTTACATAAAAGTCAGTAAGCTCAGGAAGTGCTCAGTATCATTAGTCATGAAGCAAATACAAATGAAAACCACACTGACATACTACTACCCACTAGAGTGGATTAAATTAAATTAAAACCCTGACTTCATCCAATGCTGGTAAGGGAGGAGCAAGTGGAACTACATTCCTTTGCTAGTAGATGTATAAATAGGTACAACCCCTTTGGAAAACTGCTTAGCAGTTTACAGTTTCTTGTAACTGTAAACATATACCCACCTCATGACCCAGCAAGTCCGCTCCTAGGTGTAATTTAAAAAATAGATCAGGCTTCCCTGGTGGCGCAGTGGTTGAGAGTCCGCCTGCCGATGCAGGGGACACAGGTTCGTGCCCCGGTCCGGGAAGATCCCACATGCCGCGGAGCGGCTGGGCCCGTGAGCCATGGCCGCTGAGCCTGCGCGTCCGGAGCCTGTGCTCCGCAACGGGAGAGGCCACGACAGTGAGAGACCCGCATACCGCAAAAAAAAGAAAAAAAGAAAAAAAATAGATCTACCTAAATATTTATACAAGAATGTTCATAGGAGCCTTACTCATAATAGTAAAAAACTAGAAACATCCCAAATGCCCATGAACTGGAAAAAGGATGAATAGATTTAAGTACCTTTATTCAGTGGAATACTACTTAGCAACATGGACAATGCTCGAAAATATTGTGATGAAGCAAAAACCCAGACCTCAAAGAGTATACATTACACTAGTTATATGAAATTCTGGAACAGGTGCAACTAATCTAGGTTGATAGCCATCACTGACAGTCTGGGATGGGGCATGGAGGAATTTTCTAGGTGGATGGAAATGTTCTATTATCATGATATGGGTGTGGAGTACACAAGTGTATACGTTTGTGAAAACCTACCAAACTGTATGTTCAAAGTCTGCATCTTACTGTGTGAATATTATACCTCAATAAAAATAAGATAAAATATTTTAAAGTATAAAATAATAACAATATAACTAAAATGTAAATGAAAGGGAATTAATTTAAAAATAAGGATCCAGATATGGGATTCAGAATTCATAATTTGGTTGGGGCTGGAGAAAGGAAGATAAAGATTAAATGGGTACTGGCTGATGAACCCCTTCAGTGGGGCTGCTGGGAGCCAAAGAGGAAACGGCACCATTAGGAAGGTGTGAAGCCTGAAGTCCAGCATTTGTAATCCTACCTTTTTTCTCGTGCTGGTGTAGCTCACAGCACAACTTTCATAGCTAGTACCATTTATCCGAGGCTGAATGCTTTTCCCATTGTATCACTAATGAGGTGTGTGCCTTCCTGTGCTTTCTTACCTCTATGATTAAAATTCTATGGTGACCTTTAGGTTGAATTAGTTCTTCTTTTATCCATAAACTGAATTAACCAGAGCCTCACCCAAAGCTTAAATTACCTGTAAACAAAATCGCTCTGTAGAAGAAAGTGAGAAAAGCAACAAAAAACATGAAGAAACTGGATTCAGTGTCTCTAGAATGCTACAAAAATCGAGAGGTGTTCTACTTGACTTCACATTTATGGAATGCACCTTGAAGGATATTATTTTAATATCTAGGTACATTGTCTTCCTTCCCTTTCTCTGAAAACAGGAATTATAACTGTAAATAAGAAAATGATAGAGTCTCCTAAGAAAATGAGATTTGCTCTCATTTAGCCTTTAAGCCATTTTGTTAATTGCTTTTTATAAAGGCCAGAAAATGAAACCTAATAAAGGGAAAGGGTTATAATTAACCATTGGGAAAAAATATACACAAACTCAGAATTAGCTTTGTTAAATTTCTTTTCTGGTACGGGGGGAGGCCAGGACAAAACTAGAATTTCAGTGTTCATAGCAATGGAGAAAGCATTTCCCTCTGACACTGGCTCCACCTAATACTTCCAAAAAATACTGCAGTCTGCATCTCCCAACAGACTATGTGCCTTCTCTTGGTACACCCAGATAAGGTGCAGCAAATGTGACTGCACTGGACATCCATCACTTCAGATTCATTAAGTCAGTCTTCAAAGACTGATCACTGCACTTCCCTCTAAAGCAAAGCAAATGTGATCGATTATTATTCCTATTCCCTTGTTAGTACACGATTAGCTTCTGCAAATCTAGGAATAGGGTAAAATTGCATACAAAATACAAGAGCAGAACTAATGTGCTTCTGATTGAAGATGGCCTATTAATGGAAATTTCAAAAAAGGAGGCTTATCAATTAACATAAGCCCCGAGGAGTAGAGCCGCAAGGAAATTAGACCAAAAACTACAAGAAACCAGCAATTTAGGAGGACAATACTCAATAAAGGAGAAACACCCACTCATCCCACTACAGAACAATAACACGATAATACTATTACTCTTTGCTGAAATGCGTATCAACAGATTTAAGGTATACAATTAAGTGTGAATAAGCAATTTAAACATTTTTAATGAAAAATTTTATGTAACAAATGTATGGTGAAAGGGAGATGGTATAATGAATCCTCACATACCCATCATTTAGATTCAACAATTATCAAGGTTTTGCCCATTTCCTTCATTTTTTTCCCTTTGCCAAAAATTTTTAAAGCAAATCTCAGAAGCATGTAATCTCATGTCTAAATACTTCAGTCGCCATTTCTGAAAGCATGGACATCCCACAAAATAACAGCGATACTATCTCATCTCCATAGTAACACTAATGGGTTTGTATCATGTCCCGTCCACAGTAACTATTCTGTAATTGTCTTAAAAAATGTCTTTTTCATAGAGTTATGTTCAAATTCAGATCCAAAGAAGATACAGATATTATATGTGTCAAGTCTCCTAAGTCTTTTTTTTTTTTGATCTACAACAGTCCTTTTCTCCTCTCCCTCCTTTTTTCCCCATGCCATTCATTTCTGGCAGAAACTGTCACTCATCCTATAAAATGTCCCTCATTCTAGATCTTTCTGTTTGTTTCATCATTGTGTCATTTAACTACTTCTTTTTCTATTTCCTTTTGGCTGGAAGTTATCTACTGAGACCCAGTTAGATTCAGGCTCAACTTTTTTTTTTTTTTTTTTTGCTGTACGTGGGCCTCTCACTGTTGTGGCCTCTCCCGTTGCGGAGCACAGGCTCCGGACGCGCAGGCTCAGCGGCCATGGCTCACGGGCCCAGCCGCTCCGCGCATGAGGGGTCTTCCCGGACCGGGGCACGAACCCGTGTCCCCTGCATCGGCAGGCGGACTCTCAACCACTGTGCCACCAGGGAAGCCCCAGGCTCAACTTTTTGACAGGACTACTTCATAGAGGGTGCAGTGGGCTTTATATTACATCACATCAGGAGAAAAATAAAGCTCTTGTTTTCCCACTTTTAGTTGTAATAAAAACCTTACACTCTATTGTCTAGTTCTCCCTCAATCTTTAAACCTCAATCTTTGTTTCATTAACACTGCAAAATAGTGACTTTCTAATTCTATCATTTCCTCTATATTTATCAACTGTAATATTGCTGTAAAGAAGAGTTCTCCCTCACCAGTTGACCATTTTGATTACTGGAAAATATAGTTCTTTCAAAGTATATTTTCCCTTTTAATTATCAATTTTCAGAGCAAGCTGTTAGTACCCTAATAATTTCTAGAGGGTTGTTGAAAAAGCATTTCTAAACATAAACTAAATTATATACTAACCATCTCCATTATTTTTAAAGTTCTAGTTCAAGACTCAAATTTCCTATGAAGTGTTTCTGAAACAACTTCAGTCTCAAATGCTTTTCTTTACTCTTTATTTCTACAAGATTTATGTATTCTGTGAATTTCACATTATATTAGAGTATATGAAATAATCAATTTGAAACACCAATCCAATAACAGGCTAGAATTTTCCCATCACAATCCCATCAGTATGTTACTCCCACCATTCTCCCCCAGGACATCTGTGTACTGGCATTTCTACAAGGCAGGGCTGCTGCTGACTCACTGGGCCCCTTGAGATGTCAAAGATACTCCCTGCTCAGAGGAAACATGAGATAGAAGATGACCCTCTCTTGTTCTGGAGAGAAATTCTGGTAAAGTGATCTAAAACACTGTTACTTACGCCAATGCATTAGACAATGGTAGTGGAATAGGTCATTCTGTTTTTACATAAAACCCCTTTAACTTTTCACTACAAATTAAGCACATGTCACAACATAGTTTACCAATGCAGTAACTGGAGTCTGAGAGTACGTGAGCACAAGAGAATGTATCTGGGGTGTGCCTCTGTGGAAATAAGATGAAGAATGGTTGAAAGCGTGCTGGTTATCTCCAACCTGTGAGGCCAGTGAGGCCTGACTCTGGGATGGGGGCTGCTTCCTGAGCCCTGACAGCCATCCTTTGTACTTCTGCTTGGTGGCATAATTCAACCTACGCATGGATTCAATTCTGGGAGAACAACTCAAAGCATATCATATTTGTGATAGGTAGAATAATGGGCTTTTAAAGATGTTCACACCCTAATCTTCAGAACCTGCTAAGATGTTACTTTACCTGGCAAAAGAGACACTGTAGATGTGATTACATATACAGACCTTAAAATAGAGAGATTTTCCTGGATTATTTGGGTGGGCTTAATTGAATTACATGAGCCCTTAAAAGCAGAGAACATTCATGGGCTGAAAGCAGAAGAAGAATGTGGAAGAAGGGTAAGTAAGAGAGATTCCAAGCTTGAAAAAGAGTCCATGCTTGCTGGCTCTGTGATGTAAGAGTCACATGCAAGAACGGAGAGAGGTCTCTAACAGGTAAAGATGGCCTCCAGTTGATGACCAGTAAGGAAACTGGGACCTCAGTCCTACAACCACAACGTATTGAATCCTGCTAACAGTCTGAATGAGCTTGGAAGGGATTCTTCCCAGAGCCTCCAGATAGGAGTCCTTCTGGTAACACCTTGATTTCAGTCTCCTATGAGCCAGAACATAGAAACTGCTGGAACCAACTCAGACTTTTGGTCTACAGAATTATGAAATAGTAAATTTGGGTTGTTTTAAGCCACTAAACTTGTGATAATTTGTGTGGCGGCAATATAAAACTACATCAATATTGTTATTGGGTCTACAATAGCACTTCATAGAAGGGCACTGCAGTCTCTTATTAATGAATTACCAGTGCCTGAATTACCAGTGCCCCCTGACTGCACAATGTCTGAGTTACCACAAGGTAGATGAAGAACTGCTCTCACTCTTCCCCTCCTACCTCAATGCCAACTTCTTGACCTTGTCTTAATACATAGTTTAGGGCTATGATATTATTTTGTTAACTATTTTTCAACTACATTATTATTATTACTAAATATATTATTAACAAAATGTTATAATTATTTTGCTTTAGATGTTACCCTAGAAACCCAACTATCATTTATGTAACTATTTTTAATAAAATATATTTTTTCAAATTGAAACTCAGCAGTGATCTTTTATGTCTTGTTTGACAGTTTGGGAGGAGGGGTAAATCAGGAGCTTGGGATGAGCACACACGCACTACCATATATAAGACAGATAACCAACAAGGACCTACTGTATAGCACAGGGAACTCTACTCAATATTCTGTGATAACCTATATGAGAAAAGAATCTGAAGAAGAATGAATATATGTATATGTATAACTGAATTCCTTTGCTGTACACCTGAAAAAAAATAAAACAATGTAAATCAACCATTTTCCAATAAAATTAAAAAAAAGAAAGTTTAAAACTATGCACATTTTACACAGTGACGACTATTCCAATGACATGTAAAAGTGCTGTACTAAAAGCAGTAATATTTTTTTCATGTAAGACTAATTGGTTTCAAAATCAATAGGTTATATAAAATGAAGGTTTTAAAAGGGCAATGTGAATACTTCCTTTAATTAAATAATGTGTGTCTCAAGCTGTTTCCACAGAGAGAGTAATCAGGAATGACTATTATTAAACTAAGCTAATTTCATCCTTTTGCAAAAAGGAGAAGAATGTTGAAGGAACGATGCCAAATGCAGCTACAACATTTTGATGGACATAAATGCACAAGTTTCAATCCTACAGGCAAAAAAGACCAGCAAAGACACCCAAATAATTTCATAAATGATGAAAATCATGTAACAAAATCTTTCTAGATGATGGGTTAATGGGATGTTACTAATGTAAATTTTATGCCTTGTTTAACTTTTTCTTCAGGTGGAATTTTCCAGTGTGACACCCATATTTAATATCAGAGTTTCCAGGAAAATAAAAGAACTAGAATGACATTTCAGCTGCATATTCCTTGGAAGATTTGGGGGGGGGACTAAAATATCAAAGTCACATTAGAAAAAGTAATTAACTTAAATCCCTTTTGGGAAAGGCAAAAAGAAAAGCGAATCAGACCCTAAGAATTATCTTGCAGAGAACATTTAAAAAGTGCCAAACAGTCAATGTTAGCCATTGTTCCTGAATACTTTGTCCTTCTAGCCTGTCGACTTTTTAGTCACAAGGCACCGCACCATCATATTGCCCAAACAATTTACATCACAAAGGAATTATAATATTCTTTTAACATGAAGAGCAGCGAATTAATAAGAACCGTTATTGTACCAGATTCCTTCAATCTCAATGGAACGGCCAAATGCTAGCTGGGAAAATTACTTCAGCCTTCTTAACTGCTGAAATTGAAGTGAGATTTTCCTCCATGTCTGCGTGTGCAGAATATAAATATTTTAATTTCATCAGTTCGATGAGTAATTTCACAGGACTGCTATGTTACAGGGCTGACACTGGAAAGTTACAGGGTGAGTTCGGGAGTGGACCATAGTTTTCTAGAGAGCACTTATTTTGCTAAGGGGTACTGTGAACATGTATTCATTTTCCCCTCATTCTTTCTCCAAGAACAGTAGGAATGATCTGTGTTTCCGCTCCAGAAGGTAACCCTGCTGGATGCTATCAACACAACTGAGAAGCTACTAAGGATTACTGCTTTCTGCTTAAATTAGTTTCCTCTCTACCATGCACATACACACTAAGTTTAAAGACATATGACTATTTTTTTCCCTAAAAAGGTTTTCGTGTTTTTAGAGATTTCAGATATATCATCCCACTGACTTGCTAGGGGACCATATCAATTACCTGGTGGAGGAAATAGTGATACTTCTGACTTTTCCCTGGTGACACTAGACTCCATAAAGGTAAATTTTAATGAAATTAAAATTTAATTCATTAATTAAAACTTATCTCCAATTAATACTTCCCAATGCATATGACAGAGTATAATATAAGCCATGAGTCCATTTCCCACCTGAACTTGCTTTTATTTCAAATCAGTATGATGAAACAGCTAATTTTTCCCATCAACTGAGGATTGAATGTTCCCTCAAATTCGGTGATTTAATTAAATTCATCTTGTTCTTCAAGGGCCAGGTGACCATAATGTAATTTAATGTATTGTCTTATAGTCTAAGTTCTTTAATTATAGTGTATATATTCCTTATATACATATTTCTATATGTGTGTGTGTATATATATGTAATATATGTACATGGCACATAATATTAATATACGACAGTTTATACCAGCAGGGCACCTTGATTCATCATGGGAACAGATGTCCCTTTGCTTTGTGAGAAAAAAAACCAACTTAACTATAAAAGGATAAGAAACAATTACACACTAGAGTGTTAATTCTGTTAACAAAGATGTTGCATTCTGGCAGCATTTTTATGTGGCCATAAATTGTACCATCAAACAAAGAGGTAATATTGGAAGCACAGAGATTAATTCCAGGATCCTGGGAGAACTACAGGATAAAGTTAGGGATTGGACACAGGCAAAAGTCATTAACAACAACCAATTAACCTTAAATACACACATCGTAGTCTTCGGGAGGATGGAAAGAACACACGGTGACGTGAGGAGGAGGGGATGCAGTAGTCTCCAGAGATGGCCACAAGCAATTCCTTTTCCCCCTGCATGCAGGAGAGGTGGAATTGAGGACTCCTCCCCTGAATCTGGGCCGGCCTGTAACTTTCTTTGACCAGCACAATACCACAGAAATGATGCTGTGCCCTTTGGGGGCCCAGATGTGATGTGATGCTATGTTATGTTAAGTGACGTCAGAAGCCCTGGCAGCTCCTGCTCTCGCTGTCATGGATCTCAGCTGACATGCTGCAAGGGGACCCAGGACAGCCTACAGAGAGAGGCCAGGAGAGGCCCAGGGCGATGGGGTGTCACTGGGAAGGGGAGGCCACCTGGAGGAGAACCGAGGTATCCCAGTAGGTTCAGCACCAGGTCCCCAGACACGTCCACCCCAAATTTACCTACAACCACTTGCTAATGTCTCAAATCACCCCCGCCCTTTTCTTTTTTTTTTTTTTTTAAAAAAATAAAGGACAAGTGAATGAGTCTCAGACGTGTTTTGAGCACGGCCCATGTGACTGGCAAAGTGTTATGGGTGCATCACCGAGAACATGACACAGCTCTTCTGGAAATCTAAACAGTGCCTCTTATTCATGATTTAACACTTAGCTCAAATCAGCTCTTAGAGAAACTGTTCTGACTCTCACCCAACAAATCATGGTATGTCAGGAGCCCCTCATTTATGTTCCTAAAAAACTGATTTATTCCTCTGTCATATTTGTATCTGTTTATTGGTCTGTCTTATCCACTAAACCCAACTACCAATAACTTTTATCTCCAGTGCATAACAGATGCTTACTAAAGAAATAGAGTCACTCTAAAATACGATTAAGTGCTAGGCTAAAAACCTATTTTTCTGGAACACAGCACTTGATTGATTGGCAGATGGATGCATGGATGGACAGAATGACTAAGTGCTCTGAGAGCATAGTGGAGACTTAAAATGCATTCTCGTTAAGTTTCAGCTAATTAACCAAGAATGGTATCGAACTGTTTATCATTACGATTGAGGGGAAGCTGTTGGAAGGTATGAGAACAGGATAAAGGAGGTGTGACAGAGAGGAAATTCCAGGTTCCGGATTTCTCATGTGCTGCTGAGGATAGCTGGATTATGGGATGAGATGCTCACCAATGTAAGGTTCCAAGAACGGAGATGAAGCAACTGTGCACAGAGCACGAGTGAGGCCATGAGTTAGAGGAGGAAAGACAGCAGAGTGGGGAAGCACTTTACAGGTCATGCAAAGGCCCCGAACATTACATCCTGCATGCTGTGTGGAGTCTCTGGAAGGTTTTAGGAGGGGAGTAATCTGACAAGATTTTGAATTGTGGGGTAATCTTTTCACTGACCCAAAGAGGGACCAAGGAGAGGAATAAACTTTCTAGTGAGACTCCACACTTCTCAGTGGAATACCCTGGTCAAGCAGACACCACCACCAACTATCAAGGCTAAATCATTTTGTTTTAAATCTGGGGATAGCTTGGCTTTTAGAGAATCTGATAATTAAGTTATCAATTTATGGAACCAAACTACTCTATTTAAAAAATCGCTGAGAAATATTAGTGGATGCCTTTAGGCACCTGGCAGGTTTCCAAGTAAATGCTCCTGGTATTTGTAAAGACCTAGATGCCCAATCTGGAACTAGATTAGATCATAAGTTATCTAAAATTGGCTGAAAACAAACCCCAACAATTCGGAGTTTGCCACAAGCAATGGCACGATTGCCTTATATTGTCTTATATCGTTGAGAACGTAGCAAAAGCTGCCATGAGCTGCCGAGGAAGCTAAATTCATATTCTCACTTAAATTTAAAGAGTGATATGTAAATGAGTCAGAGAAATTGAGTCCAGGCAATAGGGGGAATGGATGTGTTTTGCTGTTGAGGGGAGAGCTCTGTGCCAGGTCACTAGGTACGAACACAGGATCTGTGAGAGGGGGTGGCAGTCTCCGTGCTGTTCCTGCAGACAAGCACTCACTATAAAGCTTCCACCTTTCTGAAGGCCCCCAGCTGACAGCCTCAAAACAGGCCAAGACACGGGAGCTAAATGAAGTAGACTGCGATGAGACATAGTCCTCTGGAACCAGGTGGAGACTCCCTCTGGTAACCACAGAGGAAGGCCAGGGCTGTCCTTTGTTTCACGGCTTTCCTGCCTTCTGAGAACTGAAATCTATGACTAGCTCCAAGGTCAGCGTATCTCCAGCTCCGTGACTGTCAGCAATGACAAAGCAGCCCCCTAAAGAACACGAGAGGGGCTCTGCCCAGGACAGGGCTCGCAGTGTCTGAGCCTGTACCCGAGCACCACCTGCGCTCACCTGGGACCCTGCCACCAGCAGGCCCAGGGATGCCTGGCCCACTGAATACCCAGGTTTCCTGGATGCATTTCTGTAAATATGAAGCACAGGGCTGTGCACACACATACAACCTGTGCTCTAAGAGCAGAATCTGGGGTTGAAACACACGGGACTGACTGCAGGGCTAGAGGTCACATTTCTTTGGGTGCAGACTTGTGCCGGCTAATCCTTCCTAAATAAGGGGGGAATGAAAATCCCACACTTACAGGGTGTTTTTTCCTTTTAAATTCTCAGTGAAAACATTTCTAAGCTGGTCTGGCCTCTTCTTTGCAAATAACCACAGGAATGTGAGTTACAGCGCTTTTCCTCTACAGCCATTTTATAATCTAATTTTCACAACCATAACCTTTTACTCCTGTTCATTATTATCCCATTGGTATCACCTCCTTTCTCTCTTTATTGGGTTTTTATTTCAACTATTTAAACTACTTGTTATTATTATTACTGCTACTATTATTATTGCTGCTGCTTCCAAATGATTGTTATTTTTTCCTATCTGAAGTGAGCAATGGTTTTGAGACGTGAATAGTAATTCATACATATTACTTTCAGGGGACAGGTTGATAATACTTCATAGAGGTTGGTAAAGGTTGTATATCTACTTAATATGCAAATATATGTGTTTATAAAATATAATTGTATATTAATATGTGAATATTAATTACCTATAACTTCAGAGTAATACACAATATCTTCTCACTACATTTGAGAACTCTGTACCTATCATAGTTCTTTCTATTTGGAACTGTCTTGGAGATGATATTAAACAGAGCACACAACCCAGACTCTGTATATACTGCTTTGTTTTCCAATATTTGCTTGGAAGGTCCATGCTGGGTCCAAAGCGTTTTAAAGATCTTTTTTTGGTTATTGCACACCACAAGTATTTCAGTGCTGTCTGAACTGCTGAGGCAATGTTGTCTCACCCACGTGCTATAGGGCTCGATAAGCTGAGGTGCGACTGTGATGTACGAAGCTTGTTATAACAAGCACAGGGAGACGGAGACACCCAGATGAGCAGGTCCTTGGAAGAAGTCTCAGCAGCAGGTCAGACACTGTTTTCACTGATGCTGCCTTTGCTCCAAATACTTTGTTGTTACTCTCTTTTTAGAGTGCCTTTAGTTTACAGTGCTTATTTTACGCTTCACAGTTTACAGGTCAAACAAGGAAAAAAATCTCATTTCATACTTGCACCAGAGTTTTAGCCTATAATGACATTCCTTATCTTAACTGGCCCCCTTATTCAGCTGACTTAGATACAAATGACTTTGGGAGGGTTCCCCAAATCAAACCTGCC
This sequence comes from Phocoena sinus, assembly GCF_008692025.1. NCBI lineage: Eukaryota > Metazoa > Chordata > Mammalia > Artiodactyla > Phocoenidae > Phocoena > Phocoena sinus. The sequence goes on from NC_045771.1 coordinate 8,061,892, forward strand.
TTCAAAGGTGAAGTTTTTATCCAGCACATAGCATACAATAAGTATCTGATGACAGCGTGATTGAATTAGACACCTGAGGGTGTAGCCAAAATCAGGTGCGACTGCCTCCAAAAGGGAATTACAAATCGCCACGAGCAATGGCGCTGCTGCCTCACTGGCTTATATTATTATCTAATTTAATTTTGACACATGCTCTATTTGTTGTGTGAAGAATTTATGTGTTCTATTTCTTTTATTCCCATCTTCAAGTGCCCAAGGCGAAGGCTTGTTAATTACTTTCTCTTACTGAATACATCACACAGTGTATAAGTTCCACTGAATGGCTTCACTGCAAAGATCAGGGTGGAGAGAGGAAAACACTGTAATACTGAGTGGTTAACACTCATCATAACCTGATCCTAATCTCACTTCCTGGCTGATTTTCTGCCTCAATGATCCATCGAACAGTGGGCACCATCTCTGAACCACAGAAGTTTACCCACAGCTTCCTGAACACAACTTCTGGCCCCATGCATCTAGGCCTTGACTTGGGATCTTCCCTTTGCCTGAAATACTTCTTCTCCTGTAGCCTGTCTGATGACAACGTATATAGCTTCCCAAGTCCTAAACTAGTTTCAGGTATTTGGTGAAGTCTTTTTGAACTTACTGGGCAGGAGAAAATATCTCTTGCCTTGTTTTTCCTATAGCACTTTGTAGATAAAACTGCTATAGGGTCTCTCCCATGTATTATATTTTCTTGTTATATCATAGTGGAGACAGAGAGCACGGATCCCTTTTAGGTCTGGGACTATGTCTTCTTCGCAGTGCTTATCCAGGACCTGGCTGTCTGTGTGATAAAGATTAGGAATGACTAAATGATTCCAGGATGAATGAAGGCCCACAAGACTGCTGTTGGTGCCTAAAACTAGCGGGACCTCCCCCTCCGCCTGGCCCACTCTTCACTAATAAGAAAACCCTGGCCTTCTGTTCGCAAATTGTCAATTAAATAGGAACTTCTGCCACTATGTCCTGGGACATAAATAAGAAGTAAATATCCACCATTCTTTCCATCCTTTCACGTACTCTTCCCTGAGGAGAAGTGACTTACATAATCGGTGAGATAGAGCAAAACAACCTTGTTCCTCTTCTTATTACTCCTGTATCTCTTTCTCCCTTTCTCTCTCTCTCTCTCCCTCCTCTCTCTCCCTCCCTCCCTCCCTCCCTCCCTCTCTCTCTCTCCCCCTCCCTCCCTCCCTCCCTCCCTCTCTCTCTCTCTCTCTCTCTCTCTCTCTCTCTCTCTCTCTCTCTCTCTCTCTCTCTGTCTCTCCTGCCGCCTGGCACATAGATATGTAGAAAGAGCTGGAGTTTCACATTGGCTGCTTCTACATGTGATAGGCAGATGAGAAAGGATCAGCTTCAACAAGCTCCCACTTTATTTGCTGCCTCTAAGGTGGGCAAGTTCAGTGTAGAGGGAAACAAGTAGAAAACACGACTTGACTTTACCAGGGACCCTGTGTGTTGGGTAATAGACACTCTTGGTTACAACTCAATATTCATTTCCTGCTCTCCTTTTTCCGTCTACTGAAACCTATTTCTCCCAAGTAGCTGAAGAAAAGGTGACTTTTTCCCCAGCTTCAGAATATTCTGATTTGTCTAAACCCATCATGGTAACCCTATTACCCCTGCTGGGATTTAGGAATGAGCATATGACCCAATTGTGGCCAAGGAGATGTGAGGGTAAGTCATGAGGCGCTTCCAGGAAAATGTCCTTACTCCTGAGTAAGAGTGGAGTCTTTCTTCTTCCTCTGGATGTTTCTGTCTAGGTATCATACCTGTAACCAACACAGCCCTCTTCCTTCCAGCCTAAGGATGAAGCCAACAGATAGAGAGGGACAAACACCAAGAAAATACCTAAGCAGTAGCACCACAGCTGACACCCTGTAGCATATCTACCTATGGGCTTCTTGTTATATGAAATGATACATTACCTTATTTTTAAGCTGGCTTTACTTGGTGATTTCCATTCCTCATAGGCAACACTGTGCTAACTGACCCAGCAATAAGGCTGATAGTGTGTTTAATTCCCCATCTGACCCTTGTGTTTATCAGTTGGTTGGCACCCATAAGGGAAAATGATATAATTACATTGCTGGAATTTTCACACTCCTTTGCCAAACCTACTCAAAGTTACACCACTGACCTTATAAAACCTCTTGTGAAATTAAGTGCTTTGTGTACCAACAGTGATCTGTCTGGCAGAAGTATGGTCAATATTTTCTAAATGAACACATATACATTATCCATACGTCTTACTATCTTACAATTTGATTAACATTTTTGTCTACGTAGAAAGAGAAGTTACAGCTATATTTCTTAGCGTCACAAATATCATGGTACTGATACCATGTTATTTGAAGAGTAATTACGGGTACCCGAGATTTACATAACTTCTTTCTGTTATAATGTATTCTTCTGCTTGGATTGACATTCCTAATCTGTTTGTTTTAATGTTACAGTTTTGATGGGGAGCTTTGTACCATCTAAATATGAAAGTAGGAAACAAGATCTAGTCTTTATAGCCCACATATTTATCTCTCTGCCTTTATAAATTTATGTTAGGACATCACTCAAGGGGTATTTCTCAGAACACAAGTCCTGCTAGATGCTCAGTGAAAAATGTTGGGGGGTTGCATTATATGATATTCCCTTCCTGGAGATTCGTAAGGCACGTCAGCCTATCCAGACCTCTTATAAGTCCTAAATAATAAAACCTGTTTAAATTTATTTTACTCAGTTTCCTAGACTTATTTTGACAAAATATCTATTAAAATTCCATGTAAGTAGTATTCTGCAGAACGTATTTTGGGGAATGCTGTCATAAGATGGTTGTTATCAAGCAGCTTAAAAATGGAATGGTTATCCTCCAAATATATGGAGGATATCCATATATCCTCCAAATATCCACCTGTTGTTAGATATGTTTTTCATTGGTGGTCAGTAAGAAAATATTTAGTTGGCTCTCAGGGAATCTGAAATCCAAAATATCAAATGGAACAGGAATTCACAAAACAGAAAGGTAAATTGAGACACTGTTACAAGAGAAGATTAAAGACTAAAGCCATTCAATATAATACGTAATAACACATGATCATGACTAAGCATAGGAGTCTCTTTGAGATAATTTCTTACAAAAGTAATCATGGAGATGAAATCAGGGGGAGACTTGCACTCCTCCAACTAGAACTGTAAACAGGAGGATATGATTTGTAACTTAATGGCCAGTAACAACTGAGCATCAGGGCAGAACCAAGTGAGAGCTGGTTAAACTGGGCAGACACTCAGCTAGCGGCTTAGCGTGGAAATGTAAATTTCAGACTATTTCTGGATTCTTTAATCCATCAATATTCAAAAGTATTTCCATGATTTTGATCATTAAGCAACTAGAACATTCAATTGTCTAAGATCCACTCTTTATTCATGATGGTAAAAAATGAATACGATTAAAAAAGAGAGGTCATAAAAGTCTACCTTGTTCCATGAAACCGCTGGACCAGGAACATTTTCAAAGTGTTAAAGAAATGTGCAGCAGGAGGGCATCAGCACAAAGCTTTTACAAACTAACCATCTTGGCTCCAGTCACCCCGTGAACTCCCTTCAGCTCCACCGTACATCGTTGCCCAGCTGTGCTCATTTATACAGAAATGTGCTTTTTAAAAATCATCTATGGTTTTATGTATATTCAACTGTTGGTTATCTACCTGGGAGTCTTCCTCGTTATGGACAATTCACAAAACATTTTAAAATCCTGGACCAGCTTCCTGCTTAACCAACGTGCTTTGTAGCCATGTCCTCTACTGCTCTCTTTGTGAGTGATTAGAGAATAGAAGCTCATTTTAATACCCTTCTAGATAAAATATAATTAGGTAAATAGAGCTGTCAAAAATCATATTAAAATTCCAAGCCAAATAGAAATGTCTTTGAAATTATTTGTGCTAAAGTTCCCTTCAATTGTCATTAATAATTAAAACTACCCTTCTTTGTTTATTCTCCCTTTCATTAAAAAATAGGGCCTATTAGAGCAGGGATCACATCTTCTTGTTACATAATAGCACATAAGCTACCCTTGAGAGGTATACACACTGTAGACCGTCAATGGATCATGGATTTGCTAACAAAATATCTTTACAAAATCACTGGACATGGGCATAGGACTCACACAAAGCTCTTATTCTAATGAGGCATCTTGGACTAGCTTATAGTTATAATCATTCCAAAGTCTGTATTTCCTCCCATCCCCAAATCATGGTCACTCACACATAAGGGGTAGTCTGTAGGATATTAAGTCAGTGGTGTGAGCCAAATAATAATTTCACTATGGTGTGGATCTAGTTAAATTCTATACCCCAAAATGCTTCAGTTTTAGACAAAATTGCCTATTCTAAGAGGAAAAAGGTATGACTCTGCCTCATTCTTGTGCTTATGTATTTTGAGCCATATAATCACTGTATTCCTAGAATTTCAGCATATTCGTGTCAAAAGGGACACTAAATGAAATCCCCAATTCAATTTCCTTATTTTACATTTTTAAAAATCAGCGCAAAAGAGGTTACTGACTATCCCATCATACAGCTGGTTAAGAACAGAGCCATGACAAGAGCCCAGATGTTTTCCCCAGTATTCCGTGACCAAGTCATTGAACCAAGCTGAAAGATGCCCAGGAGAGAATGATTTGTGAGGACACGCACACATATCTACCATAGGTTTAGCATTATGAAGGATTGCTCCATGAAGACCAAGGTAGAGAACTTTTAGTTTAAAATGAGAGAGTAAAGACCTCTGCTTCTCCTTACCCCCTGAAGCCAACCGAATCTAAGAAAGAAGGTTAGAAATTTAAAAAGAAACATGATAAAATATTCACTTAATGCAATGAGAGCAGTAAAACAAAACAGAGGAACATAAAAGACATGAGATATAGAAAAAAAGTAAAATGGCGGACATAAACTCAACTATATTAATAATAACATAAAATGTGAATGGATTAAATAACCCAAAAGGCAGAAGTTGTCAGACTGGATAAAAAGCAAGATCCAACAATACGCTATCTCCAGGAGATATACTTTAGATTCAAAAACACAAACAGGTTGTAGGTAATAGGATGAAAAAGGTATATCATGCCAACAGTAGCTTAAGACACTGAGAAAAGAAGAGCAAACTAAGCCCAAAGCAAGAATAAGAAAGGAAATAATAAAGATTATAGTGGAGATAAACAGAATAGAAAAAAAAAATAGAAACAGTGCAACCAAAAGTTGGTTCTTTGAAAAGATCAATAAAACTGACAAACCCTTAACTAGGCTGATCCAAGAAAAGAAAGAATATATTCAAATTACTAAAACTAGAAATGAAATATGGGACATTACTACTGACTTTACAGAAATAAAAAGGATTATAAGGGAATACTGGACAACTATATGCCAACAAATTAAACAGCTAAGATGCAATGGATGAGTTCTTAGACACAAACTACCAAAACGGACTTAAAGAGAAATAAAATATCTTATAATAAATAAGGACTAATAATTTTTTTTAAAAAACTATCCCCAAAGAAAAGTCCAAGCTCAGGTGGGTTCACTGGTGAATTTTACAAAACACTTAAAGAATAATTAATAACAATTCTTCACAACCTCTTCCATAAAACAGAAGTGGAGGAAACACTTCCTAATTAATTGTATGAGGCTACTATTACCCTCATACCAAAACCAGAAAAAGACATCACAAGGAAAAAACCCCACGGATCTATATCTCTTCTGAATAAGATGCAAAAACCTTCAATGACATGCTAGCAAATCAAATCTTCCTAGATTTATATCAAAAAGAGCGTACACCATGAATAAGGGGCTTACAAGTTTGGTTTAACATCTGAAAATCAGTGAATTTAATACACATATCAATAGAATAGGACCAAAACTACATGTCCATCTCAATAAATGCAGGATAAGCATTTGAAAAAATTCAACTCCCTTTTGTGATAAAACACTCAACAAACCAGGAATAAGGGAATTTATTCAAACTGATAAAGGGCATCAAAGAAATAGCCACAGCTAACATCATATTTAATTGTGAAAGACTAGATACTTTCTCCCTAAAATCAGCAACAAAACGAGTATGTTTGCTCTTGCCACTTTGATTTAACATTTTACAGGAGGTTTTCACCATGGCACAGTTATGGTCAATTGATGTTCAACCAGGGTGCCAAACAATTTAATGGGGAAAAGAAAAGTCTTTTCAATAAATGAAGCTGGGACAAATGGATATCCACATGCAAAAGAATAACATTGGACCCCTACCTCATGCTACATATAAAAATTAATTCGAGTATGTCAAAGATATAAATGTAACAGCTAAAATTATTAAATTTTTAAAAGAAAACACAGGCATAAATCTTCATGACTTTGGATTAAGCAATGGTTTCTTAGATGTGACACTTAAGCCATAAGCAATAAAGTAAAAAACAGATAAATTAGACACCATTAAAATTTTAAAACTTTTGTTTTTCAAAATATACCATTAAGAATGTGAAACAACAACCCACAGAAAGGGAGAAATTTCTGAAAACCACGAAGTTGATAAAGGGCTTGTATTTAGGATACATAAACAACTTTTATAACTTAGTAATGAAAAGAAAAATAACCCAATCTAAGAAATGGGCAAAGGATCAGAAAAGAAATTTTTCCAAATAAGATACACAAATGGACAATAAGTATCTGAAGAGATAGATGCTCAACATCATTAGTTATCAGGGAAATGAAAGTCAAAACTACAAATACAACTTCACATCCACTAGGAAGGCTATAATTTAAAAAAACAGACGTTAGCAAGTGTTGGCAAGGATGTGAAGAAACTGGAACTTTCATGTAATGTTAGTGGGGATGTAAATTTGTGCAGCCACTTTGGAAAATAGTCTGGCAGTTCCTCAAAGGTTAAACATGGAATTACAATATGACCCAGCAATTTAACTTCTTGGAAGATATCCAAGAAAACTGAAAACATACATCACCAGAAATACTTGTACACAAATGTTCACAGCAGCATTTTTAACAAGAGCCAAAAAGTGAAGACAATCCAATTGCTCATCAACTGATGAATTAAATAAAATGTGGTATATTCATGCAATGGTATACTATTCAGCAATAAAAAGAAAGAAATTTCTGACATACATTACAACATGGTTGAACTTTGAAAACATTACGCTAAGTGAAAGAGGTCAAATGCAAAAGACCACATATCGTGTGATTCCATTTATATGCATGTCTAGGACAGGTTAGTCTGTAGAGACAAAGAATTTAGTGGTTACTTAGGGCTGGGGAATTGTGGGGAAATAGTGACTAATGGGTATGGAGTTTCTTTTTGTGTTGATAAAGATGTTCTGAAGTTGACTGTGATGATGATTGGACAACTATGAATATACTATAATAAAACCCATTAAATCATATAATTTAAAATGGTGAACTGTTCCGTATGTAAATTATGTCTCAATAAAGCTGTTACATAAAAAAGAAACCCCATCTTTAATAACATTTGGAAATGGCTGAAGAACATACCACTACATATGAAGAAAAGGACTCTGTGAGCAGGGCAGGCAGTTGAGGGGCACAGAGAGAGGACTACAGACACTGCAGATCTTAGGTAGGGATAGTAGGGCAAATGATCCTTCTACTTAGGTGGCATCCGAAGGGGAAAAAAAAGGAAAACCCAGCTTGGAACAACAAGGTCTAGTTCTGTGGTCCATGGACCGAGCCTCCCTGCGCTCAGTGTGACACAAAGCGTGGCAGGGAAGAGAAGGTTGAGTGAGGAAACAATTATCATGGCATGTTTTCTGAAGCCAGACTGTCCATGTGGCCAAGTGGAGGAAAACCTGTGTATGACACACGTTCCTGAAATTACCTTTTTGCCAACTGAAGACAAGTCAAAGTTCAAGCACCACACAAGAGACTCGTCCTGAGTATCTTACACACCAGCCAAGAGCAGATTCACTGTGTGGGGCAGAGACGCATGAGGACACAGAAGACATTAGAACAAATTGCAAACTGTGTCGTCCTGACCCTTGTTCCTTCCCCACTCTCTCTTTGTGCAAACAGCTAGAAAAGGAAAAGTTCTTGTCTGTAACGATGAGTAAAAACCAAAAAGGAAGAACATGCGACTTATGCAAGGATACTGCCTAAATTAAAAAAAAAAAAAAAAAAAAAAAGAGAGAAAAATGCAACACACAGAAGGCCAGAGAAAGAAGAACGTGTATCAGATAAAAAGTACCACAGAGCAGATAAAACGTACATCACATGCCCTCTAAGTAACAAGAGCCCAAAGAAGGAATAAAAGGATAGAAGTACTCGGTAAGATGTGATAAAACAATAGAAGTAGCTGGAAAGTGAGCTGATAGATCTCGGGAAAGAAGCAGAAGGGAAAAACAAAATCATCACATAAGTGAAAGTCACATAAAAGTCAGCACAAAGAAAAATAGGCTTTACTGAAACTATACTCAGAGGCATCTAGGACTAACTTGAGAAAAATGAACAAAATAAAATTGAAAAGGACAAAAAAGTTGATTAACATTAGTAAAATAATAATGATAATGAAAGACAAAATATACAACTGGAAATTACAGATGTCATTAAAAAAATTAATAATATAATAACAAGGTATCTTTAAAAAGGGAAAATTAATTCTACAGAAAGTATAAAATTTCAGTGACTACTTGTAGAAATTGACTACAAATGAGAATATCGTAGTGAATTTATTGAAAAACAATAGTAAAGAATTCTATAGGTATCCAGACAAAAGAAAAGGAAATCAGGTGGCCTTAATTCTCAGTTGTAATGATTGGTACCAAGAGAAAGTAGAACTGTGTCTGCAAAATCCTCAGGGAAAGAAGGTATGACTTGATAATTTTCATATGTAGAAAACCTGCTATAGAGATGGTGATATATACTTTCAACAAACAAAATCTCTGGGACTTTAACTCTCATGAGCATTAAAAAAAAATTATTAAATAAGAAATTTCCAACAACCAAGAGATGGATACGGTAGCTGCGGTAAAAGAAAGAGTGGAGAACATAGCATCCAAGCAAATGCAGAACTATTTCTAAACAACTGGGAGACTCAAGTTATAGAATGGAATGTAAGTAGTATTAATTATAACAACATGTAAATAATAATATGACTAGCATAGTTTGAGGGGTCGAGTAGAGAAAGTGGGAGGTAATGCAACAGATTAGATTTCCTTATATCAGGGACGTGTGTCAACTGAGAATGTTTACAGTTTAACAAATTATTGATAAAATGCAAGAAGTGCATTACTATTCTTCATGCAACAGCTATTTAATGAACTCTCCATGCAGGTACTAAGGATACAGTAGCGAGCAAAGTCAAGCTCCGCCTGACCACACCCTAGTGGGGAAGACAGAAGACAAACGATAACTTAATCTCACAAAGTGATCCATGTGAAGGAAGGAGGATAGGGACGTAGGGCGTGCCGGGGTGGACCGTGCACTCATTTACATAGTGTGGTTGAGGAAAGCTCCTCAAGCCAAGTGGCATTTGAGCAGGAAACGGAATGATGAAGAGACATGGTACTGGAAAATTTGGGGGAAGAGGATTCCAGGTGGAGTAAGGGCAAAGGTGAGGACCTGGAAGCTGTAGGTAGATTCACATGTGCGGCCGGACGAGATGGGTAAAGCAGAGTAAGCCCTAGGCAGAGAGGTGGGCGAGAGCTGGAAGGCACAGAGGCTTGCAGACCGTGTGCGGAGTCAAGGTTCCATCCTAAGGGGTATGGGAAGCCAAAAGAGAATTATGAACAGGGGAGTGATTGAATTTGTATTTTAGCATACAAAATACTGTGCCATGTAGGCAACAGGAAGGCCAGCTTGGACACAGAAGGACCAGCCAAGAGGCAACTGCAGGGGTGGAGTGAGAGACGATAGTGGTTTGGGATGTGGGGAGAGAAGTTAAGTTTAGGGTCTGTCTTAAAGCTGACAATGACAGGACCTCATTTTTAACTTTAAAATGTATCCTGCTGGGTGATTCATGAGGGTCTGGATGAGACGTGGGGCAAAGAGGAAGTGAAGAGACTTCGGAGCTTTTTGCATCCATGTCTGGGTACGTGGTGTGTCCTTTCACTGACACGACCAAGGCTGGAGAGGGGCAGGTCGGGTCATGCCAAGGTTGGGATGCGTATCACACATCTGAAGGGAGGTGTTCACGGCAAGCTGGATATATGAGTTTCGAGCTCAGAGAAGAGCGTGGTATGACAGATACCAATTTGGAAGGCATTAACATATAGATGGTATTTAAAGCCCTGGAAATGAAGAGATTACCCACTGGCAATTCACAGTGAAGATCTTCACGTCATGACTTTTCACAGCAAAGAGCGTAAGCATCGAAGAAGCGCCGTCTGCGGTGGGAACCTAGATTTTTTCACTTCCCTAACCCTCTGTTAGTTTGTCTGGTACGCTAAGTGGAATGTAAGTGGTAAGCAACAACATCTAAGTCTCCCACAGCCTGAAAGGACCATATTAGAATTATCTAATTTCATAGAGGGTGAAGTCAGATATTTTATTTCCTACAAAGCTTGCTTGTTTCCTTTGATATCCAGAAGAATGTAAAATTGATTAGGATGTTCAGTTTTCATCAAATTTCACAGTTGACAGCAATCTACACTCAAGTAGATGTTTGAAACTCTACGCTTAGTTGTGGGTTTCTTAAATATGCAAAAAACAATTTAAGATACTGCATATAACCAGAGAGACGATAATTTCTGTTGCCAATCCTGGTGGCAAAGTATTATGAAAAGGAAATGCAACCTGCTCAGGACACATCCCAAAGTGTATAAAATTCAGTCTGCCTGCCATGTAAACTCAGTCATTCAGGAGTTAACAAACAGAACGTACTTATGTAAGTGGAGAAAAGTAACTCTGCTTTTCAGTCCTTCCTGAGTCATTCTGTTTGGATGGAGGAGATCACAACTTACACCTTTTGCACATTCATTACAACATATGCATTAAATGTTGCTTTAAAATGAGTCCAGTCTAATTTCCTTAAAAAAAGTGATTATTAACTCTCATTATTGCCTAATGTGGTGGGCTAATTACTTATAATAAAATGAAAAAAGTCTTACTTAATGGGATGTTAATAACTAGCTTTCTCAGTAGTGTTTGTGTGTGCATGTGTGTGTGTGCGAAAAGTCTACTATTTTCCAAGTATCTTCAAAAATTACTAGCTCCTCTCCCTGTTTCTGATAACTACTTCAAATAGGTAAGTATTGTAGCTTTATTTTTTTTGCGGTATGCGGGCCTCTCACTGTTGTGGCCTCTCCTGTTGCGGAGCACAGGCTCCAGACGCGCAGGCTCAGCGGCCATGGCTCACGGGCCCAGCTGCTCCGCAGCATGTGGGATCTTCCCGGACCGGGGCACGAACCCGTGTCCCCTGCATCGGCAGGCGGACTCCCAACCACTGCGCCACCAGGGAAGCCCTGTAGCTTTTTAATAAAATACAGCCCTAGGCTATAACTACACATACAAAAACAGCTAAAAAGAATTAATATTTCAAGCCAGTAATTAATTGTTTTAACCATCGGGTGTTAAGTCACTGTTGTGGAATTTTTTCACGCAGAATTGATAGCTGGACTTGACTGTGTGCCACCCCTGACTTTTTTTTCCATGAAAACTATAGGTACGTAATTGTATCTACAGAGCTGTGAAAATTCGGTTGCTCCTCTGGACATTTCCTGTGAGCTGTACCTGGTGAACGTGAATCACCTGCGTCCCACCACGTGGCCATTCAACCCCTGGGACCACTATCGCCCCATATCCACATGCTCTGCAATCCTGTTTTCATCATTCATAGGTTAAGTGTCAGTCCCCCCACCCCCATCCCCCAAGCCCAACTTCATCCTCTGTGACGCCGTCATCCTGATCATTTGGTCTGCTCTTTCCTTCCCCGAACTCATCCACCTGCCCACTCACCCCTGAAAAACCCTTCCACTGTGATGTCTAAAATCCATGAAGCTCCCTAAAATCCCCTGCCCCCAGTCTTCCCTCCGGCTTTGTGCCCAACCTGCACTCAACAGGCTGCTGCACCCCTGCGCCTTCTCAAGGAGTGAATGCTTCTCCCTCCCAGCCCAGGTGACCCAGGTTTGTTGGTGGGACTGAGGCCAGACTTTCCATTGCTTCCACGTCCTTATGCCCAGACTCCTCACATCCTGTAAAACCTGCTCTTACGATGCTCATGCCGTCTAGCGTATGACCCTCTCTGCCTTCTCCTGCCCATCATCCTGACCTCTCCCACCCGCTCCTCACTGACTGAAGTCTCTGGGTCTGGACTGGAGCTGTCCGTCTTAGAGTACGCAGGCCACTCATCTAAAAATACAGTTTCTAAATAATTTCCCTCCTTGTTTTCAACAATCTTTTCCTGTCCATCTCAGCCATTTAATCCAGCTTACATCTTTACATCCTTACTACGTCTCATTGACCTTGCATTTTCTCCATCTCCAAAACCTGGAATTCAAGCATCTCCAACTCTTATCACAGCTCCTAGTTTCCAGCGTGTTTGCTCATTTACCCTGTAGCTGCTGGGTCCATTTTTCTTCTCCCCAGTTTCTACTCCTTCAGCCTACTTTGTTCTGGCTTTCTCTCCTTTTATTCCACCTAGGCAGTTTTTAGGGCATCGTGTCGCTCCATGCCACCGAGTTTACTGGATCCTTTGAGTTCTCATGTCATTTGATCTCTCAGCATCTGGCTTTTTCTTCCTAAAGCGCCAGTATCTCTTGGTTCTACTCACTCCAGAGGCTCCTGACTTTCCTTTTACTACTCTGTCTGTTGAAATATGTTCCTTAGTCTAGGAATTCAATGTTGGGGTGTCTCAAAGATGATTTTGAGGTACTCTTCTCATTGTATTTTCCCTAACTAGATGACAGCTCACCCCATCCTGAACTCTGTCAACCATAAACAGATGGCCCCAGAATGTGCACATCTCGCCAAGACCTGTCTCTGAGCTCCAGACAGAAGGATACAATTGCCTCCTTGCTCTTTGCATCGCAGTGTCTCAAAGCCACATTCAACTTAACAGTTTCAAATACAAAAATCATGGTTCTACCTCACAAAACTGGTCCCCTTTCAGCATTCTTACTCTTGTTCATGTAAACAAGAAGCCAGGACTCACTCCTGGTGACTTTCCTATCCTAATTCCCATGCACACATGGTCACAATATCCTGTCCATTTCACCTACCAAATACCTGCTGAAGGTGAGGGTGTCCGTCAACACCATCATCGCCACTGCAGCACGAGCCATGGTCATTTCTCAGCTGGACTTCTGCCAATCACTCACGCCTGACTTTATCTGGTTTTCAATGCTGCTGTGGGCATAATTTTTTTAAAATATAAATCTGATCCTGCCATATGTCTTCTGGAAACACTTCAATGGTTTCCTGTCTTCTTCACATAAAGACCCTCTTCCATCTGTCATCTCAATTCCCACTCTGCTCACCCTAGATCTTTGCACTCCAACCACACTCAAGTTTCCGTTTTTTGGAGGGAGGGTTTCTTGAATACATACACTGCCTTACGCCTCTGGGCCTCTGGACCTGCTGTTCCTTTGCCTGGAATGTTCCCTTCCCTCTTCACCAAGTTAATGCCTATACAACCTCAGATCCCAGCTCAAACGTCACCTCTGCAGGGTAAGCTTCATTGACTGGCCCCCATTTAACAACCCCATGAGCTTAAATTCACCTTTTATACCTCCTCATAGCACCAACCCTAGTTTATTTTATATTGCTGTCCAAATCGTGGTTTACATTTAATAATACACTTATTTGATTAATCTCTCCCTTCCCTAGACTATAAGCTCCACAGAACAGGGCCAGAGTCTCTTTCAATTCCTGATAGTATCTGCAGTGCCCAGACAATGCCTAGCACTGCAGGTGGTCAATAAATATCTACAGCATCAATGGGTGAAGATATGAATGACTTATGTGGCTATGCAAAATATAAGGGCAAGTCCGAGCTCCTTGGAGAAGATGTAGATGATTGCATAAACACAGCAGTGATACCAAACCATCTTACATGAAAACTCAAAGGTCATCTTCTCCCCATAACCCATAATAGAGTCAGAGATCACAACTTCAAACGTTGTTTTCGGCTTATACAGAGATATGATACAATTTTCCTTTGTACCTTAACTTTGTCTCTTTGTTTGGTTTTATTGTGATAAATGATCACTGTTATGAGTTGAACTGTGTTTCCCCAAAATTCATGTATTGAAACCCAAACCCCTAATACCTCAGAATGTGGCCTTATTTGGAAATGGGTCCAATGTAATTAGCTACATTAAGAAGAGGTCTGAGGGTAGGCTCTAATCCAATACTACTGGTGTCCTTATAAAACGGGGACATTTGGACATAGAGACAAACACTCACCATGTGAACATGAACGCAAACATCAGAGTGATGTGTCTACAAGCCAAGGACTGCCAGAGATCACCAGGAACTACCAGAAACTAGGAGAAAGGCCTGGAACAGATTCTCCTTTATGGCCTCAGAAGAAACTAACACTGTCAACACCTTGATTTCAGACTTCTAGCCTCCAAGCTCTGAGAGAGTAAGTCTCTGTTATTTAAGTTACCCAGGAAACTAGCATAAGAACCAAAAAGGATTTTGACCTCAATGTTTCATTTGGAGGGAACCGGACCACTCAGAGGCTCAGGGTGTGGTAAACCTTTTAAAGTTCTATGAAAAAGTTATTCTTAAATTAAAATCTTAAAATATGCCTGCAAACTCACAAATAACAAACAAATCATACCAAAACAAAACAATAACAGCAACTAAGCTCTCTGAAAAATCTATAATTTGAAGGAAAAGGAGTTAAAATGTATTTCCATGAACTCAGTGCTAATTACAAATAATAATAAGGTGGACATAATTTAGATTCAGTATTAATTCACAATATTATGCATTCTTTTCCTGATTATGCCCTAAGGATTTTTCAAATGAAAAGTAAATTCTTTCCTTTGACGTTTGTTTGCTTCATATATTTATTTGGCAAATATTAGGGTGGCTATTAATGTAGCTGGCACTGTATACACCTTAAATATTCAGAGATAGAGAAGATGTTCCTTCTATTTACATGGTACCACAATCCCACCTTGTCTAAAAAATATAATATGGATATAATTTAGATTTCAGTATTAATTTATAACGTTATGTATATTTTCTTGATTATACCCGAAGGATTGTTTAAGTGAAAACCAAAGATGTTTAGCACATATATAGTTATTATACAGCCAGACAGTGGGTACCTGGAGGGCAGAGGAAAGACTAAAGTGGGTGGGTAGGGCAATGGTTAGGAATCAAAGAGGAAGTCACAGAAACAGGCAAAATACAAAAAGAATGCCTCAGCTGCGAGCAATACTTTGCAAATTTGGGGTCAGGACTCCTGCTCTGCTTTTGTATTTTCTGGATCTTCCAAAACTATTTGAACCTAGAAAAGATATTAGGGCTCAGTGAACCCAAACTCTTCTTTTTATTTAATTTTGAATTTTCTATTATAAAATATTTCCACTTCAAATTCACTCTCATGGTGAGACAGATGTCCATATTCTTCCAACTGGGTGTTGGACATACATTGATATAAAATCAGTATCTTGGTCCTAGTTAGACATTGTAATTCATAGTCATCCAAATTCGGGTGGAGATTCTATCAGGTACATACAAGCCTGTATCAACTGTGAAGATTCTAAGGATTCTCTTCTGCTTGTGATTTAATCTCAAATCTGGTCTGATTCTGAACGATACATAGAAGGATCCATTCTTCTGGTAGTTCCTCCTCTTAGAAGCCATTTATTAAGGTTGGGGACTGGAGATGCTGGAAGGGCTTTCTTCAGGGCACTGCCATCAATGGGGAGTACACAGATAATCAACTTCGCTATCTCCAAAGATTCTCCCTCTCCAGCATTTCCCAAACCCACCAGCACTACCCGGACCCGGGCCACGTTCACTGCTGCTGGAGGAGCTGGAAGTCCAAGCTCTTCCTCTTGAGGATGAACCAGAGAAGTTAAGTGACTTATTTGCTGTTACCACAAGCAAAATTGGAAGATCTGAGTCTTGAGTCCAGATATTCCACTTAGTATCCAGTTTTCTTTTGACAGCAGTGTACTAGTAATAAATTGATTTCATTAAGTAAATCAAATTTCAGTAGTTACGGAGATACCCTAAAGAGTTCCTATATTAGAAAAATGACCCAAAGAAAGAAAATATCAGCACTGTTGTACAGAAATATAAAAAAAAAAGTATTTTTCATTATTTTCACTCTGGTATCTTGGTGAAAGCAAAGATGAAGTTAACACCTTAGTCACTGAAGCTCAGAGGTCCCTGCTGTTTGGGATGTTCTGTAACCATTTAGGGAGCTATAAGGAGAGAGTTTGCCCCTGAAAGTTATATTATGTGAGCACAGGAATTCTCTGGGCCTCTGTTTCTTCATTTTAAAGCTGGAATAATACCTTCTTTTACAGTACCTGGGAAATTACAGATACTCATTAAATGGTCTTCCCTCTCTTGGACTAAGCCTTTCACACCCCAAAACAAAAGACTATAAAACACACATCCTGGGATACATGCCCCAAAGCCTCATTATTTAGCAGATCCCACTACTTATAATTCTGTTCTGAGAGTTAGACTTGGAAATCTTATTTGTTCACTAGGAGAAGAGCACAGCAAAGCATCAAAGGGACATTTGCAATGAGCTTGGACAGGTGTTCTCTAAGAAAACTTGAGGTAAACTCAAACTGAGTCATTCACTTGCTGACAGCAGCAATGAATGTATTTTCATGCATCTTATTTTTTTGTCCTGGAGATCATTCAATAATTCACACTGAAACCAGCAATTACTCTTAAGAACTAGCAGATAAGAAACTTGATTTCTAAAGTAAACGGTATTTGGATATTCAGTGGCCAGATGTAGATTTGTATAGGTGGAAAGACTGACTTCAGAAATACTCTCATAATATCAAAACTTTTTTCTAAACATATTAATCTTTAAATAATTTCTGTTGCTTTAAGTATGCACGTGTATATTAATTAATTAATTGTACATAGTGAAACAGCTGCTGCCAGTTCTACTAGGACACCTTGCAAACAGTTTTGATCTTCTTTTCTGAACAGTGAGGACCCAAACCATGCTTGGAAAGGCAATTTTCCATACTGACATTCTGCTCCTTTGGAAATGTCCGTGTTGTCTCCTTGCCTGTCATTCAGAACAGCCTCAAGATTAGCTGTCTAATCTGTCTCATCCCCTGGCATTTTCATTTACAAATATTTGATGATAAATAAGTGCACATGCCAAGAGACCCCTTGAAAATCTTTTGGAGGAATTATACAAGGTATATAGAAAAATGATCTTGTGGCATAAGGAAATTGCCACCTGAAATCACTCTATGTAGTTTCACACTGCATTATGGTGAGATGTATACTTGTTAACAGGCAATAAATTATGTTTTCAAGGACCCCTCAAATTTCTCAAAGTGTGATGTTTTTCTGTTCACTTTTTAAAATTCCCAGGTAAGGAAACCAGTTGAGAAAGGGAGACTTCTGGTGAACTTCTGATGAGTTGCAAGGAGGCAGCATGTTTTAGGGCAGTCTAACAGATAGATTTGTCAAAACCTATTATTCTGCTAAAACATTTGCTATCCTGCCAAAATGTTCTTAGTTTAATTTCAGTTAAATACATTAACTTCCCTGAGTCTGGAATTTTCAAAGAATGCTATAGAAATTTAACCACAGGCTTTAGAACCATAACACATGGCTAGGAGTCCTGATTTAGTCATTTAACAGTTATTTAAGGGTACCTGTCTTCCTCCATTTGGGGACTGTTTTCAAAGAAAAGACTTGAAAAAATGATATTTAGCATTAATCATAATACAAACCACAAACCATCAGACATACTATAAGGAACTATTATCTGTTTTAGCCCTGTTATTCACAGAGATAGAGATTTTTTTCTCCTACTCTAGGTTTTCCCTTCATTTATATACCCAAATTTATAAACATATGTGACCAACATGAAAATCACCACTGGTCTAAATCACGTGTGACATGCACGCAATATTAATTTTTATCAAAATCATATATGCACTTATATTTACTTTCACTCTCAGCTTCTTCCTTCAGCCCTTATTTTATGCTCATAAATACTAGGAGGATGGACCCTGGAGGAAAGGCTTAGCAGCACCAACAAAACCAATGCAGCAGGACACACGATGGTTCTGGAAAACTACAGCGGCTATAAGCTTACTTTCTTTCACTGAGTTTTTTTGTTTTTTGCGGCACGCGGGCCTCTCACTGTTGTGGCCTCTCCTGTTATGGAGCACAGGCTCCGGACGTGCAGGCCCAGTGGCCATGGCTTACAGGTCCAACCGCTCCGCGGCATGTGGGATCTTCCCAGACCAGGGCACGAACCCGTGTTCCCTGCATCAGCAGGCGGACTCTCAACCACTGCGCCACCAGGGAAGCCCTCATTGAATTTTTTAGTCACTATTAGCTGAAGGGTGTATCATCTTTGAAATGGCTGCATTATTTACAGGAAAAAATGACTGCATGCCAATTTCATAACAAGAAGAGAATAATTCTGGTAATTTTCCTTCTAGCCTTTTTTTAAGCCCTGATTATAAAAGATGGCACAACTCACAAATATATGAAGTTTTAAGAAATTTAATTAAATATCTTATTTGTAACAGGTTGTTAAAAAAGTAAAAGTGCTTTGGAAGTGTATCTTTAAGTTTTTGTAATGATTGTATACAGTTGGAATCTTATATAAATGATTTCTCCTTTCCACACATAGAGTAGTATGAGAGGCAAACCACAGGTCTGTTCCAGTAAGGGAATTCTCATGTGTGTTACAAAAAAAAAAAAAAATAGGATAGCTATTTCATAATATATTTATCCCTTCTGGAACATTTGCAAATTAAAGCTTAATTGTCCCATCAGGAAACCAGGGCATCTTTCACTGAAACTACAGGTAGTACCTTTAACCTGTCAATGATAAGTAGACTGACAGTCACTTCTTTTCCACACATTTTAGTTCCACAGATAATAGTGCCAGCTCTTCTAGCAGGGCATTAATATCAAATAATTATTCCAGAATATAAATCCTAAGAAACAATTTTATATGTTTCTTGGTTTTAATTATATTTACCCCAAATCATTGTCGGAGACTTTCAAATACACAAAGAATGTAGCATGATGGCAATAAAGTAAACTGTGTTTCCACATTTATTTCTTCAACAAATAACCTATCTTCTCTTTATTCCAAATTGTGACTATCATATTAGAAAATATGATAATGCCACTTGTCTCTATTTAGAGAGCACTGGATAAAGGAATGAATATAATTTTCAGTGGCACAGTAATCAAAAGGTGAAAACATAATTTTTAAAACTAAATATGTAGTTGAGTTTGAGGATAGAATGGGGATTCTATGCTGATGCATGAGTCAAGTGAAAACATTTCTGAAGCCCCCATTACCTTCAAATTTCTTTAAAATATCTATTCTCGGGCTCCCCTGGTGGCGCAGTGGTTGAGAGTCCGCCTGCCGACGCAGGGGACGCGGGTTCGTGCCCCGGTCCGGGAAGATCCCACATGCCGCGGAGCGGTCGGGCCCGTGACCCATGGCCGCTGAGCCTGCGCGTCCGGAGCCTGTGCTCCGCAACGGGAGAGGCCACAACAGTGAGAGGCCCGTGTACCGAAAAAACAAAAACAAAAACAAAAACAACAACAAAAAAATATCTATTCTCATCCAATGGCAAAAGGTCTCCATAAGAGTAAATTGGAACAAACAAAGGATAAAAAAAAAAAAGGATTAAGGTAGGAAGAAAAATATACATGTGTATGTATAAGTAGGCTTTATAATAGAGATGAGATTAGATCTACAAATATTTGAAAGATACATTAGGATGAAGATGTACTATTTAAAACACTGAATACAGAACAAAGTGATACACTCACAGAAAACTGTAGCAAGTAAATAAAATGTCAACGTATATTAATGCTGTGAGAAAAAGATGGGTTATAAGCATATGTTTATATGCATATGGGCCTAAAATTCCCATCACCACTTCAGGTTAAGTCACAAAAACACTTATAATGCAAATATTAACTGTGAGGGAAAATATATATTAGGCCACTATTAATCATTAATGCCTTGGTATGAATTAGATTATCAGTTAGTTTTATTACTGTTACTTACAAAACCTTGAAATAAAAAAAGGAATTCAATGAAGTAAGCTGGAGAGAATGGAGGGCAGAGGCCCAGTGCATAAGCTGCCGCCCTGCAGTGCTGCACAGGTGGGGAACCTGAGGCTGGCCCAGGAGGCAAGGCTGCTGGGAAGCGGGTCCCCAGGATCACTTTGTTCATGGCTATTCCATTCCTAGATGTGCCATTTTGCTGGGGTTGGGGGGCTCTTTGGGAATTTATAAAGGCAAACATTTACCATTCGAAATTATTCTTTAAATCACCAACTTTTTCCATATAAAGATCAAGATAACCTTATTTTCTCTCTACTTTAGACATTTCTACTCCAATGTTTAAAATAATATGCTGTGTTATGGGAGTTTATGTGTTTCAGATGTGATGTTTTTTTGACCTAAAGAAGGTAAGTTTTTCTCTTCTCCTCCTTCATAAATTCCCCAAAATACAGAAAGAAAATTTGTGTTGGGCTTGACTTGCTATAGTCTAATGTATACCAGCAACTTAAGCATAGTCCTTATGAAGTAATACTTAAGAACAGTACAGAATTACTCTTAACCTGAGAAGTTTAGAACGTGGAGGAATCAAATATGGAATTCAAAAAGTACCCTGTCTTTTTTTTAATGACATGTATTTTATTCAGGTATGACCTTTCAAAGAAAGAATAAAAGGTTTAAAAGAAAGAGAAAAGACTATTATAAGTATCAATAAAAAGAGAAAACTCAACATTTAGATTAGAAATAAAACATCATGAGGAAGACTCAGTGAAGGAATAAAAAAGATGATTAAAGAAGAGAAAAAGATCAAGGTAAAAATCCCATTACTTAGATGACGATATTAAAAGAAAAAAGTGGTAATTAAGGATATGTCTGTTCTATCTGATCCTAGAACCAAAGGAATTTTTCTAACTTTTAGTTTCATTATCTCTTGAATTTACGGCAGTAGTATTTAATTCAATAAGCAATAATTTGAAATACCATGCTTAAAGGTATTTCTCCCGGTGGTTTTCTTTCCTGTTTTATAACATTCGTGAACAACTCAGCAGACAAGTGAAAATTGAGGGTCTCAAAGACTGTAATTGACTTTTTCATAGAGCCAAGACATCAGTGCACACACTTGAATGGGCAGGATCACGAATATGTTTTACCTCAGTGCAGTTCCTCATTGAAAACCAGGCCAGGACTTAAGCTAATTGTGAAGTACTATTCAACTTTCCTTTCTTCCCCCACATTCATTATGGTTATCAAAAGCCTTTCTGCTTTACCCCCTTCCTCTTTACAAGACAAGAAAGGAACCAGTCATTTTCATTTGACTGTAACATACTCATTATAATAAATAATGATTCAGTTCTTTGTACTCATACAATGGCAGAATCTTCATGTTGGAATGACCTTTTGAGGTCAACTGTCTTAAATCACTTCCCAAATAGGATTTCTTCTGCATATGCTGGGGTGGTGTCTGGAACATTTCCAGTACTTTTCAATACATTTTTATACTTTTACTAAGGAACATTTTCCAGGGATAGCAACTCTAATTGTTCCTAAACTGAGTCAAAACCAACTTCCTTTCAGGGTGCACCGAGCTTGGTTTTGCACAGGGAACAATGCCAAATAAATCTACTCCCTCATCTTTATTTCAGCCCCTTAAATTCTGAAAATTTATTCCTCAAACTTCACTTCCCAAAGTAACCATTCCCCATTCTTTTAACATCATCTGGATGCTAGTCAATAACACCTCAAAGATGGGATCCAAGAATAGGCAACATACATAATACCACATATATGTTCTGAAGTGTTGAGTACAGAGGTACTGAGATCTCCTCAATTCAAACACTTCTCTTCTATTGATTCAGCCTAGGCTCATAATAGCTTTCTGAGCTACTGTGTCATGCTGTTCTATCAGCACTTTTTTTTTTTTAAGATGTTGGAGGTAGGAATTTATTTATTTATTTATTTCTGTGTTGGGTCTTCGTTTCTGTGTGAGGGCTTTCTCTAGTTGTGGCAAGCGGGGGCCACTCTTCATCGCAGTGTGCGGGCCTCTCACTGTTGCGGCCTCTCTTGTTGCGGAGCACAGGCTCCAGACGTGCAGGCTCAGTAGTTGTGGCTCACGGGCCCAGTTGCTCCGCAGCACATGGGATCCTCCCAGACTAGGGCTTGAACCCGTGTCCCCTGCATTAGCAGGCAGATTCTCAACTACTGCGCCACCAGGGAAGCCCTATCAGCGCTTTTTAAATGTGTCCAGGAAGTAGGGCTCTGAGGTCATGGGGCACTTTCTGGAATACAGTGGAATTCTGAGCAGGATTCATTCTATCTTTTGAACCAGGATCAATTGTACTGGCCAAAAATATATATATAATTATATAGACACATAAATTATATATATTAACTATAATTTATATAAAATATAAATATATCTATCCCTCCACATTTCCCAAGGGCAGATTTACTTTTAGAGAATTATGTCCAGAGTTTTTCCAGTAATATTTTTCCCCTTTCATATCTTTTTATGGGAGTAAGTAGATTAACTGGCAAAAAACATTAAATTGTGGGAAAAAAATCACTTAAATAACTGTTTGTCCCCTTAAAATATTGTGAAAAGATCACCATCATTAACTTCTGGTACAGCCTTTGGCAGAATAAGTTCCTTGAGAATAAGGTTTGAGAACCCCTGCCTTATAGTGATTATATATTAATATTAATATATATATTAATATTATATATTACATAGAGCGGTATAAGAGTCAGCATAGCAAGTAGGAAAAGTGCTGAGCTTCAACCCGGATGTTGAGTTCAATTCTGCTATATACTGACTTTGTGACCTGTGGAAAGTCACTTAACTCTTCTGGCTTCAGTTTCTTTATCTGTCAAGTAAGGAAATTAGCTTAAATGATTTTTAAGGTACATTTCTATCTTAGTCTGCATGGGCTGCCATAACAGAATCCCACAGACTGGGTGCTTAAACAGCAGACATTTATTTGTCATAGTTCTGGAGGCTGGGAAGTCCAAGATCAAGGTGCCAACTGATCTGGTTCCTAACGAAGGCTCTTTTTCTGGCTTGCAGGTGGCTGCCTTCTCACTGTGCCCTCACATGGCAGAGAGGGAGAGCTAATTCTCTCCTGTCTCTTCTTATACGGACACTAATCCAATTGGATCAGGGTCCTACCCTTGTGACCTCATTTAACCTTAATTACCTCCATAAAGGCCATGTTAAGTCACGTCTGTCCTATTGTATAAGTAATATATTGAACCAAAAAGCAAATTATTATTTTTCTCCCTGAAATTTCTTATTTGTTCCTAAGTGAGTTCATAGTTCAGTATCTGCTATCCATCAGACACTGTCCTAAAGTCTGTGAAATTATTAATAAACAGAAAATGACAAAAACCCACTTCCACATGGAGCTCATACTCTACTGGGGACGCAGACAGTGAGTGAATGAGAGTCAAATATATAATAGTATATTTTAGTAAATACTATATTTTAGTAGAATAGGTAGTATTAAGAGTCAAGGCACCAAAGTAAAGCTGAAAGGGGTTCTTAAATATTTGGATGGGGGAGTTGGAACTTCAGAAGTAGAGGAAATGAGAGAAGGAACTATGTTGATATCTGAGAGGAGAATACTCTAAGCAGAAGGAACAGTAGGTATCAAAGCGTCTGAGGTAGGAGCACGCTTGATTGTTCAGGGAACAGGAGGTCTATGTGACTGGAACAGATTGAATGATGGTTAGGGTAGTAGATGTTCAAGAGGTTACTGGAACAAAATCATGAGATTCTGGTTTATCATAAAACAGACTTGTTTTTACTGAGAATAATGGGAAGGCATTAGAGGGTTTATCCTGGAAGAGGGACAGGATCTGACTCATGTTTTAACAAGGTCACTTTTACCGGGGCATTGAGAATAGTTTGAAGGGGGCAAGGAAGAAGGAGAGGGACCAGTTAGGAGGCTGCCACCGTGGTACAGGTGAGAGACAAGGGCCTGAACCTACGTGGCAGCCGTGAAGGTGCCAGGAGGTAGCCAAATTCTCCAAATAGTTTGAAAATAGAGACAGAAGATATTGCTGTTGTTTTGGACTCTGTATTTCTGACCAGGCCTAGCAAATTTATTTTTAATTTCAATAATTTTTTCTCACATATTAGTTATAGCTCTCTAGTTTGTGTTTTCAGCATCTGTAATAAACATGACTTCTATCCTTATCTTAGGGTTCCTACAAAATCTCAAATGGGCTCAGGTCATGAAAAGACCAGCAAAAATGACTGGCATTGTTGAATGCTAATAATTCAATATCCTTTGAGTAACGATTGCACATCTACCAATCACACTGAGTTCAATTCAGTTCTTTTCATTTTAGTTTGTCATTGCTAAACATCTCCCACGTGTACCACGCCCTGTGTGAGGCATAAGGGTGGTGGTAGGGGTGAAGGCATTGACCTGTAACTGTCCTAAAGAAGTGCTGAAACTCTGGTAGGGGGTGGGCACAATCACAAAGGTGGCAGGATGTGGTCTGTAATAACGGCATTTTGGGGAATGGCTTGGAAATGACACTGGAGTCAGGTGTGACAATTCTAGCTGACATGCTAAGGACTGGCTCTATTTATTGTGCAGAGTGAGAGCCGTTGGAGACGACAGGTGGTGGAATGGCAAAGCTGCCTCTGTGATGGAGAACACATCTGCGGCAGCAGCGCAAGGAAGACTTGGAAAGGCTGGTAGCCAGTTAGGTGCCCTTCGCCGCTGCTCAGCTGAGAGGCTACAATGGGGATGAAAGAGGGGGCTGGTGTTAGAGATGTCCGAGAGCAAAGCTGGCAGAATCCCAGCTGAATCAGCTATGAGGAGCTAGATTAAGGCAGGAGTCGATTCAGATGCCTGAACTGGGCAGCCGTGCAACTCTCCAAGTCGAGAAAAAGGGAAGACAAAAAGAAAAACTTGTTCGGTTTCGATTTGAGGAAAAATCGTGTCGAGTTAGGGACATCCAGGCCAGTCCTAATCAGGAGGTCCTATTTCTCTTCTGATTCTAAAATTTCAAGATCTCTGGTACTTTCAAATATTGTTGGTAGCAAGAAAAGTGTTACAATATATTTTAAAAGCGTAAAACCACGTATACACGTTGACCTAGTTATCTCGCTCCTGAGAATTTATCGAAAACTACAATCTTATAGTTTGTAAATTCCATCCAAGAGGTCTCTCACTGAATTTTCTGTCATTATGAAAAAGTAAAAGTAATTTAAAATTCCCTACAGTGGGGGAATGGAAGATTAATTAGATTACAACCTGAATACACTTTAATTATGCAATTAGAAATATTATGCAAGACGATATTTCAACATGGAAAACTACTGATGTAATTTTAAGGGCATACAGAAAGGGCATAAAATATATCTAAATCATAAATCTATGCCAATACTAAAGAATCTTTATAAAGTAAAGATTATAAAAGATCTTAAGCACATGAAAATGGGGTTCAGATGGCACCTGGCCTGTAGTTTGGGCCAGACAACTTCAAATTCCCCCTAAAATACCTATAAAGACATAAAGAAAAGTGAAAACTAATGATAGCATTGGAAAGGAGAAATGATCCCCTATATAATGTCAGAATATAAACAGAATTTCTACTAAATACTATGTCTATGTGGCCTTTATGCCAATGCCAACTAGAAACAAAGCAAACCCAATGGCCGAACAAAATAGAAAGGCACCCGTTCTTTTAACTGTGGCCTCCCTACCTTGGAAAAGTCATCCCTGAACCACAAAGTGCTCTTTCAGCCCCGTACTGCATGAGAGTTCTTTGTCAGAGTTATGTAATGTTATTTATCTTTATCTCTATGACTTTTCTTTCCATTTTATTTACAGCATCTTTTCATGCACAGAAGTTTGCAAATTTTTTTCTTTATGCTTTCTTGTCTAAAAATATGTTCTATCTGGTGGTTATTAAGGTATTTTCCTATATTATCTTCTGAAAGCTTTATAGTTTCACCTTTCACATTTAGTTCTGAGATTAACTAGGAATTGCTTTTTATATATGGTGTGATATAGAAGATTTCAATAATCCCAGAATTATTCCTCAAAAATACAGTATTTTTACTGTAGGTACTCTCTTTCTGTCACTACCTTTGCCATGAATCCAGTATCCATAACTGCATATGTTGATTTTGGGGTTCTCTATTCCATTCCATTAACTTATTAGTTTATTCTTATGCCAAAGTTACACTCTCCTTAAGGCTTTTCTTTACAGACAGTCTTTACGATGGTACAGCATGTCCTTCTACTTTCTTCTTTCAGAATGTTTTGGCTGCTCTTGGCCCTTTGCTTATGTATTTGAACTTTATAATTATCTATTTATGTATTTTTACCAA
This sequence comes from Phocoena sinus, assembly GCF_008692025.1. NCBI lineage: Eukaryota > Metazoa > Chordata > Mammalia > Artiodactyla > Phocoenidae > Phocoena > Phocoena sinus. Next base: position 8,088,496 of record NC_045771.1, read on the forward strand.
AGAAAAGCCTGCTGGAGTTTAGACTGCTATTTAATCAACTCTATAGGTCAATTTGGCAAGAGTAACATCATTAAAATAATCAGTCTTTTACTCCATGAACATTCTTTATTTATCTCTCCATTTATTTAGATCTTCTTTTACATCTCTCATAAAGTTTTACAATTTTTTCCCCAGGAATACTAACATATCCCTTCCATATGCAGAATTACTTGATATTTTTGATACTATTGTAAAAGGTCTTTTTAAAGAGCTCATTTTTATTACACCTCTTTCTAAATCTTTTCTGAGATAGGAAATCAAAGAATTTGGATAATATAGAAAGCTACAAAGCAAAACTGTAAAGTGTCAGTCCTGCTCTTTACCATCTTGAATGCATATTAATTCTGTAATGACATTCTGAGTTTCTTTGGAATCCTTGTTTGTCTTACCCATTCCCCCACCCCTTCCTCTTTATTTCTCCATTTCTACTTCCTTCTGTTAGACAGGAAGTAGAGGGGGCTGACGGTGCTGTGCTACAACTTTGGAATAAAAAACTATTAGTCAGGGAGATGATGGAAGCCATCCTGTAGTGGTGATACTACAGGCCGTGGACTGTCATAGGTCATCTGTGATCGTCCTGTGACCTACCACGTAATGGATACAGCAAGCAAGTTCACCTTGGAGTGGCAGAGCCACAGAAGGTGTCTATGAATGGGGAACTGAGCTAGGGATTATGCCCGTCAATTTGACCTCAGTGAGGCTTTGACTCATGCCGCAAAGGACAGGTGTATATAGTGTCTCAAACACATGCTGACAATCAATAAATCTTTACAGGTTTCCTCTTTTTAAGGAAAAATTAATAGAAAAAAGCTAATACAGAGCCATACTAATAAGATTTAACATTTCCTATGTGTATACTAAATGATTTACCTGTACTAGCTCATTTAATCTTCTCAATGACCTCAAAAATGAATTATGATTGTCTCCATTTTGCAGTTCAGAGAACCACAGCCCAGAGATATTTTAAACTGTGTGGCCGAGATCATACTGCTCAGAATTGGCAGAGCTGGGATTCAAATCAGACAGTTGTATTCTAGGAAAAGCTCTGACCTCTGTGTTCTCGTGCTTCTCTGCCCAAAGGAAAACATGCTATAGAACAAAAGAAAAAGAACATCAACCTAAGGGAAACACTTCTAAGAGAGCACGGAAGCCGGAGGGCAGCAGGACAAGCCCTGGTGAAATGGACTCAATGCCCACAAAGCAAGAGAGCAGGATGGGATGGAAGAAACAAGAGAGGGCATGATGGGTGGTTTTAAAGAAACCAGAAGTGTCAGTCCAGAACTAATGTATGCATTTGAGGTAATAAAGAGTAGAGCTAGAAGTTTATATTTTTGCTTTGTAACTTTTTATAGTTTCCAAATTTTCTCTAACATACATATATTACTATTATAATCAGAAAACAATAAAATGTCAAATATTTTCCATACTTTTTTCCCCAGTAATTCCACTTCTCTGAATATATTCTAAGGGAATTATTCAAAGAGTTATTTATATAAGCAATTTATTTCTAAAAAAGAAAACTGGAAAAATTCTAAAGATTCAAAAATAAAGGAATGTTTAAGTATATTGTGGTCTATTTATATGACAGAATATTTTATTTATATCAAAACATATGTTTCCAAATACATATCCAAAGAAGTTATCACCATAATATTAAATAAAAGAGCAGTATGAAAAACATCTTTAGTGTGATTATAGTATGTCACAGTGTGTGTGTGCATGTGTGTGTGTGTGAGAGAGAGAGGTGTGTGCAGAGATATGGCTATTTAAAAGACTACTTCGGAGTTTACAGGGTTTTTTGGTCTTTCAAAATTTTACACATATAGTATACAGTTAAGTCGTTAAAAATCACTTAAAAAGGATAATAGGTGACTTGTTAGATCAGGAAGGTTATAATGATGTCTCTTTTATTTCTGTTATCAGCACTTCAAAAGTTGTTTCCACAATACATAGGTTTTAAAATATTTTTCTTTATTTCTCATGCTTTCTACATTTAAAAATCTGAGTCCCAAGAATTATTTTAAAATTATTTTTCTAGTCATTTCTTCTTGAAACAACAGGGTATTCCCATCACTATTGTTTTTCTTTCTATGTGACTGTTGTTTTCATCTGTAGCATTGAGGTTCATGGGCTTTTTTTTTTTAACTTTTTATTTTATGCTGGAGTATCGTTGATTAACAATGTTATGATAGTTTCAGGGGTACAGCAAAGTGATTCAGTTATACATATACATGTATCTATTCTTTTTCAAATTCTTTTTGGTACATATATACAATGGAATATTACTCAGTCATTAAAAAGAATGAAATAATGCCATTTGCAGCAACATGGATGGACCTAGAGATTATCATACTAAGTCATAAAGAGAAAAACAAATACTATACGATAGCACTTATATGTGGAATCTAAAATATGATACAAATGAACTTATTTACAAAACAGAAACAGACTCACAGACTTAGAGAATGAACTTATCGTTACGGGGGGGGAAGGGTGTGGGAGGAAGGGATAGTTAGGGATTGGGGGATTGACATGTACACACTGCTATATTTAGAATGGATAACCAACAAGTACCTACTGTATAGCACAGGGAACTCTGCTCAATATTATGTGACATGGTTTTATCTGTTCCTTTTTCTTTCACTCCTCATATGTCAATACAAAGCCATCCTCATCAGCTTGGCAAATTTCCTTCTGAAGCCATTTCTTTTCATCTTCTGAGGGGTTCTTCATTGTCTTATAGGAACCCAACACTCTGATAACTTCATTCTATCTTGGGGCCCAACTGTTATTCCCCAAATACTCTGCTTTATTTTTCAAAGTCATGACCTTTAGTAAGAAACCAAGATGACATTCCACCTCTATTTTCTGCTCCTTCAGAATCTCAGGACACTGAAGACAGTGTCCAGCTATTGCTCTGCTGCTTCTTCTCCTTCCTTTCTCCTCTTTCTGCTCCTTCTCCTCCTCTTCGTCGTTGTCTTCGTCTTCTCTCCCATTTTTTAAAATCAATTCTTTCCGTGTGAATAAGTGGGTAGCGTGAACTTCCTTCCTTCCTAGCATCTTTCCTTCCTTTCTGACTTCCTGACTTCCTTCCTTTCACTCTTCATTCATGCTTCATTCTCATTCATTCATTTATTCAAACATTATTAACCACTTAACTTATGCTAGGAAATGAGTCAGGCTCTAGGGGAATTAAAGATGAATAGATCTGTTCCTGCAGCCCTGGCGCTGCAGTTATTCACCACTTATTTAGGAAGGCAGGCATTTGGGCCAACCCAGTTACATGTGTACTGTGTTGAAGGATATAGGGGGACAAACATTTAACTCCCCTTGGAGAGGAACAGAAGACTTCACAGAACAGCTAACATTTGACTTAAGTCTAGAGGAAGTTCCCCATGAGGACAAAATATGGAGGGTAGGGCATTCCAGGCAGAGGAAACAATCTGTGTAAAAGTGTGAAAAAAAAAGACTGTGGTCCATTTACAGAAGGATAGGTAGGGCTCCACAGACTGATTCAACTTGGGTTCAAAGCAGCAAGTGTGTAACAATCCTCTCCTCTGTCCCCCATGCCAGTTCTAGTGGTGAGAGTTCACACGACCACACTCACCACTCAGCCATTCCCAGACTTAAGCCAGACCTGGTTACTATACTTTGCCTTGTGACCACACCGACTTTGCCCCCCAAGTCACAGCCCTTTTCACGTCATGTTCCTCTCCTGCTCTTGGGTTTAGTGATCCTCTTTCCCACTTTTTGCTTTTAGTGGTTCAAGCTCAAGAAACTGAATGCATCCTTAATTGTTATTCCAAGATCTATGCATTAATAACCACTATGCAGGCAGGAGTTTCCTGCTTGGTTCCTGCTAGTTCTCTGTAGCGGAAATCAAGGACCCTCCCTGGGCCCAGACTAGTGGTGAGGGTCTTAATCTCTGTGGTCAGGATCTTGGTGAAAATGGCATGCTTACTGGGTTTACAGTATTCTGTTCATAGATGGGGTGCTTAGGTAGAAACGTCCAGACCCAAGTAACTGCCTGTCTGGAGATTACCATCTTCTTTCACATGTGATGTCTTGCCTATATAGCAGAACCTCTGGGATAACCCAGTACACTGTACCTAACTGGCATCTAGGGTTGAGATTAACACGGCTCCTGTGTCACTTCTGTCTCCCACACTTGCTGTGGTACGTGCTAATACCTTGATAATAGGGACAGTCAGTTCCTGCCTGCTCCTGGTTTCCTGTGTGTGTGAAGTTACTGTAACTTTTTTCTGTCCCCTTATAAATCTATTTAAGGTTCATTTACAAGGTCAATATCAAATTTGAATCTATATTTTTAGAACTCTGCTTTCCTCTCCCAGATTTATTAAGGTAAAACTGAAAAAACTGTAAGATATTTAAAGTGTACAAGGTGATGATTTGATACATATGCACACATTGTGGAAGGATTCCTCTGCACTGAGTTAATTAATACATCCATCACCTCCCATGTTTACCTTCTTTCTTTTTTTTGGTGAGACTATTTAAGTTCTTCTCTTAGCAAATGTCAATCATACAATGCAGTGTTAGTGTTTTCAACTACAGTCAGTATGTTATACATTAGACCCACAGATCTTATTCATCTTATAATTAAAAGTTTGTACCCATAGTTACAATTTCTCCATAGTTCCCCAGCCCCTAGACCCCGGCAACTGTCATTCTACTCTGTTTCTTTTCTTTCTTTCTTTTTTTTTTTTTAAGATTCCACATATAAGTGACACCAGGCAGTATTTGTCTTTCTCTGTCTGGCTACATGCCCTCCAGGTTTATCCATGTTGTTGCAAATGGCAGAATTTCCTTCTTTTTTTAAGGCTGTATAATATTTCTCTGTGTGTGTGTGTGTGTATCACATTTTCTTTATCTGTTCACCCGTTGACAGACACTTAGGTTGATTCCATATCTTGGCTATTGTGAATAATGCTGTGATGAATATGGGAGTGTAGATTTGTCTTTGAGATAATGATTTTGTCCCCTTTGGATATATACCCAGAAATGGGATTGCTGGATCATACGGTAGAACTCTCATTTCTTTGAAGATGAAATGATATCTGCCCATTATCAATCCTCCAGCCACTCTGCAACTTTCTACAGTATTGAGACTCAGCAAATTTAAGTTATTTAGTAAAGGTCACACATATGAGAGGCAGATCCCCCCTAAAACCCATCAATTGACCTCACACATAGCTACAGCATGCTGATTGATCTAGAAAGCTCCATCACTCATACTCCCAGTGTTAGTCTACTGTTTTATACCTAAGAATTTTTTGTATGTCTTAAGTCCTTCCCAAGTCCAGACTATGTAAACAAAATGTTAATCAAGCCAAACAATATTAATTATGGCTATCCTATGATGCAAAAACCACCACTAGTCACACATGGCTTCTTCACCTAGAAATATGATTAGTGACCACTACCAGACACTATACGTTAAAATCCAAAGGTGTACTCTCACTTTCTATCTTTTTAATAGCAAAGAATGTTCCTCCATACCACATTACCCCATTGAAAAAATTTACCTGACATCTATTATAGTTCCATTGTAAATAATATCTTTTCAAATATTGTCTTTGCCAGTATAGCTAATTTAGTTAAACTTCAACAACTTATTACGGTATACATAATGGTATGTTACAGTATGTTGATAATTTAACAATGGATAACTAATTAGTACTCATTGATACATATTGGCACATTTCATAGAATGACAATTTATGCATATTTTAGAAATTCTTTGTCAAATTTTCAATAACCTGAAATCTTTCAATAAAGACTGGAAACACTTAATTCTTATTCATTAAAAAAAAAATCTCCAGTTGATTACCTGGAACAGATGACTGATACAGGAGAAAGGATAAGGTACAGCATTTTTGAGAATGTATCTACCAAACTGTAAGTATATTAATGCATTACACTTTCTGTTCCTTTCGAATTTTATACAACAGAATTAATCCAAAGAACAGAGACCCAGTACAAATAAGCGTAAGGAAAAATAGAACTTATTGGTTCAAGTACTTGAAAAGTTCAGGGTTAGAATCAGGAATAAGACTGATAATAAGGACAAAATAAACCAGGAGCTCAACAGCTAAGTCTCTCTTCTCTTTTCTCTCTCTCTCTACCTCTCTCCCTCCGCTTCTCCTGCTCTTATTGTGGAGTTCTCATTCTTAATGAGAACTTTTGATACATTTACTTTGGAATAAAAGTATCAAAGACCACAGTCTGTCCTGTCTTTGGTAAAGAAACAAACTTTGGTTAATATGAATGATATTGCATTGAAAACATTTGTGTTCCTTAAACATTCTTTGGACATTTTCCTATAGCTTAGCACAGTCTACATTAAAGACATTCTTCAGAAACTATATATTACTAGGGTGGCCATGGTCCTCTGGGTAAGTAAATTTGCCAGATAACTTGAGGGCAATGTCCTAAGGGCAAACACAGTATTTCAACTGCTTTTCCTGACAGTCTTTCAAAAATGATTGTACATTCCTCTGCCTTAAGAGGGCACCCTCAGCGCAATTTAACCTTGCTCACTCAGCATCGTCCGGCACTAACTGTGCTGTAGATACACAGTGCTGATGGGATGAGGCATAGAGCTGAGTGGGTGTTGGTCTCACCTTCGGCCCTAGAGCTTGCTTTCTTTAAAAAGTATCTACAATGAGTTTTCTTTTGGGTCACTTTCTATTTTTCTTTTCCCTAAGGTAATGAATAAATGATATTTGATGGCTTCACGTCTGAGATAGCGTAACAAAACCAGCTTTATGCGAGCAACCTGCAGAGTTAAAGGGTGAAAGCGCAGCCTTCTGCCAAGTGGTAATTTCGACCTTTGAGAGGATTTCTGTCCTACCCTTACTACCATACAAAATACTGAATACATCATTAATACAATGGAACTTGGGCAACATTTTGTGAACTTGTAATCTCTTCTATTTTATCTGCACGGTTATTCAGCAGGTAATGAAGGAGCAATATTACTAGCAATATTAGACAACTAGCAAGTTTTTATGAAGAGTTGATTCAATAAGCTAAAAACAATACTGATAATTAATAAAACATTAAATAAATTTCTGTAGTTATAAAAACAGGCACCAACTCTTTCCAATTTTGTTTAATTTGCAATCAAGTTTATTGACGTGTAAGTTACATACGGTAACATGCACTAATTTTCAGTGGATAGTTCAATCAATTTTGACAAGTGCATACACCTGTGTAACCACCACCTCCATCAAGAAGAGTAACACTGTCATCACCTCTAAAGTTCCCTGTGCTCTTTTGTGGTCAATTTTCTGTCTACTCCTGGCCCCAGACAACCGCTTATCTCCTTTCTATCACTATAGGTTTACCTGTTCTAGAATTTCATATAAATGAAATTATTTAGTATCAACTCTTACTTTTCTGATTTTGGTTTCTTTCACTCATGATGTTTTGGAGATCCACTCATGTTACTATCAGTAGTTCATCACAGTCTTTCTTTTTTTTTTTGGCTAAGTAGTATTCCATTGTATGGCTATATTATATTGACGATCTGTGTATCAATTTACCTGTTGATTTAAACTGAACATTTGGATTATTTCTAACTTGTATTTTTACAATTTGTATTATGTAGATATATATCTTCATTTCTGGAAGGAGAACTGAAGAATCGTATGTTAATTACATGTCACTTTTTAAGAACTTGAAAACTGTTTTCCAAAGTGTTTGTAACATTTACATGCAAATATCAACGTGTAAGAGTTCCATTTGCTCCCCATCCTTGCCAACACTTGGTGCTATTGACATTCTTGTTTTAGGCATTGCTGATGTATAGTGGTAGGTCACTGTAGTTTCAATAAACTTCACCCAGCTGACTAATGATGCTGAGCATGTTTTCATACGCCTTTCCTTAATTTTTTACTTTTAAATTCCTCATAGTGGGTTTCCCAATCTTACTGCAATAATCTTAGAGCTAGGAAATTATCTTATGGTAAAGATATTTTAAATGATTATATCAGCTAGAAAATACTATTTTGTCCAATGGTTACTGGATGTGTTCACTCATTTTGATTCATTCATTCACTCAGTCATCAATCAGGTGACTGTCTGAGTGGGCTCTATGTAAATGCTGGAAGGACAGCATGATTATAGCGTGAAACACTTTCTTACCAAGTCACTTATACTGTGAACTCTAGATAAATGAAGGACACTTTTGAAATGTAACAGTTGCCAAATATTTTATTTTATGGAAACTCAGAGAATATGCAACAAAATAACAGTGGTATAGCCAGAGGTATGACGTGATCAAATATGTATTTTTAGAAAACTATTCTTTTCCTGTTTAAAACCGTAGTAATTGACTCACCAGTGTACAAGAGGGTAGACTTTACAAGCATAATTAAATCCGACCAGCTTCAACAGCATTATGAAGTTATTAGAAATAAGTTGTTAAGAAAAAGCCACACAATATGGCCTTTATGCTTATTATTCTAGAGTCTCTAATGCTGTGATTCACTCTGAAGAACCAAACCAAATCGGTCTGCGAACTGACTGACCTCTTGGCTTTCAGGTGGCACTGAGCAGAGATGGGGTGACCTCTGATTTTTTTTTTTTAATTAAGAATTAGTCATAAAACACACCCTCAGGTGTTCTGATTTACTAATGGGCTATGTTCAGAAAAACCAGCAGGTTAATTTCCAGACCTACAATATATTTAACTACTGACCTTTCTCGGTGAGTTTTTGTGGCATATTACAAAGATAAGCCAATATTATATTGATCCATCAATATTTTCCTACACTGGGCCTTTTGAATATACGTAAACACTTCTATGTGCACTTTTAAGGTTAACACAACTTTCTGATTCAAGTGCTCTTTGCCTGTCACTAGGAATAAGAGTGAGCCATCCCACAGCCATCCCACAGCTACCTCTGTCAATCTGTGAATCCAGGTGATGGTGGAGAAGATAAAAGTAGGGAAGGTTAGAAATGCCTAAAAGAGTAAAATTAGATGTTTGGATGTGCTCTCACCTATAAGATTTGGAAGCAAAAGTAGACATGTGGTCCCCAAGTGCTGGAGACTTTCACCAGGAGTGATAGGATAACCAAACACAATGGCCAGGGGGGCACCCGGAAGGCTGGGAACACCAACCCACAGCAATGCAAGAACCCTACAGAGTAAGAGGCTGAGGGCTGGCAGCTGTGACCCATGGTGCAGGGTAAGGCAACAAGTACCTATGAGAATGACCTCTAGCAAGACAGGGCTCTGCTTCTGGAGTAAATGAGGCAGAGCCCTGAGAACCAGCATGAAAGCTAAGGACACAGTTCATGGAGAAGTCAACGTATCAATATAAGGAGCGGTCACAGAGAGATGGCAGGTCTGGAAAGAAAGAGAGAAAGAGAGGAAAGAAGGAAGGAAGGAGGGAAGGAAGGAAAGAGGGAAGGAAGGAAGGAAGGAAGGAAGGAGAGAAGGAAGGAGGGAAGGAAGTAAAGAGGGAAGGAAGGAGGGAAGGAAGGAAAGAGGGAAGGAAGGAGAGAAGGAAGGAGGGAAGGAAGGAGGGAAGGAAGGAAAGAGGGAAGGAAGGAAGGAAGGAAGGAAGGAAGGAAGGAAGGAAAGAAGGAAGGAAGGAGGGAAGGAAGGAAGGAAAGAAGGAAGGAAAGAGGGAAGGAAGGAGAGAAGGAAGGAGGGAAGGAAGGAGGGAAGGAAGGAAAGAGGGAAGGAAGGAAGGAAGGAAGGAAAGAAGGAAGGAAGGAGGGAAGGAAGGAAGGAAAGAAGGAAGGAAGGAGGGAAGGAAGGAGGGAAGGAAGGGAGGAAGGAAGGAAATGGTAACTATGTGAGGTGGTGCAGATGTTAATTACTTGATTGTGGTGATTATTTCACAATGTATATGTACATCAAATCCCCAAGTTGTACACTTTAAATATATACATTTTGGGGGTAAATTATACTTCAATAAAGCTAGGAAAACTGTCTGAATAAATAAAAATAATTTAAATGTGAATATGGATATAAGTCAAAATGTTAACAGTGATTATCTCTGGGTAACAGAACTATAGTTGAGTTTTCTTCTGGTTTAGCTATGTCTTTTATTTTTTAAAAATCGACATAAATCACTTAAAAAATTTAAAAAGGCAAGAACCCACTTGGGATCCTTTTATTTTGACTAAGCACTGGATTGATCCCTGTATGGCCAGGCCACGCATGATGGCCGTCCTCTTGTTCTCTGTACACCCTCTGCCCATCAACGCCTGCTTCACCTATACCTCACTCACATGACTAATCTTCTTACAGATTTGCCCCCCTCCCACGCCCTGCACCCCCCAACCCTGCCCCAGGTAGTGATTATTATCTTTGGATCAGAACATCTCCACCATGGAGCTTATCAAATGGGCCGTGATGGGCGTGCCCCTCTGCTAGTTTCCGTGGTAACCAATGAACCAACCTGACTGTCACTTCCTATAATTGGTAACCTGCCCCTTCCCTGGCGGACAAAGACTGCCACCATGTCCTGCCCACACGCACAGGGTGGGCTGTCACTCCAGGACCTTGCTTCAGACGTGTAAGATCCCGCATCCATTAGACCACTGATGTCTCTGTTGCTGACTCCCAGCTCTCTCCGATCTCTAGGTTGGGCAAGTACGCGGCTGCAGGTCTGTGGGGCACAGCCTGACAATCCCAGAGGCTGGAATGTCTTGCAACTTGCTGATGAGACCGTGCAGCAGGAAGCAGAGAGGACGGACACTTGCTAACACCCCCTGGGGTGTGATCTGTGTTCACAGCCCTTCAGGCAACAGTGCTTCTTCTCCTGAACCAGGCTCAGCCCCCCACACCGCTGCTCTGCGTCAGGTAGTGAGAGTGGAGTGTGAAGTGTTCCGCTGTCTCAATGCAGTCAGTTCCCAGGAAAACATTGAAGCGAACAGGGCCTGGCTTGCCCTCTTGGCAAATGTCTTCCTGACCCCCTTTCCACACTGTAGGACTTGCCATATGTGGTGTCTTTAGAGAAACACAATGCTAACCTTAGAAGTTACTGACACCTTTAATGGCCCTTTGCCTTCCCAGACAGGAGAGCTGTGCGGTCTTCAGTCTCCACAGCTGACTCTCTTCTCCACTGTCAGAATGCATGCCTACTGTGATGCTCTTCTAATCCTACTGCCACTTTGGTCTCAGGAAAGAGAAAAGGCAAGTGGATTACCGCATTCTCCTCTCCTCATTTCTCCCAACCCCATGGCTTTCATCCCCGAGTAGCCTGCATTTCATAGCTACGGTTCTTCAGTACGATGCTCCATTCATCTGGTTAGCAAGCCGACGCATCACAGCCGCAGCCCTTGGCTGTGCTCATTTCTTCTCAGCTGTTTTCTTCTTCACTGGCTGCTCCAAAGGCGCTGCTCCTTTCCTCTTGACAGCACTTTAAAAATATTGCTGGGATGCTGGAAGTTGCCCAGAATCTGACCTCATGTCTACAAATAACTGCCTGTGGACACAATGGATCTTTAGTGGAAATTTTCAGACTAGAAAAGTTCAAGGGGCAACCTAGCTAGAAAAACAAAATGATCTTCTTTCCTTCCTTCCACCCACTCATCCATCCATATACATTTATCCATTTATCCATACAGTATTTGATAGCTGTATAGTCATCATCACCTCAGTATAATCAAGTACTATTACTCCAGTCATTTTTTATTGAGCGTCTACTATTGCCTGGAACCATTCTAGGTGCTGAAGATATAGCAAGAAACAAGATATCTCTGGAAATGGCTCATTAGACTCTAGTTCCAGTTATGACTTCCTTTCCAGGGACTAGATGTGAGTGTCCAACTGGTTCTGAGTGCCCTTGTAACAGCTCCCATTCAGTAGGTTCATAACTGAACACATCATGTTTGCCTTCCAGCAAAACAGTAATGCTACTCTCTGTCTCAGAAGTCTTCAGTGGCTTTATATAACTGACTATAGCCCAGTTTCTTCTGCCTAATATTTATGATATTCTATAATGAATTCCCAGCCACACTATTCTGTTAGTATTTTCTAGTAAAATTACATATATTCTTTGCTCTATCGCTATCACATTATCTAAGCTTTCTGAAGCTTAGATTATGTTGTTACTGTTGACCAGAATGGTGTGTGTGTGTGTGTGTGTGTGTGTGTGTGTGTGTGTGTGTGTGTGTGTGTGAGAGTGAGAGAGAGAGAGAGAGAGAGAGAGAGAGAGAGAGAGAGAGAGATTACAGTAAAGCAGACAATTCTGCTCAGCACCCACTCAGTGAATACTGCCCCAAGTGTTAGTGAGTGTGGGGTGGAAGTCCCAAATCTGCATTAGCCTTATTATTTTTATATAGTTTTCTGGGTCTCTCGTAGGGTGAGCATAATGCTGGGCCAGGACTGAGTCTAACCTGCATGTATTTTTCATGCAATATGGCCTGTAAACATAAGCCATCTACTTTACACGATCTCAGCTGAAGAATCTGCTATCTGTTCTGATTCCAAAGGAAAATCTGGCTGTTATATTCAATAGATCGTTTCTACTCTGTCCTTTATGACCGTATATTCTGTATTTTGTGGGCGAATTTTTAAAACTCTTGTGTTATTTTGAGTTTACACAATTTTTACCTTCTCTGATTTTAGAACCCAGTGTCTGGTAAGTACAGTTTCATAGTGCTGTGATTATTTTTATCTCCCCTATAGGGTTATAACCTCTTCGAGTACAGGATCTATAGCAATAAGTTCCCGTGGATCATCTACAGGGCTGGGGTTGAAACCCAGTGGTTGGATAAAGAATGGCAAGTACTGAAGATGGTGACTGTTAAAGAACAGGAGAAAGCCCAGAAAGGGGCAGTTTATGGACCTAGAAGACAAAAGTGTCCTTTACCCCTTCATATGGTTTCAATTTGAAGGAAGCTTCTAAAGCCTCAATATGTTTAAAACAGAATTCAAATGCCATTTTTATATATAAAAATACAAAGGGACAGGAAATTCCATGGGCCTGGGGATGGGAAGAGGAGAGCAGGAAAGGGAAAGGTGCTTAGGCTTCAGAAAGTAGTATGAGTACCCTCTGTCTGGAATAGAAAACGTTTAATTTGAAATGACTGCCTAAAGATTACATTATGCAAAGGAAAAACAATCACATCAGTTTCACCGTGAGTTCAGAAAGTTTCCAGTGTGCCTTTTAGGAGACAAACATTTGTCATTATCTATCATTTCAGATAACTCCGTAATCAATGCATTAACATTCTTATGTTAGTATTTTCAGAGCAGCTTGAAGTTTATTGATTTTCTGTGATACTGGATGATTAATTTCCTTCTTGAGTCTGGGGAAGAGTTAATCTAAGCCATATAACATAGTGTCAGCTGCTGGAAGCCATAATGCAATCTTCTTTCATTTGCTAGTTACCTTTGTTGAATAACCTCATAAGAATGTAACTATCATAAAAATCTCAATTCAAAGATCCTTTGGCTTTTCACAATTTGTAATTGTTTTAGTTGAATGTGTTTCCTCGAATTCTTCCATAGATCTTTATAAGGAGGTCAGGCCGTGAAGGCAGCAACCATGAGGGTCTTGTTCCCTACTGTATCCCCAGCATCTAGGATAATACTCTCCACAGAATAGGGGTCCAATAGCAATTCATTCATTCATTCATTCAATTAATGAATTAATGGACCAGAACTACCCTGGCCAGATGGTTTAACTAAGAGGTTTGCCTGGAGATTCAGGCTCAAAGAACTTTGTTATCCTAAGAATGAAAGGGCTAGGAACATTACCTAGACGGCTGGACGTGAAACAGGAAGAGCAGTCAAAAGCAGCCAAAACAGTTTGTTAATTTATTCCAAACAAGATTTTATAACTCTGGTGCAAATGTATAATTTCCCTAAATGCACATAATTTGTTTCCAATTATTTCCCATGCCCGAATGATTTATCTTCTTGTACTCTAAATGGCTGAGAGTATGTGACAATGTTGAAGATTTAGGACAGAGAGAAGATGCTAAGATTAGTATAAGACCCAGCAATAATCCCAAGGCTGGTTTAAGGGGAAAACAACATGTTTAATTCCTTGGATGGTGAGAGTGACCCATTACAAAGACTGGAAAAAACTCTTTGGAAGTTCCTCTAGAATGTTTTTCCTTAGCGAACCACAAATTCTGTCACTGTCAATAGTGATGCAAAGCGTTGGATAGTGATTCTGAAGATTTGTGTATGTGCTATGTATGTTATGAATGATAAATCATCACATGGAAAACAGCATACATCTAAAAACACACAATATATTAACATTTGCTATAGTGATGGGTCTTGGGAAAGAAAGCATTTGTAGCTTGTTTGTAACCCATCTTCTCTCCCCTGGGGAATGCCCAAGAAGAGAGAAAGGGAAAAAAAATTTAGATAACCCAGTAAAGACTCCTTGTAAACATGCTAATCAGACCTGGTATTTACTAGCAGAGAGATAATGAGAGTGTTTTCTGTGGAATCTTTCTAGTAGGCTATATCCAGTCTGGCTAGGCTGTTTATAGAGAACAAATGAGGAATGTATGGATTTGCGGGATATGGCCCATTGGAAAGTGTTAGGTCAGCTATATAATTATCCAAGTATCAGAGGGAGCTGTTTCATAACTGCATGCAACACGCAGAGATTTCAAGCATTAAATCTGGACCAGGCCACATCTTGATGTGGCACAGAAGGACCTGGGGGGTTGACTGGGGGTCTCAGATGTTTCCACGAATTGCCTTTGCCTTCACCTGTACCCTGTGAATTATTAGCAAAGTCTGATACTTGCTAAGATCTCTGCTTCTTTGAGTCTGATTTGACACTTACCCTTTGTGTTACCACAGGTCTGGAAACTAATTTAAATGAATAATAGGCCTTTTTACAGACAACAAATGGATTTCAGTAGAAAGTAAATTTAATATTTCCTCCACATTGGTAGGCTGTAGGCGTTCATTTCAAACAGCATTGGAATGTCAGTAATTCCCTTGTTTTATTTGGAATGTCTAAGGTTTCACTCGTATTAAAAAAACGCTGTACTCAGAGGAACTGTCTTATGGAATTCAGAATACTTTGACTAGTCTAGACAAAAAGGCTGTAGGAACTAAGGGGATTTTAAATGGATTACTATAGCTACATGGAGCATAATTTATTTTCCAAAAATAATTTCATTTCTATCTGTAACAACCAAGAGCTGACCAGGGAGCAAAAGCCCAATCTACTAATAAAGAGGTTCATGTACAGGAAGAGAGATTGTACTGCCCTTAGGAATAGTAAGTGGATGTAAATGTAAAAATATATGTTAATTTTTACTTTTTCTTCAAGGCTTTTGAGTAGTTTATCATCTGGAAAGCTCTATGAATAAGGTAATAAAAATATCTTATTACCTTGAAAAGCAGAGATCTTTAGAAACTAAGAAGAATTTCTTTTATTGGAAGGAAATCTAAAGGAAAAGATCAGCATTCCTCCAAAGTAACCCAACACAAATGCTAGTGGCTGTTAAAAGTGAAATATTTAATTAACCTACTGAAAACCAAGTTCAGGGACCCCTGCTGTGGGTTCTCACCCCAAATGCCACAGCTGAATTGGCCTTGAACAAGATGTATAGCTCTTCCTTGAAGTTCAGGGCATGAGAACCTAAGCTAGGGCTTAGGGAAGAGAAATCAGTAAGAACGGCCTGTCACTGCCTGGCCTGTGAGCTCCAGCAGGCTTCTTGGAACTATAAAAGAGAGAGAAGCATTATCAATAATCTGCTGGAAGGTAACTTTTCAGTGAGGTAAGTAAAACAGTTATCAGATGTCCCAATTCAAGAAAGAGACTATCAGCTGATGCTGGAGAATTACATTTCCTCATTAAAACTATATTTTGCCTTTGTAACCAGTTTTGTTACCAATCAGATTGGTGAGCCTTAAAAGCTATGTGCTCCTGAAATCTTATGAAGAAGAATTTTGCTCCTTGTCTGTGTTTGATTCATTTTTCAGTTCTATTTTGTTGCATGTAAAGAGACTATGAAAGATATCTATACATATTTCCTCTTTTCTTTAATGACAGTTTTTCTCTTTCCTAATTATTTTATGCTTATCTATCTTTCCAGAGTTACAATTTTTTGTTTAAAATAAAACTTTCTTTTTTTTTTTTTTTTTTTTTTTGTGTGTGTGTGTTACGTGGGCCTCTCACTGCTGTGGCCTCTCCCGTTGTGGAGCACAGGCTCTGGACACGTAGGCTCAGCGGCCATGGCTCACGGGCCTAGCTGCACCGTGGCATGTGGGATCCTCCCAGACTGGGGCACGGACCCGTGTCCCCTGCATCAGCAGGCGGACTCTCAACCACTGCACCACCAGGGAAGCTTTCTTATAAAGAGTTAAGTATGCCCTCCAAGAATTGGTAGCTAGAACAATGGGCATATTGAATCTCTGCAACTTGCTACCTTTCATGTCTTATAAAGTATTGCATTTGCCACGTGTTAATGAGTGGACTTTTGCTAATTTACAATACTTATGCGACTGAACTCAGCCCTCAGCTTGTAGGGTTATAATTATTAAAATCCAGGCTCCAGTTTTTGTCTGAAGGTCTAAGGAAACTAGTATGAGGAATATCTAGAAACACAAGAGCCAATTAAGAGAAAAATCAGAGTAGAAAATTTTAATTGTATAACACTGAAGGAAAGAACAAGAGCAACGGTGCATTATTATTTTGTGCTAATTTATGCATTGGTTTTCTGTTCTATTTATATTGAGAGGGGTTAAGATTAAGGGACAAGTGAAACTTAAAAGGCTTCAAATGAGTCTTCTTAGGACAGGCCATGAAATGCTATGTAGGATTGAGGTGACTTGGAGAAGGTGAGCCATCAGTCTTTGGAATGCTACACAACTTCAGAATGCAAATTTCCTTCTGCCTGGAAATCTGTTTCCTTGAATAATTTAAGGAAATGGCTTATTCAGAAATAAGCACTCATTAAAATGGGGGAAAAAAGAAAGGAGAGAAAAGCAAAGTCAGGCAAGCCATGAGTCAGGACTGCAAGAGCTATAAAGTATTTGGACAAAAGACTGATGATGGACTGTCCCTAACAGGTGCCTTAATTACAAGTCACTTGGCGGTTTGTAGCAGGGAGAGGTAGGTCTCTAGTGTTCCCATTCTTAAGCCTATTGGCAAATATTAATATAAAAGATATGGTGACAGATTACTCCACCGGTATCAAAGTTAATATGTAAGTGAATTCTGAAGTTATTCAACCAGTGTTTAATAACTTATTTTCATGTCCCGACCACCTGACCATTTAGATAAACATCTCCCTCCCTTCACATATAACAGAAAGACTCATTTGAATATTCTAGAACTTTAAAGTTCTCTAGCTAATTCTGATGAATCCACTAAAGGGATGATGCCAAAGAGACGTGTATCCAGATTCCAATTCACACTTTTATTCAATTCTTAGGCAGAAGCTGACACCCTGTAAATCTCAGTGACAGGCCTGAGGGACACCAGTGGCAGGAAAACTATTATCAAAACGAACTGCTCGGGCTTCCCTGGTGGCCCAGTGGTTGAGAGTCCGCCTACCGATGCAGGGGACACAGGTTCGTGCCCTGGTCCGGGGAGATCCCACATGCCGCGGAGCGGCTGGGCCCATGAGCCATGGCCGCTGGGCCTGCGCATCCAGAGCCTGTGCTCCGCAACGGGAGAGGCCACAACAGTGAGAGGCCCGCGCACCGCAAAAGAAAAAACCAAAAAAAAACAAAACCCCCAAAAAACGAACTGCTCAAGTTGTTCTCATGAAGGGAGGAAACAGAGGACCTAAAAACAGTAGAGCCTGAAATCATGACACAGGCTGCAAAGACTCCTTAGGACGTGTCAGTCTGCTGGCAACCTTTCAAGCAGAGGTACCAACTTCTCTACGAAATTCTACCTTCCTCTGCTTAAAATGTCTCTCTTTCATCACACTTCATACTGCGATGAAAACATTTGTTACATTTTGGCCTCCCAATGTCATTAATCGTGAGCACAGATTAATACAAGGAGCTGGGCTTTCGGATAAGAGCTGGGCTTCAACTCTGGTTCTATCACTAACAACCTTATGACCTTGGATGTGTTAATGAACTCTTTGAACATCAGCTTCATTGTCAGTAAAACAGGAGAGAATATTAGGTTTGCTGTGGTAATTAAATGAAGGAATTTTTCAAAGGAACAAAAAACCAGAAAGTGGAACATAACTGATATCCAGTAAATGCAATCTGTTAAAATAATTTCTCCCCATTTCATTTAGAGTAAAGACATGGCTCGTTCACTGTTGGTGGGAATGTAAACTGGTATACTCATCATGGAAAACAGTATACAAAGTCCTCAAGAAATTAAAAATAGAACTACCATATGATCCAGCAATCCCACTTCTGGGTGTGTATCCAAAGGAAATGAAATCATTATCTTGAAGAGATACCTGCACTCCTATGTTCATTGTAGCATTATTTACAATAGTCAAGGTATGGAAACAAGTGTCTATTGATAATGAATGGATAAAGAAAATGTGATATACAATGGAATATTATTTAGCCTTAAAAAAGAAGAAAATCCTGCAACAACATGGATGAACCTGGAAGGCATTATGCTAAGTGATATAAACCAAACAGAGAAAGACGAATACTGCATGGTATCACTTATATGTGATCTTAAAAAAAAAAAAATTGAACTCACAGAAACAGAGACTAGAAAAGTTGTTGTCAGGGGCTAGGGTGGGGGGAATAGAGAGAGTTTGGTAAAAAAGTACAAACTTTCAGTTCTAAGATGAATAAGATCTAAGGATCTAATGTATAATATGGTAACTACAGTGGTAACACTGAATTGTACAACTGAAATTTGATAAGAGAGTAAAACTTAAATGTTCTCAAGCACACAAACAAAATGCTACATATGTGAGGTGATAGATATGTTAATAAACTCAATGAGGGGAATCCTTTCACAATGTGTATGTATATCAAGTCATCATGGACACTTTAAATATCTTACAGTTTTGTCAATTATTCCTTAAGAAAGCTGAAAAAGAAATGCAAATTAAAGCAACAATTCTTTTTGCCCACTGAACTGCCATTTCTAATATATAAGTATCGCAGCATTCATAATGGTTAGGTAAAACAGTCTAAAACCACCGTTGGCAGAAGTGTATGTTGTTGGCACAATCTCTGGGGGCATGTTTCAAAATGTTAAATGCATTACCTAAGATCCAGCAAGCAGTTCACCTTTAGGAATCTATCCTATACAAATAAGAAGACAAATATGGAAACATGTTTAAGGATATATAATAGAGCAGTATTTGAAACAGTAAATATTTAGAAACAATAAAACTATCCAAGTGATGGATGCCCACATAAATTGTGGTACATCTATACTAATCATGACTATATACTTGGAGAAAAAGAGAGGAAGAGGGAAAGAGAGAGATGGAGAGTCAATGGAGGGCAGAACAGAGAGAGAAATATATGTAGCATCAACTTAAGAAGCCATGATTTAGGGTATAATTTCTTTTTTGGTTCCTTTCTGGAAAGTCAGGGATCACACAAAAACTCACATAGAAATCTGATGGAAAGTTGGTGTCTTTGGAGGGATAAAAACTAGTGACTTGATGGAGTTTCCATGAAAGGTTAATTTCTAAAAAGGAATTTCCTGCCTACGGTTATAATACTAAATTCTAAGAAAAAGTATTCCCTTCTAGAAGCATCTTTTCCATATTGGAAAAGGAGAATTATGAATTATTTAAAACAATATTTCTTCTTAAAAGTTGCCTTTCAGGATTACTTTTTAAATCTGTTTTTAATGGTGATTAATTCTCATATCTCAGCCTTTCTTCAGTGTTCAGACCATGATTAACTTCGGCGCTGTGACAAAACATGAGCCGTCCTAATCCTCGGCATCAAGATTATGGGCTGTATGGCGACGGGTGACTTTCTGGGTGACTTCAGTTAAGAGTTCTGTAATTGCTATTGTTGATCCATTGCTATTAATTGGATATCTCATTGCTACTTAAACCACGTACACAACAAATAGTAAGTCTTGCTATTACTTCCTTAGTGAAAAGATTCTTCTATTACAGGAAAAACATAAAGCTGCACTCAGTAAATGCATATGTTTGCATAACAAAGACTACCAGAAGAGTTCCGTATGTTTAGACAGATTTACCTTTTATTAAACTCAGTATTTTAGAACTCTCAGGAAGCACACCTGCATCTGAAAATTGTATTTCAAAATAAAATTCTTGATCTAGACAGCAATCATGTTTTAAAATTGGATTTTGCTTTTGAGTGTCATTTTCATGAAGTTAATAGAGTCCCAAGTAATAATACAGCACTAGAGGCTGTGTTTACTTAGTTGTCCCCCAAAGAGTTGGAAAGTTAAAAAACAAAGATGCTATAAAGTGACCCTGAAGTGACTAATGTCTCTCCTTCAGGAGGATGAATTATAAACTTAATCAAGTTCACTAGATCTCTCTCCCAACACACACACTTTATAATATATAATACACTTTAACTAGGACCGGCTGCCTAATTTGCAGACCCTGTACAAAATGAAAATTCGAAACTCCTAGTTCAAAATTTATGAAGAATTTCAGGATGGCGACCACAGAGCTTTGAACCAACTGTGGGGCCCCTCTGAGCACAGAGCCCCGAGCGACTATACAAGTTACACACCCAGGAAGCTGGCCCTGGTGTTAACTGTAATACTTATGTTTGCTATTAAATTAACAACGGTGACCTTTTGAAAACAAAGCCAAAATACAACAAAAACATTTGAAATGCTGACAAATCACACTTTTATATTTTGTTCTTCAAATCTACCTCATGTCTGACTTACCTATAAAGATAAGGCTTGGGAAGATCGCTGTTCCAAAAGTCACAAAACACAAGTCTGCCTGACAATTCTCATGACTCAGA
The DNA here is from genome assembly GCF_008692025.1 of Phocoena sinus. Lineage (NCBI taxonomy): Eukaryota > Metazoa > Chordata > Mammalia > Artiodactyla > Phocoenidae > Phocoena > Phocoena sinus. Next base: position 8,109,421 of record NC_045771.1, read on the forward strand.
TAAATTTAAGTTGTCGCCATCCCACCTATCAGGGTTATTTTTCTGCCTAAGGTCACAATTCCTCAGCACTTCTCTCTTTAAATCCCATCTACTATGTGTGTAGGCATCCATCTCGGGTTCACAATCTTCTGTTGTATATGAAGATTTTTGGGAACACACAAATGAACAGGTAGCTGCAATGGAAGTTAATGCATTACCTTCTATTGTCTGTCCTTTTCTGTGTGTGCCTTTTCTTTTTTCTTTTTTTTTTTTTTGCGGTTCGTGGGCCTCTCACTGTTGTGGCCTCTCCCGTTGCGGAGCACAGGCTCCGGACGCGCAGGCCCAGTGGCCACGGCCGGTGGGCCCAGCCGCTCTGCGGCATGTGGGATCCTCCCGGACCGAGGCATGAACCCGTGTCCCCTGCATCGGCAGGCGGACTCTCAACCACTGCACCACCAGGGAAGCCCTGACAATTCTTTGATTTTATTTTTAATTTATTGTGAAAATTTCTGGGCATGCCAAAAGTAGAAAATATAGTCTACCTGGATCCATCACTAAGCCTCAACAATGATTATTTTGCTGTCCGTTTTATTTATTCCCATCTTTTCTCCATGCCCCCTTCCCTTTTACTGGGATGTGTTACTTTCAACCAAATTCCAAATCTCAAGTCATTTACCCATAAATACTTTAATACACATTCAAATTTTTTTCTTATATAAGGCAGTGCATTATTGCTCCTACAAAATTAGTACAAGATAATTCCTTACTATCATCTAATATGTAGCCCATACTCAAATTTCTCCTGTTGTCTAAAAGTATAATTTTATGGTTTGTTTGCTTGAATCAGGATCCAAAAATGTTCCATGCATTGTATTTAGTTGTTACATTTTACTTGTTTCTTTAAAGCAGTCACAGTACTCCATCCTTACCTTTTTCAATTTTTTTTCTTTGACTTATTAAAGGAACCACAAGAATGATCCTGTTCAGTCTTTGACATTTTACATTTGACTGATTGCTTCTTGATGCTTAGTTAGGTCCCCTATCCCCCACAGTTCCCGTAAACTGGACTTTAAATCTAATGGTTTGATTTTACTTGAGTTGTTTTCCTCCAAGCTACTTCAGAAGTGGTACTCTGCACATTACGTTTGCATAATCTCGGGGGCAATATTAAGTCTGAGTGACGTACTTCAGTGAGGTGGAGATACACCAGTGCAGTTTGGGTCGTATCGGCCTGATCCCTCACTCTAAAATTTCCCGTGAAGTCTCCGCTGATGGTTTACTGTTTGTTGACGACCTAAATCAATGATCTCACTAGGGGCTGCAGCGTGATGCTTTTCTATTCCTGTAATTCCTCCTGTTTAGAAAGCTTTACTCATTTCCTAAGGCCTTTAGTTAGTTTGAAGTAGAATTGCTACCAGAGGGGCAGGAAAAATGCCTACTCCTTCCCTTTAATTATCAATTTTATAAAAATTTAATTCAATTTTAAGTTTTTTTCTCCCAGGACATTTTTTTATTGATGTATAGATGATTTACCGTTAGCTATCCATTTTGAGATAGGAGTTGGTGCCTTAGCTTCCAGTAGTAGTAGTGCATTTTGTTTTGTTTCTCCAATTCTTTTGTTTCCCTTTCCTTTTCTCAATCCTTTCTTGAGCATCATTATGGAACCATGAAAGCTCATAGTTCATTTACATAATTTGCTCTAATTGCACCCACCACAACTGGATTGGCATGATTCAGTCTGCATGTAAATTTTAGTATGAGGGTGTGTCTCCATAATTATTCAAGGTATTAACAGTCATTGCTTCAGAACTGAGATAAATTCTGTCTGGGCATCTCAGAAAGAGAGATTTCACACAAACTCACATAGTTGCACGGGAATGAGACACTGTTCCTAGTGACAGGTAGAGTCTCAGAGTTAGTTTCAGTCTATTAGAAAAGTTACCCAAGAAAGACTCCAAGGAGCCTGCCCTGTCTAACCTGATTATGCTAGCTAGCCTCTTTCTCTGATAGGTAATCAACTTTTAAACTCAGTTTGAAATAGAAATAAATTGAAGATGAGGTTCAAATCAGAGAAGAGTAAGATACCTCTACACATAACGGATTGTGTATCTAGATAACAAGTGCATCCTGACCCTTCAAGATTGATACACAGCAGAGTAAAAAATATGATCACCTTTATTCGGTAAATACTACATTTATCTTAGTAGCCAGAAGAGAAACTGGTCCACGTCAATCGAGGTTGGACAGCGGGATGGAAGCACAGTGAATTCTGTTTTTATAAAAACAGGAGGGAGGTTTTCCTTTATCTGTTATTCCATGCCATGCCCTCCAACTGTTTTCTATGACACAAAAACACCAGTAGAGCAAAGCACTTTTCAAAATAATGTGGTATTTAAACTCTCTAAATTGGGAGAAAAATCCTGGCAGATATTTTGATCCCGGGAAATGTCATGTTTATAAAGGCATCCTTCATTATGCTATGATCACATCTGGAATAGGACTGCTATGAAAATGGACCTCGGTGATGATTTAATTACAAAGTAGCCTGACACAACTTCAAATACTTTTCAAAACCCAGATGGACATTTAGAGCTCTTTTTTTCTTCTCTCATTTTCTACAGCTTCCAGATGAACTGTCTGCCGCCTGCAATTATGGGAGGCTCCTTCCTGTACGCATCACACACAGGGCACACCCTATTGACCAAGCTCTCAGCTCACTGAAGGACAGAAGAAACAGGAAAGGGACCAACACTGCCTGTCACAATTAAGCTTGCTCATCTGTCATCATAACTTCTAGCGAGAATGCTTTATCTCAGTCTTTTCATATCCTCTATAATCTGCAGAGAAAAAAGTGTTCAAGGGAAATGTCTTGAAGATTATCCTTCAGGAAAAAAGAAAATATTCCCAAACAGGTTTTCTTTGTGCAGAACAAATTACTATACACTCTGAAAATTTCCTTTGTTATGTGAGTCAATAAGGTGTTACTTCCCTTTAGTTAAAATGGGAGGGAAAGTTTAAAAGGAGTCAAATCTGGTTCAAAAACATATTCTAAAGAACATCTTCTGGTGTTCAGCAGACTCATCAAGTCAGATGAGTAATTTCATATTCTCTCACCATATCCACTGTGATCCTCATTACGCAGTAACAGCCCAACTATGAATAAATATTTACTCCAATACTAGTATTTTGAGATTTGGTTAGAAGGAACTAACTGATAATTAACTAAATAAATACATCAGCTTCCCCTGTGTCATAAGCCTCATTCCTTTATGTTCCCAAAGGTACCGGAACGTGAAAGTATTTCAATCTAATTGGAACTGGAGGATATGAAATGGAAAATCTCACGCATGCAACTTTAAAAGAACGGAACTTAAGAACTTAGAGGCTGACTTCCTGTGAGTGCCTGATTTGCAGCAGTCCGAGACTTATCTCCTGACCAACGAACATCTGCCAGGAATCTCTCCCCATCCTCAAGCCCATGAACTTCTTGCTTGGATTCTGGCTGGACTTCTCCCTCTTTGCATTTTTTGCCCACAAATACAGCCTGCCCCAAATCCTCAACAGACTGGCCTGTAGCTCACCACAACATGCATCTCCTGAACTGCAATTCCTCTGCTATTCCCAAATAAACTCAATTTTTGGTCATTTGAGTTTGCCTCAGTTTATCTCTTTATTAGGTTATTTAGGAACTTTCAGATAATGATTTTATTAATGGAATTAAAAAGAAAAAGGAAAACAGCATTTGAGAGATCATGAGTCTTGCCCAAGATCACACAGCGAAATAGGTCAGAACTTCTAGCTTTTGTCTTTACAGTCTGGAATCTTTTAATTGTTTTAGCCTTATCTCATAGATGGTTTCTTTTCCTCTTGATCACTTTAGCTGATGGCAGTCATCTGATCTATGTACTAGGAATTAGTAAACTGTTCTACCGCTGTCCTGCAACCAGCTGGCTACCTGGCTTTAGGCAAGGCACCTAGGAATTGCAGAGTTTACTAAAAAAGTTCTTATGTAATCAGGTTTCTAAATAATGGGAATGGGCTCATTAACTGTTTATTATCATAAATATAACAAATACTCCTAAAGAAAATTCAATCAATAAAGAAAAATATAAAGAAGAAAGCAAAAATCACCCAGTGTTCTCCAACCAAGAGATAATCACAATGGACATTTTGGTTAATGTCACTTTGGGTTTCTATGCAGACACACACATATATACTTTTATACAAATGTGGTATTCTCATCTACGCTATTTAATCACTTGTTCATTTCAACAATTTAATGCTTTTTCCACTTAATATTTAAATGCTAAATTGTTAAATTTCCATTTAATAAAAATTATAATAACTAGGACTTGATAAGCTCTTTCTATGTAAAATCTAACTTAATACTCAAATTTTACACATATGAGTCACAGATAAGATATTTGCGCAAGGGCACAAAGTTGTTGTTTATTCCCATTGAGGCGCAACAAGATTTCAAGGCAGGCAATTCTGAGTTAAGACACTCCTTTATAACGGCTGCATTTTATTCACTGGATGAATATCCAGAGTTTATTTTAAATAATTGCTGATGGGTACTTAGATAGATTGAATACTACTGATGCTATTAGAACCTCACTGACGATCATCAAGTGCATCTTTGTGCGTTTGATCAAATACTTCTTTGGATATGTTTCCAAATACAGAGTTTCTGCACTGAAAGGTACACATCTTCAGTTTTTTTTTTTTTTTTTTTTTTTTTTTTTATGCGTTACGCGGGCCTCTCACTGTTGTGGCCTCTCCCGTTGCGGAGGACAGGCTCCGGACGCGCAGGCTCAGCGGCCATGGCTCACGGGCCCAGCCGCTCCGCGGCACGTGGGATCCTCCCAGACCGGGGCACGAACCCGTGTCCCCTGCATCGGCAGGCGGACTCTCAACCGCTGCGCCACCAGGGAAGCCCCACATCTTCAGTTTTGATACGTATTTTGCCACAGACTGAATACAATTTTATGGAAGAGTCATTTCCCCACATCTCAACAACCAGTGCTGTCAATATTAAAATGAGCAGATATTTACTAACACAGACCGTCTCCTTTGGTTTTATAACTCAGAATTAAAAACATACATTTGCTGTAGATTGTAGGCCCATTATTTAAAATGTATTTAGTGACTTTAATAGTAGGCACTATTGGGAAACAAATAAGAATGCTTGCTTCATAAACCTCATAATCTAATTCCCGAAAGATCACTATTTGGGGGCACTAATAAGGATCATTCCACCACATTGCTGGTAAAAATAGTAATATTCTGTATAGAAATTTCACAAGAATTTTATATGTTCATATTCTATGACTCGGTAATTCCACTTGAAGGATTCAATCTTAAAAAATGACAAGAGATGTGGTAGCAAAATGTTTATCATAATATAATCTCTGAAAGTAAAAATGGAAAACTTAAATATGAAAAACGGACATTGATTATTGCCTATGATAAATCCATTTAATGTGTTATCATTTAGCCATTAAACCTTTAAAATCTCTGAAGATTAGTCACGTGCCAAAATGTTCTCAATATCTTAAACAAAAATGCAGCATTTATACTGAATTACTCTGATTAGCCAACACATGTGCTACTTGTATAAAACACAAGGGAAATTTGCCCAACAGGTTAATAGTGATTATTAGATATTTTTTATTTTCTCCTTCTGATATTTATCGTTTTTTTCTCCTAAATGTCCTATAATCAGTTATATTTGTTTTATGCAAGAACAAACAAATAAAAAACCTACTTCAAAACTCACCCTTGTCCTATCATTGATACATATCTCAGAATCTAAAAGTCCTCACTCATTAGCAGTCCTATATACCACTTAGATGACTTACATCTTCCCCCAAATCCTTCTCAACCAAATGCCGTGAACCCTCCAGATCAATTAATGAGGGTCTGTAGGAAATCATCTTTCTTGTCCCCTCCCTTTTAGTTTCAATCTGTCCAGCACCGTTTGCTTTTGGGAAGGATCATTCCCCTATTACACATAACCCTGTGGAATTTTTAATCAGATGAGCTTGTCGGCCATGCCACAGAATATCCCATCTCTTGGACACAGTTAACTAGAGCAGGGGTGTAGAGGTGCTCTGGGGTCATGTGTTCTAAGTTCCAGTGAGGTGTGCCAGAAACAAACTTGCCATGTGAAAGCAACAGGAAGCCAATAAAGACAAGCGGAGATGAGAGACAAGAGACAGAAAATTGTTCCTGATGGTATCTTTTGAATCCTCAGATCCACCCATGCTGGAAGCTAGGACCAGTCCAAAGACTTCTTAATTATATGGGCCCCCAAATTACCTTTTTCCTTTAAGCAAATGTGAGTGTAATTCTGTCAGTTCTCAACAAGAGTGCTAATAAAAGATCCAACCAAATGGCAGTACCTTCTAACTCTCCTATGCAACACTCTTTTTATTCATCTTATTTCAATGAGTATGTTCAAAAAAAGAACAATTCCAATTCATATTCAATAAGTTTCTCACATGAGTTTTTTTTTTTTTTTTTTTTTTTTGCGGTTCGCGGATCTCTCACTGTTGTGGCCTCTCCCGTGTGGAGCAGAGCACAGGCTCCGGACGCGCAGGCTCAGCGGCCATGGCTCACGGGCCCAGCCGCTCCGTGGCATGTGGGATCTTCCCGGACCGGGGCACGAACCCGTGTCCCCTGCATCGGCAGGCGGACTCTCAACCACTGCACCACCAGAAAAGCCCTCACATGAGTTTTTAATGGTGCAGTGAAGTTTGTATATCCTTACTTTTAAAAAACGTTTAAATGTGTAACTTAACCCATATCTCTAGTAAACATCATTGAGTTCGATGCTCTGACTAGTTTTTTCTTAGCTGTTGTCGAGATCATTTATATTTATATCTCTATCCTTCCCACACGCCTTGATTCAATCTGTAAAATTAGTAAGAATTTTCTTTTCTCTCATGTAAATCATTCCATCTGATTATTGCTCTTGAATGGAAAAGGTCTCAGCAGAGGTGCCTGTTATATGAATGACTGGCATCAGCTTAAGCTCCATTTTGGGGTTCTTCCATTCTGGGGAATGCACTGGCAGGTCCAGGGCACCACTACACAAGATAAGCTTTATCTCAAAATGGGCAGGGTGGGTCAACAAGTAATTAATTGCTTTCAAGGAAATTGCCTTAAAGCCATTGTAGACTTCAAGTTGTCTCCATACTGATTAGAAAAGGGACATAATACTGTATTTAAATTGTCAATCACAAAAGAAATACATTTGCATGGAGATTCATTTGCAAGAAAACTTTGGAGCATTTTTGAGGCAGAGTTGATGAAACTTGGAATCTAGAAAAGATTTCTGGTTTCAAATATAGAAAGAAACAAAGAAAGAGAAAGAAGATGGAGGAGCTGTCAGTCTGATGTAATTGAGAGTGAAAGAAAAGGACTGACCAGGTCTTTAGAAAAATGACTGGATCTGAGAAGCCAGGAGGACATGATGAGAAGTAGGGAGGGTCCTAGAAGTGTGGACGGAGATGTAAAAATCATCTCAGAGGAACTGAGGAAGAGTGCATTTCTGGTTCAGACAAGAGGTTTGCAGTGAATTACTGTGGGTAGAAGCTGTAGGATGCTATCTTAATTGAGTTTGGGCTGGAAGTAAATGGGACATTTACAACCAAACTCCAAAAGTAATCCCCTGTGGTGGAACATACAAAGGGCTCTTTTTTCCACAGCTCTGCTTATATCCCTTTATATGATCAGTTAGGACTTGGGTTTGAAGTTAAGGTGTACTTGCAAAAAAAAAAAAGAATTATATATATATATATATATATATATATATATATATACACACACACACATACACACAAATATGCACATATATATGTATGACAGGTGAACTGGCAAAAAATATATATGTAATATAGATAAATATAAATATAAATCATATGAATCAGTGACTGTAAAAGCCCAAGCTATCACTAAGTGGAAGGAAAATAAATTAGTGTGGGCTTCAAAACATCTTCGCATAATATTGTATTATGTTCCCAGAGTATGGTAAAACTGTGAATTTGTGATGTGTCAGGTCTATAAATAGTTTGTGAAACTGAGATTCCACCACCCTTAATAAAATATGTCTATTTTAAGGCAGCAGTTAGGGTTGAGATGGGACAGAGATGGGAAAGAAATGGTTGGTCCCACTGATGTCAGTGGAGAACTCCTGAGTATACTCTTTTCTTCTGTGGCAAGGAAAGTTTCTCACAAGAAGTAACATGAGATAACTAGAAACACCTTGTACCTGGAGACAGTGCAGAAACTGGGAGTGAGTTTTTGCATTATGATAGAAGAAGAAGGGAGAAGGGTGGTGGGCTGGAAAAGTTTCATTTTTTACAACCTTTAAATATCTCTCCCTTGTCCCAGCAGAAGATGTGTGTGATTAGCTTGCCCAACTGTGCTTTATCTGGGTGATTCATGTGTTCCTTCGGGAAATATTTAGTGACTGCCTATAATCTAAAAGGCACAAGAAATAAACAGTTGAGTTTTGCTGCTTGATTATTTTGTGTTTAAGCTCAGCATTGTTTTAGAAGTTGGTAAATTGGGTATCTTTCATGCAGTAGAGCAAACACAGAGTGGAAACCAAAGAGTTTTACTTAAAACTTGCAGGTCATCTGCTCTGTACCCAAGTTTTCATCATTGTCATGACTAGAGATGAGCAGGGAGTTTGTTATTCTGTCATAGAAAGATCACATAAAAGTAAGATAACGCATCTCACCAATGTTACTTACATATATAAACTTGTACTTTTGACTCTGTGTGCTTGTTTAAAAATTTTTCATTGAAGTACAGTTGATTTACAACGTTGTGCTAGTTTCTGGTGTACAGCAAAGTGATTCAGCTGTGTGTGTGTGTGCATATATATATATTTTTTATATTCTTTTTCATTATCGGTTATTATAAGATACTAAACATAGTTCCCTATACTATGCCTTTAGTAGGACCTTGTTGTTTATTTTATATATAGTAGTTTGTACCTGCTAATCCCAAACTTCTAATTTATCCCTCCCCCACCCCCTTTCCTCTTTGGTAACTATAAATTTGTTTTCTCTGTCTGTGAGTCCGTTTCTGTTCTGTAAATAAGTTCATTTGTATCACATTTTAGATTCCACATATAAGTGACATCATACGGTATCTGTCTTTCTCTTTCTGACTTAACTTCACTAGTAGGCCCATCCATGTTGCTGCAGATGGCATTATTTCATTCTCTTTTATGGCTCAGCAATATTCCATTGTGTATATATACCATATCTTCTTTATCCATTTGTCTGTCAATGGACATTTCGGTTCCTTCCATGTCTTGGCTATTGTAAATAGTGCTGCTATGAACACTGGGGTGCGAGTATCTTTTCGAATTAGAGTTTTCTCCAGATATCTGCCCAGAAGTGGGATTGCTAAATGTGCTACTATTCTCTATCCCCAGAGAATAGGGGTGATTTCTTTATTATGGTTTTCTTTGTATAAAACAATTTATGGATTATACCCCATGAAAGGGAAGTCTTTTGAATAATATGTCATTCTTATTTACACATCTAAAGCTATAGATTTTAAAAATTGGTGCACTTGGAAACTATAAAACAGGTAGATACATTCAAAGATGGAAAATGATTTTAATAATTCCAGTTCAATAGAAAAGAATGGCTGTGCTGATGAAGACTCTGGAATTTATCCCTTGCATATCCCTGACCTGCTTTCCATTAAAGATGTCCTCTAACTATACAGAAGAGTATCAATTTGACTATTGTTAGGACGTTAGGAAAAAAGCTTTCTTTTTCCTTCTTATCAAGTAGCACTGACTTCACCATAGTCACACTTCTCCATTAGTTATAAAGAACTACACTCTGGCTGTTTGAAATTACGACCTGAATGAAAATCAATTTGTATTTTCATGTTCAGACATCTTGTAATTGGAAGAAAGCAACACACACCATGGAATTTCAACAAAGGAGAATTCCATCTTCTATTAAAGATGTTCTTGATTGGGGTCTGTCGATGGGTGACAGTGGCTTGTAGGTGGAAGTTTTCTCTATTAACTTATTTAAAATCATGTCTAATCAATGCTCTGATAGGGAACTTCACATTTTAACATCAATATTCTTTGAAATTAAGTTATGTAAGTGAACTGGTGATGAAGATTGCCTTCTCTAAAAAGGTAAAAATATACTGGCTTCAGCTTCTAGCTGGAAGCCACTGATGAAAATCACAGAGCCTGCCTTTACAGAGTTTTCTTATGTCCCACAACAACCTCCTAAGCATCACTAGGCTTCACTGGACTTGGTCACAGAGAGCCAGAGTGACGTGAGCAATTGATTTGTGTAAACTGCAATTTCACCATGGAAGGAAGAGTAGAACCCAAACATTCTAATTCTCAGTCCAGTAGCTTCAAATCAGAGTGCCAAATGTAATGCTTCTTTTTTTCCTTTGAGAAATGTTTTTATGTTAATTCATAATTGACATGTTTCATCTAAAGACTTGAGCTAAGTGTGCCTTTATCACTGTAAAGTATTATTGATCTTTTAATTTTCTGATCTTTTCATTAGAGAGTAAGTTTTCTCAGGGAAGGAAATGAACATGCCTTGTCCTCTGACATCCTCAACAATTAGCTCGGTTAAGCATTGCGTGCAGGAAAGCACCATAAGTTTTTTTTAAAAATGAGCTGCTGAGATATAAAGTAGGGTGATGGTACTATTTCTGGAAGTTTAGGTTATGTCTCTATATCAACTATTAGATGATTTATGGCTAAGTCAACTTAAAATTTGATATTTACTAATTATATTAAGGGATTATGTTTATTGTATTAATCTTTAAAAACATCCTTAAGTTGTAAAAAGGGCAGATGACAGGTACCCCAACTCTTCTAGTAAATGTCGGTCATCTACTTAAAATTTTCCCACACCCACTGAGATTCTTACAACATCTAGCCTCAGTGATACTGAACACTAGTCATTAATATTACTGCTATGTTAATTGAGGATACATAACACTATAACAGGTACTGGGCTAAGCTCTTCACAGGCATTGTCTTATTTAATGTTCAAAAAAGTTTTTTGAGTTAGGAACTAATAGTATGTGGTGAAAAAAAAAACCACAGAAGGAAAGTAAGATTTGATGACACTTCCTAACAGCCAAAGCCACACAGGTAGTGAGAGGCAGAGCTGGGCTTTGAAGCCAGATCCTTCAGGTATTATGGCCTCACCAATACTCTGTTCAACAGCAGCTACCACCATGGCAAAGGCAGGAGGAGAAAGTGGGGAGACCCCACGGGGTGGATGGAGCAGGCGGGGGTGTGGATAAACCTAGGACTGAAGAAGTGCTTGGTATTGAAAAGCACCATGGGGACATATAAGAGGTCAGGAAGGAGAAAATGGCATTGGGCTGAATGGAGGAAAATGAAAGCCTGAACCAAGGCAGCAGGCATAAAGCAGAAGACAAATAGCGGGAGTTTAGTGACTGGACGGTGGGGTAAGAGCCTGGGCATCTGGATGACCCATAGTTTTTAGCTTTGGTGCCAGGGGAGAATGGTGATAGCGTTAACTAAGAAAGGAAGGCATGGGTGGGAGGAAAAAGAAAGAAAAACATGTTTGCTTGGGGTATCCAGTCCTGCAGCCTTTTATGACTCTGATTACCTGATGAAAGTTGAACTCTTCTCTAACTCATTGAACTTAGGAAACTTTATCCACTCAGTGATGGTCTAAGAAGCTAATTCCTACCAATTTCCTTCTGCCAGCTGATATTCATTTTTTAGAAGGAGATTTCTGATGGAGATTTTATTTTCCAAAAGAGTAACTATCATAGTAGAGACCTCATTATGACCAGGTCAGGGAAGAGCTATTAGGGGCTGGCAGGTCTTTGTGTTACTCTCATATTATAGTAGCTGACTATACTGTTGGCTCTGACATTAATGTATGTTTAAAACTATATCAGGTTGAGAGCACATTAAGTTTGCAATTTTTTAAGTAAATTCTGATGATAAATTTTATTATAGAAACATCTGACAGGCAGCATAAACTTTTAGTGTGTAGTGAAAATGGAATTCTCATAGGTACACATATTGTCCAAGTTTTCTTCCCAATTTTCAGCTTCTCAAGGCTTCTGACTGTATTGGGACCATATCTGGGATGATTTGCTCTGAAATAAATCCATGAAATTCACTAGTGTATTAAAGTCTATTAGAGAGCTCTCTTCTTTCTCTCACTCTATCTTTGAAAAAAGCTGTGCATTGTTTTATATAAATATACTCTCTATTCCTGAGAAGGAGCAAAGTCAGAGCCAAGGACTAGTTTAAAATATATCTTCAGAGACAGCAGAAAAAGCTACACAAAATTCTTACCTTCTGCATTCAAGTTGAACACACAGAATTCTGCTCTACTTGAGCAAACTCTTATACAAAGCCTAATTCTTGTTTCAAAACAGGATGTACATTCTGGGAATTTACAGTTGCGTTAAAGAGAAAAATATTGGAGAGAAGAGGAAAGATATGTCTCCTTTGATACATATGCAGATAACATATGCCCTGACGCTTGACACATCCTGCAGAAACACTGCTGACAGATTCCAAATGAGCAAGAGAGAGGAAGTCAAGAATTAACAAGCAGCTAGGAGACTCTATGGTGAATCATTATTCAAAGAGCAAATGTACTTGGCTATTAAAATAAATGACAAGATGTTTCAAAGAAGGGGAATTGTAGGCCAATTTTCTCATTTGAATGTTTCCAAACTCCTACTATGAGCTGGTACAGTGATAAGTGTCTTGGATAATCTAAAGATGAAACATACTGTTGTCTTTCAAGATAATAAAATGGAACAGAATGGCATAAGCACTGTAGAATGATTTCAACAAAGTGCTGTGATGAGCACAAAAGGACAGAGAGATTAATTCAGATTAATATCAGTCAGTTCTCATAATACAAGACTGGTTTGGGGGACTACCTTACTATAATACTGCACATTATTTGAAGAGAGTCAAACGTCTGCCATTAGGAATTATCCTTTGGTATCGTGCCATCCCTATAGTTTTATTCCATTGCTATGGTACACAACTTAATACAAAAGCATGTATAAACCATGAGTTAAGAACTTCCTGAAGAAAGGATTATATATTAATTTCTGGTTAACCTCTTGTTTTAACAGATTTAGCAAGTTAAAAATGTTCTATTTCTGTATTATGGAAAATTATTTTTTCCTCATGTCAGGATAGAATATAATGCTCAATTTAACATTCCTTTAAGATGTCATGTAAGCGAAAGTGGGTCACAGGTCAAACTGTGACCCAGCAGCAAATTGTCTCATGCAGGACCTATTTTATTTGCCATTATACTCCTGATGATTTGGCTTTTGTGGTCAGGAACCAATATGTGAAATGACACCTAGATTCCTTGTCAGGACATAAAGAATGGCGCAATGTCCATCATAGCAGACAATACCATGGTCATTGCTGTGATGACCAGATCCCCCCTTATCGCATCTAACCAAGGTCTGAAAATCTGAACTCATGTGTCTTAGTCAGTTTAGACTGCTATAACAGAATACCATAGACTGAGTGGCTTAAAAACAACAGAAATTTTTTTCTCATGGTTCTGGAGGCTGGAAGTCCAAGGTCAAGGTGCTGGCAGAGTCAGTGTCTGGTGAGAGCTTGCTACCTTGTTCATATAAGAGCTCCTTCTCCCTGCATCCTCATGTGATGGAAGGGGTGAGGAAGCTCTCTGGAAACTCCTTTATTAGGGTACTAATTCCATCATAAGGGCCCCACCCTCATGACCTAATCACCTCCCCAAAGCCCCACCTCCAAATACACATTGGGCATTATGTTTCAACATACGAATTTGAGGGGGGACACAAGCATTCGGTCTATAGCACAATGGACCACTTTCAATGACCATCACCTGTTTTACTCTTTTACTGACTGCCCTTTGCCTACTGGAGCTTCCAAGAGTCAGAAGGGCCTGGGGGCTTGGTAATCAATGACTGTTGGGGGTGGAAGAATGATAGCTAAGTTCCTTATATCTGGTTGGGACAACCCTAACTCACTCCAGAGGTTCCTGGTGGAATTGGCTGCCTGTTCTCAAGGACTTTTGCCCAAGATCTCTCCTTCGCCTGGCTTCTATCTCATCCCTGTCTTGCTTCCCTGTTTTCTTATCTCTCTCCCCTTAATAAATCTCTTGCACACAAATCCTCATCTCAGGATTTGCTTCTGGGGAACTTTACATAAGACAGACAGTTTCATTATTTAATAATATGGTTGACATTTTACTACTTCTAAAAATAATTTGAAGGAGTTACTTATTTTCCCCTAAACTCATATATTTTACTTGTCTACATAAACGGTGAACTACAAGTTTCTTTCTATTCATAAAACCCATCTTGGTACAGCCACTATGGAAAACAGTACTGAGGTTCCTCAAAAAACTAAAGACAGAACTACCTCATGATCTAGCAATCCTACTTCTGGGTACATATGCAAAGAAGATGAAATCACTCTCGAAGAGCTGTCTTCACTCCCAGGTTCACTGCGGCACTATGCACAATAGCTAAAATATGGAAACAACCTAAGTTTCCATCAATAGATAAATAGATAAAGAAGTTTTATATAAATGAGAATATTAGTCATCTATGAGAAAGAAATCTTGCCATTTGCAATAATGTGAATGAAAGTTGAGGACGATATGCTAAGTGAAATAGGTCAGAGAAAGACAAATACTGTATGATTTCACTTATATGTGGAATCTAAAAACATCTACTCACAGAGAGAGTAGAATGGTGGTTTCCAGAGGCTGAGAGGTGGGAGAAATGGGAAGAAGTTAGTCAAAGGGTACAACTTTCATTTACAACACGAAGAAGTCCCAGGGATCTAATGTACAGCATAGTGACTATTGTTAACAATTCTGTGTTATATACTTGAAAGTTGCTATGAAATAAAACTTTAATATTCTCATCATAACAACACTAACAAAACGGTAATTATGTTAAGTGAAGGATGTGCTAACTAGCTTTATTGTGGTAAACATTTCGCAATATGGACATGTATATTATACACAAATGTACACAGTGTTATTATGCCACTTATATCTTTAAAAAGCTGGAAGAAATAAAAATAAAGCCTACCTTGGACTGTCTGAAGCTTATCCTTATTAGTTCAGCAATTTAGTCTTCACACAGAAAATCTCGCAGAGTTCACTCTGTATTACCTCTTCCAGATCTCTCATAAGCCTCTTTAATAAGGCAATTTCTAGCAGCAAGCCTCAGTGGGTCTGTGGGGCCGGAGCAGGGAATAGGGTGTGAGGGGGGTGAGGGGTTGCTGCATAAATGTTTTCCTCCATTTAAACATCTATTTCTACTATTTTCTGGTCCATTCTAAATGACAATATTAAAGATCACTTTTGAGTTGAAATTTAATCTTAAAAAACCTTTGTCAAGTCTAAATAAAGGAAAGCTTGCTGCACACATCATAATCTTACAAAACTTTTGAAAACAATTCCATATTACCAGAATAGAATCAGAACTGCTCTAACCTGCAAAGCAATATCTCACATAGGAGCTAACCTAACTAATCCATTTCTCTGGCCCACAGTGGGCAGCGAGACTAAAATAAACTTGAAGCCAGCCCTCTGTGGATGCCTGGAGGAAGACAGAGTTCCCACCGCACCTCTCCAGCTACATCATCTGGTGCAGGGCAGCTCTGCAGAGACACCAGTCACAACTACACAGGAACCCAGAGGAATGGGGCAGAGAGAGTCATGAGACTACGTGAAGGATGGCCAGCCTTGGGCAATATGGAGAACTAAGCTAACATGGCAATGACCTTGGGAACTGAGGCCACAGTAACTGGATGGAATTGGCTCTGATATTGGCCCAGTAGAGAGAGGGACTGAGAGGGCTGCAAAGCACTCAAACCCCAAAGGGCTGTCCCGTTTGGGTGGACAAGCTCTGCCTACCATCCCAGGAAAGAGTCAAGGACACCTGGGCTTCCCTACCCTGGTTCTCCATGTTGGGCCCCTAAACCTGCACCATGCAGTATGGGAACCACAAAGTTACCACTGCCCACCTGCTGTCAGAACCCCAAGCTGAAAAATAATGTAAAAACTGTTTCCAGACATAAAGTGAGTATCTCGAAGATCTGAAGAACATAAATAACAATCTTGACGTCATGCACGTATATCACATCCTGCCCCAAACCATGAGACCCACTTTCCACAAGAACACTAAAAGTTCTTGTTTTAGTTTTATGGCTGATGGGGCTGAGACAAGATCTGAAATTCCTATCAAGGGAAACTTACTGGTTTTATTCCACACGCTAATAACTTGTATCATTTATTTGCACTTAGTATTTGATAAAGAAAAGGTACTGGAAAATCTAATACATGAAAGGAAAATGAGAATGGATGGGGTTGCCCCAAGGAGGGGGAAATTTATATTAATAGTAAACTCTCTCTCTCTTTCTCTCTCTCAATAAATGATTAAAAAACACTTAGATTTGTAAAAGTATGTGGTTTTCTCTTAAAGTTTCTCATTTCCCTATCACAATAGCCCCATGAAATCAGCAGGATAGGAAGTACTGGTACACTTCTTACAAAACAAAGACTCAGAGTGATGAAGTGACTTGCCTAAACAATACAGTTGTGACTGAAAGCAAGCCTGAACCTTGGCAGTTAATTGGATTTCATCTGCCCTTCTCGATGCACCATATTGTTCAATATCTTTGAACATCTGAAGTGGTTCAATTCTTTGCAAATGCTTTAACTACAATGAGAGCAGTTAAAACAGCACCCCTGAAAAAGATCTTCTATGTACATATTGAATTATAAATGATCAGATGTGGTAATTCAATAGCCAAAATATTAAAGTATGTTCCAGTATGCTAAACGAAGTCAAACTCCATCTTCATACCCACAGATATAAATGGTTGGCTAGGTATATAAATTCTTTTCTCTTCACTCATTTGCTTTTTAATTTATTGACGACTTAAACCAATGAAGATCTCCTCTAAATGAAATTGTCAGAGGCATTCCATTCACAGTGTAAACCCTGGTGTCCTCATTGGTTTCCTGTCTTTTCCTATTAAAATCCATGTCCTATAATCATTCCAGAGTCATCTACCCAAATCTGACGATATTATCCTCTGCTTAAAAGCACTCTGGTCTTCTGTTGCCTAAGTGTGACCTACTTTACCTAACATGGCAATTGTAGTTTTCTGTGATGGGCCATGTTTATTCCCCAAACTGATCTCCTGAGATTCCTTATCTCATACGGGACGCTGGAATGGGAGGCATGAACGATTTATTTATCATCTTTGTATTTCCAGCATCGAGCTTAAGTCTAGGTATATAGTAGGTGCTCAATAAATGTGTGGATACCTGAGGTGAGATGGAGTTGAATTATCTCCTTTAAAACATATTTTCCTATTTTTCTCTCACCTTTTTTTATATTAAACTTGATCTGTTCTTTTTGTACTATTTCCTCTTTAAACTTTCCCTTCTATTTAATTCTCTGATAGTTCTCTAAACTCCTGGCATAAAAACCAGAATAAAGTAACTGAATATAGCAGGACCACTCATTTTTCCCTAGCTCTAGACCTATAAATTAGGTTGCGATAGAAAACGAAAAGAACCTACGCTGTTTCCTTAAAGGTTCCCAGGAGAATCAGCCCAATCAATTTTCTTCTCCAGAAGCCTCAATGTAATAAAACTTGCAGAAGGAAATTGATTGGGTATTACAGTGTGCATTGCCCACTGAGTTCCTTGATTTTCCTCCTTTTGCCCTTATTAATCTTGCAATAAAGGGGCTGCCTGGAAACATGAGAAACGCTGTCATCAGCTTCACTAATTTCATGATAGCAGAACCTGCAAGGTGTGTTATAGCATCATTTTGGGGCCACTATGATCCCCATTTTATATTTATGGAAACTAAGTGATTAATGTCCTTGTGTCATTGTAACTCAAAAGAGGAAATGAATCTGTTTCTCTTTTCATAACTTTAAGAATTGAGGTAAAAATCCTCTTTCTCCAAAATGATAGTCTAAAACATTTCCTTGCTTGTTTAGTCAGTGATCAGTACTTGACTACTTTTATATTTGGCTTCACCTGAGAAAAAGAATTAGAGCTGTTCATTTACCATTATAACTGTCAAAAACCTTAAGTGCAAAAATTCAAATATCAAATAGCACTTTTGTTTAAACAACAGAAAGAATTGATTACTTACAGGAAAAAAAATAGCATTAGCCATTATTATCTGAAAGATATCTATTAATGTTTGCTTACTGGATTGGGTAGAATATGGGCCTAATGAGACAAAAGACATGGATGGTGCATCTAAAACAGCCTGCTGCTTTACACAGGGAATATCATCTGTGGTGTTATTTGTACCATGACCTGCAGCAAAACACATAATAAAATCATGTTGATGATGTCAGTGAGATGTTCTTTTCACTGGATCGATGTAATCTATCACCACTGTTAGAAAAAATCATTTCAGACAGCCCCTTTCTGCTTCCTGCAAAAGCCCCCCACAATCCCATTATGTGATCTCAGAAATAACATTGAATCATTTGTAAGGTAACACACAGCTAGTGCAGTGTAATGGAAAAAATATGGGTTTTGGAGATAGACTTATCTCCAGTCCCAGTTCTGCTGCTGTTCGGTGATGAGAATCTGGGCATGTTACTTAAACTCTTCAGTCTCTTTCCTCACCTGTGAAATATGTGTCATAATTCCTACCTCAGTGTTTTTGAGAACGCTATTAAATTATATAAGATGGAGCTTAGCATAGTCCTACCACATAAAATTCTCAGCAAATGTTCTCTCTTCCTCACTAATGGAAGGTAAAACAGTAACATAATTAAATGCGATGAATTGGAATAATCAGATAAAAATCACACAACTGACAGCTAATTCACTAGATTAGATAATTAATCAGGGGAATTAGTGTGGCCAGGGCAAGGTCAATGGTGTGCGTAGAGCAGCAGTGTAGGGTCTCTGCGCTTGCACCTGTCATTTAGGTCTCGTAGTCGACTCTCAGGAGTGGTTCAATTCAAATACCGAGCAGTAACCCACATTTACACAACACCCACGAAGTGCCAGGGTCCTAGACCTCAGGAAGACAGAGATGGAAGACCCTGGTCCCACTGACACTTGGACAGCTCAGTCTACTAGGGATTATGTAGGTTGGGGAGACACCCGCCTCCCCCCCAACCCAGGACATTACCTATCTTTCATTGTCCTCTCTTTAAAAGGAAAATGTCCTCTGTGAGGGATGATATATTAAGCTTTCATCAATCAGGAACAATGTAGTTTTCATACACTCACAGACTGGAAAAAGCTAAAAGCCACACACTCTACATTCTCCACTTGACAGAGAGGAGAACAGAGGCCTAGAGTAGGTACGTGATCTTCTCAAGTTCATAAAATTGGTTTTTGGCAGAAAGAAGACAGAAACATAGAAAGGCTCCTATCTAGTCCTGGTTTGGGTCTACAAGTATAGGTTACTGGCTCAGTGGAAACCTATGACATTTACCTGAAAAACAATTCAAAGCATGTGCCCTGCTTTGGGGTGGCTCTTATTTGAGGGTAATGGAAGCTGTTCACATATGACATCCTGGCGAGGAACCAGCTTTCCTTCTTCTTTGTTCAATTCTCAGAGCCAAAGTCACCACTGAAGTTGGACTCCAGAGAGAGGAAGAGAGAGGAGGGGCCCCTTTGGAGCCTCCTACCAATTGTGGTATCTTCTTTGCTCCCTGCCCAAGACAGGGCTTTAATCTGAAAAGGCAGGAAGCCACTTGGATCTTAAACAATTTCTGAAGCATGAAGAAGACAGGCTTATTTCAAGAACTGCATTTAAGACAGCTATACTTTCTACCTTTGGTTCCTTAGAGGAAAAGAGCATTAATTCCTCCAAATAAATGACTAGATTTTAATGGTGACTTCAGTGCAATCACTATATGTCCTGGCCTGAAAATCATGCTAAATAATGAGTCTAAAAGTTCAAAAAGATCCTTTTTTTTTAACCATGGAAAAGATAATGACCCTTCAAAAGCTGAATATTTTGTAATAGCTTCACCTCTAGCTTTCTAGTATGGAGCTGCAAACAAGGGAATTGTGTGAGTTCTTCCTCCTTGCTGGAGTGGGAGAGTTTTAAAACCACCATCTCTGCAGGGATTACAACCAGGTTTCATCTTTTTCTGTTTCTTATCTGCTTATCTGAGAAGAGGTAAGATAAAATGGAATGGCAATCCCTTCGACTTAATTAACCCTGATTTGAAGAGCCTGGGGTAGATGTGTTGCTCGTGTTTGTGATACAAAGAAGTGGTTACTAGAAAAAAGCACTTAGATGATTTCTAAGTCATCTAATTATGCTTGTTTCTGGCATTTAACCTTTTCACCAACTTTACAATAGTGGCATCTAGTCTGACAGTTTTCTGCAATACTGTCTTGAAGTGGTATTCTCTTTGAAAGGTAACAAGGACTGTACTTCTGAATTCTAGCTTTTGAACTACGATGTTGGAAGTAGAAATTACATTCAGTATATTTATCCAGAAGGATTAGGAATGAATGTAATGCTCTGATTCTTATATATATTATGTGTGGATCACAAGGGATTCCTGTGGTGACTTTTAAGAAACAAGTTCTCTAGAGAGAGGCCTTAACCAAGGTCAACACCTCAGTAGGGATTGGATCTGGCTGTCATTTAAAGAGGTGGGGGTGGACGCGTTTGCAATGGAATGCAAGGAGGTAGAACTAGGACATGAAATTGAAAAGCAGAACCTGCAACTATGAGGCTTGAG
This sequence comes from Phocoena sinus, assembly GCF_008692025.1. Classification (NCBI taxonomy): domain Eukaryota; kingdom Metazoa; phylum Chordata; class Mammalia; order Artiodactyla; family Phocoenidae; genus Phocoena; species Phocoena sinus. The sequence continues at coordinate 8,130,203 of NC_045771.1, forward strand.
GATTCTATGTACAGTACAACCTTTCTTCTCCAAGGTTTCCGTGGAGTCTTGGAGAAATCATAAGAACACTGAGCATGCATTAAATGGACTGAGTGTCAAAGGATGATCTAGAAAGTTTGAGTAAGTGGTATGACCAAGATGTATGTACTATACATGGAGCTGGAAAGACTTTATTAACACCAAATCAGTGTGCTCAGCCTTCTGAACTAGCACCTGCAGGCATTTTAAAAACATATTATTTACGCAATTTAACATTTAATGGCAGTTGAGTTTTGATAGACCTTCTTGTATGAAAATTCATGAATGCTATAAATGCTATAAATTAAATTATAGGACTGTGGAACAGATGGTAAATGTGACAGCTCCATTATTTCCTTCCAGTAATGTTTTTAAAGATCTTGAAATGCATCAGGATGGCTGTGAAGAAATGGAGTAGGACAAGCAGTAGATGAAATGAAAAAAAAAAACAAAAACAAAAAACGCACTGCACAGACCAGAGAGAGAACTCAGAAAGCATTCCTGGAGGTCATGAAAACACATGAAAATGTAGAGAGAAACGAAGTGAGCACCGAAGACTGAACGGAGTAAAGTGAAAGGGACCAAAATGTTTACCTGCCACGAAAGGCAGCAGTGGATGCAAGATGGTTACTATTGGCAACAGCAACGGATGTAGGTTGTTCCTTTTTCATGTATAAGTAGAGTTTAGAAACTACAGCTCTAAAGAGAAATATAAAGTCTGTCATTCTGGGGTGAAAAAGCCTTTCAGTCTACAGAGAGACCCCACCCCTTTCTTCACCAATGTCCAGTAAAGATGACCTTAATGGCACTGAATGTCAATGACAAAAGCATAGCTGCACACTTCTCCAGGCCTTATTTCCATTTTTATTAAATTCCATACTTGCCCAAAACCTGTGAATTTCTTTAGGCTTGTCCTTATTTCGTTTCAGTCCCCAGTACTGTGAATCAAGGCTAATTTGGGTGTCTGGGTGCTATTACACACGCTGTTTTTCATCTCCCTTTGCCTGTTTTCTGACTTTAATATTCTGAAATATTTGTGCATAGGAGTTGCATCTCATTGATCAGATTTACTTTAAAATATCTTTGACTTAAATGAAAATACAGGAAACATTTCATGGCTTAGAGGAGAGAGAACTACATCTGCAGGAGAGTTGACATCACGTGTCAGCCACTCACTGACTGTGGAAACTTTGAGAAGTAACTGCGTCTCTCAAATCCTAAGTTTCCTTATCAGCAAAACTGTGTTAGAGCTGATAATCTTGAAGGTCCCTCCAGAGCTAACAATTTTTTTAATTGACATATTTATTTTCTTATATTTTTTATTTTATTTATTTTATTTTTTTATACAGCAGGTTCTTATTAGTTATCTATTTTATACAAATTAGTGTATATATGTCAATCCCAATCTCCCAATTCATCCCATACAATCTTATTTTTTGAGATAAAAATCATCAGTCAGTGTGATGTGAGTAAAGCAAAAAAGTAGAGTATCTATGGCACTATTCACAGAACCAGAACTTTAGACTTGGAAGGGATCTTACTGTGCTTCTAACTCTCCTTTATTTTGACATTTGAGGAAACTGATGCCCAGAGGGATGAAATGGCCTGTGACACAGCTACACGGTACCAGGCTAGCAATTTAATATACTACGTATTTATAAATAATGCTACGAGCTTCTGGAGACTTTAATGGTTTAGGTGATAACTCTATTTGAGAGACCTCATAACTGTGTCACTAGGGGTTTCAAGGCACTAAAAAGGCAGAGAGTTGGAATAGGTCTGTGTGCCAGTCAGGCTTCTCCAGAGAAACAGAACCTATGGGATATACATCTATTTATTTATTATGAGGAGCTGACCCACAAGATTATGGAGGTTGAGGAGTCCCACAGTCTGCCACCCGCAAGCTTGAGACCCAGCAAAGCTGGTGGTAAAATTCCAGTCTGAGTCCAAAGGCCTGTGAATCAGAGGAGTTAATGGTGTAAATCCCAGTCCACGGGCAGAAGACTGACATTCCAGCTCATGCAGGCAGGAGGGGCCAGATGCTCCCTTCCTTGGCTTTTTGGTCAACTTAGGCCCTCAATGGGACCGGTGATACCCACTCCCACTGGGGAGGGCAATCTGCTTTACGGAGTTCACTGATTCAAATGCTAGTCTCATCTGAAACATCCTCACAGACAGAGACAATATTTAATCTGGGCTCACTGTGTCCCAGTCAAGCTGACACATGAAATTAACCATCATAGTCTCACATAACTGTGCCATATAAGGTTTATAAATCTGGGAGTCAGGTTACTGAAATGGACAAAATACCAAAAGACAACCACAGAAGAAAATATACCATTTCCCATGTGCTTGTGGGCATAATTAGATGAAGGAATGTAGAAACTGCCTAATATACAATGCCCTTCAATTATGGTCAAATCCCAGAAATACTTTACTGTAAAAAAGGGTTTTAAGAATCCATGTGCTTTTTAAGGAATTATCAGCCAGATAAGTCTCCTCAAAAGTGAACCACCCTCAACAGTGATACACGCAACGTGCTGCTGATGACATTTCAGGTGCTCCTGTAAAAGCATACTGTGGTTAATTTAAAATATAATTAATGAAAGACTGTCATCTCAGAAACTGGAACATGTTACTGACAAATGAAATTAGAAGTGTGGTAGTCTGCATGAAATCTAGAGTCAAAGGAAGGATCTGTCTGTGTCTCTCCTGCAAGGTCTGTGTGGAGAGGGCCCACTAGTGTTGCAAAACTGGCCCCAGTTCCTTAAACAGAAATAGCCAATAGTGGGAAACAACCGATCATTGGACTTAGTAGAAAATCTCTTTAAAATACCTCCACCTTTGTCTTTATTTTCCTTGTACCACATGGCCTTTTGGTCTATAACTGAACAGATCTGCAGATCAGAAAGGCCTGCCCTACCCAGGACTAGGATGTCTGGTATAAACTGAAGTGCTGGTAAACAGGTGCCTATGGGTTTATAAATCAGTGCTCCAGAACTTGACTGGCCCTTGGAAATCACAGAAATACGTAGATTACCGCTGTCAGAAGTATCTCTTGAACTAGTGTCCCCCTCAAAATGCAGCCAGCTTAATAGGACACTATGAGCCTTTATTTTAATGAATATCTGAGTTTCATGCTTGATTTCCTACAGATGTTTTCCCTCAAGACACCTTGGGGCGAAGGAACAAGGAAGACATAAAATTAAAGAGAAATTCATAATTTTTTAGATACTAGATTAGAGGGAATTCCCTGAAGAAATGGCACAAAGTTAAGGTAAATATGATGAACAGAAGAGAGGAAAGTTCCTTACAAGTCTCATTTCCATGGGGACCAATGTCAGCCTGGAGGACTCAGGGGAGGCCCACATACCAGGGCAAAGGGCAGCACAAAAGGCAAACATCACAACCTGACAATTTTCCTGATGTCATCTCTATCTAGATTAACAGACATCCTAGCGACTTTTTTTTTTTTTTTCCCACTTGGGAGTAAAGTTAACAGGGTTAAAGAAAATGACTGAAAACCATAAACCCTGAACACATGTATCTTGATTTTGCCAGCTGAGTCCAAAACCAAACATAAAGAGAACACAATTTTAGAAGTGCTGTAACATGACTAACTCAAGTAGAAATACATAGGCAAAAAAAAAAGCATTGATCCTACCGCCACCCCAATCACAGATTAGGTATCACTGCCTACCTAAGACCCTAGGATTCTGTTTAAGTTAAGAAACTATGTCATAACTTAATTTTGTTTACCAGACAGCATCTAACAGAATGCTGAGTATAGGGAGAAAGCACTGAATAAGTCTGTGTTGAATCGATGGGCTAATTAACAAATTCAGCAGATTTGGCAACTACTGAGATTTGCCATCAAAACCAAGTCACCAAGCCATACTACAGCCACTGGCTGTGGGCCAGGACTCAGGGTCCTCATGAGCACCAGAGGCGCCTTGGAGCCCAGCATTAGACTTTGCAAAGGACGAGCTTGTAACCTGGCACATCCATGAATCAAAATACCCTCCTTTTGTTTAACGTGATGCCACACTTACGGGTTATTAGCCTGTTTGGTGATCCTCAGCACAACAGGAAGAAAGGAGACGGAAATAACCTTCCTCAGCATCTGTTGCTTGCTTTGGAAAAGTTATTTTTAGAACAACTTCTCTCCCACAGATATAATAGTATTATGTCAACATGTTTACATAGTTTATATAACACATAGGCTTTTGTTCTCTCTTTTATTCTTAGAGTAAAATTGAGACTCACTCATATTCAGGTCGGTTTACATTGGAAGGAACATACGTGTCATTTGATATTTGGAAAATTGGAATTCATAAAATCTGTGCATCTCAGGGAGGAGTGATTAATAGATATTGAGTATAAGGGAAAGAACTGAAAGAAAAAGAAAACATGAGTTAGGCTTATGTGATGAATGTAAAGAATACAGGGGTGTCTGTCTTAATTAAAATGCACATGGTGGGTGTGTCGGGAGGTGGGAACGTATTAACTTCGATGTGGATGATGGGAATATAAAAGGAGGGAATTTTCAATTATACTAGCGGTAAGAAGGACATGAAGATAAAGCCTTGTCTGGTGAGGGAAACCTAAAGATGTGGGTGTTTCAATTACAGAGGCGGAAATGGAAGTTCAGAAATCAAGGTGCACAAGCCACAGTATGGGTGGCGACAAGATGAATGATGGGAAGTTAAAACATGCTTAAGTATCTCACTCTGGTTTTTAATATTATTCATATATGAAATAGCTCAGACTTAGTTCACAATTTGAGTTGAACTTTCACACTCCTCAGGAGATAATTTATGACTTTAAGTGACGAGCTCATCTGAACTAAAATATTATTCAGTGTCAAACAATTCAGTTCTTGCTGCTGTTATTATTATTTTATGACCACTGGTAGTTAGGTAAATAATTTAGAGACAGCAGAGGTTCTGTGTAAAGTACCTAGCAGATTCACCAGATTCTGCCACATCATCAGGTAAAATTATAATTAATAAGAATACCAGCCAGTTTAGAATAATTTTAATTAATCTAGTGGTAGGCTTTGCTTTCAATTTGCTATGGCAATCACTATTTTCTGGAGTGGGTTCAGCAGTTGCATTGAATGTGAGAGATGAGAAAGACATTCTTTGCTGAGCTTGTTTACAGTCAGAGGTAAGATTCTTGGCTGGAACATCTGGAGGTGCTTAGGCACCCAGAATCACCACAGTAAACTGACCCCCTGAAATTCTTGTGGACGGGAGAAACATGCATTTGTATTTGCAAAAATGAAATAATAACCTCTTTAAGTATCTTATAATAAAAATTTTTCCATTAAGACAACCTCAAAATATCAGCATCTCTTTATGCCCTTCTAAGGAAAACTCCACGTTAGGGAGTTTTTCATAGCTTTTTCGTTAAAAACCCTTAAGGGAAGGTTATTAAAAATGTTTATGTCTCAGTGCAATGGTGATACTACAGGTCTTGAGATTGATCCAGAGCCCTATTATTGCTGATTGGAAACTTACATGTGTTTATAAGCATATATGTGTATAATTATATTATGACACTATTACATTGGGCTCCAGAAGTGATGCTCCACAGCAGAAACTTAGCATTTATATTTGTAAGTGGCTACATGTCTTTTTTCTAGTAATTACTTTTTACAAGAACCAACAGTGGTTGGTCCAAATGAGTTCAGTGAACATTCCTTATCCATTTGTATAGTACTCATGGCAGGAAATAGGAAAGCACCATTTAGACACAGGAAGAGTCAGCAAAACAAGTCTCACCAAGAATGATCTCAAATTCTGCTTTTTGAACTTGCAGTGTCTAATTATTTAACTTCTGAAGACTGAAATGTATTTTGTTTTGTGAGATTATCACTTTAAAAAAATATTAGTGCTCTGATTCTTATATGAAAACGGAGACTTAATAAAATAATGTTATAGACTCAGTAAACATCATGCAGAATACATATTTTCCGACATCACCAAGCACTGCATCACAAGGTAATTAGGAAGCTAATAATCTTTTTAAAGAGCATTTTCATTTATAAAAAAGCCAAAGTTTTATCGACTGCCTGTGCAGTGTGTGCTCATTCAAATTACTGTGAAAGCTGGAGTTTAATAATTTTCTGTGTAGTTTTTTACCACCCACATATGAAAACTATCTGAGACAGTTATTTCATGGCTAATGCAATTGTCAATATGGTCAAAGTAAAATAAATAATTTAATCTGGCTAAGCACATTTAATTATAACTAATCATGCTGACATTAGTATTCATAAACCAGGCACTGTACCAGGCAAAATGGATATAAAGATGACCATAAATTTATCCTTGCTTTCATAGAGCTTACTATTTAGTTAAGGGAGGCACAGGTAAACTATTTGTTATAATAAATTATAATTGGTGTTGTTACAGAAATATGATGAATTCAGAAAAACCAAAGGAATTATGCTGTTGGCGTTACCTTTGCACTGCCTTTTAAAACTCTACATAAAAATTTCTTCATCCCTAATAAGAAAGCATATTGTAACATGGAATCTCTCCAGTGAGACCCTGGGGTTGCTTCCAGGATAAACATTCTGTGATTTGATACTAATTTAGGTTACAGTGAAGATCACTGTAAGTTCTAAATTGGAAGAAATAAAATGCCAAAGGGCAACATTAGTGATGGAGTCAAGATACAGATTTGCCATTTTAATTTGTGACTTTTCTCCTCTGAATTTGGTTTTGAGATCCATGAAATGGGATATTACCTAACTCAAAGTTAATTTAGTAAATATATGTGAAATTAGGTGAGGATACTGTTAGTAAATTGAGCTTTCCTATGCTGCTTTTCTGCTATATTTAAATATCAGTGATGGAGATTTTAAACCTTGCAATACTACACCTCTGGGGTTATTGTGAACACTCTGCAGATCTGATCTGCTGTAAATATGGGTGAACCTTCTAGGCCTATCACCACTGTAGCCTTCAGTGTTCTACGAATTTGACATTTCATTTAAATCTTGGTTACTCAGCAATTTTAATATTAAGCAGAGTAGCTAAACGAAAGGCAATTGCTTTTCCTTCTTTCTCTTTCTTTACAAATCAAAAGACTGTTTTCACCCACATTTAGGTAACAGTCTCTAAGAATTCTGCTGACGTTGATGTCAAAATAATTTCACAAAGTCACCGGGGAGATTCTTATGTATTTGCCAAACTTGCAGCTTCCAACTTCCTGATGTTATTAGAGAAGGGGAAGGTGCAAATGTGACGTTCACTTCAACCTCAGTACCAGACTGACCTTGCTGTAGTAATAAAGCATATGAATGCTATTTTGATGTCTAAGACATTACAAAACATACAGTCTAATTCCTGGTTCTAGTAATATGGCATTTAGAAATATTGAAGGAAGGACAGTTAAGGAGTAGAAAGATGCTATAACATGTTACTTATGCTCTTTGAGTTCCAGTTTCTCCATTCACATGAAACCTGAGTAAGAATTGGCTGCCTTATTAACAGTCTGAGCACAAGCTGCATCTTACAGAAGTAAAAGTCTAATTCTACCCAATTAATTTTCTTAAAAAAACAAAAGCAATTCAATGAAAGAAGGATAGCTTTTTCAATAAATGGTGCTGGAGAAACTGGATAGCCATAAGCAAAAAATAAATATATAAATGAATAAAATGAACCTTGACCGTAACCTTATATGTAATATAAAAATCAACTAAAATGGACCATGGACTTAAATGTGAAACATAACACTATAAAACTTCTAGAAAAAGACACAGGAGAAAATCTTCAGGACCAAGGACAAGGCAAAAAGTTCTTAGACTTGAACTAAAACCAAAAGTATGGTCCATTAAAAAAAATAAAACTTGATAAATTGGACCTCATGAAAATGAAAAATTTTTATTCTGTGAAAGACCCTGTTAAGGATGAAAATACACATAATGGACTGGCAGAAAATATTTGCATATTGTATATTTGACAAAGGACTAGTATCTAGACTTATAAATAACTCGTATCTCGATATTAGAAAACAAACATAATTAGAAAATGGGCAAAAGATGTGAAGAGACATTTCAGCAAAGGGGCTATATAGGTGGCAAATAAGCACATGACAAGATCCTCAATATCATTAGTCATTAGAGACATTAATATTAAAACCATAATGAAACATCACTGCATACCTTTCAGATAACTGAAATAATAAATAGAGAAAATGCCATATACTGGCAAGGACGTAGAGAAACTGGATCACTCATCCATTGCTGGTGGGAATATAAAATGGTACAGTCACTCTGGAAAATTGTTTGACAGTCTTCTAAAATTAAAAAAATAGACTCACCATGCAATCCAGGAATCCTACTCCTGGGCACTTATCCTAGAGAGATAAAGACTTATTTTTAGGCAGAAACTGATAAACAAATATTCCTAGCAGCTTTGTTCATAGTAGCCACAAACTGGAAACTACCCAGATGTCCCTCCATAGGTGGATGCTCAAATAAGCGGTGGTACATCCATCCCCGGGAGGCAGCTCGGTAGTAAAAAGGAGGCACTGTTGATACATGCAACAACTTTCACAAACCTCAAAGAAATTATGATGAATGAAAACACCAGTCTCTAAAGGATGCACACTGCATGATTCCATATATAACATTTGTGAAACATCATCACAGAAGTGGAGAACAAATTGATGGTTTCTGTGGGTCAGAGATGAGGAGGGTGGATATGACTAAAAGTGGGTAGCACATGGGAGCTTTGTGGTGATGATACAGTTAAATATCTTGATTGTGGTGGTGGTGGTGGTGAAGCAAAGCTACACATTTGGTAAAACAGCGCACACACACACACACACACACACACACACACACACGGTCCTCTATAACTGGTGAAATCTGAATAAGCTCTATAACTCGTACCATTATCAAAATGAAAAAATATCCAGCCTTCTCCCCATAAAACCTTGTTTTTGCATAATTCACTCAAAAAACTCCAAAGAGAGAATTACGCCTCATAACTAAACAGCCAGCATCCTAAGCATGCCCTTCCTCTGTCTAGCTCCCCAAAGTCTCTTCTTCATAGTTGTGGCTCCCTACTCTGTCTTTTCTCCCAACCCAAACCAAATAAAACGAAAAACAAATAACCACACAAACAAATAACGCCCCCCTTCCCCTTTCCTGATCTCTACAGCTAAGCTTCCCCTTGCCTCCCCCAAGTACAGGTCCTTTCCTTCCCCATGGTCCCACAAACCTCTGGATCACCTCTTTATTATGTACATAAGTTTAGCCTCTTTTGGATTATTTTAACTGCCTCTTCAGCCATCGTTAGCAGCAGTACAAAAAAACTTGAGAACTTGAATAAGCAAACACAAAAACCTCCTTGGGGAAAGAGGAAGATTTGAATATTGACACATTCATAGTTTGCCCTTTTCATTATCAAATGGGGTTAATAACCCCCACCACCCTTAAAGGGTTGTTATGAATATTAAATAAGATGTCATATGTAAGGCACTTAGTACAGTGCTTGGCACACAGTAGGTGCTCAACAAATGGTAGCAGGAAGTAACAGGAAGCTATTGCCACACAAAAGAGAGTGGTAGTAGAGTTCTGCAATTTAACAGTCCACAAAGAAATATTCATGAAGCATCTAATATACTTAGTACTTTGCCAGTACGATGAAACAGCCAAAGGAAAGATGCATACAGCATAAATAAGAACATGAAAAAGCAGTGCCATTAGTCATTAGGAAAACGATCATTAAAACCATAATATGATACTACCTATAAGTATGACTAAGATCCTGGCAACTGGATCTCATTCATTGCTGGTAAAAATGCAAAATGCTATAGCCACTATGGAAAAGTCTGGAAGTTTCTCATAAAGGTAAACATTCATTTACCATGCAACTCCACTTCTAGGCATTTATCCAACTGAAATGAAAACTATGTTCAAACAAAAATCTGTATGAGAATGTTTATAGCAGTCTTATTGCCCCACATTGGAATCTATCCAAACATTCTCCAACTGGTAAATGTGTAAACATACTGATATGTCCATACAATGGAGTACTACTCAGAAATCCAGGGAATGTACTACTGACACACAAAACATGAATGAACTACAAACGCATTATGCTAAGTAAAAGAATCTACACACAAAAGTCTACATACTGTGTGATTCCACACATGCAAAACTATAGAGACAGGAAACAGATAACTGGTCATCAGGGTCTGCAGGTGGGAGGTGGATTGACTGCAAAAGGTCACGAGGGAAATATTTCAGGCAATGGAATAATTCTATACCTTGATAGCAGTGATGGTTACAAAATTGTATGCATTTGTCAAAACTCACAAAAATGTACACCAAAAAGGGTGAGTCTACCTTATGCAAATTTTACCCCAATCGAAAAAAATAGAATTGTAGCCTAAAAGTTAAGAACACAGATTTTGCCACTGTGTGCCTTCAGATATAATGTAAGAGATGAGACTAACACACATAAATAAGGGAATCACATGTACTCGTATACAGTTTGTTGCTGAATCATGAGGTTTAGGGATAGGTATAAATTGAATTTAAAGAGATCACTGATTTACATGGGAAGAGGAAAGACTGGACTTCAGTGTCAAACATCAAAAGGGTGGGCAGCACCTGGCTGGGCAAAGAGAACTGAAAGAGCATTTTTGCCTGAAGAAATGTGAGCAAAAATACTGAGCAGGAATGAGGAGTCTTACCTGAACGCAGCAGAGCTGGTGTTGAGAGTACCAAGAAATTGATTTGATAAAGACGATGGAGCCAGATTGCAGAGGGTCTTAAATTTTAAATACAGCCCATGACAGAATTAAAGTCTTTTCATAAGACATTTATAGTAAGTTCTTGAATGGGAGTTATCATAAAAAGCAGTTTGTATAGATGATCATTCTGGAAGTAGTGTTCCCTCTAGAAGAAGGAGAGAAGCCACGTTCTGGCACAACAGGAAAGGGGAATCAGTGTGTTATTTATGTTGCAGACCCAGAGTCCTTTGTGGCTTTCTGAATTGACATCTTAGCTGATTGTCTTAATAATAGATATCCTGTGTTAAAAATGGAATCTTTGAATGTTTAGCAGAAGGGAAGCACAGCTGCCTCCAGCGGTTTGTTTCTATAGCTTCTGGGCATGGGGCACCATCTACAGGAAGGGCTGCTCAGTGGCTGCTTTCTTTTACACTTTGGGGACTGCAGCTGCCTGGACTGCTACATGTTCAAGTCATTCCTGATCTCAGAAATAAGGAACACTCAGAAATCCTACAGAACAGTGCTTTTCTGCTCTATCCAGAGTTCAAATACATTTTGACCCCTATATGAAGTCATTGAAGAAAGGGTATCCGTTCCTTCCTTGGAAGCCTCAGGGTGAGTATAGGAGAGTACAATTCTGCATCCTTGCTTTGGACAGTATCTGTGCTTAAGAATGCCTCAGCTCTCTCATCCATGGTTTTAGCTAAGAGACTTTATTGAGAAAGACATTATAGTAAAGTGAATAAATCTCAAGAACTTGGGTTTCTTTTTAAATTTAGTAGAAAATCCTGGAGAATTTATTCATTGTCTATTGCTATAAAATTCTACTCAGAATCCTTACAGGGATGAGGGAGTCTTGATTGTATGTTAGGTTATCATATACACAATGGAATATTACTCAGCCATAAAAAGAAATGAAATTGAGTTATTTGTAGTGAGGTGGTGGACCTAGAGTGTGTCATACAGAGTGAAGTAAGTCAGAAAGAGAAAAACAAATACTGTATGCTAACACATATAAATGGAATCTAAAAAAAAAAAAAAAGGTTCTGAAGAACCTAGGGGCAGGACAGGAATAAAGACGCAGACATAGAGAATGGACTTGAGGACGTGGGGAGGGGGAAGGGTAAACTGGGAAGAAGTGAGAGAGTGGCATGGACATACATACATTACCAAATGTAAAACAGATAGCTAGTGGGAAGCAGCCACATAGCACAGGGAGATCAGCTCCGTGCTTTGTGACCACCTAGAGGGGTGGGATAGGGAGGCTGGGAGGGAGGGAGACACAAGAGGGAGGAGATATCGGGATATATGTGTATGTATAGCTGATTCACTTTGTTATAAAGCAGAAACTAACACACCTTTGTAAAGCAGTTATACTCCAATAAAGATGTTAAAAAAAAAAAGGATAGCTTGAAGAATTAGAAACTGGATATCAAGTTTTCTGGAATAAATTTGTAATGTTTCTCAAATTTAAATAAAAAGGGAAAATACTAAAATAAATACCCCATAACTATTCCAAGTAAAGATGTCAAGACCAAAATTCAAAGCACATTGATATGGAAGTAGGTGTGTTCCTGAGTCTTCTAGAAATCTCTTAATCCTAGGATGTGCTGTATGAAAAGAGGATGTCAAATGTCTTGCTGAGCAGCAAACAGATGAACCCTACAAACAGCTTCAACTAACAATGAGGCTAGTATCAAATGCCCTTCATCTGAGAGTCCTAGAGGTCTTTACAAATGGCGTAACATTAACCTGAACATCACTCCAGAGAAGCATCAAATTAAGTTCCATTTCAGAAATGGAACCCTGAGGGGCTTCCCTGGTGGCGCAGTGGTTGAGAGTCCGCCTGCCGATGCAGGGGACACGGGTTCGTGCCCCGGTCCGGGAAGATCCCACATGCCGCGGAGCGGCTGGGCCCGTGAGCCATGGCCGCTGAGCCTGCGCGTCCCGAGCCTGTGCATCCCGAGCCCGTGCTCCGCAACGGGAGAGGCCACAACAGTGAGAGGCCCAAGTACCGAAAAAAAAAAAAAAGAAATGGAACCCTGAGAAAGAAGGGTTCACAACTAAACCTACTTCTTAGCATACTTAAGGGCAGTTCCTATCAGCCGTCTGTTCTGAGAGCTAATTTTAGGCCCTGGAGTAAAAGAGAGAGAGCATGAAGATGTCAAAATGGAAAACAAACCATATTCATTCAACATTTGGGGGATCAGTTAAAGTTAAATAATAATACAGGATTACATTTCTCAAGGTATTCGCTATATATTTAGAGCAACATTTAGGGAACAGTATGTCAAGCGCCATGATAACAGTATCACTGAAGTATGATGGAAATACATGAGAGGAAGAGAATCAAACTAGGGGATCAGGGAAAATTCACATAGCAAGAGATACTTAAGCCAAGCTTTGAAGGCTTGTAGGAGTTATCTTTAAGCAGAAAGCAAGGAAAAGGATTCTGTACAAGACAAATAGCACAGACAAAGCATGAAGCATTATAATTGCCAGTAGCTGGAATAGTGCTAGGGGGAAGGAGGCCACAAATTAGAATGTGATGTATGTGCTAAACTACGGAGCTTAAAATGTGTACCAAATGCTATAGCCAAGGGAACAGGTCAGTGGTCAGCGCACATATTCACAGGATACCCACAGCTCCATCAGCACCATGATATCAACAAGGAGTTGTAAATATAATTTATAGGAACTCGAACAGGCAGAAACAGTACCTCCTTACAAACTCCTATTTACAGTTCATGCTTTGTAAGATGCCAGTAGGTTATACTGCCCAGGAGGAAAAGAAAACAAAGTTGGTATATGACTAGCTCACCTCTGCTGTAGAGTTAGGCCAAAGGAGACACCCATCAGGCATGGTATGATCAAGAGAAAAGTAAGAGATTTCAAAGAAAACATAAACAGAACTCAGTGATAAGTTGGATATAAGGGGCTAAAAAAATGAGTAATTGAAATTTTGATTCTAAATCACTGGGCTTTTTAAGTTCTTCAGTGATTTATAAAAATAATAAAATAAGAAAGAATACTTAGGTGGTAAAGATGAATCCACAAACATGCTCAGTTGAAGATGACAATGAGACTTCAAGTCAGAGTTCTAGGTACCTACTGGGGCTTGTCTCTGGACAACATCTACCTTCCAGGGCCTCTAACCTTGAGCTTAAGGCTGCTCACTATGTATCAAATGATCAGTCCAGAGGAACAGTGTTTACAGGAAACTGCTAGGAAGTTAGGTGGGGTATCCTTTCTTCTGGAACAAACCCAAGCTGAGGGCTATATCCCATCTTACTGTGGTGCTGCCTTCATTAAATGTGCTCAGACTTTATATACCAGCACCTTAATAAAAAGGAGCCCTGTAACATTCATCTTTTCATCCACTATAACGATGCTGTACGGGTTGGGTTCTCTGGGAAACAGCTGCTAAGATGGAATTAGAGCTGCAAAAGTTTTATTGGGAGTAACACCAGTGAAAGAAAAGAGCAAGATGCGGGGTTGGGCAGGTGGTGCCGACAGACCCTAATTTAGCCCTCACCCAGTCTCTGTCAGCCCAGGGAAGAGCTCTGGAGCGAAGATGGCGTGCTGGAGGAGCCCCACAGGGGTTGGAGATGACCTAGCCCTTGTACCATTAATCTGCTGTCACTACCTGGAGGCCACCTGGAGGAGGACGTGACCTTGTCTTAAAAGCTGGAACAGACCCTGAAGGCGCTAACGACTGGATGTATCAGCTGACCACAGTCCTTTCAGCTGGGCATCTAGTCCTTTCTTGAAGTAGGATCTGAGTGATGTATCTCTGTGTCACCACAAAGGCCTTAAAGATTTGTTTAAGCAATACCCTTTTTATGAAGCCCCATGGGAGAAATAGCTCTTGGTAGCTGGCATAGCTGTGCATAACCCATACAAGGGATATGTTCTGTATTTTGGACACTGGTATCCACATCACTGGACAGATTTTCTTCTGTGCATTGGCTGCTATGAAGCTCAGAGCTAAATTTATGGGGTTCATATAGAATTTCATAAAATATATTTTGAATACTAATACCATACCTGCTGCATTATCCATTTCTCTTGTTTCCTTTTTAGTTAGAAAGCACATAAATTACTTCAGCCAAAGACTAGATCTCTAAGTAGAACTACCTTTCCATAAGGTGATTTGTGGGATACCATCATGGATCATGATACAAAATGAACTATATTAGGGACTTCCCTGTGGTCCAGTAGTTAAGACTCCGCCTTCCAATGCAGGGGGCTGTGGTTCGATCCCTGGCTGGGAAGCTGAGATCCCACATGCCTCCTCCCCAAAAACCAAAACATAAAACAGAAGGAATATTGTAACAAATTCAATAAAGACTTTAAAAAAAATGGTCCACATCAAAAAATCTTTAAAAAAAATAAGGACTATATTGAATGTTAGTTTGGGCCTCATCTGATCCAACTCAAAAGTGAGAGAGGATCATCAATTAACTCCTTTGAATGCAAAAATATATACATTTTTGTCCCTACTCTATAAATACCTAAATTATAAATTTAATCATTTGTGTAATATTATTGATCTGTCATCCTAAATAGATATTTACTAACACATCTGAAAGTGCCTTTCAGTAAAGGCCCAGGGCCCTCTAGTGGGCTATTAAAAAACATAAAGAAGAAATAAAATTCTGGGGGCTCCTCACTTTCCCCCTTTTCTTGCTAGTGCTTTATTAGTAGCAAGGAAATGATCACTCTGAAATTCACTTCCGCTGGAGAGACCAGTATATAAAGACTATGTGGCAATCACTTGCCTTAGCTGTCAGTTTTTGAAGTGTCATAATTATTGTGACCTGGGCATTAGGAAAGCAAATTTTCCTTTCGTGATGGGAAAGAGGGTTGGTAATGAGGTCGATGTATGGACAAGTGGTGAGGAGGGTTGCTCTCCAGGACAAAGCTATACTGACCAGAATGGGCTGGTCATCAGAACCCAAGAGGACGAACTTGCTCTGTGGCTGGAGTGCAATGGCATCCAGGGAAGGGGATGATCCCTGACAGTGACTAAACTATGTACTTAAAGAGAAATCCTCAAAGGAAAAAGAAAAGAACCAAAGAAGATTATATGGAGTGCTTGGTTTTATTGCTCTAAGCAGGCCTGGCTACATAATTTGCAGGCAAATTACAAAATAAAAATGTAGGATGCTTGTCCGAAAATTGTTAAGAATTTCAAGACTAACAGCAGAGCATTAAAACAAGCATGGGGCCCTCTGGGCTTAGGTCCCTGTGTGACTGCATGTGTCACGTGTCCACAAGGTTGGCCCTGGTTACAGACTCAAAAGGTAACTATAAGAAAGACGGAGTTTTTTTTCCCTCAGATCACCCTCAACTGTAAACCTGAGAAAGTTCCGCTCCTATTACTCTGTCCTTCGCCTCGTCTAGCCTGTTAGCCCTCTGGACCCTGGGGAGGGGAGGCTACCAATGAACACAGAGGCTACAAAATCTCCAGTCAGTCCCAACTTCTCACCAGTGGAGCTGAGCGAGCACCATTCTACTTTTAAATACTCTGTATCCTTGTTGAAATACATGTTGGACCATATCTTACACAACACATCAAGATCTTTGGTTCAAAAGTTGCTTTGTTGTCATAATAGATTGAGAAGAGCTAACTCACTTCTCATCAGGAAACGTCATGGGATCAAGACTTCCTTTGCTAGAAGTGAACATAAATACTTGATACCACTGAGGCTGCAGCAGCCACGGCTATGGTGATTGCAGAGTCAGAGCTTGCAGAGCTGGGCGGGGGGAGGAATATCACCTCCCCAAAAGGAATTTAGGTAGAAATGAACCACCCAAGTCTACAGAATTAGAATAATGTTGGAGGGAAGCAGGGAGGTGTGGACAAGATTATTCTGAAAAGAAGGAAAAAAAAAATTCCCAGGGTGATCTGACAGTCTCCTGGTTAAGAACTATGCTCTACTTCAATTTTTTTTTTTTTTGCTCCCCCCCCGGATGAGAGAGTGGGCATAGATAGGTAAGGAACAAGCTCACGTTCACACCGGTAGTTAGAGAAAGCTGGACCCAAAACCCAGGTATATGATGTCCCTGACTGAGCTCTTTGCACGGTATCAGAGTTTTCAAACTGCTTTCATATTTACTAGTTCAGGGGAAAATGCAACAAATAAAAGACAATTCAGATGTACATCGTAATGAAACATTTATTATAGTTTCAATTTTGGGTTAGATGTATAAATGTATTAATGAAAATACATCACAACTGCTAGGCTCTGAATATTTCAGTTGGAAGGCCAAGTGATTTTAGATATTGACATTTATGAAAAGTTGGACCTAATGACCAGAACGAAGTTTCCTGAAATGTGTTTGGTTTTCAACTTAATATACCATGTTTGTTTAGTTGGAGAAACTTAGAATTACTGTTAATTCTAAGAAATTACCTTAGAATTAATTAATTGCTGTTAATTCTATAGAAAAGTCTATATGTCCATAATTAAATATAATATCTGATTCTGTTAAAAGACTTAAAATGGTCTCAAATAAGAATCCCAGTTGAGTATGGATTAATGGGAATTAAAAAAAAACTGTTAGAAGACAAATTTCCAACCTGAATTTCAGAGTACTCTGTTTGGATATGTAATTTAATAAAAATCTATCTATGGTCAAGTTACTCAGTGAATTGCTAAAAAACTGAAATGCCTCCTAGCTGATAACTTATTTTTGTGGCTTTTTAGAGGCTGTATCCCCACACTCACTAAGTCATCTGATAAATTAACATCACAGTAGAAGAAGCTGATTTTGCTACCGTTACCATTAGCTAAAGGCAGCACTTGACAGATTCCTCCACCCAGAAACATGTAACGGAATAGTACATTTTCCCTGCAAACAAACCTCATTTATACTTTACACAAGGGTCATTTTTCCATGAAGGCGAAGAAAGAAAAATGTTCAGCTACAGTGGTCCAACATCAAAACATCTTAAGTTTCAGTGAAAAGAGCCTGACATATTGAAAGACCTCACTAACAAAACTCATCTCTGAGGAGTTAAGCGTGTGAATGAAAGAAGCTCCATGAAGAACCCTAATAGCAATTCGCGATATTTTAAAAAATTAAATGATTTCTCTACATGAGGATCCCAGAGGAATATGGTGGACTAAATGCCATCTATCCTCTGAGCTTCACATTTCACAGCAGACATCAAGGCCTCCAGCGGTGCCTCTCCGTCCAGAATTAGTCCACTCGACAGTACCATTCCGGTAAAAAAGGAGACCCAGTGGGCCAAATGATGAGTAATAGTTATGAGTAAACATATTAAATGATACTAGGAGTTGAGGGACTGCTCTCGTTTTGAGCAATTTCTCTCAAGCAAAACAACACGGGTCTCACACTGTCCCTATCTCAGCTTTTCCCATTTTGAAGCTGGCACTTTCTCCAGTATAGTGCAGGGGGAGCAATCGTGTCTCCTCGTAAAACACCAATAAGTTTCCAAGCTTCAATCGCTTTACTTCTGCTTTCACCTCTTCCTTCTGATGTTTCTTCAGTTTAGCACTAATACTATGACTCAATTCTTTAATCTTTTAGGCATATGTTTTGTGACTTTTCAACTTCTTGCCCTCTGAGAATAAAAGTGGGAAATGGTGAGAATAATTCCCAGGGATGAGTCTGATGTGTTTAGGTATAAAATTCAGTTGGATAAAGAAAAATAGTTGCAACCATGAGGGTAACAAACAGGTACAGTTATATTCTTGAGTTACCTTGTATGGCTTGGACCTCAATGTGAATAGCCCTCCCTGGAGTAACACCATGGTGGCCCTAGGTTATATTTTGGTGAATTTCAATAATTCACAATCATCTCTGGGTACGTTTCTAAATCATTCTAATCCATAATAGATTTTACCTTCATATTCTTACTGATACCATTACCTATTCTATATATCTACATTTACTTTTTTGATACAACTAGAAAATTGAAAGAAACACGTCTTTGAAGGAAAAAACTTCAGCCCCACTTAGGACTAGGGATGATTCAGACCGTTAACAACACAGAGTGAGGAGTAAAGAAAAGCTGTAAATAAGCAGGAAAATAATAAACTCCCCAACTTGTATCAGAATTTGAAAAGCCATTAAGAATTAGTGGGTGAAGGAACCTCAAAGAGATGTTAAGTGAAAAAAATCCAGGGACAAGAAGTCTCATGTTGTATCACTCCACATATATACAGAAATATTCAGAATAGGTAAACCCATAGAGACGGAGGGCAGATTGGTGGTTGCCAGGAGCTGGGGGAGGTGGTAATGGGGAGTGAGTGCTCAGTGGGTATGGGGTGATCACCTTTTGGGGGATGAAAATGTTTTGGAACTAGATAGAGGTTCTTGTTGCACAATATTGTAAATGCACTAAAGGCCACTGAATTGTTCTCTTCAAAACGTGTAATTTTGTTATGAAAATTTCATCTTGATAAAAAAAAGTTCTAAAAAATAAAAAGGAAAATGATCTTTGTAGTTTTTCTGTAATATTAAAGTTATTCTAAGAAAAAAGTTTACTTTTTAAAGATGGAGTTAGTGGGGAGGAGGCATGAACTTTGACTCCTATTTGGTTTAAGGTACAATGGAAAACCTCCATATTTTTGTTCCTTTTCTTCATCAAGTTACAGTTTTAAGAATTAAGTTATGAGCAATTATTAAGGCCATTAGCCCTTTTCCTCTCACATGTGTTAAAGTTTATAATGGAGTCAAATTTATCAGGCTCTTGCTTTCATTCAATTTGTTATCTTTTGCTTTATAATGTCTGGGCTCTGTTTTCTGCTTGGAAAGATCTTTCTCACTCCATCACTTGTTAAATATGTTGTTGTTGATGATTCTTTTCCCCTAAGGTTTTAATTTTTCTTATTTATTTCTCTTTTCTAATTACATTGGCTAGTATCTCTGATGATACATGATAATGTGCATCAATGACCTGCCATTGGTTTTTTTGTTGGTGGTTTTTGTTTTTTTGTTTTGTGGTACGCGGGCCTCTCACTGCTGTGGCCTCTCCCGTTGCAGAGCACAGGCTCCAGACGCGCAGGCTCAGCGGCCATGGCTCACGGGCCTAGCTGCTCTGCAGCATGTGGGATCTTCCCAGACCAGGGCACGAACCCGTGTCCCCTGAATTGGCAGGCGGACTCTCAACCACTGCGCCACCAGGGAAGCCCTGCAACTGGTTTTATAGGGAGTTGTATGGTCGAATTAAGTTTCTCAGCTCACTTCTTAGCAGTGAGCTGAGAAACTTATGGATAAATGGGGAAGAGTGAGAAAAAAACAGCACATGTACTAATCTTCTCATCTTTAATAGAAATCTGGTATTGGACACTATTGAAAAACAAATCAATCAAAGATGCTTAAGTATGCTATGTAATGGTATGAAGGTGGTAGTGTGTTGGGGCTCTACTCTCCCTCCACCTCCAAAATAGTTCACAAGAGATAACTGTTAAATATTCAGGAAATTTGCAAGCTGGTTGTTAAAGCTATTATTAAAAATTAAATTACATAAATTTATGGTTAAATTGTATCAAAGCAAATGTATCAAACACTCAAAAATCATGTCAATTATACTATATTTACTATATATAGTACTATATGCTATATTTTACTATTACCTATGCTCTTAAGGCTGTTTATGTTATTGCAACTGAAGGATGGAAATCCTAATAATGGTAGCTTCTGCCCATCTCTTCTCTACTCTGCATTCTGTGAGGATAGACTGGCAGCTTGAAATCAGCCAAGGTGGGAGTATTAATATTATGGAAATTGACAAATGCTGCAAACCAGGGTTTGACTTACTGCTTTTTCCATTGTCAAACTTAAGTAATAAAATGTTAGTCGTGCAGATTTAACTTGTGTTGTGTCTGTGTCTATTCTGAATAGAACAAAACATTCAGAAAACATTCTTCCGAACTTTGAATACTATCTGATTTAGTGAATAAGTCTCTCAAATCACTGACAAACAAGAGATGTCCTGACATTCACCTTCCTTCATTGTTTTCCTTTTCTTTTACATATTTTCATAAAATCAAATATCAACCAATACCCATGTTGGAACTACATTCGGAGAGCCAGTTAGCAGCACCCGACTGTATAAAGATAACCGTAAAAAAAACCCTGAGATGATAACATGACTAACCAAAATACCGAGGCAAAGGGGAAATAAACACAGTAAGCAATAATCACATTATAAATATAAAGAAAAAATCAATTGTAAAAATTATACTGCAAATACAATTTAATTTCCTTGTCTTCCATAGTGAAGTCAACTGATAGAGTTTAAGCTTAATATAGCTAGAAGTGTATGATTAATTATATTATTAAGATATATAATGATAACCAGTAGAAAAATTAATGTTTTACAAATGATTCCAGCTTATCAAAAGAAAAACATATATACAAACCTGCATACTCAAAGAGGCCTCTCCTGACTCCCAGTGTTACCTCTTACCCCAGCAGCCCAGATTCTAGTCCATCTCTCTGCTCTATTCTCTCATATAGTCCTGTAATTTTCCTTTATGACATGTTTAAAATGATTAGTTGCATAATCACATGATGAATTTTTTTTTTTTTTCTTTCGTGGTACGTGGGCCTCTCACTGTTGTGGCCTCTCCCATTGCGGAGCACAGGCTCCAGATGTGCAGGCCCAGCGGCCATGGCCCACGGGCCCAGCCGCTCCGCGAATGTGGGATCCTCCCGGACGGGAGCACAAACTCGTGTCCCCTGCGCCGGCAGGCGGACTCCCAACCACTGTGCCACCAGGGAAGCCTAACATTTATTTTTTGATCAATCAATAATCTTCGAGAAGGTACAGCCTATGTCTAGTTTTGGTCATCACTGTCACAAACACCAGGTGCAATGTCTGAGACACAGTAGCTGCTCAGTACTGATGAGTGAAGAGCCCTTCCCTTCAAGGACCTTCCAGAAGCAGAGGGAAGGCTACATCTAAATGCAATAACATAAAGGGAGTCTGTTTAGGTTTAAAGGCGTGCAAAAAGATTCATGTATTCTACCTAGGGGAAGGCTTCATAAAAAATGTGGCATCTGAATCTAATCATGGAAAATAGGCAGTCTGCCAGAGATAGAGAAGATAGTCATTTTAAAGAAAGGAAACTGCCAACAGAGAGAGAAGGTTAGTGAAGAGTCCACATCATGGAGAAGGCTGTAGACGATACTAAGGATATGGAATTCACCTGTGAGAAAACGGTGACATCTGATCCTTTTTGTATTATTATAGCAAGAGTATTTAGCATGAGATCTACCCTCTCAACAGATTTTTTAAGTGCACAGTGTAGTATTGTTAACTATAGGCATGACTTTGAATAGCATATCTCTAAGTCATCTTGCATGATGGAAACTTTATACCCATTTATACAACTCCACCTTCCCTTCTCCCCCAGTCACTGGAAACAACCATTACTTTCTGCTTTTATGAGTTGGACTACTTTAGATACCGCATGTAAGTAGGATCATGCAGTGTTTGTACTTTTGTGACTGACTTATTTCACTTAATACAGGGTCCTCATGATTCATCCATGTTGTGGTATATGGTAGGATTTCCTTCTTTTTGAAGGCTAATATTCCATTATATGTACATACCACAATTTCTCTGTCTATTCATCCATTGATAGATGTTCAGGTTGTTTTAATATCTTGGCTATTGTAAATAATGCTGCAATGAACATAGTGCAAAGATCTCTTCACACCTGTTAGAATGGCTATTACACATAAAAAAATATAAGTGTTGGTGAGTATGTGGAGAAACTGTGTACACTTGTACACTGTGGATGGAAATATAAAGCAGTGTAGCCGCTAAAGAAAATAATATGAAGGTTCCTAAAAAAATTAAAAATAGAATTACCAAGTGACCTACCAAATCCACTTCTGGGTATTTATTGAAGAGGACTGAGATAAGGTTCTTAGTTGAAGCACCCTCTGGAGACAGTGAGGAAGCAGGAGAGGAAGTGGGGCTGGAAGGTGAATTTGGTGAGTGGTGCTCTGATTACGTGGCTCCTACACTTTAGCTCCTAGTGCCATGTGATCCAGAGAGGAAAACATGTCATAACTGCATCAGCCACAAGGTTTATCTGAGGACCTCTTTTGGCTTAAGGGGAAACCATCGCTGAAGTAAAAAGGAGAGCAAGATATTGTGGCCAAGACCACCTTCTCCTCTTGTTATCCTCTCCAATTTGAAATTTAATTTTCATTCTTTCCATGAAAACCCACTTATTCAAATCCTGGCTCCTCTATGAAAACTTACTTTTTAAAATAATCTTATCCAACTTTAATCACATGTATTCTATAAACACAGGATTTTCATAAAGTCATACTCCTCTATGTATGCCTATGACCTCCTTCTAGATTTTCACACCTTCAAAATTAAAGGTGTACTGTTAATTTCTTTTGTAATCACTCACAGTACATGTAAGATGTTTAGCACAAAGTAGATTTTTGTTAAATGTTTTTTATAGCTATTTATAACACAATGAGATATGAGGATTAAAAAAGGTTACTATAGAGGAGCAAAAAGAAACAGGACAGATGTTTGAAGAGGAAAACATGGGAGATAAAAAAGACAACAGGATCCTTTCCTTAATTATATTAGAGGCAGGTCAAAGAATAAAAAATGCTTTCAAAGAATTAAAAATGAATATCTTATAAAACTTGAGGATTGATGGCATGTTTGATTCAAATTCTGGTTTTCCTCCAAAGGTAGAATGAGATTCAGAAACTTGGAATTATACATCTTGTAACGGAAAATTTGGTTAAACAAGCAGATAATTGTTTCTTACAACACTCCCAATACTGTGCATTTTCAATTGCTATTTGATGGTATTTTGTTGTTTAAGAAAATCACTAAATTAGGAACAAAGATGGCAGAGTACAAGGATGTGCTCTCACTCCTTCTTGTGAGAACACCAGAATCACAACTAGATGCTGGACAATCATCGACGGGAAGACACTGGAACTCACCAAAAAAGATACCCCACATCCAAAGACAAAGGAGAAGCCACAATGAGACGGTAGGAGGGGCACAATCACAGTAAAATCAAATCCCATAACTGCTGGGTGGGTGACTCACAGACTGGAGAACACTTATACCACAGAAGTCCACCCACTGGAGTGAAGTCTGAGCCCCACGTCAGGCTTCCCAACCTGGGGGTCTGGCAACGGGAGGAGGAATTCTTAGAGAATCAGACTTTGAAGCCTAGTGGGAATTGATTGCAGGAATTTGACAGGACTGGGGGAAACAGAGACTCCACTCTTGGAGGAAACACACAAAGCAGTGTGCACATCGGCACACAGGGGAAGGAGCAGTGACCCGATAGGAGACTGAACCAGACCTACCTGCTAGTATTAGAGGGTCTCCTGCAGAGGTGGGTGGTGGCTGTGGCTCACCACCGGGACAAGGACACTGGCAGCAGAAGTTCTGGGAAGTACTCCTTGGCGTGAGCCTTCCCAGAGTCTGCCATTAGCCCCAGCAAAGAGCCCAGATAGGCTCCAGTGTTGGGTTGCCTCAGGCCAAACAACCAACAGGGAGAGAACCCAGCCCCACCCATCAGCAGACAAGTGGATTAAAGATTTTCTGAGCTCTGCCCAACAGAGCAACAGTCAGCTCTACCCACCACCAGTCCCTCCCATCAGGAAACTTACACAAGCCTCTTAGATAGACTCATCCACCAGAGGGCAGACAGCAGAAGCAAGAAGAACTACAATCCTGTGGCCTGGGGAACAAAAACCAAATTCACAGAAAGACAAGATGAAAAGGCAGAGGGCTATGTACCAGATGAAGGAACAAGATAAACCCGAGAAAAACAACTAAATGAAGTGGAGACAGGCAACCTTCCAGAAAAAGATTTCAGAATAATGATACTGAAGATGATCCAGGACATCGGAAAAAGAATGGAGGCAAAGATCGAGAAGATGAAAGGAATTTTTTTTTTTTTTTTTTTTTTTTTTTTTTTTTTTTTTTTTATGCGTTACGCGGGCCTCTCACTGTTGTGGCCTCTCCCGTTGCGGAGGACAGGCTCCGGACGCGCAGGCCCAGCGGCCATGGCTCACGGGCCCAGCCGCTCCGCGGCATGTGGGATCCTCCCAGACCGGGGCACGAACCCGTGTCCCCTGCATCGGCAGGCGGACTCCCAACCACTGCGCCACCAGGGAAGCCCGAAAGAAATGTTTAACAAAGACCTAGAAGGATTAAAGAACTAACAAACAGAGATGAACAATACAATAATTGAAATGAAAACTACACTAGAAGGAATCAATAGCAGAATAACTGAGGCAGAAGAATGGATAAATGACCTGGAAGACAGAATGGTGGAATTCACTGCTGCAGAACAGAAAAAAGAATGAAAAGAAATGAGGACAGTCTAAGAGACTTCTGGAACAACATTAAACACAACAACATCTGCATTATATGGGTCCCAGAAGGAGAAGAGAGAGAGAAAGGACCCGAGAAAATATCTGAAGAGATTATAGTCAAAAACTTATCTAACATGGGAAAGGAAATAGCCACCCAAGTCCAGGAAGTGCAGAGAGTCCCATACAGGATAAACCCAAGGAGAAACATGTCGAGACACATAGTAATCAAACTGGCAAAAATTAAAGACAAAGAAAAATTACTGAAAGCAGCAAGGGAAAAGCAACAAATAACATACAAGGGAACTCCCGTAAGGTTAACAGCTGATTTCTCAGCACAAACTCTACAAGCCAGAAAGGAGTGGCATGATATACTTAAAGTGATGAGAGGGAGGAACCTACAACCAAGGTTACTCTACCCGGCAAGGATTTCATTCAGATTTGATTGAGAAATCAAAAGCTTTACAGACAAGCAAAAGCTAAGAAAATTCGGCACAACCAAACCAGCTCTACAACAAATGCTAAAGGAACTTCTGTAAGCGGGAAACACAAAAGAAAGGACCTACAAAAACAAAGCTGGAACAATTAAGAAAATGGTAATAGGAACATACATCTCGATAATTACCTTAAACATGAATGGATTAAATGCTCCAACCAAAAGACACAGGCTTGCTGAATGGATACAAAAACAAGACCCATACATATGCTGTCTACAATAGACCCACTTCAGACCTAGGGACACATACAGACTGAAAATGAGGGGATGGAAAAAGATATTCCATGCAAATGTAAATCAAAAGAAAGCTGGAGTAGCAATACTCATATCAGATAAAATAGAATTTAAAATAAAGAATGTTACAAGAGACAAGGAAGGACACTACATAATGATCAAGGGATCAATCCAAGAAGAAGATATAACAATTATAAATGTATATGCACCCAACATAGGAGCACCTCCATACATAAGGCAACTGCTAAGAGCTGTAAAAGACGAAATCAACAGTAACACAATAATAGGGGGGACTTTAACACCTCATTTACACCAATGGACAGATCATCCAAAATGAAAATAAATAAGGAAACAGAAGCTTTAAATGACACAATAGACCAGACAGATTTAATTGATATTTATAGGACATTCCATCCAGAAACAGCAGATTACACTTCTCAAGTGCTCAATGGAACATTCTCCAGGATAGGTCACATCTTGGGTTACAAATCAAGCCACAGTAAATTTAAGAAAATTGAAATCATATTAAGCATCTTTTCTGACCACAATGCTATGAGATTAGAAATCAATTACAGGGAAAAAAACGTTAAAAACACAAACACATGGAGGATAAACAATATGTTACTAAATAACCAAGAGATCACTGAAGAAATCCAAGAGGAAATAAAAAAATACTTAGAGACAAATGACAATGAAAACACGATGATCCAAACCTATGGGATGCAGCAAAAGCAGTTCTCAGACAGAAGTTTATAGCTATATAAGCCTACCTCAAGAAACAAGAAAAATCTCAAATAAATAATCTAACCGTACACCTAAATGGACTAGAGAAAGAAGAACAAACATAACCCAAAGTTAGCAGAAGGAAAGAAACCATAAAGATCAGAGCAGAAATAAATGAAATAGAAACAAAGAAAACAATAGCAAGGATCAATAAAACTAAAAGCTGGTTCTTTGAGAAGATAAACAAAATTCATAAACCATTAGCCAGACTCATCAAGAAGAAGAGGGAGAGGACTCAAATCAATAAAATTTGAAATGAAAAAGAAGTTACAACAGACACCACAGAAAAACAAAGCATCCTAAGAGACTACTACAAGTAACTCTATGCCAATAAAATGGACAACCTGGAAGAAATGGACAAATTCTTAGAAAGGTATAACCTTCCAAGATTGAACCAGGAAGAAAAAGAATATATGAGCAGACCAATCACAAGTAATGAAATTGAAACTGTGATTAAAAATCTTCCAACAAACAGAAGTCCAGGACCAGATCAAACATTAAGAAAAGAGCTAATACCCATCTTTCTCAAACTCTTCCAAAAAACTGCAGGGGAAAGAACACTCCCAAACTCATTCTATGAGGCCACAATCACCCTGATACCAAAACCAGACAAAGATACTACAAAAAAGAAAATTACAGACCAATATCACTGATGAATATAGATGCAAAAATCCTCAACAAAATACTAGCAAACAGAATCCAACAACACATTAAAAGCATCATACACCAGGCTTCCCTGGTGGCGCAGTGGTTGACAGTCCGCCTGCCAATGCAGGGGACGCAGGTTCCTGCATGCCCCGATCCGGGAAGATCCCACATGCCAAGGAGCGGCTGGGTCCGTGAGCCATGGCCACTGAGCCTGTGCGTCCAGAGCCTGTGCTCCGCAATGGGAGAGGCCACAACAGTGAAATGCCCACGTACCGCAAAAAAAAAAAAAAAAAAAAAAAAAGCATCATACACCATGATCAAGTGTGATTTATCCCAGGGATGCAAGGATTCTTCAGTATACGTAAATCAATCAATGTGATACACCATATTAACAAATTGAAGAATAAAAACCATGTGATCATCTCAATAGATGCAGAAAAAGCTTTTGCCAAAATTCAACACCCATTTATGATAAAAACTCTCCAGAAAGTGGGCATAGAAGGAACCTACCTCAACATAATAAAGGCCATATACGACAAACCCACAGCAAACATCATTCTCAGTGGTGAAAAACTGAAAGCATTTCCTCTAAGATCAGGAACAAGACAAGGATGTCCACTCTCACCACTATTATTCAACACAGTTCTGGAAGTCCTAACTATGGCAATCTGAGAAGAAAAAAATAAAAGGAATACAAATTGGAAAAGAAGAAGTAAAACCGTCACTGTTTGCATATGACATGATACTATACATAGAGAATCCTAAAGATGCCACCAGAAAACTACTAGAGCTAATCAATGAATTTGGTGAAGTTGCAGGATACAAAATTAATGCACAGAAATCTCTTGCATTCCTATACACTAATGATGAAAAATCTGAAAGAGAAATTAAGGAAACACTCCTATTTACCACTGCAACAAAAAGAATAAAATACCTAGGGATAAACCTACCTAGGGAGACAAAAGACCTGTATGCAGAAAACTATAAGACACTGATGAAAGAAATTAAAGATGATACCAACAGATGCAGAGATATACCATGTTTTTGGATTGGAAGAATCAATATTGTGAAAATGACTATACTACCCAAAGCAATCTACAGATTCAATGCAATCCCTATTAAATTACCAATGGCATTTTTTACGGAACTAGAACAAAAAATCCTAAAATTTGTATGGAGACACAAAAGACCCCGAATAGCCAAAGCAGTCTTGAGGGGAAAAAATGGAGTTGGAGGAATCAGACTCCCTGACTTTAGACTATACTACAAAGCTACAGTAATCAAGACAATATGGTACTGGCACAAAAACAGAAACATAGATCAATGGAAAAAGATAGAAAGCCCAGAGATAAACCACGCACCTATGGTCAACTAATGTATGACAAAGGAGGCAAGGATATACAATGGAGAAAAGAGAGTCTCTTCAACAAGTGGTGTTGTGAAAACTGGACAGCTACATGTAAAAGAATGAAATCAGAACACTCCCTAACAGCATTCACAAAAATAAACTCAAAATGGATTAGAGACCTAAACGTAAGACCAGACACTATAAAACTCTTAGAGGAAAATATAGGAAGAACACTCTTTGACATAAATCACAGAAAGATCTTTTTTGATCCACCTCCTAGAGTAATGGAAATAAAACCAAAAATAAACAAATGGGACCTAATGAAACTTAAAAGCTTTTGCACAGCAAAGGAAACCATAAACAAGACGAAAAGACAACCCTCAGAATGGAAGGAAATATTTGTAAACAAATCAACGGACAAAGGATTAATCTCCAAAATATATAAACAGCTCATGCAGCTCAATATTAAAGAAACAAACAACCCAATCCAAAAATGGGAAGAAGACCTAAATAGACGTTTCTCCAAAGAACACATACAGATGGCCAAGAGGCACATGAAAAGGTGCTCAACATCATTAATTAATAGAGAAATGCAAATCAAAACTACAATGAAGTATCACCTCACACCAGTTAGAATGGGCCTCATCAGAAAATCTACAAACAGGGCTTCCCTGGTGGTGCAGTGGTTAAGAATCCGCCTGCCAATGCAGGAGACACGGGTTTAAGCCCTGGTCCGGGAAGATCCCACATGCCGCAGAGTGGCTAAGCCCGTGCGCCACAACTATGGAGCCTGTGCTCTGGAGCCCGTGAGCCACAGCCACTGAGCCCGCGAGCCACAACTACTGAATCCCGTGCACCTGGAGCCTGTGCTCTGCGAAGAAAGAAGCCACCGCAATGAAAGCCCATGTGCAGCAACAAAGACCCAATGCAGCCATAAATTAATTAATTAAAAATATTAAAGAAAAAAAGGAAAATCTACAAACAAATGCTGGAGAGGGTGTGGAGAAAAGGGAACCTTCTTGCACTGTTGGTGGGAATGTAAATTGACACAGCCACTATGGAGAACAGTATGGAGGTTCCTTAAAAAACTAAAAATAAAATTACCATATGATCCAGCAATCCCACTACTGGGCATAGACCCAGAGAAAACCATAATTCAACAAGACACATGCACCCAATGTTCATTGCAGCACTGTTTACAATAGCCAGGTCATGGAAGCAACCTAAATGCCCATCGACAGATGAATGGATAAAGAAGATGTGGTACATATACACAATGGAATATTACTCAGCCATAAAAATGAATGAAATTGGGTCATTTGTAGAGACATGGATGGATCTAGAGACTGTCATACAGAGGGAAGTAAGTCAGAAAGAGAAAAACAAATATCATATATTAATGCATATATGTGGAACCTAGAAAAATGGTACAGATGAACCGGTTTGAAGGGCAGAAGTTGAGACACAGATGTAGAGAACAAACGTACGGACACCAAGGAGGGAAAGCGGCGGGGTGGGGGTGGTGGTGGTGGTGTGATGAATTGGGAGATTGGGATTGACATGTATACAGGGATGTGTATGAAATGGATGACTAATAGGGACCTGCTGTATAAAAAAATAAATAAAATTAAATTAAAATTTTTTTTTAAAAATCAGGATGAAAGAGAGAGAAAAAAAAGAAAATCACTAAAACCTCAACATAAATCTGTTTATAGTAGAGAATTCGAGGGTATCATTTGGGTAAAGCTAGGGGCCAGATATTTATAATAGTCATCATAATGGCTATAACTGGGCTAAAGCAACTACTAGAACCTACAGCCATTCAGAAAATTCTTATGAGATTGCATCCTGTTTAATTTGCCCCCTTCTCTGAAACTGCAGATAACCACCGCAGTTCATGGGGTCTCTGTCATTTCTGAAAGATTCACACCCAATCTGGTGCTAGGCTCACTTGTATCTTCACCCTGTCTCTTTTAGGCTAGCGTTTTTATCTCCCTCTCTTCCACTCCCCTCCTTAGGGGAAAAAAATAATGTTAAAAGAAAAACCATGGCCAGGCAAACAGAATTGAAGAAGCACATGAAAATAATCATTTACAGCTTGTGACCTGATAAAATGGGCTGGGAATTGAGCTCACGCTCAGGGGAAAGGGGAAAGTATGAGCTGTGAGACTGACATATGGGTGAGAGAGATCAGGATGGCAATGTGGAGTTAGCATGAGTTCTTCCATTAAAAAAATTAATCTTCTAAGCATTTATTTACTTTTAGGGCTTTTGATGTCTGTTTTTTCCTATTTTTCTTTTTAGTTTTGTTTTTTTTTAAAAAATTAGACCTCCCTTTTGGGCTATAGACACTTTATTCTTTAATCATTGGTCTCTCTTCTGTAATTCCCATCCTTTATCTACCTCTGGCAACATCTACTGATAAAAACAACCTCCCTGGAATTTTCAAAGAACACATGGCAAAAAGAGATATTTTTAAAAGGCAAAATATTAAAAGGGAGAGAGATATTGAAGAAAAATGTTGGGGAGGGGTCATGCAGCGCTCTTCCCCATGACATTTAACACATCCTTAGAGTTATTAAGAGTTAGAGTTATTTAGATTTCCCTACATATGAATGCCCTCCTTGCAAAATGAGGCATAGCACAAATGATGAGAAACATTCTCAATGGAGAATGGAAAATGCTCTGTTGTATCATAACATGTGCAAACACAGATCTTTTCTTTTAACTCCAGCACTGCAGCATCATTGCTTTCACCACCTTTGCACTCTCTCTCTTCCTCATGCCCTCACTTACTTACTGTTCCATACTTAGTCACTGCATTCACTCACTTGTATACAACTCCCTTGCCCCTCTCATGTGTTATATACAGTTGCATAATCCCCAAACAATGGTTGAATTATTCCTTCTACCTAGGCCAAATATGACTTTGAAAAAAACAATAACATGAAGAATGGTCTTACTTTAATTTCATGACCACTATACTCATGTGGGCCACTGCTGTTGCCATCTGGCAATCTCACCATACACATCGAGTCCATTCATTGTCCTCTCTCCTTGATGGCTATTGCCTAGCTTTTCCTTCTTAAGTCTTTGCACATTCTTGTCTTAGCTTCTTACTTCACTGAGAAAATAAAAGGAATCAGAAGAAATATTCCAAAGCTTTCACCACAATATCCTTTAACCGACCGGCGAGTGAGCCCATAGACTCTGCCTTCTCTTCTATCACTTTGGATCAATTGTCCTTGCTTCTATATAAGGCAGTGCATCCACTGTACACTACATTTCATAATTTCTTGCACAGTCAAGGTCAATTACCCAGAAGTTTTTCTTTCTTTCTCATACATCATTTATTTTTCTCTCTACTGATTCATTCCAAGAAAAGTGGTGCTATGTCACCCAACTTTAAAAATCACAAGGCTTTTTGTTAACCTATTCCCCCTCTAGATACTATCCCTTTCCCCCGCTTTCCAGTCAAGCAAAACTTCACTGCATGCACTTCCTCTCCTCCTGTTGTCTTGCAAATCCATTGCATCCACGATCTCGCTGTATAACTCCAACAGAAACATCTATCCTCCTCCAGGACAACTTGCTCTCCTGATTTTCCTCCTACTTCATTGGCTACAGTCTTCTTTTCTAGTTTTTCTCATTTCTACAAACTACAAATCTTGCAGAGCCCAGGGCTTGGTCTTCAAATATCTCCCTTTCTCTATCTTTATAACTCTCTTGGTGTTTCTTTTGGACACATAGATTTAAATACCAATTCCACACTAACAACACTCAAGTATGTACCTCTAGTATTGACCTCTTCTCAGAAATCCAGTTAGATATGCAGTTATCTACTCCACACTCCCACTTGGTTTTGAACCTCAAACTTAATGAATCTAAATACGTTTCTGATGTTTTGCTCCAAAACTTCTTCTCCCACATTTTTCTGTATCATAGTAAATAGCCATCCCATGCTTGCTCAAGTCAAAGGCCTTGAAGTTATACGCGACTCATCCTTTTGCTCACCTTTCATATCTAAACCATACAACAACTGAGCCAATTGACTCAAATGTCAGCACATAGCCAGAATCCGACCAGTACTTCCCACCTACATCACCGTTATCCATGTCCCAAACACATCATCCCTACAGTCTCCTGAGTGATACCCCCACACTGCTTCTTTTGTCTATAGCAGCTAAAAATGTTTTCTTGATTTTATTTATTTACTTTTAAGAAGTTATTTTTATTTTATTTTTTAATTAATTAATTTGTTTATTTTTTGGCTGCATTGGGTCTTCGCTGCTGCATGCGGGCCTTTTCTAGTTGTGATGAGCGGGAGCTACTCTTCACTGTGGTGCGTGGGCTTTTCATTGCGGTGGCTTCTCTTGTTGCGGAGCATGGGCTCTGGGTGCATGGGCTTCAGTAGTTGTGGCATGTGGGCTCAATAGTTGTGGCACATGGGCTTAGTTGCTCCACGGCATGTGGGATCTTCCTGGACCAGGAATCGAACCCATGTCCCCTGAATTGGCAGGCAGATTCTTAACCACTGTGCCACCAGGGAGATCCCAGAAGTTATTTTTAAAAAGCCGGAAATTTTATTTATCTGTTCAAATGCTACCAATGGCATTCCCTGTCACCTAAATTAAAGCCAGTGCCCTTATAATTGCACACAAGGCCCAGTAACTCTGCCCCCAGCACTTCTGGTAACTCAGCTTCTCCTTCTGGCTCACTTGGCTCTGGCCACATTGAACTCCTTGCTCTTTCCCAACTGTGTTCCAGTGTCAGGGCTCTCATATCTCCAACTCTCAGGGCCTGGAGCAAATTTCCACTAGGTATCTTTATATTTTGCACTCTCATCTCTTTCAGATCTTTGTTGGAATTGTAACATTCCAAACCTAATCCTGTACTCACTATTCCTCTTCCTAACTTCATTTTTTTTCTATAGCAATAATATGATCTGTCATGCTATATAATTTATGTATCTATGTATACATTTGTTTTTCATTCGTAGAAATATAAGTGTATATACACACTTATATATAAGTGTATATATATATATAAGTGTGTGTATATATATATATGTATATATATATATGTATATATATATAAGTGTGTGTATATATATATATATATATATATATATATATATATATATATACTTTGTAGAATATAAGTGTCATAGGGTCATGATTTTTTCTCCGTTTTTTTCATTGCTATATCTGATAGGCAAAGAACATGCCTGACACAGAGTAAGCACTTAATAAAAACTCATTGTTGAATGACTGAAAGAATAATGTGAAGCTCACCATTATTTGGATCTGGAACATATTTTGCTTATGATTAAGAATGGGCACCTGGAAAGACAAAGAATGAAAACACACTTCTAAATCTCTCAAACATTTTGGATTATATTTTCAAAGGAAGTCAAGTCCATTCTGCTTCTCTTGGAAACTCTTCCAAGCATAAGAATGTGGCAAGAATCATCACTCTGAAATGTAAAAATGATTTTTCAGCAAGCCATTAGAATTTGAAGAATATTCTTCAGATCAGTTTCCCTTATGCAGGTGTTAGAACAAAACAAAACAACAGTCTCTATCTTCAAATTCAGGAATGCTAATTTTTGGTATTCAAACAGTTCTGTTTTAAGAATATGGCAAACATACCCAGGGGAAAATTTCTTCACTGCTGTGTTTGCTTTTATAGTTTTAAACACTGTGGTTTTATGCAAAAGGAAGTAGAATTTTGTGATGGCAACGACAGGTGAAATAAGATGTGAAAAAATGATATTTTAGATACTCGTATGTCAATCATATAAAATGTCATACAAAATCATATAAAATGTCAATCATATAAAATAAGTATTTCAAAGACGTCTTTCATCCAGTTCATACTTCTAGTTGTGTTTTTAAAAGCTACACGAAGGGCTTCCCTGGTGGCGCAGTGGTTGAGAGTCCGCCTGCCGATGCAGGGGACGCGGGTTCGTGCCCCGGTCCGGGAGGATCCCACGTGCCGCGGAGCGGCTGGGCCCGTGAGCCATGGCCGCTGAGCCTGCGCGTCCGGAGCCTGTGCTCCGCAACGGGAGAGGCCACAGCAGTGAGAGGCCCGCGTACCACAAAAAAAAAAAAAAAAAAAAAAAAAAAAAAAAAAAAAAAAAAAGCTACACGAAAAGGAAACAATCTACCCATGCATAAAAAATCCCGAATTCTTAATGAGCAATAGACAATCAGGGTGAATTAACATGGCACTTATTCAAAAGCTTGGTGTAACTGTTAACCTGTAAGTTATAACTTCTTCTCCCACTAATAGCTAACTAATCTATATTTTTCTTTTGTCAAAAGTAAGTATGGTAAACTCCCATTTAACATAGTTATTTCATAAATAATCAAATATTTAGTTTAATAGAATGCTAGGTTATATATCATATTTCTCTTACCAATTTCTTAAAACTTAGGACAGCATGATGCAATTAACTTTACAACTTTCCTGAATGTGTGTATTAATGCAGAAAGTAATTCAGGATAATGCAGTCTCTCACGGCCATCAACGGTCATTCTATTAGAACTTGCAAAAGTAATAAATAGAATAATTTTAGATAACAGTGGCCTACTGTGTTATTGTCCGTTAATAAGTTGGGAGGTATTTCAGGGTGCAGTTGAACAGTGAATAGGTATATGCATGTAATATGTTTGACAATTACTAAAGAATTCCTACTGGATCAAATCTGCCTGATTGACTTTTGTAGGGAACTGAAAATCAAGACACTAAATAGTGTCTATATTTGAAAATGATATTTCTTTGAAGGTTTAAAGTTCCTTTTGGGAACTTCAATAATTTTAAGAGGAGAAATGATTGTTTTCAATGTGCTTAAAACCCATGGTGATAAAGCATACTGATAATCTCTAAGTGAAGCAGGAATGAATGTTAAACCCTACCACGTTAAAAACATACACGGTGATAAGAGCTCATTAGGGGCTAATAGCAACTCTTAGAACATTTTATTCCAAAATGGCAAATTTGGTTAGTCTTTTAGAAAACAGCTTAATTTGTTGAAAAATTGTATCTGTTACTTTTTCTTTAAAGATGTGGTAGTTGAAATAGGATGATCTTATCACTGCTTTATTCACATTTAGGATAAAAGAATAATATAACATATAGGATAAAAGCGGTTTTAAAATGTTCTCAAAAATTTCAAATCTGCATGATCTCTTTTTATCATCCATTCCTAGTGAAACTGATTCAAAGAATGAAAAAATACACTTTTAATTTATTTGTGCCTTTTAAAATTTGGATCTGATTTACTCTGCTAAAATGTTAACAATTAGTAATTAATCAACACTAATTGAGTGCTTACTATATGCAAGGATTTTGGCATGCAGAGAACAAAAAAGAAGAGAAAAGAAGCCCCACTCGCTGTTCTGTTCAGGGCAAGGGATAGCAGGGGATTTTGTGGAGTTATTATGCTAAATGAATACTCAAAGGAAGCTTGAATGTGTACACAGAAAGCGGGAATTGATCCTTTCTAAAATTATATGCATATACCTGATTTATTACTCAGGCATCCTTTATGCTTCTCAAGTTCCTATTCATTTGTCTGAACTGCTCTGAAAACACTGGAAAGAGAAAATATTGACAAGGTAATTGCTGCTGTTGATACCAGTGTCTTCATACGTGCAGAAAGACAAAATTAAACTAAATCTAATAAAATGATGAAGGAAAATCAGAAAAAAAGTAGCCCAATATGGAAGAGTTGGGGTATGATATTTCTTTTTTTTAAATTAATTAATCAGTTAATTTTTATTTTTGTCTTCGTTGCTGCGCACGGGCTTTCTCTAGTTGTGGTGAGCGGGGGCTACTCTTTGTTGCAGTGTGCAGGCTTCTCATTGCGGTGGCTTTTCTTGTTATGGAGCATGGGTTCTAGGTGCAGGGGCTTCAGTAGTTGTGGCTCGTGGGCTCAGTAGTTGCGGCTTGCGAGCTCTGCAGCACAGGCTCAGTAATTGTGGCACACGGGCTTGTTGCTCCACGGCATGTGGGATCTTCCCGGACCAGGGCTCGAACCTGTGTCCCCTGCATTGGCGGGCGGATTCTTAACCACTGTGCCACCAAGGAAGCCCCAATATTTCTTTTAAGTGTGCTAAAAACGCCCCCACAACCACTCTCCTTGGATATTTCTTTGTTGAATTTTATTTGCACACATAGTTCAGACAATAAACCTGATATAAAGACCACAGGACCTTAAATGCAAAGCCTTCAGTTTCCCTTTCCCCACAATTAATTATGAATCAGAGTCTGCATATCTCAAAGTTTCATAATTTTCCCTGTTTAAGTTGAGATTAATTACATTTGTTCTTCATGGGAATGTTGGACAAATACATAGAATATAGATAAACTGTATAAAGATAGTTTATGTTATTTGAATATGTTAGGATATGTTAACTCTTAAATGAAAAAGAACGTCCAAAATACTTCTGGTGAGCTGGCAATTCAGTTGCATTAATTTTCAATAGGGTTATTGTTCTTATCCCATTTGAGATCTTGCCAAAGAAGTAAATAATATGATCAACAGAGTCCCTTCTAATTCATTCATTGTGTGTGTGTGTGTGTGTGTGTGTGTGTGTGCATGTGTGTATGTACAAACCCTTTAGACGTTTTTTAACCATGACAGTTTCAAAGTTGCTTTCTGTCCCCCGGCCTTATGAGGGTACTTACTTATTAAGGACAAACAAACAAACCTCAACTGGGCATAAGAATAATTCTAATATGCTTGTATACGGTACTTGCCATAAGACAGACATCTCCATCTGTATATTGTAGACCTGACAATTTAAGAAATACAAATACCTTTCCTCACGTAGCATAATGAGGCAATTCATGGTTAACCAGGTCTCTGAGTAATCAGTAGTATTCCTGAAATATGTGCTTGTGGATAATGTGTGTGAAATGTAAACATAAGAATCCCAATAACTGTGAAAACAGCTGATGTGTTCACCCTACAGTTAGGTAGCAGATGTGTAGTACCAATTACCTGGTGTGGCTGATATTTTGTATGGCACAAGGTACTTTCAAACTACGTTAAATTTGCAGATAATAACTAGAATGTTACAACTATTTCCCCCTACTTTAACATTAGTTTCATGTCCTTTATTATAAAATCCTGTACACATGTAAATTTCACCTAATTAGATTGGCCCATCAATCTGTTATTCCCCAATTATATAACAAAATAGTCATTGAGTGACATTTATAGGTAAGGTGCTAGAAAATATTTTAAGGCTGCCGAAACCTTTATTTGTGTATTCTAATTAGCAGTTTATTGGTCTTAAATGCATAAGGAAATTACTACAGCTTAATCTCATAAAATTCACCACTATAATCCTTTATTACATTGCTTTGATATACATTTTTTAGCAGTTTATATATTAGAGTAATAGCTAGAAGATAAAAAATTTCCATCTCATTTAAATTACAGGTTTTGCCCACTTAGACACTTACCTATCTTATATTAAAATTTTTATACTTGTCAATAACCTTTGCTTTTAGTGAATTACTTTAATATTTTTTGTTTTTCTCCAACAACGCTTCCTACTTCCCTCTTTCAGATAATCTTTCTAATATCCTATCTTTCTCTCAAAAGTCAGATATAAGAATAAAGTTCTGCTGAAAGAATAGTTTTTTCCCATATCATCAGGTAATAATGTTCATAAAGCAAATGATACCAATTCAGAGAACATTTATTCAGTCACTTCTGCATGTCAGAAACTAGGTGTAATATTCAGAATAGAAGATGAACTTGAGAATATACAATATAATATTCCAATATTGTTGTCATTTCTCTTTCTATATATATTATACACAATAATATATGTGTAAAATATATAACAACACAATATAATAGTAACATATATATATTATTATTTGTTAATTCTACTCCAGCCTAAAGAGTTCTAAAATGATACTCTCTGGGAAGAGAAGTGTAACTTCTCCTGGTCCAAATGCCATCTGGTACTGGGGATACCCTTCAGGAAGTGCTGGTATGTCTTTAGGTTCTTGGGGCTCATATTTAAGGCCTTTACTCCCAAATGCGCAAATGTAGCCCATTGACTTTTTTGCAGTGCTTCACTGGAGAATTGTATTCATTTAGGTATTAAAAGAGGGCATCATTTAGCTATTCCAGGAAGCAGTAAGCAGTTTAGAGATTTGAGAAAAGCTTCTTAAGCCTTTACCATTTCTCAGTGTTTATACTGAGCTTCCAGTATGTCTATTCCTATAAAAAACTAAACACACACAAACCACTGATAACAATAAAGACTCTTTACACTTTCATCTCATAGACATAAAACTTGATCTTTTGGGACTTCCCTGGTGGTCCAGTGGTTTAGACTCCATGCTCCCAATGCAGGGGACCTGGGGTCAATCCCTGGTCAGAGAACTAGAGTCCGCATGCCGCAACTAAGAGCCCGCATGCCACAACTAAAAGATTCCTCATGCTGCAAAGAAGATCCCACGTGCTGCAACTAAGACCCAGCACAGCCAAATAAATAAATAAAATAAGTAAATAAATATTTTAAAAAATCTTAAAAAAAAAACTTGCCCTTTTATACATGTGACGTATGATTATGAAAACTGGATACTAATTTTCTCATGCCGTGCAAAAGTGGATTTTGAAAGCAATTCCAAACAAGAATATAGCAATATAATATTCCAATACTGTCATTTCTCTCTCTCTATATATATAATACATAACAATTAATATATGTAAAATATATAACAACATAATAGTAACATATATATTATTCTTTGTTAATTCTACTCCAGCCTTATGAGTATTCTTATTCTAGTAAAACAAAATCCTTAACTGGTTGAAAAAATACTTCTAATATGCTTTGATGTTATTCTGGATTTTGTACTTATAATATATATATCTAATATATAATATTATTTATTATTATATAGGCAATGGCAGTAACGGAATGACTTTACTTTCTCAGAGTGACTTCCTTAGTTGTCTACTTACTTTGATTTACATGATCCACAGCTGATATTTAGTAAATATGCTCTGGTTTGGCCCTAACAGTTGTTAAAATACAGAAATATTTTTGTACAACTGGTAAACAGCTACTGCTTAAGCTCCCTGAATCTAGTCATGATATACACTGTACTTGCTGTCCTTGGCGCTCCCTACAAATTCCCTCCTCAAATGTCTCCACACCTCAGAAACTTGGGGGACCCAAGAAGTTACTTTAGTGTTGTTTTAGTACATAGCTAGTGTCCTTTCTAAATGGTCAATGTCCATGACATACTTACTGGTGGTTGAATATTTTAACTACCTTTCCTGAAATGTCCTGATATTCTTCATTAAAACCACCACCATCAAGAAAAATAGAAGATACTCTCATGATGTTATAGCCATGGCTTTGTAGAAGCACTACAGTTTTAATATAAACATGCAAAGTAGCCCATATATTTTTAAGGAATAAGAATATGATAGTTCTACAGAGTCTATGACCGAATGATGAGAAAGTTTTCTCTCATATATCACATCTACTATTTCTTTACAAAGATACTGCCCATGGCCCCCTGAATTTGCCATGCATATTTCTGTTTCTGATCTAGGCAAGTTGGATACAATATCCCTATTACCCATTGCTATTGGATAATAATTGTATAAAGCTGCCGAGAATTTGAGTGAAGGCACAGTTTACAGATTACAGCTTAAGGCCAGAAGGAATGGATATACTCAGTGGAATTTTAAAAAAAAAAGAAAGAAAGAAAGATATTAGGACTTTCAGAGATGACCAATTGGAATTAGCACAGCTAAGAGCATCTTCCGGCCCCCACCCCATTTAATTGAAAAATAATTGACATACATCATTGCATAAGTTTAAAACATATAATGTGATGGTTTGACTTATGTATACTGTGAAATGATTACCACAATAGGTTCAGCTAACATCCATCCTCTCATATACATACAATAAAAAAAGGAAGAAAAAGGGGGAAAATTCCTCCTTGTGATGAGAACTCATAGGATTGACTCTGTTAACAATATATCATAGAGCAGTGTTGGCCATAGTTATCATGTTGTACATGACATCCCTAGTACTTAATATAACACGAAGTTTGAACCTGTTGACCACCTTCCTTCAATTTCGCCTCCTCCTATCCTCCCACAATCTGATCTTTCTATGACTGTTTTTGTTTCTTTTAGATTCCATACATAAGTGAGTTTATACAGTATTTGTCTTTGTCTGACTTACTTCACTTAACATAATGCCTTCAAGGTCCATCATCTTGTCCCAAATGGTAAGACTTCCTCATTTTTTATGGCTGAATAATATTCCATTGTATATACATTTGACACTTGAACAACTTGGGGGTTATGGGCACTGACCCCTATGCAGTTGAAAATTCATGTATAACTTAATGTTGTTCAAGAGTCAACTGTATATATCACAACTTCTTTATCCATTGATCTACAGATGGTTGTTTCTATGTCTTGGCTGTTTTAAATAATGCTGCTAAAAACATGGGTGTGCAGATATCTTTTCAATTTAGTGTTTTGGTTTCCTTTAGATATATTCCCAGAAGTGAAACTGCTGGAATATAAGGTAGTTCTATTTTTAACTTTTTGAGGATCCCCCGTACTGCTTTCCATGGTGGCTGTACCAATTTACAATCCCACCAACACTGCACAAATGTTCCCATTTCTCCACATCCTGGCCAGCATTTATTATTTTTTGTCTTTTTGATGATGGCCATTCTAACAGGCATGAGATGATATCTCATTAGGGTTTTAATTTGCATTTCCCTAATGACTAGCTATGTTGAGCATCTTTTCATGTATACCTGTTGGCATTTTGTATGTCTTCTTTGGAGAAATATCTATTCATGTCCTTTGCACATTTTTTAATTGGGTTATTATCACTATTTTTTAAACATCTTTATTGGAGTATAGTTGCTTTAAAATGGTGTGTTAGTTTCTGCTGTATAACAAAGTGAATCAGCTATATACATACATATATCCCCATATTCCCTCCCTCTTGTGTCTCCCTCCCACCCTCCCTATCCCAACCCTCTAGGTGGTCACAAAGCACCGAGCTGATCTCCCTGCGCTATGCAGCTGCTTCCCACTAGCTACCTGTTTTACATTTGGTAGTGTGTATATGTCAATGCTACTATCTCACTTCGTCCCAGCTTACCCATCCCCCTTCCCTTGTCCTCAAGTCCATTCTCTATATCTGCATCTTTATTCTTGTCCTGCCCCTAGGTTCATCAGAACCACTTTTTTTTTTTAGATTCCATATATATGTTAGAATATGGTATTTGTTTTTCTCTTTCTGACTTCACTCTGTATGACAGACTCTAGGTCCATCCACCTCACTTCAAATAACTCAACTTCATTTCTTTTTATAGCTGAGTAATATTCCATTGTATATATGTGCCACATCTTCTTTAGTCATTCATCTGTCGATGGATACTTACGTTGCTTTCACGTCCTGGCTATTGTAAATAGTGCTGCAATGAACATTGTGGTACATGACTCTTTTTGAATTATGTTTTTCTCAGGGTATATGCCCAGTAGTGGGATTGCTGGGTCATATGGTAGTTCTATTTGTAGTTTTTTAAGGAACCTCCATACTGTTCTCCACAGTGGCTGTATCAATTTACATTCCCACCAACAGTGCAAGAGGGTTCCCTTTTCTCCACACCCTCTCTAGCTTTTATTGTTTGTAGATTGTTTGATGATGGCCATTCAGATCAGTGTGAGGTGATACCTCATTGCAGTTTTGATTTGCATTTCTCTAATGATTAGTGATGTTGAGCATCCTTTCATGTGTTTGTTGACAATCTGTATATCTTCTCTGGAGAAATGTCTATTTAGGTCTTCTGCCCATTTGGGGATTGAGCTGGTTTTTTGATATTGAGCTGCATGAGCTGCTTGTATATTTTGGAGATTAATCCATAGTCAGTTGCTTCGTTTGCAAATATTTTCTCCCATTCTGAGGGTTGTCTTTTTATCTTGTTTATGGTTTCCTTGAGTTCTTACTATATATTTGCTGTTAAAGCCTTATCAGATACATGGTTTGCAAATATTCCATTATGTAGGTTGTCTTTTCATTTTGTTGATGGTATCTTTCACTGTGCAGAAGCTTTTTAGTTTGATGTAGTCCCACTTGTTTATTTTTTATTCTTTGACTTGTGCTTTGGGTATCATATCCAAAAAATCATTACCAAGACCCATGTCAAGGAGATTTATTCCTATCTTTTCTTCTAAGACTTTTATGGTTAAAGGTCTTACATTAAAGTCTTTAATCCCTCTTGAGCTAGTTTCTGTGAGTGGTAAAAGATATTGGTCCAGTGTCATTCTTTTACAAGTGAATATTCAATTATCCCAACACCATTTATTGAAAAGTCTGCCTTTTTTCCACTGAGCATTCTTGGTTCCTTTGTCAAATATCAGTTGACCATATATGCTTGGATTTATTTCTGGGCTCTGGATTCTGTTCCATTGGTCTATACGTGTATTTTTATTTCAGTACCATACTGTTTTGATGACTATAACTTTATAACATAGCTTGGTATCAGGAAGCATGATGCCTCCTGCTTTGTTCTTCTTTCTTAAAATTTCTTTGGTTATTTGAGATCTTTTGTGGTTTCATATAAATTTTAGGAGTGTTTTTTTCTATTTCTTTAAATAATGCCACTGGAATCCTGATAGGGATTGCATTGAATCTATAGACGGTTTTTGGTGGTACTGACATTTTAACAATATTAATTCTTCTAATCCATGAACACAGGATAACTTTCCAATTATTTGTGTCTTCTTTGAGTTCTTTCATCAATGTCTTGTAGTTTTAAGAGTAGAGATCTTTCACCTCTTTAGTTAAATTTATTCCTAATTATTTTATTATTTTTGATGCTATATAAATGGGATTGATTTATTTCATTTTCAGGAAATTTGTTGTTAGTGTACTGAAATGCTACTGAATTTTATATATTAATTTTGTATTCTGAAACTACTGAATTTATTGACTAGACTTAACAGTTTTTTGGGTGAGTCTTTAAAATTTTCTATAAATCATGTCATCAGCAAATAGAGATAATTCTACCTCTTTCCTTCTAATTCTGATACTTTTACTTCTTTTTCTTGCCTGATTGCTCTGGCTAGGACTTCTAGTATTGTTTTTGAATAAGAGTAGTTAGAGTGGGAACACCTGTCCTGTTCCAGATCTTAGAGGAAAAGTGTTCAAACTTTCACCACTGAGTATGTTAGCTGTGGACTTGTCATATGTTGCCTTTATTGTGTTGAGATATGCTCCTTCTGTTCCTAATTTGCTAAGAGTTTTTTTCATGAATAGATGTTGAATTTTGTCAAATGTTTTTAAATGAGATGGTCATAGGATTCTTTTCTTTCACTCTATTAATGTAATGTAGCACATCAAATGATTTGAGTATGTTGAACAATCCTCGCATCCCAGGGATAAATTACACTTGATCATGGTAAATTATCCTTTTAATGTGCTGCTAAATTCAATTTGCTAGTATTTTATTGGGAATTTTTGCATTTATATTCATCAGGAATATTGGCCCGTAGTTTTCTTTTCTAGTAGTCTCTTTTTCTGATTTTGGTATCAGGATAACGCTGGCCTCACAATATGTGTTTGGGAGTATTCACTCATATTCAATTTCTTTGAACAGTTTGAGAAGAATTGGTGTTAATTCTTATTTAAAAGTTTGGTAAAATTCACCAGTGAAACCATCTGGTCCTGGCGTTTCTTCATTGGGAGATTTTTGATTATTGATTCATATTCCTTACAAATAATTGGTCTATTCAAATTTTCTAGTTCTTCATGATTAAGTTTTGGTAAGTTCTCTGTTTCTAAGATTTTTTTCTAGGTTTTTAAGTTTGGTAGCATATAGTTGTTCATAGTAG
This sequence comes from Phocoena sinus, assembly GCF_008692025.1. Lineage (NCBI taxonomy): Eukaryota > Metazoa > Chordata > Mammalia > Artiodactyla > Phocoenidae > Phocoena > Phocoena sinus. The sequence continues at coordinate 8,174,765 of NC_045771.1, forward strand.
TCTCTTACAGTCCTTTGAATTTCTGTGGCATCAGCTGTAATGTCTCTTCTTCATTTATAGCTTTGTTGGTTTGGGTCCTTTCTCATTTTTCCTTTGTTAGTCTAGCTAAAAGTTGTCAATTTTGTATATCTTTTTGAAGAACCAACTCTTAGTTTCATTTATCTTTTCTATTGTTTTTCTGTTCTCTATTTCATTTATCTCTGCTCTAATCTTTATTATTTCCTTTCTTCTGCTATCTTTGGTTTTGGTTTGTTCTTCTTTTTCTAGTACCTTAAGGCATAGAGTTATGTTGTTTACCTGGGATCTTTCTTGCTTCCTTTTTTTTTTTTTGAATTTTATTTTTTTATACAGCAGGTTCTTATTAGTTATCTATTTTATACATAATTGCATATATATGTCAATCCCAATCTCCCAATTCATCCCACCACCACCTCCCCCTTCTTGCTTCTTAATGTATCCACTTATTGCTATGAAATTCCCTCTTAGAATTGCTTTTGCTGCATCCCACAAGTTATGGTATTTGTGCTTCCATTTTTGTGTGTGTCTCAAGAATCTTCTTTACTTTCCCTTACTTTCTTCTTTGATCCACTGGTTTTTCAGAAGTGTGCTTGTGAATTTTCCAATGTTCCTCTTATTATTGATTCTAGTTTCATGCCACTGTGCTCAGAGAAGATACTTGGTGTTATTTCAATCTTCTTGAATTTGTTAATATTTGTTTTGTGGCCTAACATATGGTCTATCCTAGAAAATGTTTCATATGTGCTTGAGAAAACTGTGTATTCTGTTGTTGTTGGATAGGATGTTCTATATATGTCTGTTAGGTTCATTTGGTCTATAGTATTGTTTAAATCTTTTGTTTCCTTATGATTCTCTGTCTGGATGATCTATCCATTGTTGAGAGTGGGGTATCAAAGTTCCCATCTATTATTGTATTATTGTTTATTTCTCTTTTTAACTGCATTAGTTTTTGCTTTATATAATTAGGTGCTCCAATGTTGGGGCAAAAATATTTACAATCGCCCCTTTTTCATTATATAATGACCTTCTCTATCTCTTTTTTTTTTTTGCGGTACGCGGGCCTATCACTGTTGTGGCCTCTCCCACTGCAGAGCACAGGCTCCGGATGCGCAGTCTCAGCGGCCATGGCTCACGGGCGCAGCCGCTCTGCGGCATGTGGGATCTTCCCGGACCGGGGCACAAACCCGTGTCCCCTGCATTGGTAGGCGGACTCTCAACCACTGTGCCACCAGTGAAGCAGCCCTCTTTTTCCCATTTTTAGTTTAAATTCTATTTTGTCTAATATAAGTACAGGTACCCCTGCTTTTTTTGGTTACATTTCAAGTAATTATTGAGGAGTAACAGCTTACTTTTGCCATTTTGTTCATTGTTTTATGTTTATTTTATAGATCTGTTGTTCTTTGTTTCTTATCCTGCTGCCTTTTTTGCGTGTGTTTTGACATTTTTTGGCATCAGTTTACTTTGACTTCCTTATTGTGTTCTTTTGTGTAATTACTACAGGTTTTTTCCTTGTGGTTACCATGAGGCTTACAGAAAATAGCTTCAACAAATAACACCCTATTTTAACCTAATATCAACTTAATTTCAATAGAATTCATAAACTATACATTTTATTTCTCCTCCCTGTCACATTTCAGGTTACTGCTGTTACAATTTACATGTTTTTTTTTTTATATTGTGTCACTAATAAAAAATTATTGTATACTTATTTTTTCTACATTCTCTTTTTCTAACTTTTAAACTAGAGTTGTAAGTGAATGATGCCACACTACTACCATATTGTAGAATCTAAATATAACTATATATTTACTACCAGTGATATTTACATTACCTTTTTACGTTTTTTTTTTTGTTTTTTTGGTATTTTTTGCAGTATGTGGGCCTCTCACTGTTGTGGCCTCTCCTGTTGCGGAGCACAGCCTGTGGAGCATGCAGGCTCAGTGGCCATGGCTCACGGGCCTAGCCGCTCCGCGGCATGTGGGATCTTCCCCGACCGGGGCACAAACCCGTGTCCCCTGCATTGGCAGGCGGATTCTTAACCACTACGCCACCAGGGAAGCCCCAGTTCCTATTTTTATTGATGAGCAAATAAATACACTTTTACAGCATGGCTGTATTGTTGGAAAACCCTGTCCATTTTTTTTTGTTTTTTTTTTGAGTCCACTTTTAATATACTTTTTAAATCTATTTCCCAATTAATAGCTTTCAGGAAGGAACTTTTAAGCAAACTTCAGACACTTTTTCCCTCTTATTCTCTGTTTATGATTTGTTAGTTTCTCTGTTGGGAAAGTAAATCCAAGAAAAATCAAAATACAAGTGTTATTTACATGATCAGCAGACTACTTCCTCAGTACATGACATTATAGATATGGATGTTCCTGAACCAAAACCATAAAAGGTTTTTATTATATTTCTGAAAACATTTGTTTCCTTAGTTCTGTTTTTCAGAGAGCTCTTTCCCTAAATCTCACAGATAATGGATCACACTGTAAGATGTCACCTCAAGCTAACACACTCATACATCACTGTGCTCTTCACAGCGAAAGTGCTAAAAATGGATAAGGCACCAGAGATTGAATGACACGCTCTCATTAAAAATAGACATACCACTGACTTCTTTTGAAAATTCTTCTAAGGTAGGTACACTAGCTGAAAAGAAGTTTGAAATGTAATTTTCAAACATTTCTATTTAATTATGGCAAGGCTCAATGTGTAGCACTGCTTGGTCCTATGGTTTTATGAAGAAAAGTTTCAAACTTCTTTGAGTTTCTCCCATTAGACCATTAAGCACATCTCTAATTTAGCTCTTTCCTCAGATTCACTTATGCTTCACAGATTGAATCCATCCCCACCCCCACTTATAAGTAGTAAAATGTATGTGTTTTTAATTGCTCTTTAAATTTCATAAACCAAAATAACATATGGGTGTTTACAAAGATCTAATTAGCACATTTACCTAAATATGCTTTCATGGTTCTAGAGACATTAAAATGCAAATTATAATTTGCATATGAGAACTAAGCGAGAACAACTTTAACCACACTGCAGGCGTATGACTCCCCATGCTCTTAGCTTGCCATCTTTTTGGATCCTACCCTGAACAAAGAAGGCAGAGACTATCTACAAGTTAGAAGCCTTCATTCTGTGGTCTGTTATTCAGTATTAACAAAGCTGAGGCCTTTAAATACATATTATTAATATAGCGAAGAATCAACTCAGATATCCAGCATCTTTTGATTAATGCCATAAAAGAAACCAATAACAAAGAGAACAATCATTAGAGAAGAATAAAGCTCAATTATTAGTAAAATAATTCTAGTGTAATTAATATGTAGGGAGATGGGTCCAGAATGATTTTCTGGAGAAGATATATCTTCAGAACATTTTCAAAGTCACCTAAACCATAGTTTGGTATTAGGCATAGGTATAAAGACAGCTGGAAGGGAGTAAAAACTTTTGGAGAGCTGAGTTTTGATGAGCTTAACTGAAGACTCATGTAGCAATCCTGGGAAGGTATGTGTATGAAATAACAGAATTCAGGGCAAGTTAGAAAGGAACCACCAGTTGGTAGTTAAAACCATGACTGGTTATCAATTTTTTGAATATATATGGTTTATTTGAAAAGGTGCAAAATTATACCTGAGAAATTATTAATTGTATTATATAACCTAAAGGATGATGACGTGTAAAAAGCAATTTGTGTTGCCATGGTCCTTGTAAATCTAGAAGGTTTTAGGGAATTGCAGATAATAGTAGCTAACACTAAACACTAGTGCTAAGCACTTTACATACATTATTTCCATTTAATCCTAACAACAATCACATCCTTCTGTCTGAACAAAATTAGTCGCCATATTTCTGACTTTCAATACAGATATTATTCATGTAATTTTTTCCTTTGTAACTTCTGTATGGAGAGAAAAGAGGAACTCTAAAGAAACTGAAGCCAATAGAATTACTCACTAGAAAGAAAACAATATCAAAAACAGTAGCAACTACCATTTAATAGCAAGGCACTGGGCTAACTGCTTTATATATACTATCTCATAACGCACTATCTATTATCTCACACAACATACACGAAGCTGATATAATCACCCACATTTTACAGAGAAGGAAGCCAATACGCTGAGGAATTATGAACATGATGACATATCTTCAATGCAAGTGGCATTGGTTAGAGCTAAGCTTCTAACCCAGTTTTGCCTAATTCCAAAATCTGTTCTTAACCTCTTGTTATGGATTCAACTGTATCCTCTCAAAAGATATGTCCAATTCCTAACCCCTGATTCCTGTGAATGTGAACCTTGTTGGAAATCGGGTCTTTGCAGATGTAATTAAGTTAAGGATCTCACAATAAAACCATCTGGATTTAGGATGAACTGTAATTCCAATGACTAGAGTCTTTATTAGAGAAAGGAGATTTGAGACACACAGAGACACTGAGGAGAAGTCATGTGAAGATGGAGGCAGAGACTTAAGCGATGTCCTCACAAGCCAAGGAATGCCTGGACCCATGGGAAGCTGGAAGAGACAGGGAGGATTCTCCCTGGGAGCCTCTGAAGGAAGCCTGGCCCTGCCAACACCTTAGTTTCAAACTTTGGGCCTCTAGAATTGTGGGAGAATACATTTCTTTTGTTATAAGCCACCAAGTTTATGGTAATTCGTTGTGGCCGCCCCAGGAAACTAACATGGCCCTGTAAAAGGAATAATTTCTTAAGGTGAAAGATGACAAGAAAGTAGAAAAAAACAGCTGATCATGCATATTATTATGAGACACAATTGAACTCAAGAAAGTCTTCAAAGAACAAATTCAATGTTTAAGGACTTTTCAAATATCAACTAGAGAATCTTAACTCTAAACAGTGAAAATCTAACCTTCCTTACATGTGAAAAATAAGTGACAACGTTTATGATGCACAAGATCCAACTAGCAATGTAAACTTCTTTGGATCTTATCATGATGAAGATAATTACCTGAACTCTATCACATTTAAGCAACCATGTAAAATACGTTTTCTCCAAGATTCCACTACCTAATATCTTAAAAACTCAGCAAGGCACTTTAAAATACTACTTATACGAATACCTCTCTATAAGTAATATTGTATTGTTATACTGCTCATTTTTTTTAACAACAGAATGAGAAATTTCTTTACAAGGAAAAACTCTAATACCATGTCTTTTCACTGCCTGCAGCTTTAAACATTTTCAGAGGCAGAAAGTATTGTAATAGTAGTTTGCAAATGAAGTGGTTTGTAAACCTTAAACTGCAATTTTCTCACAAACAAAACACCAACAACTAAAAAAAATATCTCTAAGGAGAGATGAAACTGTAAAGTCCTTTATCTGGTTTTCAGATGTTGCTGGGTATGTTTTCAACAGCAACAAAAATCCTCCATTTAAACAGCTTTTACATCTTTCCACCAAAATCTTTTCTTCTGTATTATCTGCCCGCAATGGGAATGAGGCTTAGCATCTCATGCTAGTCCAATTATCCAGATGCACTATTCATTTCCTTTCTGTTTATGTATTTCACAGTTTGAAATTTCCTTTTAGAATAAATAAAAGTAAATTGTCATAGCTACAATATATCTCTTGTTTATTAAAGCGCTCTGAAACAGCCAGTGCTGTTAATGATACACCACTTATCTTTAACAGCATTCAGATATATTTTGGTACATGTTTTATTATTTTATCTCATAAGGCTTCAATTTTTTTAAAAGCTTTACCTTATTATTATATCACTTAATATATATTGAAAATTATTTTTTACTTTGAAAGTCATAAGGAAATACAGGTGACCTTTGATTCCTATCTCTTTAGCTTCCTCTGATTTTTTAAAATGATTCATGTAAACTCATATTATTGACTTAAAACATAGTCTGATTTCAGTTGATCTGCCTCTGAGAATTTCATAGCCCCATCTCCAGTCTGGTCATTCTCCCCATTTGCTCCCTGGAACTATGGTTAGTGCCACCCTAGGGCTGTAGTCATCAGCAGCAGGTTTTAACTTAGATTCAATTGGAGCTAAGTACGTACGTGGCTGAAGGAGGGGGGACAAGAGGCAACAGTAGTTTCTCAATGGGGTAGTAGAATAATGAGATTATTTTTTCTTGTACAGCTAGGACTCAGCATGCTCCGGTGGAATGAGGATGAGCTTCACATTCATTCCAACTTATTCCCAACTGTGGATTTGCCCTCTCCATGAATAGTTACTTCACTTTTCTGAGCCTCATTTTTTACTTGGCTAGAAAATGGTTATAAGGATGTTGCAAGGATTAAATAAAGTAATGTAATAGTAGCACAGCACTCAGAACAGGGATGATACTCAGTTACATGGTAATTACCTTCAGTGAGCTCCTGCACTCCCACAACTTTGTCTTTTCCTTCTGGAAAAGATAATGCCAACAGCAAAACCGCAACAGTATATCAGAGTGATCAGATAGCTGTATAAATCATACTTCATGTGGAATTCATAAAACAACAGAAATTTTAAAGACTTAAGCCAGTTGCTTTGTTTAGTAACACTGCTGGTTATTGGCAAATGTGTAGTAGAAGCAAACACATTGATTCCTAGTCTGGAATAGGAGTCTTCTTCCTATTATTTTCAAGTCATAAAAATTACTGATCAGAAAAAAAAAAACAAACACTACCTCTAGTGATGGTTGCTATCTATTATTACATGGCCAAGGGCAGAACACATGCTGAAATGTAAATATTTTTTATTTTGTGGATTCAGGATCAAACTTGGTTTTAGTTAGCTTGGAATCCAGCTACATTCAAACCAAAGCTATGAGATTTTTTGAAACAGAAGCAGCAACATTGTGAAGAAGGAGAAGGAGAAGAAGAAGGAGAAAATACAAATAAGAATGGTCTTGTGAATTTTAAGCCATGATGGTGCCTCGAGAGTGGACAGCAGGGTCCACAGTGAATACACTAACGCTGAATATTTCAGGAATAGCTCTCTGAAAGCAGGAAGGTAATGTTTTGAAGCCTGAAGAGCATCTAAAAATGTGATCTGTCTCATATATATATTTTAACAGGGAACTATATATTTAAAAAACAGAAACCAAAAGAGCAGCTCCCTGGATTACTTTCTCAAGAAGTCATTTACTAGCTTTAAGTATCTCTAAAGTGTTTGCTGAGAAGTCAGTCCAAATTTTCCAAAGAGTACTTTCTGAATTCCCTGAACCTCTTAAAAGTATTCCCTGCTATGTTAACTGCTTTGCCACACACCCTCCTCAATCCAAAGAAGAAGGAGGAGGAGGGGGAGGGGAAGGGGGAGGGGAAGGGGGAGGGGGGGAGAAAGAAAGAAAGAAATAAAGAAAGAAAGAAGAAAGAAGGAAGGAAGGAAGGAAAGGAAGAAGGAAAAAAGAGAGAAAAAGAAAAAAAAAACTAGAAATTATAAGGAAGACAAAAGTTTAATACAAAAGCCTCTAATATTGGGTCATATTTAATGTCATTTTCTGACTGTTTACTGTGTTACCCTGTTTAAACAATTCAAATTTAGAAAGTTTAATGGGATATTTGTGTTTTATTTATATTTGAGTAAGTAGATAATTTGTGGTAATTCCTATTAACTTTTTGGTATCAGGAATGTGGTCAGGACTGTATCTCCCTATGACACATTTTTTCCTATGGAAATAAAATCAGACTTGACACATCACTTCAGTTTACAACACCTTGTTCAGAAATTTATCCCACCTTAATGCTAAGGATTCCCTTCAATGATTTCATCCTGGCATTTTAAAGTACTTAAAAAAAATCTCGAGTATCCAAACCAGCATTCACGTTAGACCAATATATGATTTTCTAATGAATTCTCTACAAAAAGGAGACACAAGATGCCCAGACGGCTTCCCTTAATTTGGGGGAACATAACAGCCACCTTTTAATGGACCTTCATATTGAGCTGGCCAAAAGGTCGGTTCGGTTCGGTTGTTTCCGTAAGATGGCTCTAGTAGCACATAGTTGTCTTTAACCTCATTTGAAACGATTTTTTTAGATTGTATGTGACAGCTGTCATATCAGCGTGCATTTAAAAAAAATTATCAAAATTGGTGAATTTTTGTGTAGCCAATTTAATACTGAAGATGGAAGAAAAAAGCAACATTTTCGGCATATTATACTTTATTATTTCTGGAAAGGTAAAAACGCAACTGAAAAGTAAAAAAAAGATTTGTGTAGTGTATGTATGGAGAAGGTGCTGTGACTGATCGAATGTGTCAAAAGTGGTTTGCAAAGTTTTGCACTGGAGATTTCTCGCTGGAAGATGCTCCACTGTCAGGTAGACCAGCTGAAGTTGACACGATCAAATCGAGACATTAACTGAGAACAATCAATGGTATACCACGTGGGAGACAGCCGACATATTCAAAATACCCAAGTCAAGCGTTGAAAATCATTTTTAACAGCTTGGTTATGTGAAACGCTTTGATGTTTGGGTTCCACATAAGTTAAGCGAAAAAAACCTTCTTGACTGTATCCCTGCATGCGATTCTCTACTGAAACGTAATAAAAATGTTCCATTTTTAAACCAAATTGTGACAGACGATGAAAAGTGGATACTGTACAATAATGTGGAACAGAAAAGATCGTGGGGCAAGTAAAATGAACCACCACCAACCACACTAAAGGCCAGTCTTCATCCAAAGAAGGTAATGTTGTGGTGCGATTGGAAGGGAGTCCTCTATTATGAGCTCCTTCCGGAAAACCAAAGGATTAATTCCAACAATTACTGCTCCCATTTAGACCAACTGAAAGCGGCACTCGATGAAAAGCGTCTGGATTTAGTCAACAGAAAACACATAATCTTCCATCAGGATAATGCAAGACCGCATGTTTCTTTGATGACCAGGCAAAAACTGTTACAGCTTGGCTGGGAAGTTCTGATTCATCTGCTGTATTCACCAGACATTGCACGTTCGGATTTCCACTGATTTCGGTCTTTACAAAATTCTCTTAAATGGAAAAAAAATTTCAATTTCCTGGAAGACTGTAAAAGGCACCTGGAACAGTTCTTTGCTCAAAAGGACAAAAAGTTTTGGGAAGATGGAATTATGAAGTTGCCCGAAAAATGGCAGAAGGTAGTGGAACAAAAGCGTGACTATGTTGTTCAATAAACTTCTTGGTGAAAATGAAAAATGTGTCTTTTATCCTTACTTAAAAACCAAAGGCACTTTTGGCCCACCCAATACTATCCGCTATGGCTAGTGAGCTGAAGGTTGAATCACCAGTCCTGTAGGCTGGTGTAGCCCATATCCCGGGACAAGCACACACTGGTCAATTAAGATTCAGGCCATCCCGTTCTAGTGAGCCTATCCTTCCCTTTAGCAGGGTCTGGGTCACTGCCAGAGGAGCTAATGGATGGATTAAGTCTTTAGAGCCCCACAGAAAATCCCTGGACTCGAGCTTCACCCACCCATATCATGATGAATACTAGTGTTCCACGTGTTATTAGCTGTTCTGTGGAAACATTTTAGGAAACATTCCATATTGCATTCTACTCTCAGGAATTTAAAAATGCTTGTTAGAGTAAAGTAAATCAACCCAGTTATTCTGACCAAATAACTTTTTAATTCTGAGACGAACATCGTTGGACACTAACTTTTTGTGAGAGATAATTTGAAAAATGCAGCTCTTTGGTGTGTGATTATAGCTGAAGGGCCAGTTTTTGCTACTGAGATCAAAGGAAGCTGGACACAAGAGAGTACCTACAAAGTTCAACAACAGGAAAACACACTGGTGGTTTCAGAATTGAGGAAAATAGTTGCCCTGGGGGAAGCAGGTTCTGAAAGGGTGGTCGGGGCTCTGCTGGGACACAGTAATATTTCATTTTTTGGTCTGGGTCCTGGTTGCCTGAGTATATTTACTTTGTGAAAAGTAATCAAGCTTTATGCCTATGATTTTTACACATACCTCGATGGATATTATACTTTAGCAAAATTTGACTTTAAGAAAAGAGCTGCTTTGAGGTGGAGACAAGACTTGGGGTGAGACCTGTGAGCCACCTGGCACCTACACTCTGTGGGAGAGAGGTCAGGAGCTTACAAAGGTAGTGTAGGGCATTGGCTAAGAGCACTGGGTTTAGAGCCAGATAGAACTGGATTTGAATCTCTGTTTCTTGGCTCCTGGCTATGTTAGCAACAGGAAGAGCCAAAGATGAGGCAAAACATACAGCCAGGGGCCAGACCATGAGAGACTCTACAGTCAAGGTAAGGATTTTGGTTTTCATTCTAAGTGTGATGGGAAGTTATACCTATTTACAGCATAGGTCCAAGGAGATTTCATAGGAATAAAAGCAGAACAGGAGCTGTACTACACTGGTAGAGAGACAACAAAATCTCTAAATGCTTCACTTCATGTTCTACACAATACACATCCTTATTGTGAAGGAGAAAAAAGACTGAACTGAATTCTGAGAATAAATCTGAAAACTGTGGCAGAAAACCAAAAGGATGCAGGGAGAGCAAGACCACACGATCTTGCGACAGATGCTTCACATCATGTGAGAGCCTGCAGAGCCAGCAGCAGGTTTAGAAACAGGTGAAATGTTATTCTGGGGTGAAAGAAAATATCTTTGTCTTCATGGCAGTCAGAGACCCTGCTTTCTCTCTATCTCCCTCCCACCTCAAAAAAAGAAAAAAAACTTAAAAAGAAAAAACCTCTCACTGCTGTCATAGACAAATAGCCAAGTGAAATATTCTCTTCTCCACGCTGGCAGATGACCTAAAATCATTTAGCATTATTCCTTTGCCAGATACGCACTTAATAGAAATACAATGTTCTTACTTGGTCATACCCACTTGAAAATAAATAGCATTTTATAATGATAATCATGGAAATTGAAATACTTATATTGTACAATGAGATAAAACCTCCCCCAATCTAGCAGTTTACTTTAAAAGAAAAAGGCACTAAGAAAATAACACATAGTTGAAACTAACAATTAGGATGGCAATTTAAAAGTATACAATGAAAAATATAATTTGACTCAATTGAAAAACTGTATCCTTATTTGCCAATTGTAAGTAATAGAATATGTTGAGAAATCACCATATCGAGTGAGAATAAGATGGATCAAGAAATTTTGTTCAACCCGATTAGCACTGTTAAAGCTTTCTAAAAAATCCCCAAACATATAGAGGATTTTTGCAGAGAAATAAAATTGGAGCTGAGCTTGTATTACAACAAAAGAAAATCAACCATTATGTTGACTTCTAGGAACTTTGACATATGTGCTAATAAAAAAAATATTGTAAGAACTCGTATAATACCCATTAGGTTCTATTACTTCTATAGACATATAAACAGGCAATTTTTGTTCTCAGAGAATATGACAAACAGTTGCATAGCATTCTTACTGTAATTGTGAGGTATATAAAACATAAACATTGATAAAACATGCTAAACCTATATCGTTTCACTATTAAAAATTATCTCATGCTAAACTGACTTTACGAACTGATCATCTTTTAATTCTTAGGGGCAAGATGAAAAATTTAATCAATTAGTTTTGATTACATATTCTCTGACCTTTCAACACAAATACAAGAATGGAACCTGAGAGTCACATTTCTTTCTTTTTACATTAATTGCTGGGTATGTTTCTCAGTGAGGAAAAAAGAAATGAACGTTAATTTTTGGTGTCATCGCAGATAGAAAAGAAAACCAGTTTGTCAATTTCCAGTGTCATCACTTCACACATTAAAATTAAGTGACAACAAACACTCCAATCTCTCTTTAACAAGCAAGCATCTTGGGTATACCTTAGAACATGATGACCCAGAGATATTATCAGTGTGGCGTCCAAAGGAGAGTGTGGGTGTCAGAGTCCACATGTGGCTTTGAGCACTGGCTTTGCCAGTGAGTAGCTTAAAGGCACTCCTAGCACTTCCTAAACCCACCAGAACCTCAGTTTTCTTATCCATATAACATCACTAATAATATCTACCTCCTAACATTCTTTGAATGATAAAACAGATAACAAAAACCAGAAAACATGAAGTTGTCTAGCAAAGAGTTGACATTATATAAATATTATTTTCCTCCTTTCCCTTGTATACAGAAAGGAAACTTAACAATACTATGGTATTATTTATTCACAATACAACTGTCAAAGTAGCTGCTCTTCAAAGTAGAGTCTTAGGAACTGGACATTAAAGCCACGTGATTTGAAGTAAGATGATGAATCTTATTCTTGTTTTTTAAAGATAGTACATTGTTCTGTAAGATGAAAGATGATGTATGTGTTTGCTAGGGCTGCCACAACAAAACTCCACAGACTGGGTGCCTTACACAACAGAAATCTATTTTCTCACAGCTCTGGAGGCTGGAAGCCCAAGATTAAGGTGTTGGCAGGTTTGTTTTTTCCAAGGCCTCCCTCCTTGGCTTGCAGATGGCAATCTTACTACTGTATCCTTATGTGGTCCCTCCTCTGTGTGCTTTCCTGTTGTCTCTCTGTGTCCTAATCTCCTTTTCTTAAACGGACAACAGTCATACTGGATTTGAGCCCACCCCATCAGCCTCATTTTAACTTAATTACCTCTGTAAAGGTTCTAACTGCAAATAGTCACGTTCTGAGGTGCTGGGGTTTAAGGCGTTAACAGATGAATTGGGGGACACAATTACAGGCACATGAATTACAGTGTGTCGGGAATGTAGGAATAATTTCAATATTTTCAAATACTTAAATAATTTTAATACTGAGAAGGAACAAACGGATACTTTATTAGAGAAGTTTTCTCCCCTATGGCATTATTTAAGGTGAACAATGATCCCTGTTAAACCTCTCTCACTATCCGTCCCCAGTCCTTCAAAGCATGAGCTCCTCCCGCCCCCACTGTCTTTACTCTGAATATTTGGAATAATCTTGGAGTATCACTTACAACTGATTTAAAAATTAAGTTACTTCATACCCAATCTACTGCAGGTAAAAAGGCCTCCTAGTGTCACGGGGCATTTCAGGGATGGCCTGGCCTATGACGGCAGCCGCACTCCCTGCTCTGGACTGACGTTCTTTTGTACATATCCTGTCTTTTGTTTTTATCTACCTTCAGCTAAGGCTGGGAATCTTAACCTGGCAGCTGTGAGTAAGGGTTAGAAGAGCCCATCGCTTCCCTGAAATGTACACAAAATGATGTGTGGACCCGTGTCATTTTCCCGTGAAGATGCTTCACGTGTCTCTGCAGATCATTGAAAGCATTTTGCGTTCTGTCCTTCAATCATTCAACTACTGTTTATTATGGTGATGTATATTACTACGTGCTAGGCACAGTTCTGCATGTTGGTTAACACAGTGATGAACTACAGAGACAGCAGCCCTGTCCTTATGGAGCTAACATTCTCTGTCAGAAAAAGGTTAGTTGCTTTACATTGTTGTGTTAGTTTCTGCTGTATAACAAAGTGAATCAGCTATACGTATACATATATCCCCATATCCCCTCCCTCTTGCGTCTCCCTCCCACCCTCCCTATCCCACCCCTCCAGGCGGTCACAAAGCACAGAGCTGATCTCCCTGTGCTATGTGGCTGCTTCCCACTAGCTATCTATTTTACATTTGGTAGTGTATATATGTCCATGCCACTCTCTCACTTCTTCCCAGCTTACCCTTCCCCCTCCCCATGTCCTCAAGTCCATTCTCTATATCTGTGTCTTTATTCCTGTCCTGTCCCTAGGTTTCAGAACCACTTTTTTTTTAGATTCCATATATATGTGTTAGAATACGGTATTTGTTTTTCTCTGACTTCACGCTGTATGACAGACTCTAGGTCCATCCACCTCACTACAAAAAACTCAATTTCGTTTCTTTTTATGCCTGAGTAATATTCCATTGTATATATGTGCCACATCTTCTTTATCCATTCATCTGTTGATGGACACTTAGGTTGCTTTCACGTCCTGGCTATTGTAAATAGTGCTGCAGTGAACATTGCTGCAGTGGTTCATGACTCTTCTTGAATTATGGTTTTCCCAGGGTATATGGCCAGTAATGGGATAGGTGGGTCATACGGTAGTTCTACTTTTAGTTTTTTAAGGAATCTCCATACTGTTCTCCACAGTGGCTGTATCAATTTACATTCCCACCAACAGTGCAAGAGGGTGCCCTTTTCTCCACACCCTCTCCAGTATTTACTGTTTGTAGATTAAAAAAAAAAAAAATATATATATATATATATATATGTACATAACAGAAAAATTTACTATTAGTGACATTTAATGTATTCACAATTTATACAGCCATCACCACTATCTAGTTTCTGAACATTTTCATCATCCTGAAGGGAAATCCTGTACCCATTAAACAGTTATTCCTTGTTTCCATCTCCCACCACCTCCCACCCTAGGGAACCATTAATCTGTTTTATGTCTTTAAGGATTTGCCAACTCTGGTTATTTCAGTAAATGGAATCATATAGTAAAAAATAATAATAATCAAGAAAAAGGCTAGGAAGCCCTAACCTAAAGTTTAAAGTAAGTTGTTATGGCTGTTCTCCTTGTATTCCAAAAATGAAGAATCACTCTGCTTGATTATTTTACAAATGGATATCTTCTGAGTCATTTATAAGCATTAAGACATTTTATTTGTTATCATTAAAGAAATAATTATGGGAAATCATGTTTACTACCTCTAAAATTATATCTATATATAAAACTATATATACATATGCACATATAAAAATATACTTATATTTGGGTATATATGATTGTATAAAACCTGTTCTGTTTTAAATTATTTCACTACTATGCATTTCCACCTCCTAAATGAAATGGAAAATGTTTATTAGTTTAAAGCTCTTAATGTCTTAGCAATTAAACAGATTTTGCTACACAGAAAACTGGACTTTATTTTTATTCTCCACAGGACTTAGAAAGTCACATAGCACAGATATTCAGCAAATGTTGGTACAAAGAATTAATGAGTTGCAGGGTGAGTGGGTAAATAAATGAACAAGTCCACATTTAGAAATAAAGGGTTTTAAGAGCTAAACTCCTTTGTGGTTATACATACAAAGATTATACAGACTAGTAATTCCAGGACACCATTTCACTAGAGAAACACAATTGAAAACCATTTCCTACAGCCAGCATGTTTTTGGCCAAGTTGCTTTCAGCAAACTAAGATGCCTATAAAATGCCTATTATAGACCGAGGGAAAGAACAAACTAGAACGTCCATCATATTAACCTTGCCTATATAAACAGAAGCCATACACCCTTTGTGGTATTGGGGCCTCTCTACACAGTGCATTTCTTGAACGTAGGAGACTTTGTTTAGCCTTCTTTTAAAAACAACGTTGTAATTATAGGGCTACTTACAGAGTTACACGTAAGGGCCTTTGAAGCAGGAGCATTCAATGGGGCAAAAATCACACTTCTAGACTTGAATAATTTTCCTTGGCATAGAATTTTTAAGGAATAAAATTGAAATGTAGCAAAAATTGTTGGAGTCATGTTCAAATTAATCGAATTTGTTGGCTTTCCTTGGTTGTGTTAATTTGCTAGGTAGTTTTAAGTAATCTGATGATAGAGGCCAGTAGGCCTATAGAGATGTTACTAGAATTTTCCAGAACTCTTCTTTTTAATGTAATAATTACGCTAGCCCAAAGGAATAGGAGACACATAAATAAGGAGCTATCAGGCTGACAAGTTAGCGCCAATAGGAATTCCTAAACCAAATTCTGTGCAGGCTACTCTTAAGGTAAGAAGTGTCCATTACTCACTCACACTCATACAAGAGTACCATCTGCTCTTTTATGGTATCACTGTCTCTTCGCAAAAAAAAAGCAGCCTTTAGGATGGTAGGCCTGATGTTCTAGGCTAATTATAAGTTAGATAATTATATCTTGCTTAGCTACATTTGCCAAGTAGTTCTATATAAATTTCCTGCCTAACTCCTACACCTTAATTTTATCTTCTACTCTAATTCTTACCAAGACCTGCAATGCACCGTTAATCCGTCCCTTGATCTGGGAGCAGATGTAGGGACTGTGCCACCCCATCGGTGGGCTAAATGACCCTTGACAACACTGGGATGTTATCCTTCAGGCAGTGATGGAGATGGAGAATCTGAAACTGGTTTGTAAAGGACAAAGGGTCCTTGAAGAGGGGAGGGTTAAATTTATTGTGCAAAGTGTCTGCTGTTGCATTTATATTATAGAAATCAGATTTTGGGGGGGTTGTATATTTGATTAATACATGCGCCATCTCGGTATTGGAGAAAATAAGTTGAAAATTGGTATTCAATTTTCTAAGAAAGGATTAACTGGCCTTTCTTGAAATCCTACAAGAGCACCAAGACTAAGGTGTATGTCCTGAGAGTTAAGATGATGGACCACTTAGGGAGAGGGCCTTGGTACTATTATTAGTGACACAGATGTGAAGGGCAAATGGCTTTGGTGACTGGAATGTAGGTCCAACTTTCTACTAGGGTAGTGTTATGGAATGGTGCAGGCTGGTAGACTAGAGGGTGATTGCTTCAGATCAAAAAGCAATCACTTGGGAAGCAGCTGAATTTGGAAGGTAAGAGCAGAGGAATTTTCTTCAAAGCCTGGTAGTAGCACACGACTACCAACTTCTACTGTTAAGGAGCTCAGTGAGGCTGCTGTAGTCAGCATGGACTGTGGCTTAAAGTGGGGAACTGACCTCTACTGAACTGGGTTAAACATTTTGGCCAAAATCCTGCTTCCAGAAATAAAAGTATACAGCTTGAAGTTAAAAAGCAAGAATGTTAAAAGAGTTACCCAGAAAATGACATATATTCTCTAAAAATTATATCAGGTGTGCAATAAAAACATTTGAGTTCTTGAGACAAAGGAAGGGAAAACACTGTAACACTGAAACTTGAGGCTGGGTTAACAGGTGCATCATACCGAAGATATGGCTGGGAGAGGAGGGAAGGAGGGGCCCAGGAGAGCACATACAACATCAGGAAATAGGTTTAAGATGGGTTTATAACAACCACAACCAGGGCACCAGACCCCTGAGGACAGAGGTCTGGACATAAGTACTTCCGTCTTAATGTGCATGTTTGGGTGGGGAGGCAGGCACAAAGATGCTGACAAGGGAAGAGTGCGTATGCTTCCATCTGCTCTGCAGTTCCCTCAACAAAGACCTCAGTGATGGATATTTTTAGGGCCAATGTTAGGTACAATGTGATTTCAAAGGCTCACCAGTCTCCCACCCTCCTACTTCTTTCAGGGCAGAAGCTGTTTAAAACACCTTTAATAGGAGATCACCACCTTAAGGGATCAGGTCTTATTCACTTTTTAATCTCCCATAGAAGTTAGCTTAATACCTTAAAGAGAGTAGATGGTCAATAAACATTAGTTCAGAGAATGAATGAAAAAATGAAGGAATGATGAGCAATTTCAAAATTAAACATGAAGACTTTTAAATACAAAACAATATGTACAAGGTGGTGCAGTGACTAAAACCTTTTTATACTAAAACTTAATTAAGCAACAAATATAAAATGTTTGAAAGCAGAGTCTTTCCCATTTCTGTAGAGAGGATTTTAAACAGACAATATAAGCACTAGGTCTCATATAAAACTGGGAAGGGGGAAGCAATAAGGGGAAGATTTGTGGACCCTGGGGTGACAGAGTAATCCAAAAATTAGAGCACCAAAACTTTTTCCTTTTTGGATAAGCAGTTGGTCAGAAAACAGATACCTACAGGAAGAGAAATTTCTCCATTAAAAGGACAAAGGTACAAAATGAAAGAAATAAATTGCAAAAGACAGACTTCTTTGAACAATCTTCTTAATGGGTGGCCTTATTTACAACAGTCCGTGCATAAATTAAAGCTGTTCATAGGGGTTTGTCTGGTCCTGAGCAACATGACATAACTCACCTGACCACTGCTGCTTTGCACGATGCATACACAGTTATAAATATTTGTTAGACAAGTGGCATAGTTATAAAGAAATCTAAATCCCAATGTATTCATTAATTTAAATATCATTTTATATTCTGAGGACATCCAGGTGGGCTCTCAGGAGAACTAATGAATCAGAAGATAGAAAGTTATTTTTAATATTTGCAAACACTGAGAAAATATTTGTGTTTTGTTATTCTGTTTTCCACCTCATTTCAGTTTCTTTGTTATGGTTTCAAAGCAATCTCTTAGGGAAAAAAGGCATTATGTAAATTTAGCATCAAGTGATATTACATCACCTCATTAGGCAACATCCTGGTAGGTTTCAGGAGTTCTTTAAAACAAAACCCATTCCATTCTTTCCTCTTCCTTCCCAGGGGTAAATCTACTATCAGTCTTGGATTTAATGTATCTGGCTATAAATTAATTGTATTACTCTCTAGTCATTGTCATTATCTTTATATTATCGTGTGGTAACTTTCCAGTGGAGTCCCATGCAAACACACGGCTTGCCTTTAATATTTTCAGCGAGAGCACACAGTTAGATAAGGTCTATTCACCACAACGGTTTCTCTGTCTTGGTGGCATCTGTTACCACAAAAGTTTCCAGGGAGTGCGTGGTTTCATTTGTCCTAAGACTTTTTTTGCTGAGCAAGTATTTCTTTATTTTCACAGTCAATTCCAAACTGGAAGTCTAATATGAAGAAAATGATCAAAATATCTATAAAAGCTACTATGAAATAAAGTACTGTATCTGCATATTCCATTTAATCTCCATAGGGAGCCAAAACTCATGTTTCCTAGCAATGAGTGTAAACATCTCAATCATCGTCATTTTCCCCCCTCTCAGAACTGAAAAAAAAAAAAAACCATTAAGGATTTAGTTATATGTAGGACACATCTTTAAGTCTACCCAATTTTCTTTTTCTTTATCTCTCTTATTCTTTCAAAAGGAAATTCAGTTATCCGTGTGCAATAATAGAGCGTTAGAAACATTTTTTCTGACAAAAAGACAGGATTGGAAAGGACTTAAGAAATCACCTCTGTTATCTTAGGTTGTCAGCGTTGGGGTCTTGGGCGGCTTCCCTGAAGACTTTTGAAATAGGATTGGCCTCTGAGTTAAACTAAAATATAAACGTTTAAAGGACTGGAACAAAATTACTACGAGATTAAATGGCTCCCAAGCTAGCAAGACTCCACTGTCATCTGATTGCATATATTAGCAGAGCTTCATAATAAAGGACAGGGTCAGAAGGAAGCTGGAAAGATGGGCCAATATGGAGGCAAAAGGGTGGTGAGCAAGATGAACTGTATATCCAGCTACAGTCTAAGCAAGAGGGCTCCATGGTCCACAGACACTCTCTTCTCTCTAGCTCTCACATCACACTTCGCCCCTCCTGTTCTGGGTCCACGCTCGGGAAGCAGGCGTCTGATTCCAACTTGGCTCCTCGCATGGTAACCCTCCGGGGGATGGGGGAGATTTGGCGGGTTAGAGAACACAGGTGTCCAGTCCCTCCAGCACTACATTTTTCATTACAAATTGATCCACTGGCATCCTGGTTTACAATCTGGCTCTCCACGTACCTTGCCAGCATAGAATGTGCCGGCCAGTCCATTGTATCCCATCAGCAGTCACTCTTCTCATTGTAAATTAATGTAACAGTATTCTGATTGCAGATCTCAATCTCAGAGGCTCTGATTATATTTGAGAGCAAACTAGAGTACACTGATAAATCAAGTTCTCTCACGAGAATCTGACTTTGAATCGTAGAAAACTCATTAAGGTAATGTCAGATATCTTGAGAGACAGCCTTCAAGACCTCTCCATATGATCTAATTTCAACTCCCAGAATTTGACGCAGCAAGCTAAGCTGCTTTTCCTTTCTGAAACTTCTACGCATAGGCAAGCATTTCATCTATACTATCCTAAGAAGTTGCTTCAGATAAAATCTCTGCTAAACCCTTTCTAATATAAGTGAAACCCAGTTTCTTTGTTTTTCTACTTTCTCATTAAAAATGAAATTGCCCCGGCAGTTCAACATTATTTTTATTCTCTCAAGGACTTCTTTTTTTATAGATCTTCCTGCTATATATATAACTCCAATTATACTTCCCCTCCTCAGGTCATTTATGCTTGCTTTTATTTCTCTGAACCATATGCCTACACATATTTTATACATTTTGCCTGAACTGCATTGCCCCAATCTTGAGGTGATACTCAAGACAGGATAGCAGTGATTCTGACTGGTAGTAGAAAAACCTATTAAAAAATTGGGGGTTATATATTTTCACACTATGCTTATGCCAGATGCTTTTAAAATTTATATCTGGTCTATGTTACTTTAGATATTTATTTCTCACATTTGACCAAAGCCTACCCCTCCCCACTGAATATATCTCTGTTCTTGGTAAAACACTCCGGCTTCAGCTATATGATATTGAGTTACATTTAGTTTTAATTTTTTCCACCTCTGTCATTTTTAATCTTAAATTCATTTATAGCTATCAATTTAGTAAATTACAGCCAACTTTTAGTTATCTCTAACCTGATTATTTTCCCCACAAATGCCATTTTTAACTTTAACAGCAGACACCTATTCTATATAAGTAATTTGTTTTGTTTGCATTTCAAATAAGCTCTGTGTATTATTATTTTCAAGAAGTCTGTGCCATACAGTATGGAAGCCTATCAGAACTAACCAGTTTCTCACTTCAGGGACTCAATGGAAGAATTCAGCTTGACTATGTTATTTTTGGAACCATGGAGGTTTTGTGTGTGTGTGTGTGTGTGTGTGTGTGTGCGTGTGTGTGTAGTATTTATGTATTTAAAAGACATATAGGTACATTATTACAGAAGCATATACACTGGTACATACCTCAGTGGATGAATATATATATATATATATATATGTATATGTATATAGTTATGGTGGGTGCTTTGCTTAATCTGAAAAATATTTATTTCAGGATTGGAAAGAAAAGGAATAATAAATTGTCTAGGGACAGAAGGAGAAAGAAGTCATCACCATTGAGTATATTGTAACTTCAATATCATGTTTAAAGTACATTTTTAGATATTGGTTACTCCTATCTAAAAGATTATGGTAAAGCAATCTAAAGCCAAATATTAATTTTAAAATTATCTACTATATTCATTCATTTTTTTATACATCTTTATTGGAGTATAATTGCTTTATAATGGTGTGTTAGTTTCTGCTGTATAACAAAGTGAATCAGCTATACGTATACATGTATCCCCATATCCCCTCCCTCTTGAGCCTCCCTCCTACCCTCCCTATCCTACCCCCCTGGGTCGTCAAAAAGCTGATATTGCATGTGTGTGTAGTGATTCCCAAATTCAAGCCCTCTGTGACAGTCGATGAGCCCTACGTGCAATGACTACTCACTCGGGAAGAACACATTTCCTCTCTGCTCAGCATTATTTCATTAATACTTCCATTTTTACATGAAAACCTAATAAATTATTCTATCAGTTCTCTTTATGCAAATCCATGATTGGTTAATAGAGCTGAAACATCTATCTGCCTATGGTATGTACAAAGCTTCATTTTGTATACTTGAGTACCTCATAATATCAGTCCTCCTGACTTTGTTGCTCTGATCACCTTACCATTTTGTTTTGACATAAAACAAAATAAAAACTTTTGGTTTCTAGAGACCTTTACATGGCTGCCTTCTAAGAAGAAAGATTCATTGATCTTAACATTTGGGCTAACAAGATTAATATGAGTTTATAAAAATTACGAGATACTAAATATAATCAACAGTCTGGCAGGACATAACACGGAGTGGGCTGTTTGTTCTACTTATTTTCTTTTGTTCTCTCTGGCCTCACCCTCCTGCCCTGCCCCCCACCCCCTCACACTCAGTCCCCTCTGGAACTACCTCCTCTGGTCCTCTCTCCCTCCCACTTACAAGACTGAACTGAGGGTTATTTCATTCTTTTGACAGAAAACAATTCCCTATCCTAAGAGAACGAATCTCTATGTCTCTGCTGGTTGACTTCCTGTCCATGTCAGTGTCCTAGGGCCCACCCCTCAGTCCCTGCCCACCCACTGGTAGACCTGGCCATCCCTGTCCTTCCCCGTTCTAATAGGGTCTCTGAACAATCTGTCAACAGCAAATTAGTAAGATAAGAATGCAACGTTGGGCAGATCATGAGTGTTAGGCTTAGTGATGTGAGTTTCTTCTGCAAAGATAAAAAAAAAAACAACCGTCAACATATTGTTTTCATATCTTATGTCTGAAAAAACGTGGATAACCTTTTGCAACATTTTTGTATTTCATCAATATAAAATTCACCTGTTTTATTTGAAATACCTGGATATTAAAAACATGAAAGTCGTGCTCTACAGAAAGAGAGGCCTGATTTTATTTTTCATATAAAATGTTTTCCAATACGGTTCCAAACAAATTGTCACCTAAACCATATTTCTGAATATAATTCCCAGGTCCAAATCGGGGATATTGAAAGTAAAAAGGTAGGATTTCAAAATGAAGGTTTTACAGCTCTTATAAATGTATCTTTTACCCTACTGCTTAACAAAAATGCTTCAGCCTTCAACTTTAATTATGCTGAAAGCACACAGTAATTCTGCAATCTAGAAGAAATTAAAAATTTCGTAATCGATTAGCTTATCCGAGGCCCAATTTATTTTATTTTATTTTAATTTTATTTATTTCCCAATCTCCCAATTCATCCCACCCCCCACCCCCCAATTTCCCCCCTTGGTATCCATACATTTGTTCTCTACATCTGTGTCTCTATTTCTACTTTGAAAACTGGTTCATCTGTACCATTTTTCTAGATTCCACAAAAATGTATTAATATGTGATATTTATTTTTCTCTTTCTGACTTACTTCGCTCTGTACAGTCTCTAGGTTGACCCATGTCTCCACAAATGACCCAATTTCGTTCCAATTTATGGCTGAGTAATATTCCATTGTATATATATACCACATCTTCTTTATCCATTCGTCTGTCGATGGACATTTAGTCCGCTTCCATGACCTACCTATTGTAAACAGTGCTGCAATGAACATTGGGGTGCATGTGTCTTTCTGAATTATGGTTTTCTCTGGGTATATGCCCAGTAGTGGGATTGTTGGGTCATATGGTAATTCTATTTTTAGTGTTTTAAGGACCCTCCATACCATTCTCCATAGTGGATGTGTCAATTTACATTCCCACCAACAGTGCAAGAGGATGCCCTTTTCTCCACACCCTCTCCAGCATTTATTGTTTGTAGATTTTCTGATGATTCCCATTCTAACCAGTGTGAGGTGATACCTCACTGTAGTTTTGATTTCCATTTCTCTCATGATTAGTGATGTTGAGCAGCTTTTCATGTGCTTCTTGGCCATCTGTATATCTTCTTTGGAGAAATGTCTATGTAGGACTCCTGCCCATGTTTTGATGGGGTTGTTTGGTTTTTTGACATTGAGCTTCAAGAGCTGAGTATATATTTTGGAGTTTAATCCTTTGTCCGTTGATTCGTTTGCAAATATTTTCTCCCATTCTGAGGGTTGTGTTTTCGTCTTGTTTATAGTTTCCTTTGGTGTGCAAAAGTTTTTAAGTTTCATTAGGTCCCATTTGTTTATTTTTGTTTTTATTTCCATTACTTTAGGAGGTGGGTCAAAAAGATCTTGCTGTGATTTATATCGAAGAGTGTTCTTCCTATGTTTTCCTCTAAGAGTTTTATAGTGTCCGGTCTTACACTTACGTCTTTAATCCATTTGGAGTTTACTTCTGTGTATGGTGTTAGGGAGTGTTCTAATTTCATTCTTTTACATGTAGCTGTCCAATTTTCCCAGCATCACTTACTGAAGACACTGTCTTCTCTCCATTGTATATCCTTGCCTCCTTTGTCATAGATTAATTGACCATAGGTGTGTGGGTTTACCTCTGGGCTTTCTATCCTGTTCCATTGATCTATATTTCTGCTTTTGTGCCAGTACTGTATTGTCTTGATTACTGTAGTTTTGTAGTGTAGTCTGAAGTCAGGGAGTCTGATTCCTCCAGCTCTGTTTTTTTGTTGTCAAGATTGCTTTGGTTATTTGGTGTCTTTTGTGTCTCCAAACAAATTTTAAGATTTTTTGTGCTAGTTCTGTAAAAAATACCATTGGGGACTTCCCTGGTGGCGCAGTGGTTGAGAGTCCGCCTGCCGATGCAGGGGCCACGGGTTCGTGCCCCAGTCCGGGAAGATCCCACATGCCGCGGAGCAGCTGGGCCCATGAGCACTGGCCACTGAGCCTGCGCGTCCGGAGCCTGTGCTCCGCAATGGGAGAGGCCACAACAGTGAGAGGCCCGTGTACTGCCAAAAAAAAAAAGCCATTGGTAATTTGATAGGGATTGCATTGCATCTGTAGATTGCTTTGGGTAGTATAGTCATTTTCACAATATTGATTCTGCCAATCCAAGAACATGGTACATCTTTCCATCTGTTTGTGTCATCTTTGATTTCTTTCATCAGTATCTTATAGTTTTCTGAGTCCAGGTCTTTTACCTCCTCAGGTAGCTTTATTCCTAGGTATTTTTTTCTTTTTGTTGCAGTGGTGAATGGGATTGTTTCCTTAATTTCTCTTTCTGATCTTTCGTTGGTAGTGTATAGGAACGCAAGAGATTTCTGTGCATTAATTTTGTAACCTGCTATGTTACCAAATTCATTGATTAGCTCTAGTCGTTTTCTGGTGGCATCTTTAGGATTCTCTATGTATAGTATCATGTCATCTGCAAACAGTGACAGTTTTACTTCTTTTACAATTTCTATTCCTTTTATTTCTTTTTCTTCTCTGATTACCGTGGCTAGGATTTCCAAAACTATGTTGAATAACAGTGGCTAGAATGGACATCCTTGTCTTGTTCATGATCTTAGAGGAAATGCTTTTAGTTTTTCACATTTGAGAATGATGTTTGTTGTGAGTTTGTCATATATGGCCTTTATTATGTTGAGGTAGGTTCCCTCTATGTCAACTTTCTGGAGAGTTTTTATCATAAATGGGTGTTGAATTTTGTCAAAAGCTTTTTCTACATCTATGATCATAGGTTTTTATTCTTCAATTTGTTAATATGGTGTATCACATTGATTGATTTGCCTATATTGAAGAACCCTTGCATCACTGGGATAAATCCCACTTGATCATGCTGTATGATCCTTTTAATGTGTTGTTGGATTCTGTTTGCTAGTATTTTGCTGAGGATTTTTGCATCTATATTCATCAGTAATGTTGGTCTGTAATTTCCTTTTTTTGTAGTATCTTTGTCTGGTTTTGGTATCAGGGTGATGGTGGCCTTGTAGAAAGAATTTGGGAGTGTTCCTTCCTCTGCAATTTTTTGGAAGAGTTTGTGAAGGATGGGTGTTAGCTCTTCTGTAAATGTTTGATAGAATTCACCTGTGAAGCTATCTGGTCCTGGACTTGTTTGTTGGAAGATTTTTTTTTTTTTTTTTTTGCGATACGCAGGCTTATCACTGCTGTGCCTTCTCCCATTGTGTAGCACAGGCCCTGGACGCACAGGCTCAGTGGCCATGGCTCACGGGCCCAGCCGCTCTGTGGCACGTCGGATCTTCCTGGACCGGGACACGAACCCGCGTCCCCTGCATCGGCAGGCAGACTGTCAACCACTGTGCCACCAGGGAAACCCTGTTGGAAGATATTTAATCACAGTTTCAATTTCATTACTTGTGATTGGTCTGTTCATATTTTCTATTTCTTCCTGGTTCAGTCTTGGAGGGTTATGCCTAAGAATTTGTTCGTTTCTTACAGATTGTCCATTTTATTGGCATTGAGTTGCTTGTAGTAGTCTCTTAGGATGCTTTGTATTTCTGTGGTGTCTGTTGTAACTTCTCGTTTTTCATTTCGTATTGTATTGATTTGAGTCCTCTTCCTCTTTTTCTTGATGAGTCTGGCTAAAGGTTTATCAATTTTGTTTATCTTCTCAAAGAACCAGCTTTTAGTTTTATTGATCTTTGCTATTGTTTTCTTTGTTTCTATTTCATATATTTCTGCTCTGATCCTTATGGTTTCTTTCCTTCTACTAACTTTGGGGATTTTTTTGTTTTTCTTTCTCTAGTTCCTTTAGGTGTAAGGTTAGATTGTTTATTTGAAATTTTTCTTGTTTTCTGGGGTAGGAATGTATTGCTATAAACTCCCCGCTTAGAACTGCTTTTGCTGCATCCCATAGGTTTTGGCTCATCATGTTTTCGTTGCCATTTGTGCCTAGGTATTTTTTAACTTCCTGTTTGATTTCTTCAGTGATCTCTTAGTCATTTAGTAGTGTATTGTTTAGCCTCCATGTGTGTTTTTTACTTTTTATTTTCCTGTAATTTATTTCTAATCTCATAGCTAATTTATTTCTAATCTCTAATCTCATAGAAGTATTTCTAATCTCGTTATGGTCATAAAGGTGCTTGATATGATTTCAGTTTTCTTAAATTTACCAAGGCCTAATTTGTGACCCAAGATGTGATCTATCTGGAGAATGTTCCATGTGCACTTGAGAAGAAAGTGTAATCTGCTGTTTTCAGATGTAATGTCCTACAAATATCAATTAAATCTATCTGGTCTATTGTGTCATTTAAAGCCTGTGTTTCCTTATTGATTTTCTGTCTTCATGATCTGTCCATTGGTGTAAGTGAGGTGTTAAAGTCCCCTACCATTATTGTGCTACTTCCATTTCCCCTTTAATAGCTGTTAACCTTTGCCTTATGTACTGAGGTGCTCCTATGTTGGGTGCATATATATTTATAATTGTTATATCATCTTGGATTGAGCCCTTGATCATTATGTAGTGTCCTTCTTTGTCTCTTATAACATTCTTGATTTTAAAGTCTATTTTATCTGATATGAGCATTACTACTCCAGCTTTCTTTTGATTTCCATTTGCATGGAATATCTTTTTCCATCCCCTCATTTTCAGTTTGTTATGTGTCCCTAGGTCTGAAGTGGGTCTCTTGTAGACAGCATATAGATGGATCTTGTTTTTGTAACCATTCAGCCAGTCTATGTCTTTTGGTTGGAGCATTTAATCCATTCCCATTTAAGGTAATTATTGACATGTATGTTCCTATTACCATTTTCTTAATTGCTCTGGGTTTGCTTTTGTAGGTCCTTTTCTTCTCCTGTGTTTCCCACTTAGAGAAGTTCCTTTAGCATTTACTGTAGAGCTGTTTTAGTGGTGCTGAATTCTCTTAGCTTTTGCTTGTCTGTAAAGCTTTTGATTTCTCCACTGAATCTGAATGAGATCCTTGCCGGGAAGAGTAATCTTCGTTGTAGGTTCCTCCCTTTCATTACTTTAAATATATTGTACCACTCCCTTCTGGCTTGCAGAATTTCTGCTGAGAAATCAGCTGTTAACCTTACGGGAGTTCCCTTGTAAGTTATTTGTCGCTTTTCTCTTGTTGCTTTTAATAATTTTTCTTTGTCTTTAATTTTTGTCAATTTGATTACTATGTATCTTGGCATGTTTCTCCTTGAGTTTATCCTACCTGGGACTCTCTGCCCTTCCTGGACTTGGGTGGCTATCTCCTTTCCCACGTGATGGAAGTTTTTGACTATAATCTCTTCAAATATTTTCTCGGGTCCTTTCTCTTTCTCTTCTCCTCCTTCTGGGACCCCTATAATGTGAATGCTGGTGTGTTTAACGTCATCCCAGAGGTCTCTTAGGCAGTCTTTATTTCTTTTCATTTATTCTGTTCCATGGCAGTGATTTCCACCATTCTGTCTTCCAGGTCACTTATCTGTTCTTCTGCCTCAGTTATTCTGCTATTGATTCCTTCTGGTGTATTTTTCATTTCAGTTATTGTATTGTTTATCTCTGTTTGTTCTTTAATTCTTCTAGGTGTTTGTTCTTTAATTTTTCTAGGTTAAACATTTCTTTCATCTTCTCAATCTTTGCCTCCATTCTTTTTCCAAGGTCCTGGATCATCTTCACTATCATTATTCTGAATTCTTTTCCTGGAAGGCTGCCTATCTCCACTTCATTTACTTGTTTTTCTGGGGTTTTATCTCGTTCCTTCATCTGGGACATAGTCCTCTGCCTTTTCCTTTTGTCTCTCTTTCTGTGATCGTGGTTTTCGTTCTGCAGGCTGCAGGATTGTAGTTCTTCTCATTTCTGCTGTCTGCTTTCTGGTGGATGAGGCTATCTAAGAGGCTCGTGCAAGCTTCCTGATGGGAGGGACTGGTGGTGGGTAGACATGGGTGTTGCTCTGGTGGGCAGTAAAACTTTAATCTGCTTGTCTGCTGATGGGTGGGGCTGGGTTCCCTCCCTGTTGGTTGTTTGGCCTTAGGTGACCCAGCACTGGAGCCTACAGGTTCTTTGGTGGAGCTAATAGCGGACTCTGGGAGCGATCTCATCAAATGAGTACTTCCCAGAACTTCTGCTATCAGTGTCCTTTTCCCCTCGGTGAGCCACTGCCACCCTCTGCCTCTGCAGGAGACCCTCAAAAACTAACAGGTATGTCTGGTTCAGTGTCCTGTGAGGTCACTGATCCTTTCCCCCCAGGGGCCTGGTGTGCACACTACTTTGTGTGTGCTCTCCAAGCCTGGAGTCTCTGTTTCCCCCCAGTCCTGTTGAAGTCCTGCAATCAAATCCTGCTGGCCTTCAAAGTCCAATTCTCTGGGGATCCCTCCTCTTGTTGCCAGACCCCCAAGTTGGGAAGCGTGACATGGGGCTCAGAATCTTCACTCCAGTGGGTGGACTCTCGTGGTATAATTGTTCTCCAGTTTGTGAGTTGCCCACCCAGTGGTTATGGGATTTGATTTTATTGTGATTGCGCCCCTCCTACCATCTCACTGTGGCTTCTCCTTTGTCTTTGGATGTGGGGTATCTTTTTCGGTGAGTTCCAGTGTCTTTCTGTTGATGACTGTTCAGCAGCTAGCTGTGGTTCTGGTGCTCTCTCAAGAGGGAGTGAGCGCATGTCCTACTCCGCCATCTTCAGTACATAATCTCCCCATTTTATTTTTATCTTTCCTTCTCTCTCTCTCTCTCCCTGTTTTTCCTTCTCTCTTCCTTTCCTTCTCTCTCTCTCCCATCTCTCTGCCTCTCCCCTACCATTTCTTCTTTCCTCCCCTTCCTCCGTTTTATTTTTTTAAATATTTTGTTAGAAAATACAGGAGTTCTAGAGGCACATAAGCCTAGAGTTTAATCTTGGTTTGGACGCTTATCACAATATTTACCGTTTTTCCTGTGGTGAGTTAATTAACCCCTCTGAAGTTGTTTCTTCAGTTATGAAATGGAAACTGTGATATATAACCTGCAAAGTTTTGGAGGTAGACTGAATGAGCCAATATATGTAAATGCCCATGGTAAATGTTTAATACTAATGCCATTTCCCCTCCATTTATATCATTACCTAATTTGGAGATAATTATTTTTAAGTATTATTTATCCAACTATATAGGTAACAATATATTTAGCCTGAACTCCAGATCCAATACCAAGAGAAAGAAAGAGTCATCATTTCTTCAAGAGAATTTAAAATATGAGGTGAATGTCAAAGTGGCTGTGGCATTCCTAGTAAACTATCACTCTGCAACATTATTCACTGTCATAAAAACTACCAGTTGCTGGTTGTGGCAAATAGTAAGCAAACACAACAGGGTAATTAGAATCCAGCTGCTATTTGGGTGACTTAGTATTTTAGAGAAGTTTTGTCACTCCCTGATGGGAAAATAACAACCTACCAAAGATACAGTCTTCTAAATAAAATGTATCTATTATTTCGTCCATATACAATTCTACATAGAAATGCATAAAGATGAGTTCTTTTAACTTTATTTCTTTGAACTTCTTTAACATTTCCTTTACTTTCCACGGCAATGGGATTTGATTCAATTATGAGTAAACAACAACAAAACTGCAAAATAATGTTGATGGGGTGACAGAAATATTTTGCAGCTTTTCTAAGGTTACGGATATAGAGTGTTCTTATTTGGATCTATGGAGATGCTTGACTCTAGGCAGAACTCTGAGTGGATAATGAGTTAATAATGCCATATCCCTGGGGGACATATGCCAATTTGGTTAAAATGTGAAATACAGGTGTCTACAGGTTTTTTCTGAAGCAACACAGAGAACAGGAAAATCTTTTCTTTGACTTATCTTCCTGACTAAAGCTGATCTACTTGATTCATTCAAATTGTTATTGCTGTAACCATATAAAATGATATTTCATTTGGCAACTTGACACCAGGCTCAAATGTGCCCTCATCAGAAATGGAGAGATATGAGAATAAAATATCCCTCAACACCTCTAACATGTTGGTCTCACCTGTCTGATTCCATAGAGAGGTACACGTTGCACAACTGAGGGAATAAATCACTGCTACTCTAGAACTTCTCAGTTGTCCATTTAAAAAATAATGTTTACTGGTCAATTTTATGTATCAACTTAGCTAGGCTTAGGTGCCCAGTCATTAAACCAAACACTAGCCTAGGTGTTGCCACGTAGGTATTTTATAGATATCATTAAAGTCTATTATCAATTGACTTTAGGTAAGAGTGGTTATGCCAGATAATCTGGATGGGCTGATTCTATCAGTTGAAAGGACTTAGAGTAAAGCTGAAGCAAATGTTATTTAAAAAGTATTATCTTTGCCTTCCTTGTATTCTCATAGCATCCAGCAGAGTATTTTGTATTCAATAAATGTTGCTGAATAAATAACTGAGCAATTTCTCAATAATACTCTAGATATTTCCAAGATATTTTTATAGTAAAACTCTCTTTTCTTTCAATATCCTGTTTAAGGTATTTTGAATGGAGCTGGAGGCATCAGGCTTGCTGACTTCAGACAATACTACAAAGCTACAGTATACTACTGACACAAAAAATACATATAGATCAATGGAATAGGATAGAAAGCCCAGAAATAAACATACGCGCCTATGGTCAGTTAATCTACAACAAAGGAGGCAAGGATATACAATGGAGAAAAGACAATCTCTTTAACAAGTGGTGCTAGGAAAATGGGACAGCTACATGTAAAAGATTGAAATTAGAACATTCTCTAACACCATATACAAAAATAAACACAAAATGGATTAAAGACCTAAATGTAAGACTGGATACTATAAAACTCCTAGAGGAAAATGTAGGCAGAACACACTTTGACATAAATCACAGCAATATTTTTTTGGATCCGTCTCCTAGAGTGATGGAAATAAAAACAAAAATAAACAAATAAGACCTAATTAAACTCAAAAGCTTTTGCACAGCAAAGGAAACCAGAAACAAAATGAAATGACAACCTACAGAATGGGAGAAAATATTTGCTAACAATGCTACCGACAAGGGATAAATTTCCAAAATATACAAACAGCTCATACAGATTAATATCAAAAAAGCGAACAACCCAGTCAAAAAATGAGCAGAAGACCTAATTAGACATTTCTCCAAAGAAGAAGACATACAGATGGCCAACAGGCACATGAAAAGATGCTCAACATCACTAATTATTAGAGAAATGCAAATCAGAACTACAATGAGGTATCACCTCACACCAGTCAGAACGGCCATGATTAAAAAGTCTACAAATAATAAATGCTGGAGAAGACATGGAGAGAAAGGAACCCTCCTACATTGTTGCTGGGAATGTAAACTGGTGCAGCAACTATGAACAGTATCCATACTGTTCCTTAAAAAACCAAAAAGAGAGTTACCATATGATCCTGCAATCCCATTCCTGGGCATATATCCAGAGAAAACTCTAATTAAAAAAGATACATCGAGCTTCTCTGGTGGCGCAGTGGTTGAGAGTCCGCCTGCCGATGCAGGGGACATGGGTTCGTGCCCCGGTCCGGGAAGATCCCACATGCTGCGGAGCGGCTGGGCCCGTGAGCCATGGCCGCTGAGCCTGCATGTCCGGAGCCTGTGCTCCGCAACGGGAGAGGCCACAGCAGTGAGAGGCCCGCGTACCGCAAAAAAAAAAAAAAAAAAAAAGATACATGCACCCCAAAGCATCACTATTTACAATAGCCAAGGCACGGAAGCAACCTAAGTGTGCATCAACAAATGAATGAATAAAGAGGATGTGGTATATATACACAATGGAAAATTATTCAGCCATAAAAAACAACGAAATAATGCCATGTGCAGCAACATGGATGGACCTAGAGATTATCATATTAAGGTAAGTCAGATAGAGAAAGACAAATATCATGATATCACTTATATGTACAATCTTAAAAAATGATATAAATGAACTTATTTACAAAACAGAAATAGACTCACAGACATAGAAAACAAACTTATGGTTACCAAAAGGGATAGCGTGGGGGGTGGAAAAGGTAAATTAGGAGTTTGAGATTAACAGAGACACAGTACTATATATAAAATAGATAACCAACAAGAACCTACTGTAGAGCACAGGGAACTATATTCAATATCTTATAATAACCTATAATGGAAAAGAATCTGAAGAAGAATATATATATATGAATGAATATATATGTAAGTATATATAACTGACTCACTTTGCTATAAAACTGAAACTAATACACTGTACATTAACTATACTTCAATTAAAAATGATTAATAAAAACATAATTTATCAAATCTGACAAAGTAGGTTTATCCTCACTTTATGATGTCATTAAAATGTATAATTATAAAGATTATGTACAACCAAGAAAGTTTGATTTAAGCACACGAAGAGACAATTTTCAAATTCTACAGAGTGATATAGGATTACTTCAAAGTTCTCATTTATTTCTATTTTAGTCATTAAAAAATGAAGCTACACACACACACAGGCACTCACAAAATAAAACGGCAGCATTAAAAACAATCTTTATCATGCTATAGAAGGTCAATGTTCTTCAAAGTCTCACCTTAAAGCTCAAAATGCTGGCAACTTGAAATGAGTACACTTTTAGTAGAAGTCAGACAAGCTATCCTCAATAAATCTGACCTTAAGATTAATTTATTAATCAAAATATTGGATTTGACCCAAGGCCACTTGACAAAGAGTATTTCTAATCATAGACAGAAAAAGTAAATGCCAGGAGGGAAAATGTTCTTTCATGGTGGTTGAAGAGATGGGGTGGGTACAGATACTGCTGGGCTTAGTTCTACCCTCACTTTGGTGGCAGCACACTGACCCCTCTACATGTTCACACTTTCTTAATGTGTCAGAAAAAAAGGTTTATAGTAGGACAGATTTGCATTTGAACCCCAGCTTGTCCGCTGTAGTGATGTTCAGTGAGTTTATTCACCTCTTTGAGCCCTGTGTTTGCAAAATGGAGATAATAAAATCTATTTGCATAACTTTGACAGTTAAATGAGATAAAATGTCAAGGATGGTATTGGTCAATAGAATTTAATGGAAATCTCTACCTTTTTCTTTACCTCCTTTCTCAGAGCAGGTGTTCATTCTTTGCCAAGGCAAATTCCATACTCTTTTTTCTCTCGTGGGACTTCTTACGTTCCTTATCTGTCTTATACCTTTAGCTTCATCCTCTTCACTGCCTCCTACATTTATAAACTTACTCATAACTCCCTCATCCTTAAAATCCCCAAACCCTCACTTGGGCTCCGCCTTCCGGTTAAGCAGCAATTCTCTCTATATAGCCATCCCTTTACCATGGAACTTTTTGGAAACCTTCACTTGTTTCCTTTTGCCATTCATTCTTCAGTGGCTCCACCCAGCAGACCCCACAGACGTGAAACTCCAGTGGCCTCGCAACAGCCAAAGCCAGGGGCTGACTTCCTTCTTTGATGTCTCACCACTGACCACATCTCAGTTTTCCTGTTTTTGTTTTTTACCTGTTGATTGTTAAACACGCATTTCCCTTAGCTTCCCCATTATAAGGCTTTTCTAATTTGATTCTCTTCCTACTGCTCTGATCATTACTTTTGAGTCCCTTTAGTTAGCAGCATCCTCTCCTTAAATTACTTTTTCAAGTTAGTATTTTCTTTCCTTCTGTTCTTTTCTTGCACCTCCCATGACCTCTTTGAGTCATCTTGTGAAGGCTTTACAACTGTTCATAGTCATCCATTTTACCTTTACCCCTGGGTACATGGGAAGACTGCATTTTCCCTTCCCCTAAAGTTACTCTACATATACGCAATCACAGATCCTGTTCATTCTACTATCTAAACTTAAAACCGGCTTTCCTCCTAATTCCCAGTGAACATACAGGTCATCCAGTCTCCTCTGCACTCCTGTGACATTGTACCAGATGGTCCATCATACAAACTCTGCCCTTCCTGGATTCTATCCTCCTCATCACAGCCAGAATACCCTTACTTACAACCACTCCCTTTGCCCTTGGAGTGAAACCCTTACCATCACTCAGAGACTCTGGACTGATCTCCTCAAGTCTGCTTTCCTCTCTCTCACCTTCACGGTCTCTGCTGCAGCCACTCTGACCTCTCTCATTTCCTTCAAAGTCCTGTGTTCCTTGACCTGCATCTCAGAATTACTGCACATTCTCACATCTCAAACCTAGATGTCCCACTGCCATTTTTTTCTTAGTTAACTGAAATGAATCCTTCACACCTCAGCCTACATATCACAATTCCTGATACACAAGAAACAATACATATATATGGATTGATTATCTTATCCATTATTCCAGCTGAGACTTTGATCAACTCCTACCCACACTGCTGAAATAATCTCTACTCTCCCCTGTGACCATTCTGTCCCTTTTAACTACAGGGTCCTCTATGAAGATGCCAGTTGCCTGGGTGTAGAATATTGCTAGATTTAATTTTCTGCTTTTACCTTTTAGTTATTACTATCTTCATTGCTTGTCCCATTTAATTGTATCCTCCAATTTCATTACAATTATTTAACATAATAATTAAGTAGATAAATGATTAATCTTTTGATTAACATACTGACTAGTCACAATGAAACTCATTCACGGAAAATGCCAGTCTTTAGCTGCAGTGGAGCAATGTTTTATCTATGTTGTTTCAAGAGTTAAACATCATAGTTTCTTATAATGCACATCACAAGCTGAAAATTCACTTTTTTGATAGCTTCACTGAAGTTTAGAATTTTTTTCTAAAAATAGGTTATAAGTTATAATGCCAGACTCATGTTTTCTTGTCTTTTGGATGCCATTAAATCACAGTTCAGTATCATTAAAGTATATTGAATTTTACACAGCTTACTTAACAGGTAAAAATTGTGAACATAACCCCTTTTCAATAGATACAAAATCTAATAGTAAACTACCCAAAAGGATGGATAATTTATACTGTTTCTTTCCAAAAAAGAAGCAATAAAACTATGACTTATGAGAACAAAACTACATGGCACAATGAAAAACACTGAGAACAAATGAAATCAACACTAAATATAGTCAGAAAAACAGGAAACATATCAACTTTATATCTCTATAATTAAATATTTATATATGTAGGGAATAAATGCTTTAGAAGAAAATGCTTAATTAGAAAGCATAAAGTTTTATAAAATAAATACACGACAACAGTGCATCTAAAATACACAAATAAGCATTTAAAATCAGGCTAATAGGTCTTATCCAAATATAGAGCAATATTTTTGCCATTTAAAAGCATTAGGATTGTTGACTAAGTCTTGACTCAAGTGGGATCTAATATACTTTCTCCTGGTGTCTAATTTATCAAATTTAAGTTCTTGAGGTACTTATTTTCAGAAGTAGATTTCACTGTTTAAAGATTTCTGCCTTTCATTAAGTTCAGATATCAGTATATTTGCAGTTCTGGGGATATAAATATAAAACATGTTAACATCCTTGTGGTTTTGGATAGCTATTAATGGTGGGGTTTTTTTTTTCCCTTTGGGTAGAATTAATTTGTTTATTTTCAAATTGGATGAAATCAAATAACCTTGTCTTTATTCTGTGTCTTTTGTAAAGCTGATTAAGGACAACTGAATTAATAGTTACATTGCAAGGATGGATATGACCATAAAGAATGGCAAAAGCATTACTTTAAAATTGATTCCGTTTAAAGATTTTGTAGTAATAAAAAGAAGTGATGGGACTTTCCTGGTGGCACAGTGGTTAAGAATCTGCCTGTCAATGCAGGGGACATGGGTTTGAACCCTGGTCTGGGAAGATCCCACGCACCACAGAGCAACTAAGCCCGTGAGCCACAACTACTGAGCCCGTGTGCCACAACTACTGAAGCCCATGTGTCTAGAGCCTGTGCTCTGCGACAAGAGAAGCCACCACAATGAGAAGCACGCTCACCGCAACCAAGAGTAGCCCCTGCTCACTGCAACTAGAGAAAGCCCACGCGCAGCAACGAAGATCCAACGCAGCCAAAGAAATGAATAAATAAATAAATTTTTTAAAAAGTGATAACACTGTAAGTCATATATTACTATCCTTGTAAAAGTTGTGAGAAACCATTAATGAGTAAATCTACATTTGTTAGCTAATGGTGTGGTACAACTAAAGATTTATCAAAATAAAAATGAGGTCCATATACATGTAAAATCAACTCTTTATCATAAGTATCATTAGCTACTATAGAGCCCCAAATGAACTCTTGAGGGTAAGGCTCTTAAAACAAAGAATAACATTTTAAGTACATAGCTATTACAAACCCATTTGATATTCATTTTACACTTGATCTTAGCCAAAAGGCCGAGAAGCGATTGATATTCATTTTAATTGCCATGACTATAATGAATATACTTGTATTCAAACAGATGTCACAAGTACTGCTACAGAAGTTCCAATATAATTCAGCCTTAGTTAAGAATAAGGAAATGGATATTTAAAATGGAACATTACCAGGAAGGAGGGAAAAAACCAATTACAGAAAACATCAGCTCCTTAAAATAGCAAATTAAAGATTTGTATTAAATTGTATTCTTTCATACTTGGACATATACAGAATACAGTAATACAGGAAAACTTGCTATATCAACCACTCCTTTTCCTTGCCTCAGCTGTCTACAGATTAATTAACCCTGAAAATAGAAATTGGGATATGAAAAATGACTAAGAAGAGTAGGCTGAAATTCACTTTACAATAGTCTACAAAAAGGATTTTTAAAATACCACTATGCCAATTTATTTTAGCTGGAGGAACAGGTAGTTACGTATGCCATTTTATTTCAGTTGGTCAGACAAGTTCTAATATTCCCTTTAATCTTCTCCCACACAGAGGACTGATGCCTTAAAATCCAAGATGAGAGGCCTCATGCCATAAATTAAAGATGGTATTTTTCAATGTACGGTTCACAGAATGATGCATGGATGTTTGTTAAAAGCAAACATTCCTGTGCCCCAACCAAGTTCTCCCGAGTCAGAATCGGAATCAGCATTGTGACGAGCAACCTGAAAATTCTGACGTACACACTTGTTTAAAAACAACTGACTGAAGGTTGAATGAGGAAATATTTAAAACAATATATTTGTCATTTCATTCCAGTCAGCAAACATTTATTAAGTCCGATCCTATGTGAGTAAAGATTTGATACATGGAGGGTGTCCCCAAAGGCAAGAAGCATATGATAACATGATTTTCAATGCACAGTTTAGTAAGTATAATAATAACCTGCAAATGTCTGCAAACACAAAGAAAATAGTGTGCTTACTGTACAGATTCACAATTCACTCTTGGTTTCAATTTAGTAGTTCTTCCTCTGAAAAGGTGTCTGGAGGTTGAAGAGAAGTGTGTTTAGCTTATTATGAGAAAACGTAATGGAAGTATTTTTAAAAACAAATTTATCCTGTTTCCTGATGGTTTTGGACATCCTGGGTTTCCAAAAGGAGGGTAATAAGTGTGTGAGGCTTCTTGGTGGATGGGGGAAGGCACAGAGTATACCAATGAGGGAAGGGAAGGAATGAACTACAAGACCAGAATCGCTAAAGCAAATTGTTTCTCTTACCTCTAGCCTAATTCTCCTGGTGCCTGAACTGTAAGAGAAACTTATTTGGAGGTTGCATTGTGTTTTTTAACCACGAGAGCAAAAATTCAAACAGTAAAAGTTGACTTTGGAGTTTAATAGAAGAATGGAAGAAAATAAAGAAAACAAAGCTGATGGTACCAAGTTATTTTTCTGGTCAGCAGTTTTCCCTCACACCATCCCCCTCCAGGACTGGAGACTGATGGACTGGAATCTTTGGAGTGAACTTCCAAAGGGAGCACTCACTCATGAAACTGAGGGCAGACAAGCTGATGGGCACTAATTGTGCCTAGTGCTCCGGATTTTCTATAATCGTTGGTTGACTCTTCTTAGCACTGGAAACAGGATCCAGTAAAAATAAAATAAAAGGCTGAAATAAGTGAAGGGGGATAGAAGAACAGTTGTAGGGACCTTCAGGGATTTCCACTGCCCACAGCTATGGTTCTCACAGTGGTCTCCAGACCAGCAATACCATCATCACCCGGGAACTCATTGCACTAGCACACTCAGGCTGCCGTAGCAAAATACCATCGGCTGAGTGGCTTAAACAACAGACATTCTTTTCTTACAGTTCCGGAGGCTGTAAGTCCGAGATCAAGGTACTGGCCAGTTTGGTTTCTGGGGAGAGTGCTCTTTCTGACTCTTCCTCTTTTTATAAACCACCAATTCAGTCAGATTAGGAATCCAACCTTATAACCTCATTTAACCTTAATTATCTCCTAAAAGCCCTGTCTCAAATACGGTCACATTAGGGATTAGGACTTCAACGTGTGAATTTTGGGGGACACAATTCAGTCCAAAACACTCGTTACAAATGAAAATTCTGGAGCCCCACCTCAGACCTACTGAATCAGAAATTCAGGGAACGAAGCCCAGCAGTCTGTGTCTCATTAATCCCTCTGGGTTATTCGCAGGCACACTAAAGCCTGAGGTGAGAAGCACGGGCCTCCAGGGAAAATTCTCAGCATTGCATTTCATTTCCTCCACGGTTTCTCCCATTTGTACTTTCCAGCCTTATATCTTACTGTTTTTTGACACGAACTCTGCTTCTGCTAAACTACTTCTCACCGTGGCCTGAAAGATCATTCGTATTCTGTCCTCCAGACTCTTGTTTACTCTCACCAACCTCGAATTGTCTTTCAACCTCTTTAATGAAGCATCACTTCAACATCCCAGCCACAGTCATGTCTTCCTTCTCCAAATAGCAAAAGCATAATTGTCTGAACCAATCATTTTCATATTTTACAGATTTTACTTTCTTAGAGTTCATAGGTTATACTTGTCTGTAATTTTAGCACAAGGCTTTGCACATAAAAGCACTTAAATCTTCAAAACATTATAGACTGTCCTGCTTATAACTCTTTTCTGTGACTCCCTACAACACTGGCCCCAATACAACACTAATTTGGGGCATCAAGCAGTCCCTTGGTCTCTGACATAATGCCACTTCCAAAGTTGTTTAATAATAAAAAAACATCAATATACTATTTGCTCTTTATTAAGTCCTTAAGTGCATCAAGACTTATAACAGGCACTTAGTATATTCCCTGATCAAATTCTCACAATCACCCTGAAATGGGCATTATGATCCCTCTTTGACTGAAAGACACTGGAAACTGAGGCAGAGAAGTTCAAGGAACTCCCCCAAAGTCACATACCCGAGAAGCAGCAAGGCTGAAAAGTGTGAACATATGTTTCTCTGACTCAAAGCACATGCTCTACTTCTATGTTATACTATAGACGAAGAGATTTAGTTTGCTGTCAACATAATGAATTTACTGCCAAGAATCCCAGAGTGTATGGCTCTTGTGGTAAAGATACTTCCAATATACCCTTTGTAAACTATCTTCTTTACCCCCAACACACACACACACAAGTCCTGAAGCACTGCTAAAAGTAAGCCATCATGAAAAGAAAGAGCAGACTTCTTGAGACCAACAGATACTGTTAAATGACTACAGACAACAAACAGCTCTAAATTCTATCGCTATTCTATATGCTATTTACCTGCAGACAGCCTTCAGAATTCTTTCATCTCTATGTTAGAGACAACTGAAGAACTCAAAGGGAATTACTTGAAAGTTCACAAGGAGCTTTGATAAACTTTTGCCCAAAGCAAATACTGATAATTACACACTAGAAGCACTGACACACACACATACATGCATATAAAAATTTTAAATCGCTAAGTTAGAAACAATGGAATTTTTCTGAAAAAATGGTACTTCTTAGCTTCCTTCTCCAGAAAGAAAAAACAAGTGGTTATATTTTACTTTCACAGCTGCCCGTGCTTTGAAGACGGGACTGTTAAGATAATAAGCCACACCTGTTGGACTGTTTAGGTAATTCCAATCACCAGCTAAGATAGTAATTAAAAGTAACATTCCATTCTCAGCCTACCTGGGGTGTTCAACAACCTGGACATCTTGCAGAAATAGGAGATGTACTGCTCACAATACTCGGCACTGTTGGTGATGGCGCTGATCTGGTCCATGGAGGCGCTGTAAATGAGCTGTGTCACCGAGTATTTTTCTGGGTTGTAGCCCACCACCGTTGTCTGCATCTGCAAATCGTGAGACACTATGGTCCATACTTTGTCCTCTGTGGGGAGAAAAAAGCCACGACAATGGGTCATTAGTATGCACATGTATCTTCAAATGTCAGCAAATAAGTGAGCTATAATCTCACTGGTGTCTTCCCTGAACCGCTGTAGAACAGAGCTAAGGATAGTAGTACTTAAAGTAACCCCTACCCTTTCTCACACTTAAGTTCTGCTTATATAGACAGAGTAGAAAAGTAATATTTTTTATTAAAAACAAACGCAAGATACCTCCTGAAAATGAAACCAAATAGCCTGAGAATCTGGTTGATGCTCTAATATCTGCAGCATTGAATGTGAGGCCCATTGTGTTCCCGACTCTATAATCCCTCGCTCCTTCTGTAGAACAGTATTTGCTCCTTCCTAAAGGAACTACGTGCTCTCAAGCCTCTGGATCTTTGTACATGCTGTTTGCTCTAATCAGAATATGCATACTCATCTTGTCAACAAATATTCTTTTCTCCCTGACCTTTCAGTTATAATTAGACACTGCATGCTCTGTTACTGAAACGCTCTACACATGTGGAATGATGCAAATAAGTAATTATCTTGGTGTTTTGGACCCTGAAAATTTCAATATGTGAAAAGGAGAAGCATATATAAGATTGATGAGATTAAATTAAAATGCTATATAGTTCTGCATCTGAATTAGAAGCATCACTGTGAACCCAGGATGATGTTATCCTTTTTAAAATGTAGATATATGTCTTAGCTCTGTCCACTGAAAAAGTTCCCAAACAAGGACCAACCTCTGGCACCAGACTGTCATTACTCAATACCATATTCCATTAAGAGAAAACTAAGCTCCTGGAGAAGTGGCTGATTCAGGGCTGGAAATGTATAAGAGGAGCCTGGAACATATTGTCACTTCAGAAACAAACTACTGGAAACAGAGAGTGGTTCAAAAAATCCCAGGGCCAAAGAAGGATGATTTTAATTAACATCAATAAGAATTTCCTGCAATACATTAAAATACAGCGAGTATATTTTTTTTTTTTCCTTAGGCAGAAGATGATTTTTTTTTTTTAACATCTTTATTGGGGTATAATTGCTTTACAATGGTGTGTTAGTTTCTGCTTTATAACAAAGTGAATCAGCTATACATATACATATGTTCCCATATGTCTTCCCTCTTGCGTCTCCCTCCCTCCCACTCTCCCCATCCCACACTTCCAGGCTGTCACAAAGCACCGAGCTAATATCCCTGTGCCTTGCGGCTGCTTCCCCCCAGCTATCTACCTTACTACGTTTGTTAGTGTGTATATGTCCATGACTCTCTCTCGCCCTGTCAAAACTCACCCTTCCCCCTCCCCATATCCTCAAGTCCGTTCTCCAGTAGGTCTGCGTCTTTATTCCTATCTTACCCCTAGGTTCTTCATGACATTTTTTCCCCTTAAATTCCATATATATGTGTTAGCATACGGTATTTGTCTTTTTCTTTCTGACTTACTTCACTCTGTATGACAGACTCTAGGTCTATCCATCTCATTACAAATAGCTCAACTTCATTTCTTTTTAAGGCTGAGTAATATTCCATTGTGTATATGTGCCACATCTTCTTTATCCATTCATCCGATGATGGGCGCTTAGGTTGTTTCCATGTCCTGGCTATTGTAAATAGAGCTGCAATGAACATTTTGGTACATGACTCTTTTTGAATTTTGGTTTTCTCAGGGTATATGCCAAGTAGTGGGATTGCTGGGTCATATGGTAATTCTATTTGTAGTTTTTTAAGGAACCTCCATACTGTTCTCCACAGTGGCTGAACCAATTCACATTCCCACCAGCAGTGCAAGAGTGTCCCCTTTTCTCCACACCCTCTCCAGCATTTATTGTTTCTAGATTTTTTGATGATG
Organism: Phocoena sinus; assembly: GCF_008692025.1. Lineage (NCBI taxonomy): Eukaryota > Metazoa > Chordata > Mammalia > Artiodactyla > Phocoenidae > Phocoena > Phocoena sinus. The sequence goes on from NC_045771.1 coordinate 8,216,996, forward strand.
GCCATTCTGACTGGTGTGAGATGATATCTCATTGTAGTTTTGATTTGCATTTCTCTAATGATTAATGATGTTGAGCATTCTTTCATGTGTTTGTTGGCATTCTGTATATCTTCTTTGGAGAAATGTCTATTTAGGTCTTCTGCCCATTTTTGGATGGGGTTGTTTGTTTTTTTGTTATTGAGCTGCATGAGCTGCTTGTAAATTTTGGAGATTAATCCTTTGTCATTGCTTCATTTGCAAATGTTTTCTCCCATTCTGAGGGTTGTCTTTTGGTCTTGGTTATGGTTTCCTTTGCTGTGCAAAAGCTTTGAAGTTTCATTAAGTCCCATTTGTTTATTTTTGTTTTTATTTCCATTACTCTAGGAGGTGGGTCAGAAAGGATCTTGCTGTGATTTATGTCATAGAGTGTTCTTCCTATGTTTTCTTCTAAGAGTTTGATAGTTTCTGGCCTTACATTTAGGTCTTTAATCCATTTTGAGCTTATTTTTGTGTATGGTGTTAGGGAGTGATCTAATCTCATACTTTTACATGTACCTGTCCAGTTTTCCCAGCACCATTTATTGAAGAGGCTGTCCTTTCTCCACTGTACATTCCTGCCTCCTTTATCAAAGATAAGGTGTCCATATGTGCGTGGGTTTATCTCTGGGCTTTCTATCCTGTTCCACTGATCTATCTTTCTGTTTTTGTGCCAGTACCATACTGTCTTGATTACTGTTGCTTTGTAATATAGTCTAAAGTCAGGGAGCCTTATTCCTCCAGCTCCTTTTTTCATTCTCAAGATTGCTTTGGCTATTCGGGGTCTTTTGTGTTTCCATACAAATTGCGAAATTTTTTGTTCTAGTTCTGTGAAAAATGCCAGTGGTAGTTTGATAGGGATTGCATTGAATCTGTAGATTGCTTTGGGTAGTAGAGTCATTTTCACAATGTTGATTCTTCCCATCCAAGAACATGGTATATCTCTCCATCTATTTGTATCATCTTTAATTTCTTTCATCAGTGTCTTATAATTTTCTGCATACAGGTCTTTCGTATCCTTAGGTAGGTTTATTCCTAGATATTTTATTCTTTTTGTTGCAATGGTAAATGGGAGTGTTTTCTTGATTTCACTTTCAGATTTTTCATCATTAGTATATAGGAATGCCAGAGATTTCTGTGCATTAATTTTGTATCCTGCTACTTTACCAAATTCATTGATTAGCTCTAGTAGTTTTCTGGTAGCATCTTTAGGATTCTCTATGTATAGTATCATGTCATCTGCAAACAGTGACAGCTTTACTTCTTCTTTTCCGATTTGGATTCCTTTTATTTCCTTTTCTTCTCTGATTGCTGTGGCTAAAACTTCCAAAACTATGTTGAATAAGAGTGGTGAGAGTGGGCAACCTTGTCTTGTTCCTGATCTTAGTGGAAATGCTTTCAGTTTTTCACCATTGAGGATGATGTTTGCTGTGGGCTTGTCATATATGGCTTTTATTATGTTTAGGAAAGTTCCCTCTATGCCTACTTTCTGGAGGGTTTTTATCATAAATGGGTGTTGAATTTTGTCGAAAGCTTTCTCTGCATCTATTGAGATGATCATATGGTTTTTCTCCTTCAATTTGTTAATATGGTTTATCACATTGATAGATTTGCATATATTGAAGAATCCTTGCATTCCTGGAATAAACCCCACTTGATCATGGTGTATGATCCTTTTAATGTGCTTTTGGATTCTGTTTGCTAGTATTTTGTTGAGGATTTTTGCATCTATGTTCATCAGTGATATTGGCCTGTAGTTTTCTTTCTTTGTGACATCCTTGTCTGGTTTTGGTATCAAGGTGATGGTGGCTTCGTAGAAGGAATTTGGGAGTGTTCCTCCCTCTGCTATATTTTGGAAGAGTTTGAGAAGGATAGGTGTTAGCTCTTCTCTAAACGTTTGATAGAATTCACCTGTGAAGCCATCTGGTCCTGGGCTTTTGTTTGTTGGAAGGTTTTTAATCACAGTTTCAATTTCAGTGCTTGTGATTGGTCTGTTCATATTTTCTATTTCTTCCTGATTCAGTCTTGGCAGGTTGTGCATTTCTAAGAATTTGTCCATTTCTTCCAGATTGTCCATTTTATTGGCATAGAGTTGCTTGTAGTAATCTCTCATGATTTTTTTTATTTCTGCAGTGTCAGTTGTTACTTCTCCTTTTTCATTTCTAATTCTATTGATTTGAGTCTTCTCCCTTTTTTTCTTGATGAGTCTGGCTAGTGGTTTATCTATTTTGTTTATCTTCTCAAAGAACCAGCTTTTAGTTTTATTGATCTTTGCTATTGTTTCCTTCATTTCTTTTTCATTTATTTCTGATCTGATTTTTATGATTTCTTTCCTTCTGCTAGCTTTGGGGTTTTTTTGTTCTTCTTTCTCTAATTGCTTGAGGTGCAAGGTTAGGTTGTTTATTCGAGATGTTTCCTGCTTCTTAAGGTGGGCTTGTATTGCTATAAACTTCCCCCTTAGAACTGCTTTTGCTGCATCCCATAGGTTTTGGGTCGTTGTGTCTCCATTGTCATTTGTTTCTAGGTATGTTTTTATTTCCTCTTTGATTTCTTCAGTGATCACTTCATTATTAAGTAGTGTATTGTTTAGCCTCCATGTGTTTGTATTTTTTACAGATCTTTTCCTGTAATTGATATCTAGTCTCATGGCGTTGTGGTCGGAAAAGATACTTGATACAATTTCAGTTTTCTTAAATTTACCAAGGCTTGATTTGTGACCCAAGATATGATCTATCCTGGAGAATGTTCCATGAGCACTTGAGAAAAATGTGTATTCTGTTGTTTTTGGATGGAGTGTCCTATAAATATCAATTAAGTCCATCTTGTTTAATGTATCATTTAAAGCTTGTGTTTCCTTATTTATTTTCATTTTGGATGATCTGTCCATGGGTGAAAGTGGGGTGTTAAAGTCCCCTACTATGAATGTGTTACTGTTGATCTCCCCTTTTATGGTTGTTAGTATTTGCCTTATGTATTGAGGTGCTCCTATGTTGGGTGCATAAATATTTACAATTGTTATATCTTCTTCTTGGATCGATCCCTTGATCATTATGTAGTGTCCTTCTTTGTCCCTTTTAATAGTCCTTATTTTAAAGTCTATTTTGTCTGATATGAGAATTGCTACTCCAGCTTTCTTTTGCTTTCCATTTGCATGGAATATCTTTTTCCATCCCCTTACTTTCAGTCTGTATGTGTCTCTAGTTCTGAAGTGGGTCTCTTGTAGACAGCATATATAAGGGTCTTGTTTTTGTATCCATTCAGCCAATCTGTGTCTTTTGGTGGGAGCATTTAGTCCATTTACATTTAAGGTAATTATTGATATGTATGTTCCTATTTCCATTTTATATATTGTTTTGGGTTCGCTACTATAGGTCATTTCCTTCTCTTGTGTTTCGTGTCTAGAGAAGTTCCTTTAGCATTTGTTGTAAAGCTGGTTTGGTGGTGCTGAACTCTCTCAGCTTTTGCTTGTCTGTAAAGGTTTTAATTTCTCCATCAAATGTGAATGAGATCCTTGCTGGGTAGAGTAGTCTTGGTTGCAGGCTATTCTCCTTCATCACTTTCAGTATGTCCTGCCACTCCCTTCTGGCTTGTAGGGTTTCTGCTGAGAGATCAGCTGTTAACCTTATGGGGATTCCCTTGTGTGTTATTTGTTGTTTTTCCCTTGCTGCTTTTAATATGCTTTCTTTGTATTTAATTTTTGACAGTTTGATTAATATGTGTCTTGGCGTGTTTCTCCTTGTATTTATCCTGTATGGGACTCTCTGTGCTTCCTGGACTTGATTAACTATTTCCTTTCCCATATTAGGGAAGTTTTCAACTATAATCTCTTCAAATATTTTCTCAGTCCCTTTCTTTCTTTCTTCTTCTTCTGGAACCCCTATAATTCGAATGTTGGTGCGTTTCATGTTGTCCCAGAGGTCTCTGAGACTGTCCTCAGTTCTTTTCATTCTTTTTTCTTTATTCTGCTCTGCAGTAGTTATTTCCACTACTTTATCTTCCAGGTCACTTATCCGTTCTTCTGCCTCAGTTATTCTGCTATTGATCCTATCTAGAGTGATTTTAATTTCATTTATTGCATTGTTCATTGTTGCTTGTTTCATCTTTAGTTCTTGTAGGTCCTTGTTAACTGTTTCTTGCATTTTGTCCATTCTACTTCCAAGATTTCGGATCATCCTTACTATCATTATTCTGAATTCTTTTTCAGGTAGATTGCCTATTTCCTCTTCATTTGTTAGGTCTGGTGGGTTTTTATCTTGCTCCTTCATCTGCTGTGTGTTTTTCTGTCTTCTCATTTTGCTTATCTTACTGTGTTTGGGGTCTCCTTTTTGCCGGCTGCACGTTCGTAGTTCCCGTTGTTTTTGATGTCTGTCTCCAGTGGCTAAGGTTGTTTCAGTGGGTTGTGTAGGCTTCCTGGTGGAGGGGACTAGTGCCTGTGTTGTGCTGGATGAGGCTGGATCTTGTCTCTCTAGTGGGCAGGTTCACGTCTGGTGGTGTGTTTTGGGGTGTCTGTGGCCTTATTATGATTTTAGGCAGCCTCTCTGCTAATGGGTGGGGTTGTGTTCTTGTTTTGCTAGTTGTTTGGCATAGGTTGTCCAGCACTGTGGCTTGCTGGTCGTTGAGTGAAGCTGGGTGCTGGTGTTAAGATGGAGGTCTCTGGGATATTTCCACCGTTTAATATTATGTGGAGCTGGGAGGTCTCTTGTTGACCAGTGTCCTGAAGTTGGCTCTCCTACCTCAGAGGCAGAGCCCTGACTCCTGGCTGGAGCACCAAGAGCCTTTCATCCACACAGCTCAGAATAAAAGGGAGAAAAAGTAGGGAGAAGTAGTAGAAGTATGAGTAAAGAAAGAAGGAAAGGAGGAAAGGAAGGAAGGAAGAAAGAAGCAAAGAAGGAAAGAAAGGAGGGAGGGAGGGAGGGAGGAAGGAAGGAAGGAGGGAAAGAAGGAAAAAAGACAGAAAGAAAGATGATACAGTAAAAATAAAATAAAGTATAATATAGTTATTGAATTAAAAAATATTTAGAAAAAAAAAAAAGGGCCGGATAGAACCTTAGGACAAATGTTGGAAGCAAAGCTATACAGAGAAAATCTTACACAGAAGCATACACATACACCTTCACAAAAAGAGGTAAAGGGGGAAAAATCATAAATCCTGCTCCCTGAGACCACCTCCTCAATTTGGGGTGATTCGTTGTCTAAAGGAGGGAAGGAAGGAAGGAAAGAAAGAAAGAACGAAGGTAAAGTATAATAAAGTTATTACAATTAAACTTAATTATTAAGAAAAAGAATTTTTAAAAAAAAGTCATGGACGGATAGAGCCCTAGGACAAATGGTGGAAGCAAGAGTATACAGACAAGATCTCACACAGAAGCATACACGTACACATTCACAAAAAGAGGAAAAGGGAAAAAAATCATAGATCTCGCTCCTAAAGTCCACCTCTTCAATTTGGGATCATTCCTTGTCTATTCAGGTATTCCACAGATGCAGGGTATATCAAGTTGATTGTGGAGCTTTAATCCGCTGCTTCTGTGGCTGCTGGGAGAGATTTCCCTTTCTCTTCTTTGTTCTCACAGCTCACAGGAGCTCAGCTTTGGATTTGGCCCTGCCTCTGCGTGTAGGTCGCTGGAGGGCGTCTGTTTTTTCGCTCAGACAGGACGGGGTTAAAGGAGCCGCTGATTCGGGGCCTCTGGCTCACTCAGGCCGCCAGCGAGTATATTTAACTCCATGAGTTTGTACAAAAAAAAGAAATGTCTAATTTTGGAAGATGCTAGGTAACTAACTCATTACTTTGAATATTGGCAAATAGAGGCAAAGAATCCAGCATTTAGTCTACCTTAGCTATATGAAGTGTAATGTAACTAAATACTTTCTTTATGGAAATATTTCAGCTCATAAATGAAGGCTAAATGATAAATGTTTTAACTTCTAACAAGTTAGTAGGATCTGAGTAGGATTATTCATGGTTGCTAATATAACAAGTAAAACCGGAGGAGACGTGCGTCCTGGGGATCAGGAGGGGCGGGCAAGAACACAGGCCTACCTGTGGAGGGGTGTGGACAAAACTCAGAGGTGAATTTCACCAAGCTTACAGACCTACCTGCCAACTTCTAGAAAATACAGGGGAAAGGGGAACATGTTAAATGTCACCAAAGGGAAACAGCGAAATCCACGCTGTGGAAAACTGTATACATTATACAATCTAGTTTTTCAACAGGTGAGTGATAAATAACAAAGGAAGCGAGAGAGACACACACACAGGAGAGAGACAGACAGAGAGACAGAGAGCTTTCGATTAAGAGAGATGAGAGATGTCCTGAACTTGCCCCTCCTGAGGTCTTCCTATTTCAGGAAATGGCAACTCCACTCGTCCAGTTCTAGGACAAAAGCCTTGGAGTCGCTCTCAACTCTTCCCTTTCTTCCACCTCCTCCTGCAGCCTGTCAGTGACCCCCGCCTGCTCTACCTTCAATAATTATTCCGAATCAGGGCACGCCTCACCCCAACCCCCGCCACTGCTCTGGTCAAAGCCCCAGGGCCGCTCGCCTGCATCCCACAGTAACCTCTAACCAGTCCCCTCTTTCCACCCTTGCACCCTCACGCCTACCTTCAACACATCAACCAGGCTGAGGTTTTCGAGCACAAGTCAGATTTTGACACAGCTCAGGGTCCTCACATGGCACCCGGTCTCGTTCACAGACAAAGTCTAGTTCTTAGAATAGTGAAAGGCCCTCTGAGATCCGGCTCTTCCTTGCCGCCCTACTAATCTCCCCCTTGCTCCTTTGGCTCTGCCTCCTTGGAGACTCGCACTTGCTCTTTCCTGCATCTAGAGCGGTCTTTCCTCAAGCCCACTCTTTCTCCAGATCTGAGCTCCAGTGACAACCTTCCCTTCCCGAGTCCCACCCCACCACAGATGCTCTCCATCTACAACAGATAATTGTTTTTCCAGTTTTATCTTTGGCCTGATCAGAACTGCCTTCCTTTAGCTCCTCTGATACAGCAAGAAAAGCTACAATATATTTTGGTAATTCTGTCACTTTCTGACATGATTCTGAAAACAAACTGATTGTCATGTATATCCAGACCTTCAGATTTACCTTCACCTAATTAAAAATTCATTAATTGAATTAGGTTACTTCTATCACTTTTCTGTTACAATAAGTCTATGGCATAGAATTCTCAAATGTTTGACACCACTTACTTTTTCCTCCCTCCCTCCTTCCTCTCTTCTTTCTTTCCCTCCCTCCCTTCCTTCCTTCTTCGTTTCTTTCTCTTTTTCTTTCTTTTTCTCTCTTTTTTTTAAAACAAATCCTTACCAAGAGCCTTGTCCTGTAGCACTGTTCCAGACCTCTCTTTCTTTAACTTTTGATGGAACAGCATTCTAATCTGACCCTCCTTTAAATATCATAAACCCCTTTTTATATATACAAAATAGGTTAATAAAGGCAAACACTAATTAAGCAAGTAAAACAAAATGATCACCAATTATGGTCTCTGTCAATAACTTTAAAAAGACTAACCAATTTGTTAATGTTGATGAATCTCTTAACATTTTGGTCCTGGTGACTTCTTGACCCTAAACTCTAGTTCCAGCCATCTCAGCACACACATTTCATCATCAAAACCCTCCCTGTACATTATATCTTTATATTTGTTTTATACTCCACTCATTCATTCAACAAATATTATCATGTACCTACTTACTATATGACCAGTACAGATCTAGGCACCATGGAAACCACAGCAAAAAAAAAAGCATTCATAAATTTTTGCAGCTTACATTCTTACATTCTAGTGGAGAAAAGAAAACAGATAATAAGCAAAATTAAAAGAATACATATATATATATATAGTTAGCCAGTGATAATGGTGAGGAGGAAAACTAAATCAGGGAAGGGAAGAATAGGCTGTGTGTATGGGGATTGCATTTTTAAACACAGAGGAATCCATAAAAGCCTTGAGAAAGTGACATTTCAATAAATAAGGTAGCTATCCAGCAAGCCATGTAGATGTCTGGGGAAAAGTATTCCAGACAGAGGGAATGAAAATGCAAATGTTCTAAATCTGGAATATTCTGGATGTCCTTCAGGTATACAAGAAAGCCAGTGAGTGACGGAAGGGGAGAGGAGCAGAAGTTGAAGACGGAAATGTAATGAGAATGAGTGGATTGTGACCTTACAGTGAGATGGAAAGCCACTGGCTTTGGAAGGTTTGGAGCAAGTGAAAGTAGTTTGCTTTAACTTAATCTTTGACATACCATTCTTTGCTGCAATAAAATTATACTTCAGAGGGGTTTGAAAAATAATATATATATATATTTCTTTATAAAGATTTAAAACTTTCTACAGTGTCATGGCATTATAAAAGGTAATATATAAGCTCTATTTTGATAGCATAAAACAATTACTGTTGATGCATCTTACAAATTATTTGTTAATGCTTGCATATTACACACTGTGATGGTTCCTTTGGAGCTATTAAATCTTTTTTTTTTTTTAAACATCTTTATTGGGGTATAATTGCTTTACAATGGTGTGTTAGTTTCTGCTTTATAACAAAGTGAATCAGCTATACATATACATATGTTCCCATATGTCTTCCCTCTTGCGTCTCCCTCCCTCCCACTCTCCCCATCCCACCCCTCCAGGCTGTCACAAAGCACCGAGCTAATATCCCTGTGCCTTGCGGCTGCTTCCCCCAGCTATCTACCTTACTACGTTTGTTAGTGTGTATATGTCCATGACTCTCTCTCGCCCTGTCAAAACTCACCCTTCCCCCTCCCCATATCCTCAAGTCCGTTCTCCAGTAGGTCTGCGTCTTTATTCCTGTCTTACCCCTAGGTTCTTCATGACATTTTTTTTTTCCTTAAATTCCATGTATATGTGTTAGCATACGGTATTTGTCTTTTTCTTTCTGACTTACTTCACTCTGTATGACTGACTCTAGGTCTATCCATCTCATTACAAATAGCTCAACTTCATTTCTTTTTAAGGCTGAGTAATATTCCATTGTGTATATGTGCCACATCTTCTTTATCCATTCATCCGATGATGGGCACTTAGGTTGTTTCCATCTCCGGGCTATTGTAAATAGAGCTGCAATGAACATTTTGGTACATGACTCTTTTTGAATTTTGGTTTTCTCAGGGGATATGCCCAGTAGTGGGATTGCTGGGTCATATGGTAATTCTATTTGTAGTTTTTTAAGGAACCTCCATACTGTTCTCCATAGTGGCTGAAGCTATTAAATCTTAAATGACAAATGGATATTAACAATTTTGCAGATATCCAGCATCTAGAAGAAAGTTATGCTATATAGATTTTTCTTCACTAGTATCATAAGTGGAAAAATTAAAAATTTTATTCCCATATTCACAGTGTGTTTATATAGCATGTATTGTAAGATATGTGTGTAATGCAAATAAAAACTAATGTGTATGGAAACTTCTAATTTCTGCCACTGTCTGTTTTCATGAAGAAGCAATTGATAAGCTAGTGTATTTCAAATATTCTTTTTAGATTAGTGTGTTATGAAAACGGCCTTTGTGATTACTTAGTGCTTAGTATCTGTCGCATCATGCAATTACATATTTAAAAACTGTCACCTTGTACGTTGTTTTAAATATAGCTAATTTAATGATATGTTTCAAATACTGGGGTACATCTGGAACATACTGTGGGAATACATCCCTCTCCTTGGCATTTACAGGGTCCTCAAGATTACCCAGTTTAGTTGTGTTGACATATGTACATTAGAAAGGTCGCTCTGCTACCTGTATCAGTGACCCCATATCCTTATCCTAACTGTAATTCTCAGGTAATTCACTTCATGAGAACTCAATTCCTGGCACAGTTGGAGTTATGACCAGGGCCCGATAAAGCCAGGAAATGACCAGTGAAGAAGGCAAAGAATTACTCCTCCCAGAATACAACCAGTTTCTTCATCATACATATGGCTGTTCTTTGACTCTTTTCCATGTTATTTATCCATATATAATCTGAAGTTCACAGTACAGAGCAGGTCTTTATACAGCACATTTTAATTAAAGTCCAATCTGAGCTAAATCGAGTGGAAAAAAATTTTGTGTCCCATACATCTGAATATGCATCTAAGTGTTTCTGATTTTCAAGCAGCATCATGGTTCTGGTTATTGACCAATTTGTCAATCTGGGAGCTTTTTACACCTTTATTCAAATTAACTCTGAAATGATCTTTAAAATTAAGGGAATATTATATTATAAATTACCTAAACTTAAAATGGCGTATAAAGCTTGTTAGGTGGGCCTCGGCAACATCTCCTTGTGGTCCAAATCCCTGAGCAGCCCTATTACCTATTACAGTAATTCTACAGGAATGACGCTGGGTCTCTCACTCTGAGAGTAACACAACTGGAACTGAACTATAATACATGCCTCACCTAAGATTTTCCATATTGCATGTAAAACTTGGCCTGCTGCATAAAACTAGTGAATTCAATTTTGTATATCCTTAAATTTCTTCTCTATCTCATAAACTGCATTCTGATAACTAGGTTTGTGGTTTTCTTTGAGCATAGAAGTCTTAATAGTTATTATCCTGATTCAGTAAATCAACAACTGAACCTCAACTATGAGGAAGATATGAGCAAGGATCGCCAATGAAACACTATAGCATCAATAAGAATTGCTTACATGTTTGTAGCCTTACAGGAGAACACAGCCAAGGGAAGAAGCCTACCATTTAAAAGAAACCATGTTCTCATGTAAAAAATTTTGAGTTCTACATAGCATCAAGATAATGTCATTTTAGAGAGCATCCATTTTGAATCTCTTCAATTAGAGATTAAGAAACCAAGTGTAATAGAGTTACCACATGATCCTGCAATCCCACTCCTGGGCATATATCCTAGTTCAAAAAGATACATGCACCCCAATGTTCACAGCAGCACTACTTACCATAGCCAAGACATGGAAACAACCTAAGTGTGCATCAATGAATGGCTAAAGAAGATTTTATATATATATTATAAAATGATATATATATAAAATGGAATATTAGCCATAAAAAGAATGAAATATTGTCATTTGCAACAATATGGATGGACCTAGAGATTATCATACTAAGTGAAGTGAGTCAGAGAAAGACAAGTATCACATGATATCACTTATATGTGGAATCTAAAAAAAATACAAATGAACTAATTTACAAACAGAAACAGTCTCACAGACACAGAAAACAAACTTTCTCAAAGGGGAAAGGGTGGGGGAAGGGATAAATTAGGAGCATGGGATTAACAGATGCACTACTACATATAAAATATACAACAAGGATTTACTGTATAGCACAGGGAACTATATTCAATATCTTATAATAACCAATAATGGAAGAGAATCTGAAAAAGAATATATATATATGAATCACTTTGCTGTACACCTGAAACTAACACAATATTGTAAATCAACTATACTTCAATTAAAAAAAAAAGTGTCAGAAGTGATAAGTGGCTTGACCAAATGAATACGAAAAGTTAGTGGCAAAATAATGGAAACTTTGTCCCCTAATTCTGGATTTAGTGCTCTTTTCACTACACATGTCTTTGACCCAGTGGTGATATGCCTGGTGACATGTCAAAATATTTATTGTCTTCCCCACAGCACCCCACTAATTTTCAGGGGGCAGGGGAATATAGACACCATTTTAGACTTTTTAAATATTATTTTAAATTACAATATACAAGTTATTACATCAAGAAAAATGTCATAAAATCATGAATACATTCATAAACCATTACTGAGTTTTTTATCTGTTTCAGCACGATGTTAGGTTCTGGAAGTACAAGGATGAAAAAGACTTGAGTTCCTGTCCTCAACAAGCCTGTAGTCCAATGGAGGGGAGAAAACATTAAGCTTGAAATTGCAAATTGCGAACAGGTGCTAAAACAGATATATGCACAGGGTCTTGTGAGTTCACATGGAAAGTCTGTATAACCCAGCTTTAGACAGCCATAAGTGACCCAAGAGGACATGGCATTTTCAGTGAATGATGAAGGTTAAATAGGGATGAGCCATATGAAGATGGTGATAAAAGCAGTTTCATTCTTCTTATAGCTTAGACCAAATACCTTGGAGACAAAACGTTCAGTAAATGGGATCTGGATCAACTGGAAATTGAAGGGTCTGGAATGGTGAAGTATAAGATTGCAGTCATAACAATTGCATATGGGTTGAAAGTTCTAGTAGATCATCACGGTGTAGGTGTTGAAATGCTGTGGAGATGGACGATTAATTTATATTTTAAAAAATATTTCTCCAAAGGCATATAGGACAAGCCCACAGCTAACATCATACTCAACAGGGAACAGCTGAAAGCTTTGCCTCTCAAAATCTGGAACAAGTCAAGGGGAATATGATTAGGGATATACCTAGGCTTTAATTTGATATTTGATGTTATATTTCTTAATCTAGGTGTTGTATACAAACTAGAAATACTTCATATTGAAACAATTAACAGGTACCTTATTTCAGTTAAACTTTATATGAATTCCAGATTTGCAACAGTAATAGTCTAGGAAATACTGGTCATTTTACATGAGCTATGTGTGCTTTACTGCATAAGTCACAGAACAATTTCTTATATAGTTGCTTACCCAAAGTATTAAATAATTCTACAAACTATGTTAGGTTATAATGATGGTAGGCTATGATGGTTTTTTGTTTCTGTTTCATTTTTTAGTCATTTGTCAGAGGATCTATTTGAAAATTTCATCAGTCTTCCAGGCAGTTAAGTTTAAAGACCATTAATTTTATAGACCATTATTTTGTTTAGAAGGTTTTCTCAATAGTTATGATCCTACTGACACAATTTAACTTATTAGAAATTTTTGGTGTCATGTTTTTCTCCCCCCAAATACATTTTGTGTGAGCATTACAAGCATCTCTGTAACCTAGACCCTAATATCATAGAGGTCATTTCACCGTGGTGGGCTTCGATGGTTTAAGCCACGCCATAATGCCTGCTATGTATGCAGCTCAGGTGGCATAAGCAGCTTTAATCACGTGTAGAGAAATAAGGTATATAAAGCAGACGGAACCCCTGCAGGAAGCACCGAGGAAATGAACTAAAAGTACAGATGATGTTCTGCAGGTGGTGGAAAATGTTAATTATTTTTATGCTCACAATTCCAGCTCAAAAATGGAGTGTTGTGAGCAAGTATAAATAATGGTGGATCATTCATACCCACCTGAAGAACAATTTGGAGCCTATGTATATCGTTTTTCAAGGAAGACATTAGCTATTTTCTGGGAAGAAGAATATTTGTTAATGTTTTTGTTCCACTGTAGAGATGTTAACATTCTTTTACAATACAGCTAGAGTTACTGACTGCATTTATATGAATACTTAGACAAGCTAATCTTCCCTTTCCTTTTTCTCTCACACTGCTAGAGATGTAGTTGGTGTGTATTTGATAGTCGGGAGTTCATCTCTGTGGCAATAAGAAGATTTCTATCCTGTGTAGCAAGGAAATGTTACTCTTCAATTTGTGTTGCTTATAATGGTAATTAGATTTTGATCTGAGTTCAAACTTGGATACTAGGTAAACGTCATCTTGGATCAATGACTGACCATTTCTGTGGACCTTTCAAGATAACACTTACTTCCTATTATTTAAAAACACCTTAAAACATATTGCACACACTTGGTTAAAAAAAAATCACTTCAAGTATTTACCACACTGACCTAGCTGTAGTTCAGATATGCCAGGCACTTATGCTTTAAGGCTTCTGCATGGCTGTTTCCTCTGCCTAGAGGAATTTTTCCAGATGGTCTCAAGGCTAACTCCCTCGCCTCCATTAGTCTTGATTCAAATGGCATGTTCTCATTGAGGTCTGTGAAGTCTATCTTATTTAAACTTACAGCCCACTCTGTCCCTTCCCTTCTCTACACCCAAAGCACATACGTATGGCCTTTGAACATAGTATACAATTTACGTGTTTGTTATTTTTATCGTCTGCCTCCCTACCCCACCTTCCTCATAGTCTATAAACTTCAATATATCAGTGAATTTTTAAAATAAATTTTGTTTACTCATGAATCTTAAATTCTTAGAATAGTACCTAGGAGTCTGCAGAAGTTCATAAATATTGTGCTAATAATATACCTTAACCCTTTCTTCACTTAGTTTCCAACAAATCTCTATCACAATCATCATCAGTGATTTGATGGTATTTTGTAGTATGTACCCATTTGATATATACTAACAAATGTAAAATAGATAGCTAGTGAGAAGCAGCCGCATAGCACAGGGAGATCAGCTCAGTGCTTTGTGACCACCTAGAGGGGTGGGATAGGGAGGGTGGGAGGGAGACGCAAGAGGGAGGAGATATGGATATATATGTATATGTATAGCTGATTCACTTTGTTATAAATATAAAGCAGAAACTAACACACCATTGTAAGCAATTATACTCCAATAAAGATGTTAAAAGAAAAAAAAGAAATACAGTTTATGGGCTTATAGATCCCATCAGATAGTTCTACAATTTATTAAGCTTCAAAAAAAAACAAACATTTAGAAAGTCTTTACAGATGGAACAAAGTGATATTTGAAATTATAAAATCCTGGTACTGTACTTGCAGTATTTACAAGATTTTTTAAATCTTGTAAACTGCAAGGATTTTTTTAAAGAGCAACATGATAATACAGCCAAGATGCAATAAGCTTCTTAAAACCACCGTCATTTTCTTTCTGGGTTGAACAGTAAGATAATAATCATTCTGTGCTAAGTGTGTGCACATCTCCTTACACAGCAAGACATCCTGAACATAGGAGTTTCATTCATCAACAACTTGCTTTATTCCAAGCACTGTTCTAGGTCCTGAGCGCATGAAGGCAAATAACACGTGTGGCACGCCACCAAAGAGTTAGTGGGAAGAAGGTACACAAAATAAGTAATTACTGTACAACCTGAAAAAATAACTTACTTTTCAAGCAACTGCCAGAATCACCCAAGTAATGAGATTTAGCATATAAATCATAAACCCACTTACAACCTACATCACATCCTTTAACATATGTAACACAATCTTTAAAATTCTCTGCTATTCTATTTATATATTTTTTTATTGTTGGGAGATTTTATTTTGCTGGCACTTAGTTTAAACCTAAGCTGTATCAGGCTAACTTGAGAAATTATATTCTTCCTGAAGCTTCTATCCAAAAAGATGTAGCAGAAAACACACAACTGAGAATGACAGTTTGATTCGCTATTAACAGGATAGAATCTCATAAGATGGCCCTTCCTTTCATGTTGACCCTAGCTCACATTACTGTCTGCTCCTGAAACTTGAAAAGATCAAATACATCCCAGCAATTTACATTTTGGGGGCACTAAGGGCTGTGGTTTAGGCGATATCCCATCAGAAAGTTTGTGGTAACAGAAGCGAACTCACAGACATAGAAAATAAATTTATGGTTACAAAAGGGGAAGTGAGGGGGGGATAAATTAGGAGTCTGGAATTAGCAGATACAAACTACTATATATAAAATAGATAAACAACAAGGTCCTATTGTATAGCACAGGGAACTATATTGAATATCCTGTAATAAACCATAATGGAAAAGAATATGTAAAAGAATATATATGTACATGTATACATGTACATATATATAATATAT
Source organism: Phocoena sinus (assembly GCF_008692025.1). Taxonomy (NCBI): domain Eukaryota; kingdom Metazoa; phylum Chordata; class Mammalia; order Artiodactyla; family Phocoenidae; genus Phocoena; species Phocoena sinus. The sequence continues at coordinate 8,232,661 of NC_045771.1, forward strand.
AAAACTGAATCTGTTTGCTGTACACCAGAAACCAACACAATATTGTAAATCAACTATACTTCAATAAAAAAAGAAAGTTTATGGCCCTTTTCCCTCCTTTCAACCCAAGCACCAGGCTTAAACATAATTTTTTTTGATAATACAGATAATATTTATCACCTTGGAAGAAAATCCCCAAGTAATCAACTCCTCTGAGTATTTAATTTTCCCCATTAACTCAGTTTCTATTCACTGAAGCAGCCCTATTGTGAGGAACATTAGCACGACAGTCTGACAGATTAAGTTCCTCCATGAGAATAATTAGCTAGAAATAAATTTTTAGGGAAAGAAAATCCTTAAGATAGCAGAATTAACATATTCAAAGGACCTAAAACTGGTGTTCTCACTTTAATTTTAACAGAAGTACAAATGTATTAGGTGATTTCTCTTTTTTAAAAAAAATGATTCTCTGAGAAACTAAAATATTAAAGCTCCTCTAAACCCAGCAAATTCTCCCCCACTGCCAAGAACACTCCCACCTGCCCTGGCTCTGAGTCCATCAAGTCTCAGCTTTTAAGTACTTTGCTAGAAAATATCACCCACTTCCCAAGCCCCAATATCAGATCAAGTTCAGATTAGATATCCATCCATCTCCATCTGCCTCCCTAACAATCCATGTTTACCATTGGGTTTGCATTTCTCATATCGTATTTGGAACATATTTGTTGCAACCACAACTCTGCTGTCCCTGAGGCAGAGTTGGATACAACTGTCATTGCTGAATCCTTATTGCCTAACCGAGTACCTGGTGTAGGTGCTCAAGTGCTCAATAAACACTTGCTGAACTAATGAAGTGGCACAGAGCTCGACACTAGGCTCCAGAAGCAGACGCAGCTGAAGGACGTGGGGTGGGGTTCAGACTGAGGAGCCATTCTGCAAAGGGTCTGAGACTGAGAAGGAGCTGAATAAGATGCAAAAGATGATAGGAAGCCGGCAGGGAGGCAGTACAGTCAGGCTTCTGTTTTTGAAAGATCCCTCTGGATTGGCTTCCGGGAAGATGGCGGAAGAGTAAGACGCGGAGATCACCTTCCTCCCCACGGATACACCAGAAATACATCAACACATGGAACAACTCCTACAGAACACCTACTGAACGCTGGCAGAAGGCCTCGGACCTCCCAAAAGGCAAGAAACCCCCCACGTACCTGGGTAAGGCAAAAAAAAAAAAAAGAATAAACAAGACAAAAGGATAGGGACAGGACCTGCACCAGTGGGAGGGAGCTGTGAAGGAGGAAAGGTTTCCATACACAAGGAAGCCTCTTCGGGGGCGGAGACTGTGGGTGGCGGAGGGGAAAAGCTTCGGTGCCGTGGAGAAGAGCACAGCAACAAGCGTGTGGTGGGCAAAGCGGGGAGATTCCCGCACAGAGCATCAGGGCCGACCGGCACTCACCAGCCCGAGAGGTTTGTCTGCTCACCCACACGGGCAGCGGGGCTGGGAGTTGAGGCTCGGGCTTCAGTCGGAGCGCAGGGAGAGGACTGGGGTTGGCAGCGTGAATGCAGCCTGCAGGGGTTTGTGTGCCACGGCTAGCCAGGAGGGAGTCCGGGGAAAAGTCTGGACCTGCCGAAAGGCAAGAGACTTTTTCTTCCCTCTCTGTTTCCTGGTGCGCGAGGAGAGGGGATTACGGGCGCCGCTTAAAGGAGCTCCAGAGATGGGCGCGAACCACAGAGACGGGCATGAGACGCTAAAGCTGCTGCTGCCGCCACAAAGAAGCCTGCGTGTGAGCACAGGTCACTATCCACACGCCCCTTCCGGGGAGCCTGTGCAGCCCGCCACTGCCAGGGTCCCAGGATCCAGGGACAACTCACCCGGGAGAATGCACGGCGCGCCTCAGCCTCGTGCAACGTCACGCCGGCCTCTGCCGCCGCAGGCTCACCCCACATCCGTGCCCCTCCCTCCCCCCGGCCTGAGTGAGCCAGAGCCCCCGAATCAGCGGCTCCTTTAACCCCGTCCGTCCTGTCTGAGCGAAGAACAGACGCCCTCCGGCGACCTACACACAGAGGTGGGGCCAAATCCAAAGCTGAGCCCCAGGAGCTGTGAGAACAAAGAAGAGAAAGGGAAATCTCTCCCAGCAGCCTCAGGAGCAGCGGATTAAATCTCCACAATCAACTTGATGTACCTACATCTGTGGAATACCTGAATAGACAACGAATCATCCCAAATTAAGGAGGTGGACTTTGAGAGCAAGATTTATGATTTTTTCCCCTTTTCCTCTTTTTCTGAGTGTGTATGTGTATGCTTCTGTGGGAGATTCTGTCTGTATAGCTTTGCTTCCACCATTTGTCCTTGGGTTCTATTGTCCGGTTTTGTTTTTTTAATTTTTTCTTTTTTTCCTTAATAATTAATTTTTTATTTTAATAACTTTATATTTTATCTTACTTTATTTTATTGTACTTTATCTTCTTTCTTTCCTTCCTTCCCTCCTTTCTTCCTCCCTTCCTCCCTCCCTCCTTTCTTCCTTTCTTTCTTTCTTTCTTTCTTCTACTAATTCTTTCTTTCTAGTTTTTCTCCCTTTTATTCTGAGGCATGTGGATGAAAGGCTCTTGGTGCTGCAGCCAGGAGTCAGTGCTGTGCCTCTGAGGTGGGAGAGCCAACTTAAGGACACTGGTGCAAAAGAGACCTCCCAGCTCCACGTAAAATCAAACAGCGAAAATCTCCCAGAGATCTCCATCTCAACACCAACACCCAGCTTCACTCAACGACCAGCAAGCCACAGTGCTGGACACCTATGCCAAACAACTAGCAAGACAGGAACACAGCCCCATCCATTAGCAGAGAGGCTGCCTAAAATCATAATAAGGCCACAGACACCCCAAAACACACCACCAGATGTGGACCTGCCCACCAGAAAGACAAGATCCAGCCTCATCCACCAGAACACAGGCACTATTCCCCTCCACCAGCAAGCCTACACAACCCATTGAACCAACCTTAGCCACTGGGGACAGACACCAAAGACAATGGGAACTACGAACCGGCAGCCTGCAAAAACGAGACCCAAAACACAGTAAGATAAGCAAAATGAGAACACAGAAAAACACAAAGCAGATGAAGGAGCAAGATAAAAACCCACCAGACCGAACAAATGAAGAGGAAATAGGCAGTCTACCTGAAAAAGAATTCAGAATAATGATAGTAAAGATGATCCAAAATCTTGGAAATACAGTAGACAAAATGCAAGAAACATTTCACAAGGACCTAGAAGAACTAAACATGAAACAAACAATGATGAACAACACAATAAATGAAATTAAAAATACTCTAGATGAGATCAATAGCAGAATAACTGAGGCAGAAGAACGGATAAGTGACCTGGTAGATAAAATAGTGGAAATAACTACTGCAGAGCAGAATAAAGAAAAAAGAATGAAAAGAACTGAGGACAGTCTCAGAGACCTCTGGGACAACATTAAACACACCAACATTCGAATTATAGGGGTTCCAGAAGAAGAAGAGAAAAAAGAAAGGGACTGAGAAAATATTTGAAGAGATTATGGTTGAAAACTTCCCTAATGTGGGCAAGGAAATAGTTAATCAAGTCCAGGAAGCACAGAGAGTCCCATACAGGATAAATCCAAGGACAAACACGCCAAGAAACATATTAATCAAACTGTCAAAAATTAAATACAAAAAAAACATATTAAAAGCAGCAGGGGAAAAACAACAAATAACCACAAGGGAATCCCCATAAGGTTAACAGCTGATCTTTCATCAGAAACTCTTCAAGCCAGAAGGGACTGGCAGGACATATTTAAAGTGATGAAGGAGAAAAACCTGCAACCAAGATTACTCTACCCAGCAAGGATCTCATTCAGATTTGATGGAGAAATTAAAACCTTTACAGACAAGAAAAGCTGAGAGAGTTCAGCACCACCAAACCAGCTTTACAACAACTGCTAAAGGAACTTCTCTAGGCAAGAAACACAAGAGAAGGAAAAGATCTACAATAAGGAACCCAAAACAATTTAGAAAATGGGAATAGTAACATACATATCGATAATTACCTTAAATGTAAATGGACTAAATGCTCCCACCAAAAGACACAGATTGGCTGAATGGATACAAAAACAAGACCCATATATTTGCCGTCTACAAGAGACCCACTTCAAACCTAGAGACACAAACAGGCTGAAAGTAAGGGGATGGGAAAAGATATTTCATGCAAATGGAAACCAAAAGAAAGCTGGAGTAACAATTCTCATATCAGACAAAATAGACTTTTAAATAAAGACTATTAGAAGAGACAAAGGACACCACATAATGATCAAGGGATCGATCCAAGAAGAAGATGTAACAATTGTAAATATTTATGCACCCAACATAGGAGCACCTCAATACATAAGGCAAATACTAACAGCCATAAAAGGGGAAATTGACAGTAACACAGGAGAATTTAAAACCCCACTTTCAACAATGGACAAATCATCTAACAAGATGGACTTAATTGATATTTATAGGACATTCCATCCAAAAACAACAGAATACACATTTTTCTCAAGTGCTCATGGAAGATTCTCCAGGATAGATCATATCTTGGGCCACAAATCAAGCCTTGGTAAATTTAAGAAAACTGAAATTGTATCAAGTGTCTTTTCCGACCACAACTCTATGAGACTAGATATCAATTACAGGAAAAGATCTGTAAAAAATACAAACACATGGAGGCTAAACAATACACTACTTAATAACCAGGTGATGAGTGAAGAAATCAAAGAGGAAATCAAAAAATACCTAAAAACAAATGATAATGGAGACACAATGACCCAAAACCTATGGGAAGCAGCAAAAGCAGTTCTAAAAGGGAAGCTTATAGCAACACAATCCTACCTTAAGAAACAGGAAACATCTCGAATAAACAACCTAAACTTGCACCTAAAGCAATTAGAGAAAGAAGAGCAAAAAAACCCCAGAGTTAGCAGAAGGAAATACATCATAAAGATCAGATCAGGAATAAATGAAAAAGAAATGAAGGAAATGATAGCAAAGATCAATAAAACTAAAAGCTGGTTCTTTGAGAACATAAACAAAATCGATAAACCATTAGCCAGACTCAGAAGGAAAAAAAGGGAGAAGACTCGAATCAATAGAGTTGGAAATGAAAAAGGAGAAGTAACAACTGACACTGCAGAAATACAAAGGATCATGAGAGATTACTACAAGCAACTCTATGCCAATAAAATGGACAACCTGGAAGAAATGGACAAATTCTTAGAAATGCACAACCTGCCAAGACTGAATCAGGAAGAAATAGAAAATATGAACCGACCAATCACAAGCACTTAAATTGAAACTGTGATTAAAACTCTTCCAACAAACAAAAGCCCAGGACCAGATGGCTTCACAGGTGAATTCTATCAAACATTTAGAGAAGAGCTAACACCTATCCTTCTCAAACTCTTCCAAAATACAGCATAGGGAGGAACACTCCCAAACTCGTTCTACGAGGCCACCATCACCCTGATACCAAAACCAGACAAGGATGTTACAAAGAAAGACAACTACAGGCCAATATCACTGATGAACATAGATGCAAAAATCCTCAACAAAATACTAGCAAACAGAACCCAACAGCACATTAAACGGATCATACACCATGACCAAGTGGGGTTTATTCCAAGAATGCAAGGATTCTTCAATATACGCAAATCAATCAATGTGATAAACCATATTAACAAATTGAAGGAGAAAAACCATATGATCATTTCAATAGATGCACAGAAAGCTTTCGACAAAATTCAACACCCATTTATGATAAAAACCCTGCAGAAAGTAGGCATAGAGGGAACTTTCCTCAACATAATAAAGGCCATATATGACAAACCCACAGCCAACATCGTCCTCAATGGTGAATAACTGAAACCACTTCTACTAAGGTCAGGAAAAAGACAAGGTTGCCCACTCTCAACACTATTATTAAACATAGTTTTGGAAATTTTAGCCACAGCAATCAGAGAAGAAAAAGAAATGAAAGGAATCCAAATCAGAAAAGAAGAAGTAAAGCTGTCACTGTTTGCAGATGACATGATACTATACATAGAGAATCCTAACGATGCTACCAGAAAACTACTAGAGCTAATCAATGAATTTGGTAAAGTAGCAGGATACAAAATTAATGCACAGAAATCTCTGGCATTCCTATACACTAATGAAAAATCTGAAAGTGAAATCAAGAAAACACTCCCATTTACCACTGCAACAAAAAGATTAAAATATCTAGGAATAAACCTACCTAAGGATACGAAAGACCTGTATGCAGAAAATTATAAGACACTGATGAAAGAAATTAAAGATGATACAAAGAGATGGAGAGATATACCATGTTCTTGGATGGGAAGAATCAACATTGTGAAAATGACTCTACTACCCAAAGCAATCTACAGATTCAATGCAATCCCTATCAAACTACCACTGGCATTTTTCACAGAACTAGAACAAAAAATTTCACAATTTGTATGGAAACACAAAAGACCCCGAATAGCCAAAACAACCTTGAGAACGAAAAATGGAGCTGGAGGAATCAGGCTCCCTGACTTCAGACTATACTACAAGCTACAACCATCAAGACAGTATGGTACTAGCACAAAAACAGAAAGATAGATCAATGGAACAGGATAGAAAGCCCAGAGATAAACCCACGCACATATGGTCACCTTATCTTTGATAAAGGAGGCAGGAATGTACAGTGGAGAAAGGACAGCCTCTTCAATAAGTGGTGCTGGAAAAACTGGACAGGTACATGTAAAAGTATGAGATTACATCACTCCCTAACACCATACACAAAAATAAGCTCAAAATGGATCAAAGACCTAAATGTAAGGCCAGAAATTATCAAACTCTTAGAGAAAAGCATAGGCAGAACACTCGATGACATAAATCACAGCAAGATCCTTTTTGACCCACCTTCTAGGGAAATGGAAATAAAAACAAACAAATGGGACCTAATGAAACTTCAAAGCTTTTGCACAGCAAAGGAAACCATAATCAAGACCAAAAGACAACCCTCAGAATGGGAGAAAATATTTGCATATGAAGCAACTGACAAAGGATTAATCTCCAAAATTTATAAGCAGCTCCTGCAGCTCAATAACAAAAAAACAAACAACCCAATCCAAAAATGGGCAGAAAACCTAAATAGACATTTCTCCAAAAAAGATATACAGACTGCCATAAGCACATGAAAGAATGCTCAACATCATTAATCATTAGAGAAATGCATATCAAAACTACAATGAGATATCATCTCACACCAGTCAGAATGGCCATCATCAAAAAATCTAGAAACAATAAATGCTGGAGAGGGTGTGGAGAAAAGGGAACCCTCTTGCACTGTTGGTGGGAATGTAAATTGATACAGCCTCTGTGGAGAACAGTATGGAGGTTCCTTAAAAAACTACAAATAGAACTACCATACAATCCTGCAATCCCACTACTGGGCATATACCCTGAGAAAACCATAATTCAAAAAGAGTCATGTACCACAATGTTCATTGTAGCTTTATTTACAATAGCCCAGATATGGAAACAACCTAAGTGTCCATCATCGGATGAATGGATAAAGAAAATGCATCACATATATACAATGGAATATTACTCAGCCATAAAAAGAAACAAAATTGAGCTATTTGTAATGAGGTGGATAGACCTAGAGTCTGTCATACAGAGTTAAGTCAGAAAGAGAAAGACAAATACCGGATGCTAACACTTATATATGGAATTTAAGGGAAAAAAATGTCATGAAGAACCTAGGGGTAAGACAGGAATAAAGACACAGACCTACTAGAGAATGGACTTGAGGATATGGGGAGGGGGAAGGGTGAGCTGTGACAAAGCGAGAGAGGGGCATGGACATATATACACTACCAAACGTAAGGTAGATAGCTAGTGGGAAGCAGCCGCATAGCACTGGGAGATCAGCTCGGGGCTTTGTGACCGCCTGGAGGGGTGGGATAGGGAGGGTGGGAGGGAGGGAGACACAAGAGGGAAGAGATATGGGAACATATGTATATGTATAACGGATTCACTTTGTTATAAAGCAGAAAGTAACACACCATTATAAAGCAATTATACTCCAATAAAGATGTAAAAAAAAAGATCCCTCTAGCTGTTATTTGGAGAGTAGATTGGAGGGGATAAGCATGGAAGCAGACACGTAATGTGAACCCCTGAATAGAGATGATGGCACTGGAATCAGGGTGGTGGCAGTGGAGGTGAGGCGGATGAGTTTGAAATACATGTGATAGAAACAAAGAAACAGAAATTAGTGATTGGATATGGCAGGTAGCAGGCAAGGTGGCGGGGGGAGGGTGAATGAAAAAGTGTGTAGAATGACTGTCAGCTTTCTAGCTTAAATGAATGGGTAAATGGAAGAACACATTTTGCTGGTGGAAAGATCAAAAATTCCGTTTTTAAGTAGTAGCATATAATTGCATTTAGTGTCATGGAAATGAATGAGGTAACTGAGGGTAGATGTTTAGAAAGAGAGCAAAGAGAAGAAAAGCCAGGACAAGGCCTGGGGAGCTCCAACTTTTAGAGGTCATTGAGAGAGAGAGTCTTCAAAGGAGACTGAGGTCAACGAAATCTTGTAACAGACAAGGCACATCCTTAGTATCTCTCCTCTCTACTCCATCCTCAGCGACTACAACTTCTGAGGAGGGTCTCAGGGCAGGTAAAAAGGTAAAAGCACCACGAATGGTTCAGCTAAAGTACTGTGTGCTCAAATGATCAAGTGTTGGCTATAATTGGAAAAGCAATCTGAGAAATGAGATAAGGCTGTTAAGTTATTATGGGAAACAAGATGAAGAATGCTCTTCAGTAGATAATTTGCTTCCATCGAATATGTTACTTCAAATGAGATGATGTACATCAGTAGGGAATATTTCAAAACACCTCACGTTTTTAAATGTCCCTATAAAGATCCCAAAACTTTTTCAATTCCTAAGTATGAGTTACACTTCGGATAGAGAAACATTTATATCCAGACCTGCATAACATTTCCAAAATGATGCTTCTTTGGAGATTGGAAAATAAGGCGTACAATACAATTGCATGCATAAATTGGTGAATCATTTGAATGCTGAGGTTAAGAGATGGTAAATACAGGTCACGGTTACTAAATCTAGATAGGAGTCACAAAGCAAAGACAGGAATACATAAAAAGTTTACTGACTATAGCTGTTATAGGACAGGAGCTGACATTAAGAATAGAGAAAATTTATGGGAATATTCATAATCTCTTTAAGAGACTTATTTTGAACTTGTCTCAGATCCTACCTGTCTGCCTATCTTAGATCCCTGAAAACAATCTGGGTATTTCTACACTTGACCTGCACTCAGGACTTTGACACCAGGCAGAAGGCGGTGTGTGGTGAGGGTGGGAGGGTGCAGGGAGCTCATGAGTCTCGCTTTTCTCTCCTCTCCCTGTCTTCTATCTCTCACTCTCTTTTTTACCTCAAACTCACTTCTTCTATTTCTCTTTCCTTTCCACTCTGTTTTCTTCTTTTCTCCTCTCCTCTCTCTTTTTCACACACAGAAAGGCTTTTCTGTTTATTGTGTGGCAAGAACTTTGTTTTTAAGCACATTTTTTATTACTCTATAAATTACTTTAGTTAATTTCTGCTTTTGACTCTGATAAAATATAACTTTATACATTCAATAAAAATGCTTTCTTCCTGTAAAATTGCTATCTTGCTAAGAGTTTCTAAAAATGTAATTTGAAACTCAAAACTGAGTAACAACTCTCAGTTCTAGTGAATATTTACCCTCCCTTCACTGGAGCAATTGGACTTGGTCTGAAGCATCACCAGATGACTTGGAAGGGATAGAGAAGGGATAGAGAAGGGAAGAAGCTAGAAAGAAAACATATCAGAGAGTATTGCCAAGCATGTTCTATGTTCCAGTGGCATAACTTACATATCATTATATAGATTGTATGTTATTTATAACTAGGTATTCAAACCCCTCACCAAAGGCTACCTTTTTGCTCTATAAAATCTTGCTCATTGGGGTGTATGGTGAGAGGTAAGATTTGACAGCTAGAGGGCTGAGAAACTCTCCTGCCACCAGGCAAGCCATTGTCAGCTCTAGGAGCCAAAGATCAGAACCCAGCCACCAGGAGGTGGCAAATCCTCTTGACCTGTGACTGTAGGAGCTGGAGGAGTGATGTGGGTGATGGTAATAAAACACCACTTTAACACGTCTCAATTAATCCCTCTGCATCTGTCTCCTCATTGTACAATGGGGATTATCACAGTACCTGCCTACCTGATGAAGTCGTTTTGAAGAATAAATGGGAAAATACACAAAAAGGACAGAAAAGAAGAGAGCTTGTCTCAAACCAGCACTCCCTGTCTCAACTATTGTTGGTGTTTTGGGCCCTTTTCTTACTTTGTCAACCTTTAAAATTCCCAAGAAACAGGAATATTAAAGCTGGACACAAACGAAATAGTCTGAGGTAAAAGCGTTCAAGGGACCATCTTCATAAACTCTTACATTTGGACCTTTCAGAATGCCTTATCTCAAATAGTGGAATTGCACGTGGAATAAATGAAGACAATAATAAAAATAGCTAACACAAGTATTATTTATGAACCTGGATAGTCTTCTCACCAGTTTCTCATTTAATCCTAACACAATTTTACATGATAAGTCCTTTAAAATTAATACTTTATAATTGAGGAAGGGGAGGTTTCCAAAGACTAAATAATTTACCCAAGGTTACATTGGTGTGTAGTGAAAGGTGTATGTAACCCAGGTCTTTCTGACTGCAGAGCTTGCAGACAAGTGGAATAACTGAAATTAATAACAGAGACGTCACTTATCATGAAATTCATTTCCAAGGTCTCTGGGAGAAAAGGGAATGAGTACATTTACCAAGCTCCTCAGCGTCTCTGGCCTTTAATTTCCTCAACTGTAAATGAGGATATATATATATACTAGATAATCTGTAAGATTCCTTCCATCTCTGAAACTCTACAGTTCTATTATCTAGCCACAGAGATAATCAGCACATGAAAGAAAATCAGAGGGAAGGCTCCCAGAAACCATACCATTATTATTTTATTCCTTCCCTAAAACTCTAATGTCTATTCCTTTTTGCATTTCTCCTAAGTGAAAGTTATTCTGCAAGGCTGCCTTAAGGGCAACATTTGTTTTCTTAGAGTTACAGAAAAATAAAACCATTTATGTAATAATTGTATGATGTAATTTTAATGGAAATTATGTTTTGCATGAGGTTTAATCTTTTTTCCAATCCTTTGCCTTGCATCCTACAGCTATACAATATGTGAGTTGTGGGGATGACTCTCACCTTTGTAGCAGCAGGGTGTGACCATTTGGAAGAGTTTTTCTTTAACACTAGATAATTTGGGTTTAAAGTAACCCCTGATCAAAGATTACACTCTTCATTTGTCCTCAGGGCCAAGACCTGGAGAAGTTATGAAGAAGGGCTTAATGGAAATTTCACAGTGGGTTGGAGAAATTTACCCTCCAACCCCTGTTATGTGTTTCATTTTGGTTCCCATGAACATGTGGATTTGTGGTAGAATAATTTGTTGCAGATGCACTTTTATTTTCTAAACAGTGAAATGTAAAGGAGAGAAAATTGAAGGATGTTGAGAAAAAGGTGGTAAATTTGTCAACATGAGTTGGATCATGGGACATTTTATAGAACTAAGGCCATTTGAGAAACGCACGGAAGTAGAAAAAAGTAAATAAATTCTATAGACTCATCACTTCTAAACAAAAAATGCCACTTTAAAATATTGGTGTATTCACTTTCAGTGTCTCTTGCTATATAGATTTTAATTTCTTATGTATGTACAGTCATACCATGTATACCATTTTATAGTCATTATTTTTGCTTAGTAAAAACTAAAGGTTTGTTTTAAACTATAATTGATCACTTTCATGATGTCGGCATTAGAGTATCGAAAAAACTTGCAAAAATGTTCCTTCTAGCTAATCTTTTTTCTTTCATTTATTCATTCATTCACTTATGTACCAAATATGTACTAAGTGCCTAAGGGGAACAGCCATTTCACTAGGCACTAAAGATACAAGAATAAATCAAGACACGGTCCCTGCTCACAAGGTACCCACAGTCCAAGGCAGAAACAATTCTACCGTATTGTGTTAGTGATGTGGAAACAGACCATGAAGCCATGAGAGCACACAGGAGACACAGCAAATTTAGACAACATTGAGAACAGTGGTCTCCTAATGTTTTTCTAGGGCGATGATATGGAGCTGTACCTTTTGGGATGTATTAATTAATTATGTAAAAAGACTCAATTAGAGCAGAGGTGGGATTTCAGGCAAAGAAAATTTGCAAAGGCCCTGAACTGCAAGTAGTTTGCTGTTGCTGCAGCTGAGGGGGTGAGAGTTTACCTGGGAAGCGGGAGGACTGGAAATGAACACAGGTGCCCTTCCTTGAGCATCTGATAAAGTAGTGGGCATTACCCTGAAGACTACTGGGGGAACCAACGAAGGATTCAAGCAGAATAAAAGATAATCAGGGGCTTCCCTGGTGGCGCAGTGGTTGAGAGTCCGCCTGCCGATGCAGGGGACACGGGTTTGTGCCCCGGTCTGGGAAGATCCCATATGCCGCGGAGCGGCTGGGCCCGTGAGCCATGGCCGCTGAGCCTGCACGTCTGGAGCCTGTGCTCCGCAACGGGAGAGGCCACAGCAGTGAGAGGGCCGCGTACAGCAAAAAAAAAAAAGATAATCAAATTTTCATTTTTGCATGATTACTCTGCTATCTTTGGGGAGAGTTGATCATACGAGTATGAAGCAGAATAAGGAAATCAAACAAATTTATTCTTATTTATTTCTTAAGTAAGAAAATGGCATTAAAATGGAAAAGAAGATTAAATTAAGGTCTAAAAATAAATACTGTTATTATAGGCTGGATTGTGTTCTCTCAAAATTCAGATCTTGAAGCCCTAACCCTCCAGTTACCTAAGAATATGACTGTATCTGGAAACAGGGCCTTTAAAGAGATGATTAAGTTAAAATGAGGCTGTTAGTGTGGGCCCTAATCCAATGGAACTGGTGTCTTTATTTTTTTCCTTTCTTCCCACTTCTTTCTTTTTTAATTGAAGTATAATTGACTTGCAGTATGTTAGTTTCAGGTGTACAACATAGTGATTTGATACTTTTATGCATTACAAAATGATCATCATGATAAATATACTTGCCACCTGTCACCATACAAAGTTATTACAATACTATAGACTATGTTCTCTATGCTATATGTTACATCTTTGTGACTTATTTATTTTATAACTGGAAGTCTGTACGTCTTAATCTCCTTCACCTATTCCTCTCTTCCCCCAACACCCCTCCTATCTGGCAACCACCAATTTGTTCTCTATCTATGGATCCATTTCTTTTTTGTTATATTTGGTCATTTGTTTTGTTATTTCAGATTCCACATATAAGTGAAATCATATGGTCTTTGTCTTTTTCTGTCTGTTTTATCTCACTTAGCATATTGCCCGCTAGGTCCATCCATGTTGTAGCAAATGGCAAAATGTCACTCTTTTTATGGCTGATTAACATCCTATTGAGTTATAGGTACCACATTTTCTTCATCCATTCATCTATCAATGGACACTTACATTGCTTTCATATCTTGGCTATTGTAAATAATGCTCCAAAGAACACAGGGGTGCATATATCTTTTCAAATTAGTATTACTGTTTTCTTCAGAAATATATCCAGAAGTGGAATTCCTAGATCATATGTTAGTTCTATTTTTAATTTCTTGAGGAGCCTCCATACTGTTTTCCATTGTGACTGCACCAAATTACATTCCCACCAACAGTGCACAAGGGTTCTCTTTTTTCCACATCCTCCTCAGTACTTGTTATTTGTTGTCTTTTTGATTATAGCCATTCTGACAGGTATGAGGTGGTATCACATTGTGGTTTTGGTTTGCATTTCCCTGGTGATTAGTGTTGTTGAGTAACTTTTCACACGTCTGTTGGCCATCTGTATGTTTTCATTGGGAAAGCATCTATACAGGTCCTCTGCCCATTTTTTAATTGGGTGGTTCATTTTTTTCCGATGTTGAGTTGTGTGAGTTCATTGGAAATTTTGGATGTTAACCCCTTCAGATATATCATTCGCAAATATCTTCTCCCATACAGTAGTCTGCTTTTTTGTTTTGCTGGTAGTTTCCTTTGCTGTGCAAAGGCTTTTTAGTTTGATGTTGTTCCATTTTTTTTATTTTTGCTTTTGTCTCTTTGCCTGAGGAGACATATCCAAAAAAAAAAAATTGCTAAGACCAATGTCAAAGAGCATACTGCCTATGTTTTCTTCTAGGATTTTTATGGTTTCAGGTCTTACATTTAAGTCTTTAATCCATTTTGAGTTTATTTTTGTACATAGTGTGAGAAAGTAGTCCAGTTTGAGTCTTTTGCATGTAGCTGTCCAGTTTTCCCAATACCACTTATTGAAGGGGCTGTCTTTTCCCCATTGTATACTCTTTTCTCCTTTGTTGTAGAGTAACTGACCATACCAGCGTGGTTTATTTCTGGGTTCTCTATCCTGTTCCATTAATCTATGTGTCCATTTTTGTGCCAGTACCATACTGTTTCATTATTGTAGTTTTAAAGGATAGCTTGAAATCAGGGAGTGTGATAACTCTAGCTTTGTTCTTCCTTCTCAACACTGTTTTGGCTACTTGGGGTCTTTTGTATTTCCACATGAATTTTAGAATTACTTGTTCTAGTTCTGTAAAAAATGCTATTTATGTTTTGGTAGAGACTGCACTGAATCTGTAGATTGCCTTGGGAAATATGATCATTTTAACAGTCTTAATTCTTCCAACCCATGAGCGTGGTATATCTTTCCATTTGTTTATGTTGTCTTCAATTTCTTTCATCAATGTCTTACAGATTTCTGAGTATAGCTCTTTCATTTCCTTTGTTAGATTTATTCCTAGGTATTTGATTCTTTTTGGTACAACTGTAAGTGGGATCGTTTTCTTTATCTTTCTGATAGTTCATTGTTAGTGAACAGAAATGCAGCAGATTTCTACATATTAATTTAGCATCCTGCAAACTTTACTGAATGCATTTATTAGTTCTAATGGATTTTTGGTGGTGTCTTTAGAATCTTCTACGTATAGCATGATGTCATCTGCAAACAGTGCCAGTTTTACTTCTTCCTTTCCAATTTGGATTCCTTTTGTTTCTTTTTCTTATCTTGTTGCTGTGACTAGGACTTCCAAAACTATTTTGAACAAAAGTGGTGAGAGTGAGCATCCTTGTTCTGTTGCTGGCCTTAGAGGGAATGATTTCAGATTTTCAACATTGAGCATGATATTGGCTGTGGGCTTCTTATACACAGCCTTTGTTATGTTGGAGTCTGTTCCCTCTATACCCACTTTGTTGAGAATTTTTATCATAAATGGATTTGAATTTTGTCAAAAGCTTTATCTGCCTCTACTGAGATGGTCATATAATTTTTATTCTTCAATTTGTTTATGTGGTGTATTACACTGACTGATTTGTGGATACTGAATTATCCTTGCATCCCTGAGACAAATCCCACTTGATCATGGTGTATGATCTTTTAATGTATTATTGAATTCAGTTTGCTAATATTTTGTTGAGGATTTTCACATCTATGTTCATCAGTGATACTGGCCTGTAATTTTCCTTTCTTGTGGTGTCTTTGGTTTTGTTATCAGGGTGATGCTGGCCTTGTAGAATAAGTTCAGAAGCATTCCTTCCTTTTCCATTTTTTGAAATAGTTTGAGAAGGACAGGTGTTAACTCTTCCTTAAATGTTTGGTAGAGTTTATCTGGAAACCACCTGGTCTTGGACTTTGTTGGGAGTTTTAAAATTACTGATTCAATTTCATTACTGGTAATTTGTTTATACTTTCTATTTCTTCCTGGTTCAGTCTTGGGAAATTGTACATTTCTAGGAATTCACCCATTTCTTCTAGGTTATTCATTTTATTGGCATGTAATTATTTGTAGTAATCACTTATGATCCTTTGTATTTCTGTGGTGTTGGTTGTAAGTTCTCTTTCATTTCTGATTTTATTTATGTGGGTTCTCTCTCTGTTTTTCCTTGATGGGTGTGTTTAAAGTTTTATCAATTTTGTTTATCTTTTTAAAGAGCCAGCTCTTAGTTTCACTCATCTTTTCTATTGCTTTTTTTAGTCTCTATTTCATTTATTTCCTCTCTGATCTTTATGATTTCTTTCCTTCTACTAACTTTGGGTTTTGTTTATCTAGTTCCTTTAGGTATAAAGTTAAATTACTTATTTGAAATTTTTCTTGTTTCCTGTTTTTGCTGCATCCCATAAATTTTGGATCATTGTGCTTCTATTTTCATTTGTCTCCAGGTATTTTTTTTATTTCCTCTGTAAATTCTTTGGTGACCCATTGGTTGTTTAGTAGCATATTGTTTAGTCTCCACATGCTCATGGTTTTTGCAGGTTTTTTTCTTGTAGTTGATTTCTAGCCTCATATCATTGTGGTCAGAAAATATGCTTGATCTTTTGAGTCTGTAGTATTTTGTTATGGCAGCGCAAGCAGACTGATACAAATATTAAGGAAATATAAATAGAAGTATTTGCTGACTAGATAGGTTATTAGAGATGCAGTTCACCAAGTTGGGAAACCCAAGATTGCAGTAGATGGTAAATTCAAACTGGCAAATGGAGAGTCACAGGAACTTCTGGCAGATTTTTGACGAGATGGCCAGCACGGCATTAGAAATACAAATGTGAAGCTCAGGGGAGGTATACAGATTTGCTGTTATCTCTCACTGAAATAGTTTCCTCTAAGATATTTGCATGTCTCAATCCCTCATTCAAAATAAGGGCTCAGCACAAATATCATTCTGTCAGAGAGGTCTTATGGCCCATTCTGTATAAAAAATCACCACCTATCACAACATCGACTTCCCTTGATTTGTCTTTATAATACCTACCACCATCATTATGTATTTCATTCACTGGCAGAATCCTCAGTATTTGGAACAGTGTATGACATGCAATAGGTTATCTATAACTTTTTTAATAAATAAAAAAAGAATGAAGGAAATAAGGGAGGAAGGAAGAGAGAAGGGAAGACATCAACAGCCTGCCACTTGTTTTTGTATGACCCACAAACTAAGAATGTTATTTTTGTACTTTAAAATAGTTGAAAAAAAGGAAGACTAGTATTTTGTAATGTAAAGAATTTATGAAAATCAAATTTCAGTGCCCATAAAATAGGTATTATTGGAACACAGCCATACTACTCATTTAAGTGTTGTCCATGACTACTTTTACCTACAGGAGCAGAGTTAAATAACTGCTATGGAGGCTGTATGTGGACCACAAAGCCTAAATTGCTTACTGTCTAGTCCTTCATAGGAAAAGCTTTCTGACCCCTGATAGTCACTATAAGGTTTTACACATCGATGGTGGGAGTCCACAGTGGTGCCACCACTTCAGGATACAGCTTATCATTACTTTACAAAGCTGACCATTTGTGTAGTCTCTTACCTAGCAACGCTTGCTAAGTATATACCGCTTCAAAATTCTTCCACATTTAGAACAAGAAACATTCACAAGACTGTTCACAGCAGCGCTATTCACAACAGGAAAACTTACAGACAGTCCAAAAGCCTATTAATGGGAGAGTGAAAGATATACTTGACGTATACCACAATGTGGATGAAAGTAATATAGTAAGTTATACACAGCATGATACTGTTTATTTTTTGTAAACTTAATCTAAAAATATATGCTTTTTAAGGATTACATCTACATTCAAGAAAACTATAGAAAGGGCATCAGTGAAAAGCAGGATTCAGGTTGACAGTTATCTCTGTGTGGTGGGGAGGGAGCAAAACGGGAAGGACTGTGAGTTTAGCATATTATTGCTCTTTCGGGGGGATGATGGGTTCGCAGGCCCTTGCTATATTATTATTAAATAAAAGTTGGTGAGTTATTGATGAATAGTGATAGTATGACACAAACCAAGAATAATGATTTATTGAATTCTGTGGATGTGAGGTCCTGTTAGGGGAGAAAATTCCCCCAAACTTGAGTTCTAGTGTTAACACTTTTAAGAACCAGCTGTGAATTTTGGAAATTTTCTTTACTCTAGGGCTTTGTTTCTTAAACAAAATAAAAAGTAAGGATTTGATCATTTCTGAAGAGCCATTCAATTTTAAATGTCTGTGTTTCTATAAAATAAGGTAGGAGGAAGAGGTGTTTTTCAATTCAGTGTACAAGCAAATGTTAAACAGAAAGAAATGGATCGTTTATAATATTATGTTTTGGTGGCTGAACATTCACTTAGGACTTCAAAAACCAATTACCCTCTCTGCAAAGTAATCAACCTACCCCCTTATAATGCAGAGTGGTACTCTTGATTTAATTGCTGGTTGCTACATCCTTTTTGTAGTCCCTACAATTAAAGAAAGAAGCTTTAAAATAAGGCAATGAAGCAGTAAAAATGTCTCAAACATTTTTAAGTGATGAGGACCTCATAAGTGATGAGGTCCCTGTCTGTAGACCAGCTGCTTGCCAGTACTTGCCATGAGGTTCTGTGAATTACTGATGCTGTACAGTAGCTCCCATAAATGGCATCTACCTTAAGAGACTCAGAATGTCTCTCTTCAGGCACCAGGCTGGCTCCGCTGTCCCTCCACTGTAGCCTGGTGCTATGACGAGAGGAAAAGAGCATAACCTGAATAGTTTGGTTCTAATTACTGTGTCAACACAGAGAAGAAAGGTACAGATTGATGATTTTCTTGGGTAGCCAAGAATGAAAACCTAGGACAATATTTCTCCAAATGCATTTAAATTTTCAAATCTTTGGGGGTACAGTAGCTGGAGGGGTAAGAAATAGTCACTTCTGTTGATAGACTCCAGTACCTCTGTTCACACTGGAGCCTGTTTGAGAACTGTCTCCTCATAAAGGGGCTTTTGAAACATTTTCTCTAGATTATCCTAGCGATCCAGTTATAGCTGATTGTCCTGGGAAGAGAATCCTGACCCAAACTCAGTCAAGCTGATTGTCTCCCCTCAAAATTTGGAATCGGATTTTGGAAACGTCAAGTCTCTGCTGAGTACTTAGATCCTAACCATGGGTCTGGTTATAGCTCTAGTCCTTTGTAAATACCCTGGAGTCCTTATAAAACATTTCCCATTCCCCATTTGCTTTAGAAAGTTCAGTGGACTTTCTTAGACTGACGAGGATCTAAACATGTCTAGTGCCTCTCTCTGTCTCTGGCTCTCTCTGTCTATTTCTCTTTGTTTTTAAATAAAGTAAGTCTGAGACTCTACAAAGCAATTCTAAAATTTATAAAATATTCTCATTTTTTGATTTGAAATAGCTCTGAGTAACTTATTGCTTTCCACAGTAGTATTAGGGTACATTTATGGTTGGATGTGATTTTAAATTTGATGTGGTTCAACCGTCTCACTTTATAAATAAGAAAATGGAGGCCCAGGGAAGCACTGATTTGTCCATAGTCTCACAATTATTCAGAAAGCAAAAAAATATAGTTTAGGACTTCTGGCTTCTGATATGGTATACTTGCAATTAATGACATTTTCTCCCCTCATTCTGTTATAAAAGGGAAGAAACACAAAAAAAGAAATGTAAAATAATTACAAACAAATGTTACGATGTTCAAATATATTGAGTTCTCTATCATGAGGTCCCAAGTTAAATGCCACTATAAGTCTTATT